>NC_140171.1:44125550-44725550 GCF_963971535.1 Notolepis coatsorum
GTCTAATTATCAGAGGTTAGGTCAGCCCTAATTGCAGGTACACATGTTAATTGTAAGCGAGCTGAAATCTCCACGAGGACCGGCACAGCAGAGAGAGAGAGAGAGAGAGAGAGAGAGAGAGAGAGAGAGAGAGAGAGAGAGAGAGAGAGAGAGAGAGAGAGAGAGAGAGAGAGAGAGAGAGAGAGAGAGAGAGAAGGAGGAGAGTGGGAGGAAGGCAACTGAGAGAAGAGAGAAGAGAGGGAGGGAATAAATAGAGATATACACAAAAGAGATGGAGGAGTTGGAAGAGCGACACTAAGAACCCAGAGGACGGAGAGAGAGAGGGGGGGTGCTGCTGAAGAGAGAGAGGAGGGATGAAAAGAAGACATGATTAGCATGAGAAAAAACATGCAGAGGATGAAGGAGAAAGAGTAAAGAGAAATTAATGGTAGACAGGCACACTGTGTTAAAAGAGAATGTTGGAGACAAACCAAGAGAGAGATAGAGAGAGAGAGAGAGAGAGAGGTCACAAGAGGAAAAGTATTACAAAAAGAGTAAGACAAGGAGTGTGACAATGAAGAGGGAGAGAGAGAGAGAGAGAGAGAGAGAGAGAGAGAGAGAGGAGAGAGAGCGAGAGAGAGAGAGAGAGAGAGAGAGAGAGAGAGAGAGAGAGAGAGAGAGAGAGAGAGAGAGAGAGAGAGAGAGAGAGAGAGAGAGAGAGGGAGAAATATGAGTGGAAGATGAGGGAGAGATATCGAGAGAGAGAGAGGAGAGAGAGAGAGAGAGAGAGAGAGAGAGAGAGAGAGAGAGAGAGAGAGAGAGAGAGAGCTCTACTCAGGTCTGTTTCTGTGTTACAGCAACGTTCCGTTTCCATAGCAACAATTCAAATAAGCCTCCACACAGTGCCCTGATGGACAGGAGATACACACACACACATACATTAATTCACACAGAACACTATGCAAGTATACACCGTACGCTAGATGCAGTACACACCCTTCCGAAACACACAATTTACTTTTATCTAAGCTAGTAGACAACACTGATATTCAGTATTCATAAATAGAAAATACAGCACTGTGACTTCTGAGGTTTTCAACAGACACATGCACACACGCACGCATGCACACAAACACATATACACACACGCACACACGTACACACACTAGATAACTTAGCACAATCCTGCAGACAGGATGATGATACCTGTGTACCTGACCTTAAAATGAAGTTCCAGAAAAAGACTGCAGACAAATAAACAGCAGCTCAACGTAGTAGAGGGGAGCAAGCAGGCAGCAGTTTAACTAAGTGAGAACTGCACTGACATTTAGGCGAATCAGCCCTACACAGAGTATCCTTACTGTCGTTAATAACTCCCAATTAATAACATTTAAACGAATGGTGTCGAGAGCATTCAAGAGAGACGGTTCATTTACTTACAGTATAATCGGAGAGAAAACGGTCTAATGTTGCGTTGACAAATGTAAGTTGACATATGTATTTGTGTGCTCTTGTATGTCCATTATGGCAATTACAATACCATTTGCATGGTAGGGAGAGCATGGATAAGTGGCTATATGCACAGCCATCTGAAACACCCACATGCGTGCGTCGTCGTTATACCCGGTAATTTAGACATAGACTGTAGCCTTCTCCCCAGTGGCCCCAATAAGGACACGTGTCCATGAACGCCTCACTAGCGGTGCATCCCAGGTGAGACATTCTGAACGCTGCATGGATGAGGTCCAGCTCTGTTTGGGTTCTCACATCTAGACACACACATCGGAGGCCCCCTGGTATGTTCCTGGCTCCCTCTTTCCCTCCATGATAGCTTGTGTTTGTGCGTGTGCATGTGTGCGTGTGCGTGCACATACACATGAACACGTGTGTACAAATACACTTCCAGAGGGTAAGAATGAGAGGAGACAGCAGCTGAGAGAGAGGGAAACACACAATGGAAACACACAAGGGTGCCCCACACACACACACACACACTAGGGTGACCAGGTGTCCCCCTTTTGGTTGTACTGTCCCACCATTTGACCAAATGTCCTGCGTCCCTCATATTGAGAGGATGTCCCTCTTTTCGAAGCCAAAAAAAAACATGCGTCTAAAAGCCCCTCCCTACAGACAGTAAACGTAGCAACCCGCCTCTTGTCCACACACATTGCTCTGATTGGTTATAGTACTTTAGCGCGCTGCTTGCCTGCTTGTGACGTGACTGAGTCGTGACGCTACCTCATATCGCAGATCTGATTGGTTATAGTAATTTAGCGCACTGCTCTGCTCGTGAGAGTTGAACTTGTGACGCTACCTCATATCGCAAATCTGATTGGTCAAAAAAAACACAACAACATTACAAGCGAACTAGTTCAAGATGGAAAGCAGTAAAAAGAAACGGACCTGCAGTTACAACCAAGACTGGCAAACGACACATGACTGGGTGAGGCAGATGGCAGGCAATCCGCAGCAGGCTTTCTGTGTTTTGTGTCATAGTTCGTTTTCAATTGCGCATGGAGGAGAATACGACTTGAAGCGCCACAGTGGACGTGAGTCTCACTTGAAAGTGGTTCACCAAAAAGAAACATCCAGATCTATGGATACGTTTCTTTTTAAACCAAACAATGATAGCCAGACGGACAAGGTCACTGCAGCTGAGATAACAAGTGTCTATCACACAGTACAACACTCCCATTCATACAGGTCAGCCGACTGTGGTATGAAACTAGCTCCTGTCATTTTGCCAGACTCAGTTATTCTAATAAAAAAATTTACATTATCTATCTGTCCCACTTTGTCCCACTTTGTCCCACCAAAATCTTACTGTTGTCCCACTTTGTCCCACCAAAATCTTACTGTTGTCCCACTTTTGGACTTTTTGCATCTGGTCACCCTAACACACACACACACACACACACACACACACACACACACACACACACACACACACACACACACACACACACACACACACACACACACACACACACACACACACACACACACACACACACACACACACACACACACACACACACACACACACACACACACACACACACACACACACACACACACACACACACACACACACACACACACACACACACACACACACACATTAACACACACACACACATTAAGGTTGATGGGCATGGAGCAGACCTCGGGTTGGACTAATAAGACTGAGGCAGCAGCTGTCGGACATGCCTGTTCAAATTTAACATTTACAAAGAGCATTGATCGAGGAACTCTGCCGGCCTCAAAAAGTGCAAACCACCAGTAGAATTACCCTGGTCCACGAAGCCCTGCACTACATACACAGACACACATACATGCAGCCGCGGACACACATACTGTACATGCAGCGGGCACACATACATACACAGACACACATAGATGCAGCGGGCACACATACATGCACAGACACACATACATGCAGTGGGCACACATACATACACAGACACACATACATGCAGCGGGCACACATACATGCAGACACACATACATGCAGCGGGCACACATACATGCACAGGCACACATACATGCAGCGGGCACACATACATGCAGACACACATACATGCAGCGGGCACACATACATGCACAGGCACACATACATGCAGCGGGCACACATACATGCAGACACACATACATGCAGCGGGCACACATACATGCAGCGGACACTAGGGGTGTAAAGGTACATGTATCCGTACCGAACCGAACCGTTTCAGTGTGTACCATAGTGTGTAGTGTACCGAACTAATACAACGGTATGTTAACCACTAACGACCGCCCACCGGGGGCTGTTTTTTTCACAATCTAATATAATATATATTTTTTTTAAGTCGATTATTAATTTCAATATAGAATATTCGTTGACAGCCCTACAAATACGATTAGTTACTGCACACTACATCACCCCTGAGTGGAACATGGAAAGCCAAACATTCCCCCACTGAACCAAAAACCCATACCGAACCTTGACTTCAAAACCGAGGTACGTACCGTACCGTGGTTTCTGTGTACCGTTACACCCCTAGCGGACACACACACATGCAGTGGGCAGTGGGCACACATACATACACAGACACACATACATGCAATGGGCACACATACATACACAGACACACATACATGCAGCGAGCACACACACATACACAGACACACATACATGCAGCGGGCACACATACATACACAGACACACATACATGGAGCGAGCACACACACATGCAGCGGGCACACATACAAATGCACCAATATGCCGATAGAGATTGTACATAATCAGCGCAGCTGTATCCAGTTCGCGGTTTGATCAGCTCAGCCCCTGCCTGTTCCCACAGTAATGAATGACAGCGGTGAGTAAAGGGCTATTGTGCAAACCTTAGTAAATACTTGCTTGTCCTTAATACTGTGGGGGGATTACAGAGTGTAGACGCTGCAGAGCCTCTAAATAGCTTGAGCAGCGTGAGAGACATTATACTGGGAAATATTTGGTTATGCTGTTTAAAACACACACATAGCTCCACCATTAGCAGGCTCCACTTGACATCCCTAGAGACAGGATATGGTGGGCAGCCATATATAGAGCCTGAAAGGCATTGTGTGGATAACTTAGCCCTACAGGCATATCTATTAGCAGCCCATTAACATCCAGTGGGTGGTCAGTGACATGGTCGTCAGACACCTTTGTAAACTCCTCTAAGCATAAAACGACCTCATACATGTACACATACAACAATGGATAATAATATTGCCCAAACAGAAGTTCTCCATGAATCATAAACATTTTCATAATAGTGTAACTCGTAGAATGAACTTGAACAGTCCTTAAAGCCTAAAACCTTGATCTCCAACCTTTGTCAATCATGTTGTATGTGTTTTAAATTAATTGATTTGTTATCCTTGCATTTTACCTCGTCTTATGTTATGATTTTATATGCTGTGTGATTTCTTTATCGTATGTCTGTATGTACACTCGACATGACTGTAAATGAGGGAAATCTCAGTTGCCTTTCGAGTTTATTAAATTAAATGACCCCCCCCCCCCCCACAACATCTGCATATGACATGACAACCATAAAAATGCCTTTGAGTCTCATGCAACAGTCATAGAGTTTATTATACAATGCTCTACGTCTCAAGTTCTCACAAATTCCCCAGAGAGAAGTACAGAAAGTGTAGCAAGATCATGGTATGCTGATGTCATAATTGCATTTTCTGTAGCATTATGGTATATGTAAGACAGAACTGTGACACAGCATTAATAATTCAAAAAGGGAACTAATTCAAAATCTCATTCAAAGACGAATCGTGTTACTACACTACACACAGTTGGACACCTCACTTGGATATCTCACTTTAGTAGAAAAAGCTTCAGCAGTCTTGCCTATCTAAGTGCATCTATAAGTAAGCTAGCAACCACTGCTGTCCCTGTCTGCTGTCAACACCAGTAGCCCAGGCGTCAGGCTCCTCATTCACTTCCATTCATTTTGAGGACCAAGTCTAAATATCATATTTCTGAAGTATAAACAAATAAAACAGACAATTCGGAGTCAAATGTATGTTTGTTTTGGCATTTGATGTGTCTTTACATAGTTATTACCTTTAAAAAAAATAAAAGCAGATCCGGTCTGCTTGACAGTTGGTCAAACTACACCTCAATTGAGAAATAGTTCCTTTACTGATCATTTGAAAATATATTACACAGAATAATATTGCTGTATAGTTTGTTTATGCTTCAGAAGTACGATATCTAGATTTTGTCCCCAAAATGAATACCACCACCACGCTACCATAAGCTTGGTGGTGGTATTGCCACAATTCATCGACAAAACATCAAAACAACTGCAATAACCATTCCGGCCCTCTCCTCATTTGAACACCTTGTTTTTAAACTGTCTGGCCCTAAACCCCTGGGCCCTCATTCATCAATGTGTGCGTAGAACATGTTCTATTTCCACACGTAACCACGGAATGTAGAACCAGTGTACGCACAGGGAAGTCGGGATTCATCACACGTGCGTACGCAGGCTCTATGCTCCTCTGTGTTTATGAATACCACTTTGTTCTACCGTCAATGCTCGTGCATGATTATCCATATATGGTCATGAAAATGAGGAAACACCCCCCATGGGATGTGAAATAATGGACTGACCCGAGCGGAACTCTGAGAAACTCCACGAAGATTGTTCACTGCTGTCGAACCAAGAAGACACTATCGCGTATTATGGGATAAATAAAAGGCGGACTTGTAAACGGTGATGTCAGATATCAACGGCTCCCTAAGACCATTGCTGCTGGACCTGTCTCAAAACCCTGCCCTCTTTTCTTGATCCTCCAATCACAGCTGTCGCTTACCTCTGACTTCCTCGTACAAACAAAGTTTGTACGAGGAAGTCAGAGGTAAGCGACAGCTGTGATTGGAGGATCAAGAAAAGGGGCAGGGTTTGAGACAGGTCTATTCTGCCTGGACAGCTCAAAATACTAATAAAGACCGTTCGTTGACCACTGTTTGGCGTTGGTTGTGTGTCATTATAACCGTGCTGTAATATGAATGCCTTTATTAGTTGTGTTCGATTGGCTATATGATTTTTAGAGGCATCTATTTTGTTGTCGGCTAATAAAGACCGCGCTGGAATATGACTGCCTTTTCCCGTGTTGTTTGATTAATACCCAGGGATTAAAGTTCTCCTCAATTTTATTCCAAATCGCGATGGATCTCCCGTCAATTTTCTACCTGCTGCATATGATTTCTAGAGGCATACTACAATCTATTTTGATGTCAGTATTGGGTAGCCTATATAAACAATAATACGAGAGCATATACAAGAACAATGAATCTCACTGCATGTATGATGTAGCCTGCCTTTCAATACATGAACTTGAATCCCATCATATACATAGTCTGTCCACTATCTGGTGTCATTGCAATGCGTTTTCTATTCTTTCTTATACAGTAAAAAGGGGGAAGAACACTATATTCATATGACTTGTATTCTGCTTACAGCTTCGAAATTCCACTTGTTTCGTTTAACGTAAAGCCTTTTAAATATAATCAAAACGTTCCCGTGTTTCGGCGGTCTGTGCGCAAAATAATAACGAGTTGAGCTTTATGATTTATGATGAATTGAAAATGGGGGACCCTGATGTAAACAAGACGAAAGTCTTTCTCTGGTCTGCATCCCCTTAACAATTGTATGTACTGAGCTGTACTGTACTGTACCCATTCTGCAATCTGTTAATAAACTTTTCAATCAATCAATCAATCAAGCTACGCGGAGCGCAGTCAGTCAGTAGCCTACACCCCGTATATTCCGATAACGCTATATAAACCATGCTGCATTCATTCTGAGAGAAAGATCTATTATTCCAAATGCTATTTATAGGGTTTTGACCATAATTACACTACTGTTGCTATTTTACAATGAACTATAATGAATTACGGTTCATACAGAACATCCAGTGTTATTATGCACAGAAGCTAATTTCCTTGTTGTAATAATATATTCTACCACTGGGCGCCAGGTACGCATGGTCCGAGCTGTGCGTAAATATAAGCACGAAGTCAAGTTCAAGTTGAAATTGATGAATCCCACTCTTTGCTTAGAAATGATCGTACGCACAGGGTAAGCACAAATCTGTGCGTAGAACACGTTGATGAATGAGGGCCCTGGTTACTGCAGTCATTTACCGCCCCCCCCCCCCCCCCCCCCCCAAACCAAACCAAACCCTGCCTTTCCCTCTGAACTGTCAGAGTTCCTCACACAACTCTGTGCCATCTCCCCATCCATTCTAATACTCTGTGACTTCAATACATACATATTGACTTGGCGGACTCCAAACCCACTACTGAACACCTGGACATTCTAAATTTCTTCAACATCACCCAAAATGTAGATTTTCCCACCCACAACAAAGGACACACTCTGGATCTGATCTGCACCTCCGGCCTCTCCATCAACAATCTCACCAGCTATGACCTCACCATCTCTGACCATCTCGCCATCACCCTGGACATTCTCAACGCCACCCCCGTGTGAAAAAAAAGCTCTCCATAACCTTCCGGGACCTTAAATCCATCCACCCCAACCCCTCCCTTTCCTCCCTACTGGCCGACACCATCCCTGGCCTCGCCCTCATCCAGAACTTCTCCCCCACTGAACTGGTCAACACCTACAACCACACTCTCACCTCCTGTCTCAACCAACTTGCTCCCTTAAAAAACAAATCTGTCTCCTTCACCCACTCTGCCCCCTGGTACACCGACCATCTCCATCAGATAAAATCCAAGGGCCGTCAGCTTGTAAACGCCTTGTAAACAAAACCGGTCTCACTGTCCATAAATATGCCTAGAAACTCCATCAACAGCACTTCAAAGAAGCCCTCAATAATGCACGCTCCTCCCACTACTCCTCCATCATACAATCTGGCAGCAACAACCCAAGGACACTTTTCTCCACCATAAACAAACTCCTCAAACCCATGGACACCATCTCCAACTCATTCACTGTCAGTCAATGTACCTCATTTCTCTCTCACTTTCAAACTAAAATTGACACAATTCACAGCAAACTGGCCAATTCCTCCACCTCCATTGTCTCTGATCCAGACATCCCCCACCTCCAAATCCCCCACTCTCATCCTTCTCTGAAATCACAGCATCCGACCATTCCACCATCATGACTGGCATCAAATCTTCAACCTGCATCCTGGACCACATCCCCTCCCCCTTAGTCAAGGCCTGCCTCCCCTCACTCTCTCCCCTGATCACTACTATCATAAACTCCTCTCTGTCCACTGGCCTTGTCCCCCCCCGCCCTGAAACTCGTTGCCATTACCCCTCTACTAAGAAAAACCCGGACTAAACCCTGACACCCTCAACAACTTCCGCCCCATCTCCAACCTCTGGGCTGTTGCCACTCAGTTAACATCCCACCTTGAATCCAATAACCTCTACGAACCCTTCCAATCCGGCTTTCGCACCAAACACAGCACAGAAACCGCTCTACTAAAGGTCACCAATGACATTCTGCTATCTGCTGACTCTGGTTCCCTCTCCATCCTCATCCTCCTTGACCTTCGACACCATCACCCACTTCATCCTCATATCTCGCCTCCAGTCCACCATTGGGATCACTGACACTGCCCTCTCCTGGATCAAATCATATCTCTCTGACAGACACCAATTAATCTACACCAACAACTCCAAATCCCCCATTGCCCCAGTCCCCCACGGTGTCCCCCAGGGTTCAGTACTTGGTCCCCTACTGTTTATCCTCCACATTATCCCACTTGGACAGATCCTCCGCAAACATTGCCTCCGATTCCACTGCTATGCTGATGACACACAGCTCTACCTTTCCACCAAGACCATCATTGCCGCCACCCACTCCATCCTCATCACCTGCCTTTCTAACATAAAAATCTGGATGCAAAAAAACTTTCTTAAACTCAACTGTGACAAATCTGAACTAATCATCATTGGCCCAAATTCCCTGACCCCCCCACCCAGGATTTTTCAGTCAATATCGACGGCTCCATTATTTGTCACCCCTCCACCCACGTCCGCCACCACAAGCAAGCACTGGGGCCGCACTCTCGAAGCTACGCGACGAGGTAAACAAACAACAGACAGCTAACGTAGACGCTGCTATTTTGGTTCTGGGCGATTTCAACAGCGAGCGTCTTAAAAAGGTGTTGCCGAATTTCTATCAGCATGTGACCTGTCCCACCAGAGGCGAGAACATATTAGACCATGTATACTCACAATTTAAGAATGGGTACAAGTCACAGGCTCTTAGTCCATTCGGTAAGTCCGATCACGCCGCCATCTTTCTTTTGCCAAAGTATAAACAGAGTATCAAGCGCACGCCGGTAGTATCGCGAGAGGTTAAGCGTTGGACTGTGATGTCAGAGGAGACACTACAGGCTGCGCTGGAATGCACAGACTGGAATGTGTTTCGTGATAACACAGACAACCTCAACGAATACACTGAAACGGTGCTTGACTTTGTCTGTACTCTGGTAGAAGAAACAATCCCCTCTACCACAATTAGAATTTACCCAAATCAAAAGCCTTGGGTAGATAAATCCGTCCGTGAGGCTCTGAAAGTGCGCACCTCAGCATACAACGCCGGGCTTGTGACAGGCAACATGGATGAACACAAGACGGCAAGATACAACGCCAGGAGAGCAGTAATAGAGGCAAAACGGCGTTACAGGGACAAAGTTGAACTTCAGTTTGAACAGGCTGACTCTAGAGGCATGTGGCAGGGCCTCAGAACGATGACAGATTACAAAGGCACCTCCCTCAAGCTGAACAGTGACATCTCCTTAGCAAATGATCTCAATACCTTCTATGCGAGGTTTGAGGCGGTGAATAACAACACCAGCCTACAAACCACTGCAATGGAGGGGGGGCGCTGCTGATGGAGATTCAGTGTTCAGAATAACAGAACATGAGGTGAGGAGGACCTTTAAGAAAGTGAATATCAGGAAGGCAGCAGGACCGGACGGTATCCCCGGCCGCGTCCTAAAAGTCTGTGCCGACCAACTGGCCCCGGTATTCACTGACATATTTAACCTGTCCTTAGAACAGGCTGTCATCCCCACCTGTTTGAAGAAGTCCACCATCATCCCTGTACCCAAAAAATCTACGCCCACTTGCCTCAACGACTACCGCCCTGTAGCTCTCACCTCCATAGCCATGAAGTGCTTTGAGAAGCTAGTGAAGGGCTACATCTGTTCCTCCCTCCCCATCAACCTGGACCCCCTGCAATTTGCATACCGCCCCAACAGGTCCACGGAGGACGCCATAGCCCATGTGCTGTACACAGCAGCATCACACCTGGACAAGAGGCAGGGGAACTATGTGAGAATGCTATTCATCGACTACAGCTCAGCATTCAATACCATAGTCCCCTCCAAACTCATAGCCAAGCTCAGGGACCTGGGCTTGAACTATGACCTCTGCCAGTGGGTCTTGGACTTCCTGACGGGCAGACCCCAGGTGGTGAGAGCAGGCAACTGCACCTCCTCATCCATCACCCTCAACATAGGGGCCCCACAGGGCTGTGTTCTGAGTCCCCTCCTCTACTCCCTGTACACACATGACTGTGTGGCTCAGCGGAGCAACAACACAATCATCAAATTTGCTGACGACACAGTAGTGGTGGGCCTGATCTCTGCAAACGACGAGAGGGCCTACCTGGAAGAGGTCAAGGTCCTGGCGGGATGGTGCCAGGAGAACAGACTCTCCCTGAACGTCAGCAAAACAAAAGAGATGATTGTGGACTTTAGGAGGTCGGGGGTCAAGGACTACAGCCCCCTCAGCATCGACGGGGCACCGGTTGAGAGAGTGAACAGTTTTAAGTACCTCGGAGCCCACATATCCGAGGACTTGACATGGACCACACACATTGACAGTGTTGTGAAGAAGGCACGACAACGCCTCTACTTCCTCAGGCGCCTAAGGAAGTTCCAAGTCAGTCAGAAGATCCTTAAGAACTTCTACTCATGTACAATAGAGAGCATCCTGACTGGCAACATCACCTCCTGGTTTGGGAATAGCACTGCACAAGACCGAAGCAGACTACAAAGAGTGACACGTTCAGCGGAACGCACAATTGGAGGGGGGCTTCCCACCCTCCAGAACATTTACAACAAGCGGTGCAGGGGCAAGGCTAAGATAATTATCAAGGACTCCAGCCACCCGAACAACTGCCTCTTTGAACTGCTGCGGTCAGGCAAGCGATACCGGAGTCTCAAGGCGAGCACAGAAAGACTCAGAAGAAGCTTCTATCCCCAGGCCATCAGGCTGCTCAACGAACAATAAACACTATGCAACAACCATCAAATGCACACAGCACACACATCCACACGCACACACTCACTTTAAACAAACAACACACTGCAGCACCCACTCTCCACACTTTAGATCACCTAAACACACTTTATATTTATTGGTAAAGGATTTGCACTACAACTCGTACACCTTACTGTAAATTGTACCTAAATTGTACCTCATCCCATTTCTGCTTTGCACTATATAGTATTGTATATTAGTATATTGCATAGTATATTGTATGGTAACTCAGTTACTTCTAGTCTGCATCGAACATTGTACATATGTCTATACTGAACACTGTGACCTCTATTTTTACATGCTACTTTATTTTATTTCATACTTATCTTGTCTAGCACAGTCTCTGGAGCATAACAGTAAGAAGCATTTTGTATAAAAGTATTCTGTACTTCTGTATGACAACTATTAAAAAAACTTGAAACTTGAGGTATCATTCTTGACCCCACCCTTTCCTTCCTCCTGCATGTAAACCAGATCACTAAAACCGCCTTCTTCCACCTCAGGAACATTGCCGTCTACGCCCCTCACTATCCTTCTCTGCTGCCGAAACACTGACCCATGCACTTATCACTTCCCGACTGGACTACTGTAACAGCATTCTGTATGGCACATCCACCAAAATCCTCAATAAACAACAATACGTCCAAAACTCTGCTGCTCGCATGCTCACCTCCACCCGCCGCTCTGACCACATCACCCCCATCCTCCACGATCTCCACTGGCTCCCCATTATGTACAGGATTCAGTAAAAAATTCTACTCATCACCTTCAAAGCCCTCAACAACCTGGCCTCCTCCTACCACTCTGACCTCCTTCTCCACCACACACCTACCCGCTGCCTCAGGTCCGCAGATGCTAACCTCCTCCAACCCATCAGGACTAAGCTCCGGACCTGGGGCGACAGGGCCTTCGCTGCAGCTGCCCCCTCTCTGGAATGCCCTTTCCAACCATATCCGTCATGCAGACACCCTCTTATCATTTAAAAAAGCCCTTATCATTTACCCTTGCTTTCAAGCCTTGAACTCCTTCCTCTCTCACCTTTTTATATAATTATTTAAAATGTTCTCTATTAAAACTATTGTTTGTTTTGTTCTGTAAAGTGTCTTTGAGCATTAGGAAAAGTGCTATACAAATTTGATGTATTATTATTATAATGGAGGTGAATAAGGAGCGTGACACCTGGGAGGTGGTGTTGACAGCAGACAACAGGGTCTGTCACTAGTTTTAGATAAGAGGCGAGACATGCTGATTTCTTGACAACTTCTACGATGTCTATTATAAATCAGATGACAACACAGAGTGTGTTTCAATAAAATCACCCCCCAAAAAGTATTGACATATCTTTTTCTTTAATTCAAAATGATAAGCAAGTGGCAACAGCTGTGGCCTTGGCCCCAGGACCAGCAACGTGCTTAGAAGAATAGCAGATTGTGTGTTTGTGGTGTCGACACCCAACAGATGAAAGGATCCCATCCACCTTCACCTCATCTACACTGCAGCAATGAACCAAAGGGCTCACATCTCCCAGTGGCTGCAGGGACTGTCGGAGGGATGGCAATAATGGAGTTAAGGCCATCGGTATTCAAATTAATGTTACAGGTGAGTATGCAGCTAACAAGTATGGGAGTAAATCTGTGCTGGAGGCAAAGGAGAAAGAAACCTTACTAGAATTACACCTGAATGGACTGTATTCTCCTTTTATTCCCCAGTGACATCATTTTCAACTTTCAACACGTCCTTTTAGAATGTTATTGTTATTGAAACCGTCTATACTCTTGAATTAGAACTTGGAACTGATAGATAATACACTTCAACATTTCGATGTTACAACAATGTACTGCAGGATTTGAGCATAATATCTCATGGTATTGTACTGTAAGGGCATATCCTCTATTGTTGTACGCCTCTACTTCCTGTCTATTATCACAAAACCAACAACAAAAACAACAATAATATTCAGGTTAATCTTATTTGATTTAGAGCAGATATCAAACATCAAGATGTTCCCCTATGTCCCTATGGAAATCCGGTCATTGCTGCAAATTGCCTTTTGATGTTAACCTGTTAGGAAACCTAATGTACCGACTTGTCAGGTTAATTATGCCATCCAAGACAACCAGCAGGGCGGAACTAAGTGATGGTTGAGAGATCCCGACCTGTCGGCCAGTTCTCTCTGGAACGTACCGGTTGCCATGAACCCAACAGTGGTTAAGAGAATGGCTCTTGGGAATTTAAATCATCATATTAGCCAGTCATCATCATGAGCCAAATCCTTGTGGTCCCTAAAGACCATTCGCTCCTAAATCTCCAGTGCGCATATAGCCTTCAAGTAGTGGCAGTGCATCCATAGGCTACGTTGCATTACGCACGCACCATGGTTACCGATACCATTCATAAGTCAGCAAAAATCTTCACAATTATTTGTGGAATGGCATATTGTTCGAATAAGAAAGGAGAGAAGCTGCAGGACAAATATAGTTAACTATGCATTATGGGGAAAAGCAGGGGGGGTTACGGCTTGGATTTCCTTTATGACAAGGTAGCTACATAGTTACTAAGTTACTGTTTAATTTGATTTGGAATGGAATAAATTGCATGAGGTGGAGGATTTGAACACTTAGCTTTACAGTAGAGCTCGAGATACAATATCAACAAATCGGGAATGAATGATGAAATAAATATTACTAAATAAAATATGAATTACAATCATAACAATTCTATAAAAAACTATGGTTTTTGACCAAATAGTAGCCTAGTGATCAGTAGGAGTTAGATCATTTTGTGTCCTGTACTGTTGTAATTGTGTAGGGACTGTCCTGCTCCACTAGGGGCAGGCTTTTCTCATTCACTAGGCTGGGGGCAGGTTTAATCACTGTCCTGCACTGTCCTGCTACTGTTTAATCACTGTCCTGCACTGTCCTGCACTGTCCTGCACTGTCCTGCACAGTACAGGACACAAAATGATTTAACTCTCTCTCCTAGTGATAGAATCCTTGTTTTTCAATGTGTATATAATGTAAATATCTGTAGATGACAGCATCTACTCATAGCCATCTCAGAGGAGGAGGACAACAGAGAGAGAGTGTGTGTTAGCAGATGAGGATTTGGGCTGTGCTGGTAACATCAACAGCTGATAGCCACAGCGTCAAGGTTACTCGATCTTGAGAAAGTGCATTACCAAGCCACAGCGTTTGTTTTGGGGTAAGAGGTGCGGTAATATCAACATCGCCGTTGCTATGATTTGGGTCAAAAGTGCCATTGCCATAGTAACAGTCACGAGAGAGAGTTCGACATCGCGAGACTTGAAGACGGTAAGCTGTGGGGTCTTCAGAAGACTAGCCAGACTAAGACACAAAACACCATGAGCAGACGTGGACAGAGAGACAGAGCACTAACTAGAGCAGGGGTAGGCAACCCTAGGCACGCGTTCCTGCATAGGCACGCAGGGGCATTTTCATAGGCACAGGGGGCAGCATAAATTTTTTTTTAAATAAATAAATATTATAATTATTTTTATTTATATATATTTTTTTTTGCTTTGAAATATTATAGTGAAATATTTTGCACTGTTGTCGCATTTATCTTGTTGAAATCCTCCCACAGGTTCTTTTTACTACCACATATTTAATTGAGACCCTTTATTTGTTTATTATTTCAATTTAGCTGGAAATACATTGCTACATCATTCAGTAACAATTGCAGAGCCTTATAACAAAAACATTTTTACGGTCACCATTGTGACCAGTGGGATTAATCAACAATTTTTATTATTTATTTTTCAATTTCATTGAACATTGCACATGTTAAAAGCCATTTATTTTACTCAAAATGTGAGTATTACCAAGTCAAAACATAGTTTTATTAGGTTGAAATAATGTGGTTGTGTACTTATTTTTCTGTTAATTTATTATGGATTGAAAACTGAAAACCTTAATGCACAGTAACTGAACTCAATATTTTTAAGTTCTGGTAACTTATTATTATTATTTTTTTTACAGTGTAGTCTTGCGATCAATCAAAACGTATTTACACGATATACCTCACATTCACCCTCCATTCACATCCTGGTGTTCTCCTGGTGTTCTCCATTAGGCCTGTAGGTGGAGCTATGACAGCACACGTACAGTACACACACCGATGGTGTGTGATGTGTCCAAAAATGAATGGGCAAATGTGAGTGAAATGGTCGCACTGTATGCAGCTGTTTGTCTGCATTGCATTCCCCCCCCCCCCCCCAACTCAGATTTAGGGTTGATACAACCATCATAATAATATTGTTAATAATAACAATAACAATAATGATGTAATAATGTAAAAACTATCATTAAAAATACCTGATTATGAGAAAAAAAATTACGATGCATGGAATACGGTTGAGGCACACTAGTTACAACTATATTTCAAACAGGCACTCCATGTCAAAAAGGTTGCTGACCCCTGAACTAGAGGGTGGTGGGAGGGGCCTCGAGGAGCTAGGCCACACGACCACCAAGCAGGGTGACAGAAGAGAGATCGTTAGAATAAGGACAGAAAGAACTGTTTTCCATCTGGTACAGAGGCTTTGTTTATGGAATAAACAACGTTTTCCAAGAAAGGTACCATGTTGCCAGTGTCGTTTTCTTCTGATTACGGATGTACCAACGGGGTTTGATACAGTGTGTGACAGCCAGTGAGATAACCGATTATGAAATGACACAACGCGAGGAAAGTCACGGAGCAGCAGATGACGAGTGGATTAAATGATCAAAGGCTAGAAACACTGTTATCTTTCACTAGGAATTGACTATTAATTAAGAACATGCAAGTAACAAAGTAGCCTAGGCCTAATCTAAACTTGCCCAAATTAGGCACACTTCTATTTCCTTCATACATCGTTGAAGAGACAGGACTTTTCATATTACAAGTGTATTATTTCGGAGGTTCTTCTCGAGACTATTTCACTACTCAGGAATCGCTAATTCCCAATCTCCGAAATGTGCGTACGCATTGGTCCGACGTCCGAGTTTGCTTTAAACTGCACACATACTCCGTCATGTGTGTTTTTTTTATAAATCACAACCGTTGGATGGGAGGTGGCGTACACCTCATTCAGGCCCCATTTTGTGTGTACGCAGTAGTTATAAATTAGATGCCAGGACTGTGAGACACAGGGAATTGGCATAATGACTAAATTGTGGAGAAAATTATAGAGAAAAATAATTATAATAATAGTAGTAATAATTGTATTAATTATTATTATTATTATTATTATTATTATTATTATTATTATTATTATTATTATTATTATTATTATTATTATTATTATTATTATTATTATTATTATTATTATTATTGTTGATTATTATTATTATTATTATTATTATTATTATTATTATTATTATTATTATTATTATTATTATTATTATTATTATTATTATTATTATTATTATTATTATTATTATTATTATTATTATTATTATTATTATTATATTATTATTATTATTATTATTATTATTATTATTATTATTCCTACTTTTGGTATTTGGACTTTGGACTTTTGGGGGTGGGGGTTGGTGGGCGATGACTTAAACTTGACTGGTGTTCAGCAGTGACTTTGCTGTGATCTAGCCTTCTAAGCTGCCAGCCACTGTTGTGTTCTAGTCAGTCAGGTAATCACATGTCAAGCTGTTATAATGACTCCCCCACAGAGCCGCCAGAGGCAACACACATCCTATTTAGATCCACAGTAATTATTCAATTCAATCCCACAACACCGAATGTCAGTGTGAGCTCACTATGTTTCACTAAATGTACTGTTTCTCTTTATTTTTTTTATTTTTTTTTTATATATTCCCTTTTATCATATTCACTTTGGGCCTTATCCCAAAGTCCACAGTTTACAAGTGAAAATTGCTGTAATTCATGTTGGTAAGGAAGAGAGGGGGGAAAAGAAGCTTCACACATGAAATAAATGGAATTTGCTTTAGCCTGACATAAATGTCAGTTAAATGGCGATCTACCATTTAAATCATAGGCAGGCTGAATCCTCTAGATACTCTATGGTTTTTAATTAAAATGCAAGTAGAAAGAGAGAGAGAGAGAGAGAGAGAGAGAGAGAGAGAGAGAGAGAGAGAGAGAGAGAGAGAGAGAGAGAGAGAGAGAGAGAGAGAGAGAGAGAGAGAGAGAGAGAGAGAGCGAGCTATAGAAAGAGCAGCAGTGGTGGTGCTAGAACAGGGGAGGGTGTGGTGTGGTGTGGGTTGAAGAGTCAGTCATTAGTCACCCAGGAATCTAAGTATACTGTATAAGGGATGCTAAACACTATCTTATATGTGTACCATGCAGAGGGAACAACTGTCTCATTATTCCACTCTTCCTTACACTGGAAACATAATCAGGACATTTCCAAACATGAACCACTGTCTGCATTGAGTAGTCTGGTGGCTGCAGATGGTTGCAGATGGCCTGAAATGGTGATAAAAAGCCTGGTATGTTCATTGCAGGGGTCATTGGGTGTTTGATGAAGTGCAGATTCAGTTGGGTTGAGAGTCCACTCTTTGCTAACCGTGCTTAAAGTGAGACATACTGTACTACATACTATGTCGTATTCAGGCTTCCCAGGATCTTTAAATAACGTTAGGCTGTATATTCTCTTGATCAGAGGGAAATAAACGGACTGAGAAACACAGTAACGAGCCAATGCACGCACACATTATGCATACAAAGTGCACACACACACACACACACACACACACACACACACACACACACACACACACACACACACACACACACACACACACACACACACACACACACACACACACACACACACACACACACACACACACACACACACACACACACACACACACACACACACACACACACACACACACACACACACACACACACACACACACACACACACACACACAGGCAGGCAGGGGTGTGGAAGGATTCCTCTATCCCCCCGGGTCTTCATTACCTCATTGAAGCCATTTATTCCACAGTCATATCTCCTGTTCTGGACCTAATTTAGCAGCGAAGTGACGTGTCCCTCTCTGCAGCATTAGAGGGTTCCCCGAGGGCTGCATAGGGACTGGACCACCACTGCATCATAGCTATGGCCTATAGGTCAGCTCTTTAAAAGTACATGTAGATCTATGCCATCTCTCTGTAATACTGTATGTCCACTACATCACATAGGCCAATACTGTGTACTCTTGGATGCCCCTGTACCCTGATCAAATCTGTGCACCCCTCCCCCTGGTAGCCGTGGCAACGTGGGTTATGGGTTGGCTACGTAGTCCTACATCTGTCAGGCATATATTATTCAAGGAAATTAAAGTACATGAAAACAAGATTTAATGATATGTTTAGTTCCGCTGCAAATAATAATAACTGTGAAATAGTCTGACCCGGATCACTATGGCAGTATTTTAAAGGACCATACCAGTCTAATTTTGACTTCTCACTCTTTCGTGTGCATAGGTGTATAAGTATAATGTTTTGGCAGATCTCAGCCTATAGCAACCAGGAGCACCCGGGAGTTAATAACAAGTGCACCCAACTCAATGTGAACGTTTGAGGTGCAAAGTTTCTAGTAGTGTTAGCGAAAATAAAAACGACTCTGTGGTTTTCAGAACCACTGGGTTACATATGTCTAGCAACTTTCAATATACCTTTCAAGTCTTATGGAGGATGTTCCACCTCTTTTCAACACCAATGGCAGTTTGAATGGTGTTTACTAAGGTAAGCTGATATCAGCTAAATCAGACACTGGATTGTCTATGAGCACAACATTTGTTAAAGACAGGGGCAATCTCCTGTAATGGAGAGACCGTCCTTAAAAATTGCTGTAAGTGGTATTTTTTGGTTAAAATAAGTGTTCTACATTCCGACAGCCATGTACAGTCTTTGGTCAGTAACCTGGGTCTCCCAGTCCCTCCACTCTGCAGTAAATATTGTGGTAACATTGACTTGATAAAATGGTTCATTCAACAAAGAATACTGTGGAACCTTGGGCGACAGCTGAAATGCCAGATAACAGGTTGGAACAGCAGAAACAGGAACTATAGATTGGGTTACATGTCATAAAACGCCAACCAACCCCCACCAGCCAAACTGCTAATCTGTGTGAACAGCACCACATTCCGGGGTCTGAGAAGGTCATTTGGTTGAGAGGAGAAGAATCACCATAGGTGATTCTCTCTTCAATATATATTACATTAAAATCTGATTTATGAGATGCCAGGGGATATTTGAATGTCATTTGCAAATTTCAACTGTTTGTGAAGAGAATGGAACAAGTCTGCTACTTCTCTGTTAAAACTGTGTTTATATAAATAAGCTGGAAATCTCAATATCATTAGTTCAGTCTGGAAAATACAGGCTTGTGATTATTTCATATAGACTATTTGGTATCAAACTATAGGCAACGACTACATTGGTTTAATGCTGGATATATATGTAACTCATTACATTAAAGATACAAATTAGAAACGGTTCTATTATTTAACTGCTACACATGTAAATGGCTCTGAGGAAACCTCCTCAGCAAGATGTCACAGAAAAGCCACAGACAGCAGCCCCTCTGGGCTGTAGGAACAACACGCCCATATATAGTCATGGAGATCTCTGACCAGGGAGAGAGGAAAATACCAAGGGACTTGTTTTAGTCTCAAGACACCTCATTGGTAGAAGACATATTTGGATATAACTCTGATTGGCTGAAAATATTCTAAACTTGTGATGTCATGGTTAGCATATAAGAGAGAAACAGTGTTAAATCACATGAGCCAGACCCCCCAGGTCTGAGTCTCCACACCGCGCCATCTGAGAGTGTGTTGTGAGTAAACCATGATTCTGAATAACAACTGTTTGTGTTGTCTAGTTTAAATGTGAGGTAATTGCACTGGACCAGGGTTGAACATGTATTGCACAGTATATTCATTTCAGTTACAAACATGACTAATATGTGATTACTATTCTGCTTGGAATGGTTAAAGTCGGTTAGAGGTCACCAGCGAATTGATAACCATGTATTAGTTATTTGTTTGATAAAGATGATTTAATCCCTGTATGTCTAACCTGCTCTTTCCACCTTGGGCCTCTGGCAATAAATATGAAAATTTTATTCTAGCTTGGTTGTCCTGACTGTTGTGTGTGTGTAGGGGCAGATATATATAAGATTTTTTCTTCTTCCTGTTCCTTTCGGCCATGGTATTTTTGGTGAATTATATGAATATGTACTGTTGGACTGTGGTAATTCCATGTACGAATAAATAAATGATGATGATGATGATGATGATGATTAAACCTAGTATATGTACATAATATACGACAACAGAAAATACGTTTTCTGGTATCCCTTCCCACTTTATCCAATCAGGAGAGAGAACCCTAGATATTTGTGTGAAGGTTCGGTGTGGGAATAGGAGAGGAGACCCCAAATGCAGGAACACGAGCAGAGAGAGTAAAAGGCAGAGACGACGGGATGAAGATGAATGGGCTTTTACTATAGAGTTGCAAGCAACAATGATTACAAATAAAAAACGGTTACTGACAAAAGCGAACTGTACAACCCGAAAACAAAACTCAGCAGTGCTGGAAAAATATGGACTAAGAAGGAACGGACTCACTGGGAAATACTGGTGACAAGGTGAGTATGTGACCGAACACAACTGTGGTAACAAAACAATGACAAAACAATGCAATGAAAATCAATACAATGGCGCGACAATGAGTGTGAGAAACGGGCAGGTCTAAATAGTGCCCGTGATTACTAATGAATGCCAGCTGGTATAAGGCCAGGCAAGGCCAAGGCTGGTGAACAAAGTATTAGTAAAAGAAAACTCACATCATAAATAAAAGCATGTGTAAAGGGAATATCTAAAAGGAAAACATATGTAAAAGAACAACCCTTAATGGAAACATATGAAAAGATGTTAATACTATTAAAAACATATGTAAAGGGATGAACCCTTAAAGGAAACACATGTAAAGATATCAACACTTATGAAAACATATGTAAAGGAATGAACCTTAAGGGAAACATATGAAAAGATAAACCTTTTAAACACAAGCTAAAAAGGGGAAACACAACATGAATAGAGGAAACACAGCATTAAAGGAATCCAGCAAACCTAGGACTAAAGGCCTGAGAAGGCTCAATATCTGGAGCTGCTGCGTTTGGCCACCAGAGGGCGGCAGAAAACCACTGTTCATATTGTTCGGGCAGGGTCCCTGGCTGGGACCATGACAATTTGTACATATTTCAAGAATCTTTGCCCAACCAAATTTGCATTAGTAGATCATTTTACTTGTTTCAAGAACACATTTGCTTGAAACTTTTTATTTCTTATTTCTGTCAGAGAATTTTTGCTGTGTGGAGTTCTCTCTCCTGATTGGATCAAGTGGAAATGGGATACCAGAAAACAATCTGTAGAAGGGTGGATTATCCCTACTTTATGAGAGTGGATATGAACTGTCACCAGGTAGTGGGAACACAGCAGATCTGTGTCCGGCTGAGCCCCCGACTGTAGTGTAAGAGTATTAGAATTGGGATTTAGCAGAGGGATGGATGGGGCCTAGGGTTTACTA
Organism: Notolepis coatsorum; assembly: GCF_963971535.1. Classification (NCBI taxonomy): domain Eukaryota; kingdom Metazoa; phylum Chordata; class Actinopteri; order Aulopiformes; family Paralepididae; genus Notolepis; species Notolepis coatsorum. The sequence goes on from NC_140171.1 coordinate 44,147,974, forward strand.
ACCTAGGGGTTCTACGCTGGTCTTTCTTGCCCTCCCGGGCGACCGTAGTATTTACTCAAACACCCGCACTCCCCTTAATACGTCCCACACCCTCTCACACCCGGTGGCAGTGATGGTAAATAATATAATTTCTCCCCAAAGCAGTACATTTCCTTGTTGACTGGTGAAGACCTGTACAGAGCACCTGCCCCAATTGCACATAGACTGTAGGGAAGAAGGGGTTAAACAGTAATACACACTCACAGTAATTGACACACACACAATGATCCCATTTCTACGCCTCTCCTTTTATATAAAGCGGGCATGCATTCAATACACGACACAATGCATGGCACTTGGATCTTACACTCCACGGTAATGAAACAGGTCCCTGTAAGGGTTAATATTCTTTTCATTCACCCGTAGGGAGAGAGAGGGTAATGGCAAGCTCCGCGAGCTATTCAATGGGAAAAATTATCAATATACCTTAGTGCTGTCTGCACAACTTAATCACACAACACATGTAACCAGAAAATTAAGTGGGCCCACAGTTGAAACAAAAAGCCTATCTAAGCCGGCATTACCCAAAACCACAAACGTTGGGGCGCCCCTAGTCACTGGTGCACGTGCCAGCTCAAAGTATTTATTCTCTTCGCCCTTAGAAGGCATGCTCTCGAAAAGGAGAATGTTCACCGTGTATGTTCCAGAGTGCTCGGAGCGCTAACAGTACCTGGTGTGAGTGTACCAACCGAGTGCTGTTCCGTCCCCACAACGAATGTTTGGGGGCGTGGGTTGGCCGTCAAACGGCCCTGCGTGATACACAGGAGAGCTGGCTGGGCTGGTGGTAAACAGGTGCAGGCTGCAGGCGAGTAGAGCCCTGTGTCGTTGGGCGGTGGCGTCTGCTTCGAGGGCTGGAAACGGCGTGGCGACGCGTGGAGCTAACCAGGTTACTAGTCCTATACTTGAAGCTAAGCTGTGGTCAGTGCGACCCCCTAGTCTTTCGCCTATACATTCCTAAACGCAGCGCGTGGCATATCGACAGTACAGTCCGGCAGTCGAACGTCTTCTTCTTGGTTCAAACGTACCCTAAGCACTATACTGGGAAGCTAAACTTTCGCAAACGACATTACTACCCCACACCGTGGCAGGAGTCGTATTCCACGTGTCTTTAGTATCAGGAGCTCTCAGTCCACACGTCTGCTTCCTTCAGTGGAAAACGATGAAGAGAGCATCTCGCGGTATGAGCTCCTCCTTCAGCCAGCCTCTTCCTCACCTGCTTGTCACCAGCCCAACGTCGCACCAGCTCCCCCTGGCGACAGTCCAGCGCTATCAGTGTTAATTTTGTTGACTAAATTGATGACGAAATATGTTCGTCAACAAAGGTTTTTTTCATGACGACAACGAGACGTGATGTCACGTTATTGAATACCATGTGACACTAACGAGACTAAATAGTTTTTTAAATATCGTTGACCACAACTGAGCACACAAAAATGTAATTTACAAAAACCAGGACGAAATTTCTCTTCATGTATGTTGATATTGTTGACTAAAACAAGGCGAGACAAACTAATTATAACTTTTATTAATGCCATCGTCCCGACAGAACAGTGTGACGGCTGACGGGAGCTCTGTGTTATTAGCATTAGCTGGAGCTATTTGAAAAGCTAGTTTTAGCTGAACGTTACCTTGGCTAAAGTTGGGACTATTCATAATCCACTTATTCACCACATTGTTTGTATTTCCATCTAGCTCGCGTTAGCTAGTGGCTAACCTAGCTCACGCTAACGTGGCTAGCCATACCGGTGACAATGTTTAGCTTTTTAGTGCCAAATGATAAGAGTCTGAGGTTGAGTCTCAAAAGAGAATGTTGAATATTTATTTTGCATAAAAAATCACAACAGTGCCTCTGCTAGGAGCTAACTGAACCGGAGCCCTCTGGATAGGAAGTGCGCAACAACGTTTAACGTCCGTGTGGAACCAATGTACCAACAACCATTCCGTGGGTGAACTCATTGAGCTTAGTTGTCAATTAATGATACTAATACTAATCTATACAATCACCTGTTGTTGAATAAATACCATTACTTTCTAGTTATTACTAAAAAAAACAGTATATAAAACAGTAGCTGTAAAAATGAAAAGAAAAAAAGTTTTATAATTTATATAATATAATTTCTTTTTTGTTTATGTATGCACTGGTATCGGATCAGTATAACCAGACCTATACCACCTCTAACTCTAACCCCTAACCAGACCTAGACCACCTCTAACTTTAACCCCTAAGTTAGGGTTGTGACTTAGAGGTGGTCTAGGTCCGGATAGGGGTTAAGAGTTGGTCTAGCCCTTTACATCCATCTATCTAAATAATAATAATATATTATAATGAATGCTTAACTATCCCTAAGTTACCCTAACCAGACCTAGACCACCTCTAACTCTAACCACTAACCAGACCTCTTCCATGTGGCACTTTAACACTGACCTCAGAATGTGATTTTATATAATGTTTTTATGCAAGCAGATTGCAATCAGTGTGTACTACTACTAGTACTACTGTGTGTTCTGTTTACTTAGTTTACAGTATCCTGTTATAGAATAAACCGCTGCCAGACACAGCAGAGAGAGAGAGGACAGACATGACAGAGAGGACATACACAGCAGAGAGAGGACAGACATGGCAGAGAGAAAAGAAAGACACAGCAAACAGAAGACAGACAGAGTTCAGCGTCGTCTCTCTGGTCAGAAACAACGTCACCACATCCGTAAGGCTCTCTTTGATGCATACATTGGACCATGTCTACACCAACATATACTGTAGGAGCAACAATACATTGGACCATGTCTACACCAACATATACTGTAGGAGCAACAATACATTGGACCATGTCTACACCAACATATACTGTAGGAGCAACAATACATTGGACCATGTCTACACCAACATATACTTCCTGTGTATCACTTGTGCCGCCGACTCAGATTCCCCTAGGTTAAAAAATAAATACGCAATTTAAATCAGAAAATGTTCCATGTTGACTATTTCTGACTTTCTGAAGTTTTTTTCCATTAACTAAAAATAGACAAAAATGTGATCCGTTTTTGTCGACTAAATCTAGACTAAAACAAAAAAGACAAAATTGAGACAAAAACTGACTAAGACTAAAATGCTCAGACATTTAGTTGACTAAAACTGACTGAATAAATGAAGATGACTAAATATGATGAAAACGAAAAATGAGCACTTGACACATGACTAAGACTAAAACTAAAATGAAAATATCTGCCAAAATTAACACTGAGCGCTATGTCCCACTACTAAATGTCAATATTAGGATATGGAGAATCAAGAGGGGTCAGCGAGTTACACAACGTTATCATGAACACAGTAGAGTACAAGGAATTAGAGTTAGACACATTGAATTACGGTTGGACATATTCACGTGTCTGGCTGTCAGTGATGGCTGTCGGAGTGTAGAGCTATTATTTTAACATGTAGACCACTTATTTTAACAATAAAATACGACTTATAGCACCTGTTGGACAAAACAACATTTAAAAATATATATATATATTCCCAGGGCGTGCAAAACTTTGAGCATTGGGCTACACTGTGGGCTATATGGCAAATTGTGGTCACAAATTGTGGACATTTTGTGAGACGTTTGTAGAAGCATGAGTATGTTGGTGCTTCTAGCCACGCCTTTCTCTGCATCACCTCGAACGACATCATCCATATCATCCCACATTCACTCACAAAATATGAAACTCAAACGCATACACATAGTTGCACCGTGAGTCTGGACATGCTTATTATAAAATAATTTGCACATTTATCTCCTACATATGAGACAACAGACAAATATATATTGTTTTGTGATGTTCAAAATCTTTACAACACTACACGCTTTATGAGACAGACTGAGATGAACTGTATTTCTTGCAAAGCAGAAATCGAACGTAGGGAACCTGATGATTTAGTGTCTTCACTCTCTCTCTTTAGTCTGCTTTCTCCATCTCCTCTCTCTCTCTCTCTCTTACTCTCACTCACTGTCTCTCTCTCTCTCTCTATCTGTGCTTTTCAATGAGGAAAAGAGGTATAGCTACAAATACATGAAGAGAGCTCTACTTTGTGTTTGGGAACGTGTGTACCTGCAATTCGTAACTGGCCCCTGTAAAATTACTGTAGTGTCATACCAGCGAATATTTTGTCAACAAAATAAAAACTCTAATTGTGGATGTGTTACTTAGGAACAAAACTACTTGACCTCTATGTTAACTTAACTATAAGTGCTGTACAACTGTGTACCCAGTGCATTTATTTCAAACCACAAAATTTGGCTATAGATTCCAAACACTAACCTCCACTTAGCGACTTAAAGGGGAACTATCTTATAAATTTCCTTTTCCAGTGTTTAGCATTGTTTTTTTAGCAATATGGGGTTGTACCAACACTGTCTATGTCACAAATTCTCATTTTGGCGCATTCCTCCAGTTCAGATGAGACAAGGTCCTCCCCCAGTGAACTAAGCCATTCTGAATTTAGCGTATATGTGACGTGTAAGAATTCTCATCTGCATACCTAACCCCTTCTGTGGTTGTAGCCACCGCCCACAATCAACAATGACCAAAACGGAGCAAGTGGAAATAATGCTGAAGCGGTTTTCCCTGTCAGACCCTTGCACTTCCCCAAAAGAGAGAAAAAGAGAGAGCGAGAGAGAGAGGGAGAGACAGGGAGAGAGAGAGGCTCATACGGAGCGATCTCTCCTCTGTCTCTCCCCCTACATTTGACACACAGACTCGCGACTCGAAGCGCACACACGCGTATTCCGATCCGTGCAATAATATTCACTGGGGTATATATTGCCATTTGAAACAAGTTACCAATGCATTGTCCCGTGGGATTATGCCCCCCCTCCCTGCGGTGAAATTAATTAGTCCCTCTCTATCTCTCTATCCCTCTCTCTCCCCCAAAAGGTATCTGCCAGTGCAGTGCAGTGGGTGACTCAAAGCGCATTGCGAGTATGGGCGGAGCCCAGCCAAAAACAGCTTGGAATCTTGAAGGGCAGAAACTGCTGCTCTACACTACTTGATTAGAAATACAAAACAATGACTTCCGGTTTGACAGCGGAAGAACATGGCTGCTTAACTCGCGAGCTCCCCGACAGCAAAATGATTTAGCCCTGGAAAACATTTATTAACAGCACCAGGGTATATATTTAATAGGGATGAAAGAAGGGGCTATCACGAGACGTAGGGCGAACACGATTACAACTGAAAAGGACGACGGAATGGCAGAGAATGACGACGTAACGGGAGGAAAAGATGGCGACGATGACTGTGAACAAGAGGCCACGCTGTTGAACATATACAAGGAGCTCAAAGACTTCAGAAAAGACAATGAGCGTCAATTTCGGGAAATAAAGAATGATATGAACAGAATGAACGACAGGCTCGGTGAAACGGAGGGGAGAATCGGAGAAAATGAAAATGTGCTTGATGCGGCGACGGTTTTAATCAAGAAACTGATACAGAGGCAGGCCGACATGGAGGCTAAACTGCTCGACCAAGAGGGCAGGACGAGGAGAGAGAACCTGCGGGTGTATGGTATCCCAGAGGAGAAAGAGGGAAAGGACATGCATGGATTTCTAGACGGCCTGTTTAAGGACGCACTCGGACTGCCTCATGACATGGACCTTCGTATCGAACGAGCACACCGGGCATTGGCCCCAAGGCCTAACAACCCGCAGCTGAAACCACGGTCAATCGTGGTTAAGTTTGGGAGTTACAAAATGAAGGAAGAGATAATACGCCGAACGTGGCAGAAGAAAAACGTCTCATGTGACAACGAACGCTTCTATGTCGACCATGACTTCCCCACTGAAATACTGAAGAAGCGAGGAGAATATGCCGAGGCCAAGAGAATAATGAAGGAGAAGAATCTCAAGTTCCAGACACCGTATCCAGCGAAGATGAGGGTATTCTACGAGGATGGCACCCGCCTGTACCAGAGCGCAGCGGAGGCGACGGCGGATATGGCAAAACGTGGATTCAAGATCACCGTGGTGAACCCGACTACCGACCCAGATCGAGAGGAAATAATGCGGCTGTCTACCTGGCAGACAGTGGGAAGAAAACGGGGACCGGGGGACGACATGCAGGCGACGGGGACTGAACGCCCCGCACAGCAGGGCAATGGACATCATGGATACCGGGAGAAACTACAGGGATTCAGACGGGGACAGTCGGAGGCGGACAATTAAGATAAAGTTCATGAAGCGCATGGATACAGATAAGTCACGGGGGCATCGTCATAGAATAAATAACATCACAAAATGCCAATATGTATATGAAAGAAAAGACAAAAAATAAAAAAAAATAAAAAAAAAAGTGATTAAAAAAAAAAAAAGATGTGAAATGAGAATAGAGGGCAATGAATAGGAGAGTATGCTAAAAATGTGGGAGGGGAAATATCCCGGATGGATAAAGAAAAAGTATAACGAAATGAACCACAGGCCATTATGGCTATGTCATAGAAGTTACAATGTACCAATATATATCTAAGAGGTATACAAATGTTAATTGTTGGAAACGTTACCGTTTTGACAAGTTCAGTTGAATTGATCGCACTGTATATAGATTACAGTGTGAGCCATACGTTACATCAGGGTATACAAAATAGTAGGGGCACAGTTTTGGGCAACCTGCCTTGTGCCATATGCACTCCTCTGTTAGTCGAGGGGGACCAAGGTGCACGGGTGAGTATCGATCTCACCCTCGGTACAATTGTTCTATCTGGGGTCCTATCGAACGTAGCTTGGGTAAATGTGGGGGGGGGGGAATGTATTTATGTTTTTATATGTTCTTTTTTATTTCATTGTGTACTATACTATTGTATATATATCTTCACAGTCTCAGGAACTAGATATAGAAATGTGGGAGATTGCGCCCCAGACATAGAGGTACTACGTTCTGGATTGCACAGGGGAGATGCATTACGAGGAATATGGGGCTGATTAAAATAGTGTCGTGGAATATAGACGGATGTCATCATCCCATTAAGAGAAAAAAGATACTGACGTTCTTGAAACAAAAAAAGACGGATATTGCACTAATTCAGGAATCGCACCTGGATGAGGAGGAGTCGGCCAAGCTTAAGAGGGATTGGGTGGGACAAATATTCTATAGTACATTCTCTTCTAGGAAGAGGGGGGTGGCAATATTGGTGAGAAAAAACATAGACGTAAAGGTGCACAATAGTTTCTCACATGATGAGGGAAGATGGGTTATACTGGATGCTGATTTAGAGGGACAGAGGACTACCTTAGCTAATATATATGCGCCCAACGGGTCGTCCTCAGACTTTTTCCATGAAGTATGTGAGGTGATCAGGAAAATAGGGAATAGCAACGTAATCATAGGGGGGGACTTCAACCTGGTTGGAAACACCTTAATGGACAAATCGTATCAACCCAGGACCGCTGACAACGCAGGGAGACTGGCGGTTGGTGTACTGATAGAGGAATTGGGTCTAGTGGATATTTGGAGGGTTATGAACCCACAGGAAAGAGACTACACGTTTTACTCTCACCCGCATTCCTCATACTCTAGAATAGATTATTTCCTGATCTCTAGCGCGCTGGTAGAACAGGTAGCAGATACTGGGATAGGGAACATTGTAATATCTGACCATGCTCCGGTTGATTTAGTGATCACATCCATGGAGGAAGGGCAACGATCTCGGAGATGGCGATTCAATAACCTGATGTTAAATGATGAAGGATCGTGTGCATACATTAGAACTATATTTAAGGAATTCTGGGAACTTAACGAAGGGTCAATAGATGATAGTGGCATAATGTGGGACACATGTAAAGCTTACATGAGAGGACGACTCATACAATACGGTGCAATACTAAAAAGGGCAGAGAAACAAAAAATGACAGCGTTAGATGAGGAAATTAAAATACTCTTGAAACAGCACAGTCAGAGACCAGACCCAGAAACGTGGAGAAACCTAAACAAATCCAAATACGAATTGAACAACATATATCAAAAGAAGGCTGAATATGCGTTATTTAGGACAAACCAAAGATATTATGAACAAGGGGAGAGAGCGGGTAAAATACTAGCGAATCGGGTTAAACAAATGCAAAATCAAAATATTATATCCTCAATTCGTAATAAAGATGACAAGATTATTACAGACAAAAAGGAAATTAATAATGTTTTCAGGTGCTTCTACCAGGATTTATATACCCCACAGAAGGCGGTGGATCAGGTAAAAATGGACGCGTTCTTCGACAAAATCAAATTACCGTCGTTATTGAAACAACAAGTAAAATCAATGGAGGGGGGGGGCTCGATAGAGGAAATACACGCGGCAATCAACAGCCTTAAATTGGGTAAAGCACCAGGAGACGACGGGTTTACTCCCGATTTCTACAAACAATTCAGTGATATAATCGCTCCGAGACTATTAAAAGTATATGAGGATTCATTGTTAAAAGGGGGATTGCCCACTAGCTTGAGATCGGCCACTATTACGTTACTACAGAAAAAGGGCAAAGACCCTCAATACTGTGGAAACTATAGGCCTATATCCCTGAGCAATTTGGAAGAAAAAGTATTGGCAAAGATACTTGCGAATAGAATAGAAGATGTACTACCAACTTTGGTGCATTCAGATCAAGTGGGCTTTGTGAAGGGGAGAAACTCAGCTGATAATATCCGCAGACTCCTACACATAATGTGGAAGGTCAGGATGATACAGAACCTACAGTGGCCTTCTCATTGGATGCCGAAAAGGCCTTTGATAAGGTGGAATTTGCATTCTTATTTCACACGCTAGAGCGCTTCGGGTTCGGACCATCGTTTACTGGGTGGGTAAAACTGTTATACACAAATCCGATGGCATCAGTATTGACCAACGGGATCGTATCCTCGCCCTTTAATCTAGGGCGGGGGACGAGGCAAGGTTCTCCGCTTTCTCCCCAAATGTTTGCGCTCTTCCTCAAACCACTTGCTATCGCACTAAGGACTAATCAAGACATCAAAGGGGTAATAGCGGGGCAAGTAGAACATAAATTATTTTTATATGCGGACGATATCTTATTGGTATCCAGCAATCCCCAAACAGCAGCTGGGGTCATTGGAACTATTATCGAGTCCTTCTCCGAAATATCTGGATACACAATCAACTGGAGCAAGTCAGAAGCAATGCCTCTCTCTAAATGTTGTCCCCCTGCTATCAGGAGGGGGTGGCAATACAGATGGATGCCGTCAGGGTTGATATACCTAGGAATAAAGCTGATCCCAGGTCTGAAAGAGTTAATGCAAGCCAATATTGCCCCTATAATCGAACACATTAGTGCTCTGACCCAGAATTGGGCCAAGATGAATATGTCCCTCCTGGGGAAGATAAACTTAGTAAAAATGATATTGGCTCCCAAATTAAATTATATCCTATATATGCTGCCGCTGACTCTCCCGACCCAGTTACTCAAACAGTATGACAAAGTCATTAATGTATATCTGTGGGGGGGCAAAAGGCCGCTATTTGGACGGGCCAAAATGTATTCAGCAAAGGAAAATGGCGGCTTATCCCTTCCTAAACTAGACTGGTATCACTATGCATTCTCGCTCTCCCAGCTCTCCAAACTGAATCACTCGACTGAGGAGGCACCTGCTTGGGTCAAGATGGAGGAGGAAATGATATATCCCTCATCTCTGGAATCCTTCCTGACACAATCAGACAGACCTATACCTTTTAAAAACCCTTTAATGGCATTTATCAGGGAAACTTGGAATCAATCGCACAGAATGACTGGTGATAGCCCATATTTAACTACAAGAGCCTCTATATGGTATAATAAAAAACGAAAGATTGGTAAGAAATCAGTCATATGGGACGATTGGATTAAAAGGGGGATACATGTACTAGGTGATATAGCCGGGGAAGATGGGGTTTTGCCTTTTGAGGATATTAAAGAGGATTTTGATATAGATAATAAAAACTTTTATAAATTCCTACAGATTAGACATTGTATATCGTCATCAATAGGAGGGCCAAAGTGTGGCCCGATTACTGCAATTCAAGAAATATTCTATAAAGGATGGCGTAGGAAAGGCGGTGCGTCAAGATTTTATGATGTTATAAGACAATACAATGCACCCAAATTGGCGGGTCTGAGGTTGAGCTGGGAGAACGATGTACGTGAGGATATTACTGAGGAAATGTGGGAGAAGCTGGTGTCCAAATGGAGTAAATTCTCTCGGGAGGCGCAATCACAACTTATCTTTTACAAAGTGTTGAACAGAAGCTATTGGACGCCTAGTAAACTGGCCAGACTAAAATTAAGGGACACTGACATCTGCTGGAGATGTGAGAAGGAGACAGGCACTTTACTACATATGCTGTACGAATGTGAGAAGGTCCGAAAAATGTGGGATCAAATTGTAATATTCCTAAGTAAGGTTCTGAATGTGAAGATAAATAACTCCCCATTGGCATGTGTTTTGGGTGTGGTGCCGAAAGGGATTAAACTGCCTAAATACCGGGGAATGTGGTATAGAATGGCCATGATATCAGGATGTAGAATTGCATTACGACATTGGAAATCACCCATGGATATTACTTTTAAAGAATGGATGGAATTAATGTTCCGTACAGCATCATATGAAAGGGTGACGTATAGAGTCGCAGGGAGAGAGGATATTTTCGCTGAGGTATGGGACAGTTTTCTACACCTGACTGAACGGTCTGGGGACAAATGATTAAGGTGGGGTTACAATGATATCAAGGATGAATATGAAAAAGGGGATCTGATCTGATGGTACTTGTACTTTATAATGTATTATGTATGTATGTGCATGGATTTTATGTCCGGATGGTGTATCTATGGAACGGTCACTGTCTCTATCACACTCACATATACGCATGTATAGCCGCATACAAGTATCTAGGATACACATATTCGTATGTGTACATAATAGGTTTACACACACTCATATGCACAAGGATAAGTTATACATGTCAGGGGCACACATACATGCACATACTCACTTATAGGAAATAGGCATACACACACCTACATATACACATAGTTGAAGTATAGGCTCTTACTGACACATATGGGGGATACACATGTACATAGGAGACACACACATACGTAGCTGAGACGCACATATATATACACACCTGAGATATACACTCACATAGGGGGCAGAGGCACACATGGATACGAGACACACACAAGAGATAGGAGTACAGTCACATACCTGGAAGATGCACACACACACACATGTGAGGCATGTACACATGCTTACGTGATACACGTACCCACATACGTGTGTTGGAGACACACATGCATGCATGCTACCATGCACACCTACATGTATCTGGGACGCTTTCTCTCACATGCAATATGGAGAAGGGTGGCATCCCGATAGAGGATGCAGCACATACCTGCTCGAAGGTAGATCGGTCTACATGCAAAGTATATATATCAGGGATGTATACGCACAATGTATAGTATAGTATTTTTCTTTTTTCGTAAGTCTTTTTTTATTTTCCATGTCAGTTGTTAATGTATTTGTATGAGTCCTTTACATGTTTTGTATGTTCTTACAAAAAAGAAAAAGGCAAATCTTGGAAGTTGCATATGGTGATGTGGAAAGAGATGTTTTGAATATTGGAGAGATTTGTGCAAAAAATATCAATAAAAAAAAGAAAAAAGAAATACAAAACAATGAATTTTTTTTTTTTAAAGAACATACAGATGTGTTCCATAGACTCACAGGAATTGTGTAAAATTGCCCAAATAGTGAAAGAAATAGTAAGATAGTACAGGCTTTTCTGAGTACAGGCTCAGAAAGAAAGAGTCTTTTTTCCCTGTTCCCTTTACCCCTCGCAGAGGTCTTTTGCGCCACGCCTCAGCCTAGGAGGGGAAAAAAAGAAGTGGGCCATGATGTCAGCAGATCACAGAACATTTGGTTTGTGATGACCACCAGACATTGCCACCTTTAACCACCCCTTGGCATGAAATGTATCGGCCAGGTCAGTTACACTTAACCAAACATCGCTCACTGTGCATTCATTGCACCTTCAAGTGTGAGTCCACTCTATACAATATTGTACATGCTAATTATTTCTGCTTTTTTTCTTAGCAAGTGGGCCTATAATGTCAGGCTCCCATGTTTGAGTCACTACAGTTTGTGTGAATGACGAGTGTGAATGTTTTCTTTTCGAACACCAGCCCTCCTTCCTGTGGTCATATTATTGAGAATCTTATGAGAAATCCACCCAAATGTACACTTAACACATTCTGTGCCAAAAACGACATCTTAGGTTTTTGGCCGACAAGCGCTCAGTGCCAAAAACGAGAGAATACGTTTTTGGATCGGTTGATCATTTTACTCTGATCCCCGCTCTACAGACCTGCCGGGAGTGATCTGCATCATTTAGGCACGTCCCCACACATTAGAACTGCATTCTGATCGACTATCACCAGATGGCAGTATCGTCCGGCGATGCGATCACTTGGAATTATTCTTATTGGAATACCTTCCGGCTAAGGTAAGGTACATTCTATGTCTATTTTACCGAATCTGAAATGTCGGCGGGGCGGAGCTGAGCGATCATGGAGTAGACGTGTTTCACATGAGCTCCCTTCTACCGTGCAGAATATACGTTTCTCCCCATTAGTCTTTATTTCATTTTTATTTGTTTTTTGTCTGCTTGCTAAGTTGTCGTGTTTCAAATACTGTCGTCGACTTTTTTTTTACTTTCTGCGATGTCGGTGGTGGAAACCAGATCCATGAGCGCCCCAACCAGCAAACCACCACCGGGCCTGGCCGCACCATCGCCCGGTGTCGGTGAGATAAGCGAAGCTGTGCTCTTGGTCATGACCAAGCTACATGCAGAGTCTGAGACACGCTCCGCTGAAGCACAAAATAAAGTGCTGGCGGATTTTTGTGTCAACCTTCATCGAGAGATATCAGAGGAAATAAGGCTGGCGCTCGTCCCGCTGATAGACAAGATGGAGTCGCTGCACGCTGTCTCCTCGGCTAATGCTATCGAGCTAGCTGCGCTAACGACGGAGGTATCATTACAGGGCGAGAAGATGGTGGATCTCGAGTCCTCCCTGCTGGCTAGGCAGGCTGAAGTTACCAAACTACAGTCGGTAATTGAGGAAATACAGTCCCGGGAGAGACGCTACAACATCAGGATTGTTGGAGTACCGGAGGGCAGCGGGGAAGGCCGTCTCTCTGAGACCATGCCGGAATTGCTGCAAAAAATACTGGGAGATGACGTCCTCTCCTCCCCTCCTGTCTGTGAGTCGGCCTACAGAGCGGGCAGGTCCACTCCTGGTGTGAACAAAGAGCCGAGGCCCATCATCGTCAAGCTGAACAGGCTTCAGCAGAGGGAACTCATCATGCGGTCGGCTCGTGCCAGAAGGGGTAATCTGAGGCTTGGCGATCACAAAGTGGCCATTTTCGAAGACTTTACACCGGAGGTTCAAGCACAGAGAGGCGAATACAAAGTCGTCTTGTCCAGGCTATGGAAACTAGGCCTGAGGCCCACGCTATTCGCTCCCGCGAAATTATCTGTGTTGGATAAGGTCGATGGTCGGCGTTCATTTTGGTCGTTTGATAAAGCGAAGGAATATCTCGAGGGGATACCCGAGAATGTAGCTTGATAACTATATCGGGTGAGTGACGTGGCGATGTGGGCCTAAATACATTGTTAGGGCCGGCTATTCACAAACACTTGCTGTCATGCCCAGACATGCTAACTGCCCACTGCCCATCCAACTAGCGGGGCTTCCCAATGACTTCTGTTACTTGCTAAAGTTGACCTCATGGTCGTACTTGTGTATCGCCTCTTTGGAAGCTAACGATCTCAAGTTTCAAGTTTCAAGTTTCTTTAATAGTTGTCATACAGAAGTACAGAATACTTTTGTACAAAATGCTTCTTACTGTTGCGCTCCAGAGACTGTGCATGACAAGATAAGTATGAAATAAAAACATAGTAAAAATAGTAAAAATTAGAAGTAAAAAAAGAGGTCACAGTGTTCAGTTTAGACATATGTACAATGTTCGTAGACGTAGTTACCATACAATATACAATACTGTGCAGTGTACTAATATACAATACTATATAGTGCAAGGCATAAATGGACGAGGTGCAGTTTAGGTACAATTCACAGTAGGTGTACGAGTTGTAGTGCAAATCCTTTATCAATAAATATAAAGTGTAAGTGTGTTTGTGTGATCTAAAGTGTGGAGAGTGGGTGCTGCAGTGTGTTGTTTGTTTGAGTGAGTGTGTGCGTGTGGGTGTGTGTGCTGTGTGCATTTGATGGTTGTTGCATAGTGATCTAACTGAACAATGTACATAATAGACTAACGTGCTATCCGGATTCATCACTAGCTTACGCGCTAGCCTCAGGCTAGCTAGCGGGCTGCGTCTAACGTCTGCGCTGATACATTCGAGACCCGTTAATATTTACGCACTTTGGTTGTTGTTGCTGTTTAAGTGTCATCGGTTCGCACAATTCAACAGTGATCGGGTCCCTAACTAACTTCTTGTATGCTTTTATTTTTATATCCAGGCTGTTTTGAGCTTTGGGCTCCGGTAGGAGAAGATCGGTTGAATATATATATAAACAATATATGATAACAGGTTGTGTCAGGTATTGTTTATTACCATCCCCGGGTTAATGAATGTGTTTAATTCTATTCTTACAAAGGTTATGTTGAGTTATTATATAATAATGACTATTTTTTCCATTACAGTTATCTCATGTTAGGGCCAAGGCTCACGGTGGTTTTCGACCGATATCTTTATTGAAACAATATATGATAACAGGTTGTGTCAGGTATTGCATTACCATCCCCGGGTTAATGAATGTGTTTAATTCTATTCTTACATAGGTTATGTTGAGTTATTATATAATAATTACTATTTTTTCCATTACAGTTATCTCATGTTAGGGCCAAGGCTCAGGTGGTTTTCGACCGATATCTTTATGGGAATTTTATTTTTATTATTATTATTAATTGTGTTTATTGGACTAGTGGGGGTTTAATCAGGGGTTTATCTAGAGGGGGGTCGGAGTGGGGAGCGTCTTATCGAATCCATGACTCCAGTGGGAAATGATAGGAAGATGACCATCCTTAGTGGATGGGGCATAGGGAGGGTATTGGAGAGTAGGTATAGGAGGACTTATAATAGGACGGGTGGGTTAGGGTTTAGAGTAGAAGGAGGGGGGGTTGTAACTGGGGTGGGATTTTTATGTGTTTTATGTACTGTTGTCTTATATGTGTGTAATTGTTCCTCCTCTGAACTCCTGGGATTGACCGTCTGGGCCCGCCTGGATCAGTGCCTCTGTACTCAGCCTGGCTGCACTGGTATGTTCTCTACGCATTTAGACAAACTCGACCATGGCTAAATTGAATATTTTAATTTGGAACGCAGGAGGTCTTAACGCCCCACACAAGCGTGCCAGTGTCCTTTGGTTATTGAAGAGAAGAAATATTGACATTGCTCTCCTTAGTGAGACGCATTTATTGGTGGGTGATGTGTCAAGGCTAGCAAATCGACAATATCACGTTATCTCCTCATCCTCAGCCGATGATAAGACGAAAGGAGTCGTCATAGTTACAAGACGTAACCTTGATATCAAAGTCCTGGATGTGTGGTCGGACACAGAGGGAAGGATTACTATAGCAAAAGTTGAGTTCTCTCATAGGAAGATGGCAATAATAGCATTGTATGCCCCTAACACATTTGATTCAGCGTTCTATAATACAATCACGAAGAATATGTTGGAACTTACTGGATACGCTCTCATTGTGGGTGGCGATTTTAATGCGTGCTGGGATGCGGAGATGGATAGGTCCGGATCCTCTGAAACAAGCGACCAAAAACGGTCCTCTAAGGCCCTCAGGATGTGGGCCCAGGACACTGGGCTCGCAGACCTATGGCGCTTATCCAATCCCACCCTCAAGGATTACTCTCACCTGTCTGCCAGACACAAAACCTTCTCTCGAATAGACTATGCATTCGCATCCCCTAATTTGTTTGATAGTTTCAACGTCTCATTGGTTCCCCTGGCTCTCTCGGACCACAAGGGGATTTTCCTTGTGGCAACCTTTGGCAGGCTCTCCACGAGAGCTCCCAGGTGGCGTTTTAACTCAACCTTATTAAAGAACGATGATTTCTGCTCTGAGTTCAGGAGTAAACTAGCTGAATCCTTGCAGATCAATGTTGGCACGGTCGATGACCCCAGGGTCCTATGGAACGCATTGAAAGAATTTATCAGGGTCATGTCACACTTTTCGCCTCCAACTTACGTAAATCCCGGTCAAAAAAACTAGAAGGACTGGAAACATTATATGCTGATCTATACGCATCTTTGCAAACTAACTATAGTGAACGACTAAACACACAATGTAAGATAGTCAAGAAGGAAATAAACTCCATACTTAAACAACAGTCTGAGTTCTTGATACATAGGACAAGGCAAAATTACTACTTTCACGGCTCCAGGCCTAGCCATCTATTGGCAATGAAAATACGCTCTAATGATCATTTCTCGGATATCCCCTCGATCAAGACGCGACAGGGTACAATCACTACTGATTCGAAAAAGATCAACAACACTTTTAAAGAGTTTTACTCACAGTTATATAGCTCAGAGGTTAATCTCGACGACTCTAAATTTGAATTGTTCATTGGCTTGCTTGAGATACCCCACATTTCTGAGGAAGAGGCTAAGGAACTGGGGAAACCGATCACCCTTAATGAACTAAGGGAGACAATGGCTGAAATGCAGAGGGGTAAGGCACCAGGCTGGGATGGTATTCCACCCGAGGTGTATTTAGCTTTCTGGGACCAACTGGGTCCATTGATGCTCGATATGATCAATTACGCTATCGAACAAGGGGAGTTCTCAAGAGATGTCAACATGGCGCTGATTTCTTTACTTCTTAAGAAGGACAAAGATCCCAATGATTGTGGTAGCTATAGGCCCTTGAGTCTTCTCGGGGCCGATTTAAAAGTGTTTGCCAAGGTGCTGGCCCGTCGCCGGCAGAGATTTATGACGGTATTGGTACACTGCGATCAAACCGGTTTTATCCCGGGGCGCCTGGCTGCAGATAATCTTAGGAGGCTGTTGCATGTAGTCGATAACAGTAAAGACAATACAGCTCCGTCCACTGTTCTGTCGTTGGATGCCATGAAGGCGTTTGACAGACTAGAATGGTCATACCTGTGGAAGGTACTTGAGGTCATGGGTCTTGGAAAGAATTTTATTCATATGATTAAAGTCCTGTATGCCTCGCCGTCGGCAATGATACTGACAGTATCAGATGTTTGTTTGTACAGTGTCCCCCCCCCCCCCCTCAATGTACAGTTTTGCTTGTATATACAGTGTGCCCCCCCCCCCCCCCCCCCAACCACCTCCAATGTAGATTACCCAGTATGGTTGTCAATATCCCAGTGTACCCAACCCCCCCCCCACCCAACCTCCTCCAATGTACAGTTTCTACGTCAAATGTATATACTCCCTTTTCCTGACTCCTTCTGTATCACAAACAGTACTGTATTTGCAAATCTGGTATGTCATAAATGTATAGATGTAGCAGTACTGACTATCTGTATGTCATGTATGTCATATATGTCCTGATGAATTGAAAATGGGGGACCCTGATGTAAACAAGACGAAAGTCTTTCTCTGGTCTGCATCCCCTTAACAATTGTGTGTATTGAGCTGTACTGTATTGTACCCATTCTGCAATCTGTTAATAAAGTTTTCAATCAATCAATCAAAGGCAAAAACTGTTCCACACTTTTCCCAGTCTCCAGATCTTCTAGACAGGGGTGTCCTCTGAGCCCGGGACTATTCGCGCTTTCCCTCGAACCATTGGCCCAATTTATTAGGCAATCAGAGGACATCGTCCCCATAATGATCAATAATACACCACACAAAATTGCTCTCTATGCGGATGACCTACTGATTTTTATGGATGACCCTTCCCGGTCGGCCACAAAATTATTGGAAATAATCGACGACTTTGGTAAATTGTCAGGCTTTAAGATTAACTGGAACAAATCAGCCTGCCTACCTCTTAATGAGCTGGCCAAGGCGGTGCGACTACCAGCTGATATCCCCATAGTGGAACATTTTAAATACTTGGGTATAGAGATATTCCCCACGCTGAGTCAAACTACTAAGTACAACTTCACGGTTACTTATGATCAAATACGCCAGGTCTAGACAGATGGTCGTCCCTTCCTAACTCCCTACAAGCCCGAGCTTCCATAATCAAAATGAACGTTCTGCCTAGGATACATTTTGTTAGCTCAATGCTCCCCCTGCCCCCTCCAATAGACCACTGGCGCAAGGTACAATCGATGGTATCTAAATTTATCTGGAATAACAAACGCCCGAGAATCAAAAGAGCTACTACTCAACGTAGGAAACAAGATGGGGGCCTCGCAATCCCTGATTTTAAGCTTTATTTCTGGTCCTTCTCACTGAGACCTCTGATGTGCTGGCTAGACCCTGTAGATGCTGTATCTTGGCGCTCCTTAGAAGCGGCGGCGGTCTCACCGCTAAGATTGCAGGATATGGTGTACTCCACTGTCTCTATTTCGAAATGCCGGCTGAGGTATGGACCGATCATAACTCACGTGATCCAAACGTGGCGTAATGTACAGAGGTCGTGTGGGGTTAAATGCCCATGGCACCTGGACTCTCCAATTTTTAATAACCAGCAATTACTTGTTGGGCACAAGCCGGTTAATATTCCTCAATGGCAAAGGAGGGGGGTGCATACTCTGGAGGATATTTATGATAAGAACGGCCTCCGTGCGTTTCAGGACTTAAGAGAATTTTATGATCTTCCCGGCGAGTCCTTTTTTCTTTATCTTCAACTAAGGTCAGCACTGAGGGCGCATGGCGTGCCGTGGGCTCAAGCTTTGCACCCACACCCCTTCCTCAGGCTCATAGTGGACAGGACGACCTCCAGAGGGTTTGTCTCAGACTTTTATACGCTCTTAATTCAATCCACGTATAAAAATCATTGGATACAATCTGGCGTGTGGATATCCCGGAGTTGGACCCCGAGTTTGACTGGAATGATGTTTGGGCAAATGTGGAATTGTCTTCCCGCAACCCCAATCACCAGCAAATTAATTTTAATTATATTCATAGGACCTTATCTTACACCTAGGAAGCTATTTGCTATGGGACTGATAACCGACTCTCGGTGCACTTTGTGCTCTCAAAAGGCCACTAGCACTTATATGCATATGTATTGGGATTGCCCACCAGTGGCCCGCTTCTGGAGGTCAATAACGGACAAACTTTCAGATCTGTGTGGCTTAACTATCCCATTCACAGCTGTTACGCTACTCCTGAACGATATAACGACACTACCTGCGTCCGTTCAACTAAAAAGGGTTGTCCTAGCGGGTGTCACAGCAGCAGTTTTATTAATATAGGGTCACACGGCCGGGAATCAGGGCTGAACACTGGGAAAGACCATTTATTGGATAGTACCCCTTGGAATAAAAATTTAGAAGGTTGAACTCTGTTTTCTGTTCTCTTTGTCTGTATAAATTGTTAGTCTGTATTATTATTGTTTTTGTTATTTTCTTGTGAAGTTCTATGTATTGTGATTGTGGTTAATGTGTTGTCTTGTTTCATGTGAATAATAATAAAAATAATTTTATCAAAAAAAAAAGAAAAACATGGTCGGCAAACACGATCAGAGTTCTGAGTTAAAATGACGATGATGATTTTGTGATGGTATATATATATACATGTCATATACCTTTGATTTGGGAGTATTTGGAGTTTCATGAGATCAGCCAGAACGGTTTGGGCTTATTGCACATAACACAATTTATCTCGCGATCTATGAAAAAAGACTGGATTATATTGGAAATGCGCAATGTTTAGCATGTAATAAACTACAAACTACAGCGTGTGGAAACAAACTATTATTCCCATCTTGCACTACAAGTAACGTTTGTCAAAATGAGCCACACCATGTCCCCATTTTCCTATACCATAAAACTTAGAGTCCCAAATAGACACCAAATAAAGGCAGGGTGTTTTTATGTGTTTTGACAAATAAAGGCAGGTCTTAATCAGAAACCTTTCTGAGCCACAACTATGTCACCAACATCTTTATTTAATCACATTTTCATCATTTAGCAGGTTACCATCAGGTTTGGTATCCTAGCTGATAGCATCACTGCTTTAATGGAAGAGCAGGAGCTAAGTCTTATCAATCAGCCATCTTTTCCTAAGCACCACTGGGGATCTGGTGCAATGGTAATAATTAGTAGGATTAGTAGATGAATACCCAGTTCTTTATTTGTTTTATTTTTATGTGTACATGCTGTAATATTCATACTGGTTTAAATAAACACTTTGATATTTCCCATCTTTGCTGAGCAAGATTTTGTGCAAAAGGAATTACATTAGAAAGCCTGGGCTATTCATTTAAAGGGGAACTATTTTACTATTTCTTTCACTATTTGGGCACTTTTACACAATTCCTGTGAGTCTATGGAACACCTCTGTAATATATATATTTTTTTATTCATTGTTTTGTATTTCTAATCAAGTCCTCAAAAACAGCATTTTTCTACCTCAAGATCTCGAGCTGTTTTGAGCCTGGGCTCCTAAACCACTGCGGAGCGTCGTCTTCGCCTGAACATTAACATGCAGCAGTGACTATATGACATCACATATAGGCACATTTTCAAACGACTCAGTTCAGTGAGGGTGAATATTGTGAGAGGAGAATTGGAAGAATGCGCCAATATGAGAATTTTGAGACATAGATCATATTAATATAAGTTCACATAGCTAGGAAACAATGCTAAACACTCAAAAAGGCCATTTATAAGATAGTTCCCCTTTAAGTTTTACAGTATTTCATATAATTTGCAAAGAAATAATAATTATGTTGTTCTACAAAGGTTTTGAGAAATGTTTATTCAAGGAACATGCAATCCTAAAATATCATTGAAGGTATTGTCCGGAAATTCCATGGACTGTCATGTTTCCATACCTATATTAATCTAGAATATATTTTAAGTAAAAAGAAAATGCTTCATGTTAATTGAGGATTGGATGTGGAATTGATCTAACTCAAGCCTGGCCCTCTTTTCTTGATCCTCCAATCACAACTGTTGCTTCCCTCGGAAGAAAAGAGGGCAGTGTTTGAGATAGGTCAATTGATTCCCTTTTAACTGACAAGCTGCCTCCACTGACCCAGTGACAAGTAATTGTATCAAGCATAGTACTATGTACCAATGAAGTTATGTAACAGTTTCTCTTCCTCACTATCTGTCTAGCTATTTGCTACATGTGCGCGAACACGTTATTCTGTAAATTCGATTAATTTCAGTAGGAAACTGTAAACTTGTAGATTAGATAATATGATTACCGTATAGTAATATATTTCTATACATACTATGCACAATTCTGTACATACTCCGCACATCTGCTCCAACCAGATAAGCTGTGCCATGTCAGTGGATTTGCTCTTTTTCCCAGCTACTAGCTATCAGCAATCATATCTTAATCTGTCAATATGTTGAAATACGTGAGACACTTTATTATGCATTTGTTTTGTACGTACATATCTCTGTTAATATGTAGATAGTCTGCAGACACTTGCAAACATGTCAGTATGTGAATTCGAATATGATAAACATTTGTTTTTACTTTGGCTCTTATTGTTTATTTCATTATTTGTGTTCCTTTTCTAATTTTTTTTTTATATATTCCCTATTCATTGCCATGTGGTGGTGTTGTTGTTGTCAAGTCAAGTCAAGAGTTTTAATTGTCACGGCATACAAGTATACAATGAAATGCGGGTGGTCTTGCCCGCGACGATGTGCAATACAGTGGTACAACATATAATAGAATCCAATAAAAAAAAAACATTGTGCAATAAACAGGTAACAGGTAACATGGTGTGACATCTCGGTATCTGTACATAGTATTTACAGAGCATATAGGACATGCTAGGTAGCTTTAGTAGTGCAATACACTGTTCCTGTTGTTATACTAATTTAAAGTGGCCTTTCCTCTTGGCCATAAGTGTGCGTGTGTGCGGCGTGAGTGTGTGCCCGCTCGTGTTAAAGTGGCTGCTAGTGTGTGAGCGTGCACAGCGTGCATGTCGTGTGTGCTTGTGTGTGGATAGTTCAGTGTTCTGTGGCACTCAATGTTCATTGTTCAAGGCTCTGATGGCCTGGGGGAAGAAGCTGAGCCTAAGCCTCTCCGTCCTAGTAGCTGGGGTTCGCAGGCGTCTGCCTGACCTCAGCAGCTGGAACAGGCTGTTATTGGGGTGGTGGGGGTCTTTCATTATTCTGCAGGCTCTGGATTTGCACCTCTTGTTGTATAGAACCTGCAGGGGAGGTAGCGCAATACCCGTGGTACGCTCGGCTGAGCGCACCACTCTCTGTAGGGCCTTCTTGTCCTGTGCCGTGCTGTTTCCATACCAGGCAGTGATGTTTCCGGTCAAGATGCTCTCTACAGCTCCTGAGTAGAAGGACTGGAGTATCTTCCCCGATACTCTGAACTTCCTTAACTGTCTCAGGTGGTAGATGCGCTGCTTCGCTTTCTTTACTACTGTGTCTATGTGTGTTGACCATGTCAGATCCTCTGAGATGTGGACCCCCAGGTACTTAAAGCTGCTCACCCTGTCCACGGTAGCCCCGTTAATCATCAGTGGTGTGTGTGTCTCCTGCTGTCCTCTCCTATAATCCACGATCAGCTCCTTGGTTTTACCAATGTTCAGGAGCAGGCTGTTGTCCTGGCACCAGCGCTCCAGTACCTCAACCTCCTCCCGGTAGGCCTTCTCGTCGTTGTCCGAGATCAGCCCCACCACCACCGTGTCGTCTGCGAACTTCACTATGGAGTTGGAGCTGAACTTGGCCACACAATCGTGTGTGTAGAGTGAGTACAGCAGGGGGCTTAGAACACAGCCATGGGGGGACCCGATGCTCAGGGTGATGGTGTTGGAGGTCTGACCCCCTGTTGTTGTTGTTGTTGTTGTTGTTGTTGTTGTTGTTGTTGTTGTTGTTGTTGTTGATGACAAAGATTCAATTTCCACATGGAGACAACAAAGCTATTATCTTAACATCATCTTATTATTTTAACAGCTGACTTGGAGACAATGGAATGGATCTTGAAACTACTGTTACCATGGCAATGGAGTCTAATAGAACCAACTGCGTGACACACACGTATTGTTTCACCAAGTGTTATCATTGGTCTGTGGCAATCTGCACTGATAAAACAGCTTGACAGCTCGTTGGCGGGATCTGAAGCAGTCGTGATTTTCCCTCCTCATGGGGGTGAACTGGGCCTCTATAGCTGATTAGCATCACATTTCTTCTTCAAATTCAAATTCCATAATTAAATTTCCTTTCCGCCTTTCCTTTTTTCTTTCTTTCACCCTCTTCCTCTCCCTCGTGGAACGTATAATTATCCATTCACTATCTCTCCTGTTCAGCCAAGCCATCTGCACGACACATGATTCCAAATTCCTTTTCAATACCATAATGAATCAGATACCCATTCCGCCGTCGACCCCGCCATCTCTCTTTCTCTCGTCCCGAACACCTCCACCCCTCTCTCTCTCTCTCTCTCTCTCTCTCTCTCTCTCTCTCTCTCTCTCTCTCTCTCTCTCTCTCTCTCTCTCTCTCTCTCTCTCGTAGATCTGTGTATTTTGTTCTGCAATCTGCCTCTTCTGATGCATCTGAAAAAACCCACCTTTGACTTTCTTCCCGTTGCCCTGTCTGCGTGTCAAACACAGGGCTTCAAAAGGCCTCACGTTGTTATGACAGGAAATTACAATTTGGAAAAGAAATCCCGATTATGAATGTCGGGAACGGGACGAACAGGGAGTCTTTACCCTGGCAAACTTTGTGTCAAGACGGCATGCTGCGACCTGTTGCGGACAAAACACTCTGTCTCAGATTTTACAATGCCATGATAACCTAATCTGACACGGTGAGCATCGCGAAAGACAGAGATATTGTGCGGTCTGATCCCGGCATTATACTCTGTATACTTTTATCAGAGCCTGGATGAACCTAATCAGGTATCAAGGTAAACGTGTTGGGTTCCTGCTGTTGCTCAGAGCTCGTGGGCAGTGGCATCACAGTCTGGGGCCCCGTTCTTTTCTTAGTGCAGCCTTCAGAGTCACATGCTTTTTGCTGAGATACTTTTTTTTCTCTCGCTCGCTCGTACGCACGCACGCACGCACACACACACACACACACACACAGTACATTTACATACAGTACTCGTTTAAAACCTAGTTACTCTGCACCTATAATCCTTTAATGACTCCATCAATATTTGTAAAGCTGGTCACATAAAGTACATGGCCAACAGCGGCCCAGATGGTTATTTATGGACTATCGTCATTGTGATGGTGCCTTGCTGTGCGCCACCCTGGTCACAGCCCACTGATCACAACAGGTTACGCACTGTCTCCCTAATGAGCGAAACAAACAGTTGGAAACACACAATCCCCCCGACCCCACCCCACCCCATTCTCAAAACCCACAGCTTCACAGCATCTCGACAACAAACACCTGAGGGGCCTGGCTGCTTAGGCTCCCAGATCCACATCTGTCTAGTGATCTGTCGGATCCTCTTGTCGGTCGAGTTGGACCTATTGCTTCTGTCTGGACCTGAGTGTGTCGTCTCTGTCTGCCATAATGTCACCTGAACCTCCTGCTTGCACTCGTGCTCTGTCTCTTTTTTGTCCATTAACCCTTTGAGGCTATTTCCTCTTGACAAAAGAAATCCTTCCATTATCCGAGCCCCGCCTCTCTTAACTCACTATATCTCTTTCTCTCTCTTTCTCACACACTCACACATTTCCTATAACAATAGAGGAAGCCATTGTTTGTCATCTCCTTGACAATTGTTGTAAGAACCCTGCCTGACTACTGTAGTATATTTTTGATTGGTTATTAATGGTTATTAAACATTATTATTATTTTCTTTTTTTTTGTATTTTTTTTTTATAATTTTTATACATAACATCAAATTAGACACACAAGCATTAACAGTAAACATCCAATGAAATCACCATTTGAATCATTATAAATGTAGTATACAAGATATATACCTAATACTTGCTATCTAATACCCTACATACATATGCTCTTGCTCGCTCACCCCCCCCGGACCCTCACTTGGATAATCCATCCATTTTCTTGTTTCTAACCAGGCACTACAATTCATATGCTAGCTTTTATTCTCTCCACCACTTCTAACCAGATTGCAATGTTGGTTTCACTGACACCTAAAATTCTTGCTGTAGAAATTTCTAGATAAATCACATCGAGATAGGTAAGAACCCATACCTTCCGGCACATTTTTTCCGGTTGAAACGATCGTGATGCTATCAGCTTTTAAACATTATTATAGCATATTCAGAATGGCCAGTTGAGAGCAGACAATAATGTGGATTTAGCCATCTGTCCCAACGGCTGGAACCAATGCTCACTCTGATATTCTGATATCCTGTAAACCTTGATGTAATTCTATCACTGCTGCTCTGCTGAAATAAATCAACTGGAGAACCTGAAAACCATTGAATTTCAACCCGTATCCAAGCGCCTACTTTCTTGCCGTGAGTTAGTCATTTGCCTTCGTCGTTTACAAAGTCACAGACGATTTGTAACTTCATTAATGGTGCCGAACCAGCAGGGAGCGATCAAGCAATTTGGACGTTTTGCTAAACAAGGACCTCGCTAGCAGAACAGAAATTCCTTTTCTTCAGACACTGAGAACCTCGCTGGCAAAACAGACATTTATTTTCTTCAAAACACGTGAGTAATGAACTTCAATATGTTAGCAAAACGTGAAATTGTGTGCCAGACCCAGGGAGAGAAGGGAATGGCTGATTTGGGGAAGAAAGTAATGTGTTGGAATATAGCAGACGCAATGAAGTTACGGAAACACAGGATAAAAATAATCAATCTTTAATTTATCTCAATTTCAGGCGTTTTGCCGAATAGTATAAGCAAATAGTTTAGAATAGGTTGATTGGAGTGGGCCGCACTGACTACTAGCAATGCAAAGCTAAAATAATCGTACTATGAAAAAGAGGGAAATAACGTTGCTGTTGTGAAGGGCCAGATTAAACTGAATATATATATGTATCGTTTGATATACTTTGTATATTATTTGTATATATACACGGAATATCCCTTTACCTGCGTACAAACCAGAGTAATATTCGCTCTCCTATTGGACAGCGGCCCCAGGCGCCAACGACCAAGCCCCCAACGGCAAGTTCAAAGGCAACTCCGGGCATGTCAGTACATGCCCAGAGTCTGCGTAGTAATACGAGACAAGAACTGAGGTTGGGACTAGATATTCACTTACGTATAAATACGGCGCAGGTGTAAACAGCAGTAGTCTTACCAAAACCTAGTAAAGCCTTCACCACGAGTCAACGTGCAGTGAAGTGAGCAACTTTGCATCTAAATAGAGCATTGAGAACCGCGTGCGAATAGAATGTTAAAGTGTCAGAGTTTAACGCAGTAACGTTGAGTTCGACTTAATCTAATGTGAAGTAATAGTCGATCATTTATTGTGTATCGTGCGGCTACAGTTCTTCAGTGACCAGCATTACCATCGGTTCGTCGTGTATTTAGCTAGTGCACTTATCCAGGCTGTGCGGCCTAAATCCGTGCCCACACCCGAGGAGTCCTAGGCGAGAACCGTTGGATATGTACACAGGAGAATCGGCACCGGCGATTGCAGAACCATTTTCTGGTTGGATTATATTGCTTTGGGACCGTGACCACCGGAGAAGAGCACCGTTGATTCCACTGTCGTTTGGGATTTAACCTCGTGAGGATCACCACTCGGGCCCGCCTCGTGGAAGGGGCTGGCTAGCTGTCGTCAATGCTATCGAGCATATTGGATTACAACTATTGCTTTTGTCTGCTGATCAAGGGAGTACAAGCACCGGCTCCTGTATCTGGAGCCTCTTTATTCCTCGTTGACTCAGACTGGGTACCCGAACATTCCTCTACCCCTCCCGGCCTTACACCCCGGAGGGAACCCAGTGTCTCCTGTTGGTACCGGTGTGGCCCATGTAATTGCTATACCACAGGTGGCGTCAGCTTAGATCCATCATAGTATTCCTACTATTCTCATTGACTTATGCTCTTGACTGACTTTACGTATGTTCTTCGCCATACAAGCGCGAGCCTAATTCTCAATCTGTAACCTAACGTTGCTTAATAATGATAAATAACCCTCCAATATAATTTATGTGTCAATGCCGTATTCTTGTGTGGGTGTTCACCATATATATTCATGTACTGTATGGCCAGTAATTAAAGTACATAACTAGTAGTGGTTTAATATATCACAATCTTTAATACAGTCAGGGTTTTGTAACCCCTCAGTTACAATTGGTCCTTCGAGCCGGATGGTATCAGTGTAATATTTAATATAATATTAATATTAACCATGGCCAGCGGTGAACACTCCCCAAGCGGCTCTCCCAAGCTAGAACGCCCCCAGCGCAAACGTCAGCCACCTCCCTATCTGGAGGAATTCGCTGTCGTTCTACCACCTAGCTTATCAAAACAGACGTTAAATACGGATAAAGCGGATAGTAAAAGCATGTCAAATCCTATCGACCAGGCGACCCTGCCAGTAGAGACCCCAGTGGGTTCTAACGAAACTGACTCAGCTCACGGGGGGGACCAGGTGGGACATGACATGACTATACCTCCAGACAACGTCACCGGGATAGTCCCCGGAGCGCTCCAGGATAAAGAAAACGCTCCAGGGACAGAACCCGACACACAACCAGAAGAGAAGCGCGCCCAGGAGATGGACCTCGGGGCGCGCCAGGAGAACAGATCTCCAACGAGCCCTGTCAGAAGTTGATCACCTCCGTCAGTGTCATCCCCCAGCGAGGCGGACCAGATACTGGCGCAAGCCTTGATCGCCACCCTGACAGCCTCCACCGAACGCGATCGGCTTCAAGCAAAGACGCTTAGTTAGCGCGAACACTCCGCCACGGAAAGAGAACGCCTTCACGCGCAACTCCAAGCGCAAGCCCTTAGTGAGCGCGAACACTCTGCCGTGGAACGAGAGCGCCTCCAGGCGCAACAAGCAAGCGAGCGCGAACAATCTGCAGCGGAACGAGAGCGCCTTCACGCGCAACTCCAAGCGCAAGCCCTTAGTGAACGCGAACACTCTGCAACCGAACGAGAGCACTTCCAGGCGCAACAAAGGAGTGAAGACGACCGCATAAGACTGGAGGAGAGACGCCTTCAGACGGAAGAGAACATTGAAAGAGACCGCGCCAATAGACAGCGCGACGCCGCCAATGCACAGCGCGACGCCGCCAATGCCCAGCGCGAAGCAGAGCGCGACGCCGCCCATGCCCAGCGCGAAGCAGAGCGCGACCGGCTGCAGGCGCAGATGATAGAACAATTGATCGTCAGGGCGACACCCCCTCTCTCCGCACGGAGCTCCCGGAGATCATCACGACAAGGGTCTAGGGCACCTTCCCCTACCCGACAAAGCGAACCGGGACCCGGCCAACAGGAGGATCCTGTCTACGTCTCCGAACCCCCTCCCCGACCGGTCCATACGAGACCCAGCCACCGGGAAGAACCGGCCTACGTCGCCGAGAGACTGAATAGAAGACTCCAGGACCTAGAAGAGGAAGAGGAAGAGGAGGAATGTCAAGCCCACCAGCAGCAACGTACTCTGGACCAGGAGGCCCAGTACAGCCCAGACTTCAGCCCCGAGTCACTGCACTACAAACCCCCGACTCAACTCACGGGTGAGTTTGACGTACAGTCAGCACCGAGGAACAGCACCTGGGTACCCGGCCTCTGGTACCCACCAAGTACCAACCCACGACAACACGTACGGGGAGACTCGCCCAGGAGGCCTCTTCCCCTACGCTCACCAATGTGCCAGCCATCCATGGCATCGTACCTTGGCACACCGACGTTCCCAGACTTTACGCGCGAGGACAGAGCACAGTACACGGAATTACGGATGTGCTTGGAGACTATGATGTCCGACGTCCCCGACGAGTCGTACAAATATGCCATCCTCCTCAAGCATCTCAAGGTGCCCAGAGCGCATAACATAGCGCTGGCATATTCCAACTCAAGCACCCCATACTCCGCGGCTCTAGTGGCCCTCGACCAGCGTTATGGACGCATATGGGACTACGTGATACAATAAATAAGAGATATCGACCGCCTCCCCCCAGCCAAAGACAATAGAGCACTGGATGACCTCTCTATCAAGGTACAATCCCTGGTAGGGATGCTGGGGTCCCAAAAGGAGAAAGGGAGATATGAACTATATGCTAACTCTAATGTGGAGCGAATACTGGAGAAGCTCCCTCCAGCCCGCCAAGAGCGCTTTCGGCGGCAGAGAGACCACCGTGATCCCGACGGCCCCGAGCCATCCCTCCTAGACCTGGCCGCCTTCCTCGCGAGGGAAGTCAGCAGCCTACGACTGGACACGTTTGTGTGGAGTGGATCTAGCCCAAGAGATGGATCTCGGAGACCTAACGATAACCGCCGGTCAGTGACCGTTATGCACCAGGCCGAGTCAGTGCCGCAGCACAAGAACCACAGCACCCCCCCGACGAAGGGGAAGTGGAAGATTGTATGCCAGTACTGTGAAAAGGAACATTGGCTGTCCCAATGTGACACTTTCAAGAAGATGACCGCTGACGAGGTGAGTCAGTGGATCAAAGCCAACCGCCGCTGCTTCCGCTGCGCGCACAGCCATATGGCAGCTGAGTGCCGTTTAAAGAAGAAATGCAGCAAGTGCGACGGCGCCCACTTGGAGGTCCTACACAACAGCAACAAGAAG
The DNA here is from genome assembly GCF_963971535.1 of Notolepis coatsorum. Taxonomy (NCBI): domain Eukaryota; kingdom Metazoa; phylum Chordata; class Actinopteri; order Aulopiformes; family Paralepididae; genus Notolepis; species Notolepis coatsorum. The sequence continues at coordinate 44,177,883 of NC_140171.1, forward strand.
AAACCCGTACCCCCAAGCAACTCGAGAGTGAACGTCATGTATATAGACCCTGCGAAGAGTGGGAGCTCCCGAGTGCTCTTGAAGGTGGTCCGAGTGATATTAAGCTACGAGGACAAGGTCATGGACACTTACGCCGTCCTAGACGATGGGTCAGAAAAGACTCTCCTCCTCGCATCCGCCGCAGCCCGGCTGGGTCTGCGGGGGAGCGAAGAAACAATGACAATCCGTACTATTAGAAGAGACCTGAAGACCATAAAGGGTGAAAATGTCTCCTTCACGATAGCAGCGGTCGGGCAGCCCGAGAAGCAGTATAGAATTACTAACGCCTTCACCAGCCAAGACATAGGCCTGTCACAGTACACCTACCCCATCCCAAAGCTGATGGAAAAATACATGCACCTACGTCAACTACCTATACCGCTCATCGACGGCGCCACCCCGACCCTGCTCATAGGATCCGACCACGCACACCTCATCGTCCCAACGGACCGGGTCCACATCGGGCCCAGAGGCTGTCCAGCAGCGGTCGAGACCCGCCTAGGTTGGACACTACAAGGCCCCCTCTCCGGGTCTTCCAACCGACCAACAGCCACTCGCTGCCTCCACTCAAGGATAAATGATGAAGACACCACCCTCTTACAGCACGTCGAGAGGCTATGGACATTAGACGCGATGCCCTTTAAGAATGAAAAGAAACTCGTTCGCTCAAAGGAAGACACTTATGCCATAACCCTCCTCGAGCAGAGGACAAAGAGAGTCGAGGTCAATGGAGTGATGAGATACGCAACTCCACTCTTGAGGCGAGAGGGTATGCCCACCCTCCACGCCTCAAAAGAAGCGACAGAGCGATATCTACTGAACACCGAGCGGCGTCTAGCCAAAGACCCCACTCAAGCCACTGTGTACCGCGCTGAGATTGACAAGCTGATCACAGCGGGACACATAAAGAAAATTGACATTCAAGAGGCCGACCAGACGATCGAATCATGGTACGTGCCCCACCACAAGGTCCACCACAACGGCAAGGATCGCATTGTATTCAACTGCAGCTACCAGATCGGACTACAGAATCTGAATAAAGAACTCTTGCCCGGCCCAACACTCGGCCCCGCTCTACTCGGCGTGCTACTACGTTTCCGCCAAGACAAGGTGGCCATCAGCGGCGACATCAAAGGAATGTTCCTGCAGGTGCGACTAGTGGAAGAGGACAAGCCCTTGCTGCGGTTCCTATGGAGAGAGAGGATCGGGGATGAGCAACCATCCATCTACCAATGGGAGGTCCTCCCCTTCGGAACCACATGCAGCCCATGCTGTGCTACGTTCGCACTGCAAAAACACGTGACGGAAGACCCTGAAGCTGACGAGGAGGTCAGACAAAGTGTAGAGAGGAGTTTCTACGTGGACAACTGTCTGCAAAGCGTCTCGACGCCAGAATAAGCCGAAGCCCTCCTACTCAAGCTCCGCGCCTCACTGATCAAAGGCGGCTTTGATCTCCGGCAGTGGGCCAGCAGTGACCCTCAAGTACTTCGCAGCCTCTCCCCAGAGACAAAGGCAGCAAGCAGCGAGACCTGGATGGCGACCATCCCAGGTGAAGCACAAGAAATGACATTAGGCCTAGTCTGGCGCTTCAAAACAGACTCGCTCCATTACAGATACACACCCCTGACCACGGAGCAGGGAAGGTCGACCCCTCTACCGACCACCAGACGGAGCGTATACAGAACACTCGCAAGGCAATACGACCCGCTGGGGTGTATCCTACCTTACACCACCCGGGCGAAAATGATTGTACGAGAGCTGTGGGACAAGGAACAGGGCTGGGACGACCCCATACCCGACCACCTCGCTTCCACCTGGAGAGAGTGGGAGAGAGAACTCAACTCGCTCCAAAATGTGAACATACGCCGAAGCTACTTCCCACCCACAGTGCGACTGGAGACGTGCGAGATGGACCTGCACGTCTTCAGCGACGCCTCCGAAGTGGCCTACGGCTCGGTGGCTTACTTGCGGGCCCGAGAGGAGGGAGAGAGAAATACACACAGCCTTCATCCTGGCTCGCTCAAGGATAGCCCCCCGCAAGCAACAATCGATCCCGCGTCTAGAGCTCTGCGCAGCTCTGGTAGGCGTGCAACTCGCCACGTTAATCCAACGTGAACTCACCATTCCGGTGCAAAGAACAATCTTGTGGTCAGACTCCATGACCGTACTCACATGGATCCAGTCCGATTCGTGTAGATACAAGGTCTTCGTGGGAGTCAGAATCACAGAGATCCAAGACTTAACAGGATCAGCGTGCTGGAGGTACGTGGACACGAAACAGAACCCAGCAGATGTCATCACACGGGGGATGTCCCTAGATGACCTCACACGTCACAATATCTACAGTGACGGTCCTGAGTTCCTCAAGCTCCCGGAAGAAGAGTGGCCTAACCCCACCCCTCGGGAGGCTAGTCAAGAGGAGGCAGAGATCAAGAAATCTATGTTCTGTGGGTTGACGCACACACCAGTCCCCACTGACCCTAACATAGACGACTGCCCCACCTTTGAGAGTGAGCAGTTAAAGACATTCCTGTGGCACCACCCTGAGGTTCCCCCCACTACCGACATTAACGCAGCTAACTACGAAGAAGCAGAACTCCTTCTGCTACAGCGAGCCCAAAGAGACTCGTTCCCCGACGAGCTAGACTGCCTGCAGGGAACAAAGCAAGTCCCGTCAGACAGCAGACTGCTCCACTTGGCCCCCGAGCACGACACCCATGGCCTCATCAGGGTGGTTGGTCGTCTGAGACGGGCCCCGGACTTAACGGATGACGTCAAGTTTCCTATAGTCCTCAACAGCCGACACAAGGTCACCGAGCTCATCATAAAGAAATACGACGAGGATGTGCACCACGCCGGGGCAAAGAGAGTCTTCGCTGAGATCCGACGTCGCTATTGGATACTGAACGGAAGAGAAGCAGTACGTCGCTTCCAGCGGACTCGACCAGACTGTCGCCAGTGGCGAGCACAGCCCAGTATACCCAGGAGGGCCGACCTGCCTCACCGCCACACCCGACCCGTGGCGAGGCTGATAGAATTGCCAAGGCTCCCTGACTCCCTTGATGACGATCATGACCCACTGACTTTGTAGATTGCCCTACTCCCCACAACAGACATTGAGTAGTTGACAGGACTATTAATCTGTCTTCCTTTTAACTAATTAGGTGCGGACTAATTAGGAGGCGGCTGTTGTGAAGGGCCAGATTAAACTGAATATATATATGTATAGTTTGATATACTTTGTATATTATTTGTATATATACACGGAATATCCCTTTACCTGCGTACAAACCAGAGTAATATTCGCTCTCCTATTGGACAGTGGCCCCAGGCGCCAACGACCAAGCCCCCAACGGCAAGTTCAAAGGCAACTCCGGGCATGCCCAGAGTCTGCGTAGTAATACGAGACAAGAACTGAGGTTGGGACTAGATATTCACTTACGTATAAATACGGCGCAGGTGTAAACAGCAGTAGTCTTACCAAAACCTAGTAAAGCCTTCACCACGAGTCAACGTGCAGTGAAGTGAGCAACTTTGCATCTAAATAGAGCATTGAGAACCGCGTGCGAATAGAATGTTAAAGTGTCAGAGTTTAACGCAGTAACGTTGAGTTCGACTTAATCTAATGTGAAGTAATAGTCGATCATTTATTGTGTATCGTGCGGCTACAGTTCTTCAGTGACCAGCATTACCATCGGTTCGTCGTGTATTTAGCTAGTGCACTTATCCAGGCTGTGCGGCCTAAATCCGTGCCCACACCCGAGGAGTCCTAGGCGAGAACCGTTGGATATGTACACAGGAGAATCCGCACCGGCGATTGCAGAACCATTTTCTGGTTGGATTATATTGCTTTGGGACCGTGACCACCGGAGAAGAGCACCGTTGATTCCACTGTCGTTTGGGATTTAACCTCGTGAGGATCACCACTCTGGCCCGCCTCGTGGAAGGGGCTGGCTAGCTGTCGTCAATGCTATCGAGCATATTGGATTACAACTATTGCTTTTGTCTGCTGATCAAGGGAGTACAAGCACCGGCTCCTGTATCTGGAGCCTCTTTATTCCTCGTTGACTCAGACTGGGTACCCGAACATTCCTCTACCCCTCCCGGCCTTACACCCCGGAGGGAACCCAGTGTCTCCTGTTGGTACCGGTGTGGCCCATGTAATTGCTATACCACAGGTGGCGTCAGCTTAGACCCATCATAGTATTCCTACTATTCTCATTGACTTATGCTCTTGACTGACTTTACGTATGTTCTTCGCCATACAAGCGCGAGCCTAATTCTCAATCTGTAACCTAACGTTGCTTAATAATAATAAATAACCCTCCAATATAATTTATGTGTCAATGCCGTATTCTTGTGTGGGTGTTCACCATATATATTCATGTACTGTATGGCCAGTAATTAAAGTACATAACTAGTAGTGGTTTAATATATCACAATCTTTAATACAGTCAGGGTTTTGTAACCCCTCAGTTACAGTTGCGGTTTAATGAATTCCAACATGTAATGTGCAATCCACTGAAATTAGATGTGGATTTTTAGCGATTTGAACATGCAGTCATCAAGAGGGTGGACTGAGAAATTAATGTTAATAAATGCATAAACCTGGTAGCGCCGGTGAGGTGTATTTATTTAATGTTTAGGGAAAAGGACTAGGTTGATTGGAGTGGGCCGCACTGACTAGCGATGCGAAGTTAAAGTAAACATGTTTAAATGGCAGAAGTAACAATGGGTCTCATTCCCGAACGGATTTACAACCAAAAATGTCCTCTTTTAAGACATATTAGGGCTGGTAGCGCGATTCACCAAATTTTCCTGAAATCGGATTTGACCGTGGCTGAGGAGCACACTTATGATTGATTGACTAATTGAAAATTGTATTAACTTGACAGACTATGTTCTCATAGTGATTCCTTCATGTCAATGCTACAGGCCTCCTTGGAATTAATTACTTAATCATAATTAAAATAAATATGACAATATTTGTACGATAAGAAATCACGCATTTGATGTCAAAAGAATAAATAATATGGATTAATCTGATCACAGGGCAGCTGGATTAACCATATCTGAACCAGCTATTTTTGACAAATGTATAATTACTTTAATTACTCAGATATTCAAACACAATTATGCAATTAGTGTGAAATGATTGAAAATAATAATTATTTAATGCCTTCTGTGGAATTTGTATTTCTTATTTGTTACATATCTGTTTTAATGATTCATTATACATTTGAAAGAATGCAGGTCAACATGCAATATATCCCATTGATTGGTATACAATGGGACAGACCGTTGTTTGATATAGCTATAAACCTGCATTCCTTCGAATATATCATTAATCAATTAAACTTATATTGAAATACACTATATAGCCTATACACCAACACTGAAATGACAGTGGATAAATAAATAAATAAGAACTAAAGCTAATCGCGTGGAAATAGACTACATTAATATTCCATAACAAGTCTTGTGTGCGCCAGTATGGCCTACGTGTCTAATGAATGAACAGTATAGGCTTAATATATTCTAGTTACTTGTTTCATTAGGATTTAGTAGATACTATATATGCTCTGTATACAGACTGTACCTATACTGTACGTAGGGCAGAGCATATATATAGTATCTACTAAATCCTAATGAAACAAGTCATTAATGGAATAATAAGCCTATACTGCATTCATTCATTACGCCGTAGGCTATACAGTACTGCGCGCACGTGTGTGTGTGTGTGTGTGCGCGCGCGCTGCGGCAGGTGCCCGAGCTGTATTATATATGATGACAATACAATTAATCTAATCTAATTTTGATGGGTCGCAAAACGCTTCCGCGTCCATTTTCACACGGCTGCATAATTAGTTGCCTTATAAGGAGCTCTGGAGGCGTTGTTTTGTATGCAAATGACCTAGACGGGAACACGCGTTCATGTTTGAGACATGGTGCCATTCCCCAACGCAGATATCACAGCTGTGATCGTTTGAGACACTTAAGATATATTACCAGCGTGTTGAGGACTCAGAGTGAACTTGTCATTGATTCTGTCTCAGTCGGTTCCAAGATAAGTCTTCCAAGAGAACTCTTTGGAAAATATTGGGGAATGAGACCCAATAAGTGAACACCACATGGACTCGGCTTAGACTCAGAATGTCAAGAACAGAGTCACACAGAAAATAAAATAAAAAACATAACACATAAACGCTACATGCCTTTTTAAGAAGAGGCTGAGCAGTAAAGACAGGAATATATTATATAAAGACAAAGAAAATAGAAAATACAGAATACAAATTAAATGTGATAATAATCAGAGCTTTGTCACAAAAACAATAAAAGTAGGCAATAAGAGAGTTTAATCAGAAACGATTCCATAAACAAATGGACAAAATGACAGACATTGTAAATTAATATAAAGAGGTTTAAGAAATGGAAAAACAAATTAAGAAAAAGGACACACAAGGTTGAATCAGAATATGAACTCCTCTGCTACTATAGTTAGTTAATTATTGTTTTTTTTATGAAGATAGAGTGAGATTAGGGAACAACTAACATGCACAAGGAGTCTCTACAAGTTATGTGTCCAAGATGTAGGCACCAAAAGGAGACTAAACGGAGCTGAGAGAAAGCCATCAATCCTCCCAGGAGCCAACCGTGCACAGAGGTTCAACGAGCCAGCGAGCCAGCATGAGACGACAAAAGAGTGTCGAGAGAGGTGGAGCCATATACCACATCACCAGGGCCCAGTCCCGGCGCCATGGGCGGGCATTAGGGGGCCGGGCCCGCCCACTGAGTCAGCTGTGCCCACCCTGGTAATTTTTTATTTTTTAGTCAATCAAAGTCGACTATCCAAATCCTTAGTCGGGGACAGCCCTAGTGGGCACTGATGTCAACAACAACACTACTGAAGCTAGCACGGCACTCTGTGAGAATTCGTTTTCTACCCTCAAGAACGTCTTTACAGAACATCGCCTTAGTATGCTTCATCGACGCAACTAAGGCCAATTTAATTCAGTTGGCATTTGAGAAGGACTTAACAAAAAAGTTCAGGAATGAGTGGAGGGGCAGTGTTTTAAGAAGATTTCACTCTGTCCCCAAACACAGCTTGCCTCTCTACTTATGATGGTGAGTAGCCTGTGGAGGAATTTTGTTTGCTTTTTTATGCACCTTATTTTTGTCAGTTCAGTTCAGTTTGTCAGTGAATTCAGAAGTGTTGAATAAATTGAGACTTTTCAAAGATATAGAATAGAATAGAATAGAAATGTATTATCCTGAGGGAAATTTGACACTGCAAATCACTCAACATTAAACATTTAGACAGAACAAGTCACAAATAAGAATAACAAAACAAATGGCCTAAAAATAGAATAAAATGAAATAGAATAAAAATAGAATAAAAGATACAGTAAATAAATACAGTAAAAATATACTGAAGTCTACAGTAGGTGTAATATTGACAAGTGCTGTTTAAAAAGTAAGAGTCCAGGAAGATGGTAATTGTCACTCTGTGCTCAGTGATGCAGTGAGGCACAGTGATGCATTGTATAGTCTGATGGCTGTCGGAATGAAGGACTTCCTGTGCCGTTCAGTGCTGCATTTAGGTAGTGTGAGCCTAGCACTGAACATGCTCCTCCTGTCAGCCAAGTCTGTGTATAGTGGGTGGGAAGGGTTTTCCCTGATGGCCTGGAGCTTAGCAAGGTTCCTCCTCTCCGCCACCCTCGCTAGAGTCCAGCTCCACCCCAACCACGCTACTGGCCTTCTTGACCATCTTATCCAGCCTGTTTGTGTCCCCTGCTCTCAGTCCGCTGCCCCAGCAGGTCTGTTATATATATCCGTTCGGTCTGTTTTTGTATAAGTGAAAGTTCTTAAGATAGAGAGAAATTAGATTTTTCAATTGCCTCTCTGCTGTTTAGTTCAGCACCGTGGGCAGCGCCAAGCAAGCCACAGCGCCGCTGTCCCAGCTGAAACGTATAAAAGGGAACCTGTGTTGAAAAACCATTGTGCCCCCCCGAGAACATTTTATGCCCCCCCACTAATTTGTTTCTGCAGCCTGGCCAGGGCCGGACTGGGGAAATAATTCATACCGGGAGATATAGCGCAAGATATAGCCCCAATCAGGCCACTTTTTAAGCGGGGGTCTGGGGGTCCCCCACCCGGAAAATTTTAGTTACAAAGACTTAATTTCCTGCATTCTGTTGAATTTTAGTGCATGTGAATCACAAACTAATGAGCCAACAATTTCTTAGTACAATGTACTGTTATGAACCTCAAATAAAACTGTTGTGGCACTAGCAATGCTACTCTCTCCACCTTCAAAAAGAAAAAAGCAAGAGCACAACATATTTTTCTATTTACTATTATAATACAGTTAACCACTCTCTCCACCTATTCAAACAAGAGCATGAGCACAATACCATATTCACTTTACTGATGCACTACCCATCAACAGTTAAAATAGCCCTTTACACAAACATTAAATAACAGACCTTTCATTACAATACTATAATAACAGTAGCCACTGCCACTGTGAGCACACGCATGCATGCACAACGAAGACAGAAGATTCCATTGTCTCAATCATTTTAACTATAAAATGAGCTCAAAGTATGAGCTCACTGACTGAAATGTCCAACAAAAAGCATCAATTGTCAAATAATATTGATCACATTAACTAGACTAGATGTTTTTGAGGAAATTAGAAAGGGAACAACAACTTAACCTGATCAGATTCTTTTTTTTGATAACTTTGCAGTGATTATGTTTGTAGCCAATGTGGCAAAGGTGTGTAATCTTTGAATTATCTTGGAATTATTTTGACTTTCTCTTTCATAAATTGTTTATTCAACTTCAGCCCCAATCATAACCACCACATATTGTTTTTTGTAATGTCAGATTTAACAACTCCTTTCAGAAAAGTGGGAGTGTGCCATCTGCCATTCCATTCGCCGCCTCCGCTGTCAATCAGTTGTATCGCCTGGTCCCGCCTCCACCAATCACAAGCGGCAGCACGGCTCCATTGTGTGTGTGTGATCCGCGTGAGGGAGAGAGAGTCAGATAGTTCTCCAACTCTGTCGCAGACAGTGAAATCCTGGTTGTTCCCCACCCACCTAGGTCATCTAACTATTGTGCCGCGCCGCCGCCACAACTAGAAACAATAGCCTGGCAAAAAAAAATACAAAAATTATAATAAAAAAATATATATAATTTTTTTTTTTTATATATAATTATTTTTTTATTATTCTGTGCAGGCCAGGCCACCGGGAAAACTCCCGGTGCTCCCGATGGCCAGTCCGGGCCTGCACATCACATCGCATCAGAAGCTCCGGGTGGCCGAGACGACACCAGGGGCCACAGGAGGTGTTTCTTGAAACACTGGTATGACCGTATAGGTGGAAAAATCGCCCCTTGTGGCTCCGGGTGGTACCACTACATGAGGGCGCCAGACGACAAATGGCAACAAGGAGGCTGTCATTAAGAGCAGCCCTCAGCCAGAAGGACCATCGGCGGAGGACAACGGTGGGGATCGAGGGCGTGACAGAGAGGAGACACCTGACCGACGACTCTCGGGAGAAAGAGAGGGAGATGGAGCTGCAGACGGAAATGAGGGCTTCGCTACATTGGACTTTGACAACGCACCTGTCGGGGTGCAAAAAGGGACTACGGAGGCCGCAGAGATCAAGGACATATAGCAACTCTTGACATGAAAAAGTCAAGGGCGTTGTGATATCCCCCAGGGCCCTATTCCCCGTACCTGGTTCAACTAAGTCGATCAAGAGTCCCATTATCCAGATTCAATTAACCCGATGTTTGAAGCCGGGATTTTCCTGTTCCTCGAAGGTGGATTCAGTCTCGTTAACTCGAACCAGACTTGAGACCCAGGATAAGTGTGCGCGGCCGCTTCAGTTGAAAAGCCAGCACGTATCGATAGCAGAGATCCTGATTTTCTAACGGCATTGATTGATTAATTGATTTAAAACTTTATTAACAGATTGCAGTACGGCTCAATAGCCTCGCCGACAAATTAAATGCATAATCTATAGGCTAATTTTAAGTCCCTCATTACCCCAATCAATCAGATTATATTTCTTTAAACTTGCCTGCTGGCAGTAGGTTTATGGATTGAATAATCAAATGAGATCTTGCTAGCGAAAATAAATAGTTCAACTGTTATACAGAATAAGGATACGGCCCTCTTACCCATTGATTGATGTATGGTGGATGTTTTATTTATCTGCACTGTGGTGTGACGGTTTGTGGTTTTGACTTTCACGCAGACAGCCCGGGTTCGAATCCCACTTCTCCTAGTCTTTTCCTTCTTTTTGCGATGTAGGAATAATTCAATTTGGTGCACGTTGAGAGCTATATAAAGAATGACATCCTCAATGCATGTAGATTTATAATATTTTAACTTAAAACTAGGCTACTTTTGCGTATAATCATTAATATTATATTCCAAAAAAATTATATTGGAAACGCGGGGTTTCGAACACCGGTCGCCCGGTTGCCAAGATTGTGCACTAGCCGCTGCACCACTGTACCAGACGGGATATATTCATTGTTTATCCATTAATGGACGAGAGACCCGTGTTTAGAATATTTTTCTTTTGAATGAAGTTTTATCTCTTTATTCTCAAATGCATTAATGTGACGTCAACGGCTCATTCAATTTCTCAAATCCGTCAAACAGCGCATCTCATCAGACATTTTAATCCCAGTTACAATATCACACAAAAACCACAATCCACGCATAGACACTTCAATTTTATGCTTGAATGAAACACAATCCGGGCGCTCCGTTAAGCAAATCTACAGCGGAGAATATATGAAACTAATCAGAGCCAAACGGCCGGTTTCATTCATTAAAAATATCCCTGCGGGATTCACATTTGCAATGCGCCGTTATTAGAATAACCACATGCAGCGTGTATCGCGACTCCGAGCGCCGTATATGACGTGCATTATTTTATTTAGGATAAAGTAAATCTATAGGCTCAATATGATTTATTATCAGCATTTAGTTCTATTATTATACATTTCAAAAGCCCCCTCTAGGAAAACGAAGCACAGAAACATAATTCAGAATGGTATAAATGGGATCTCTAGACTGTGAGAATCATTTCAGGAAGCGAGCTGTCATTTCTTTGCGGGGGCGTGGCCATGGTTCATCCGGCTAACTGAAGTTAACCCTGCTCTCGACCAGGCTCAAACTTATTGATCTGTTGTCATGGTGATTTGGACAATCGAGCGTCGGGGAACAGGAAGGTCCGGCTTAAGTCAGGCTAGACTGGAAATAATCCGGCTAACTCAGTTATCCAGGTACGGGGAACGGGGCGGGTCATGAGGCGTTCACCTCTCAGACACAAGAGAGGCGGAAACAAATTAGATAGATAGATAATATTTCTCTGAAAGAGAGGAGAGGTACAGAATGCTATAAGAATGAACGACGGGCAAACAACAAAAATGAACCACAAGTTTTATTGAAATTTTATGAAAAATTTACTATAATTTGTTTACTAATTTCTTTGATTATTATTTATTTTTTATTAATTTCATTATTTCTTTATTTCTTTCCTTTTATTGTTCTTCCCGGTATCATTTATTTTATTATTAACTTTATCATTATTTCTTTAGTTCCTACTTTTTATTATTATTCTCAGGATTATTTCTTTTATTACGAATTTTATAATTTACTCTTTTGATTTTTATAAATTGTTCATTTAAAAATGTCTAGGAAAACTGAGTATAAATGTTTATCTTACTATTGATAGGTTAAATACATTGAAAGATATTGAGTCTTAATTTGATTAGTTAAACATAAAAATTGTTTAAAGATAATGGTCAAAACATGGATTACAAGATCAAAAATAAATAACACTAAAGGGCTAGATCCATAAAGAATGGATTGCACGGAGCAAGTTGCTGCCTTACTTACAATTCATGATGAATTGAAAATGGGGGACCCATATGTAAACAAGACAAAAGTCTTTCTCTGGTCTGCATCCCCTTAACACTTTGAGTGCCACGGACGCATTTTGTCATTAGTTCATGCCGCCAGTTGAATGCCAGCAACGCTATATAGCGTTTGTTTGTCGTATTTTTATTATTAGCGATTTGAATTCATATTTCATCAATCGAGCCTCACGTTAGTGCTGCAGACTCTCTCTGAGCTCCATTGGGAAAATACCGCCCCCTATCGTCTCTCCCTGTGTAACTGCACCCCATTGGATTAGACTGATGAAGGGGGGGGGGGGGGGGGGGGGGCAGTTTCCTCATTTTACTTTTCCGTCAAGCCAACTGAAGGATCCAAGTGATCGCCAAGCCGGAAAACAACGTGGAATACATATTTACAGTACCCAACGCTGAATCAATAAACGCAATCGATATTTGGAATGGCGATCAGGAATTGGAATAATCTTTTTGGAGAACATCTAATCTGAGGTAAGCAATTTATTTGACCAGTCTTGGGGTAATCGGATCTGTTTTGACCTATATATCAGCGTGTGCCCTATGTGTGTGTGTGTGTGTGTGTGTGTGCGCGCTGATCAGGAAATGAGAGAATATATTTTTTTGATCGCTTATATAGTGTGCGTAAGTACACATATACTATCGATAATCTAGCGTTTATTTGAAAACGATTCATAAATAGGCCGAAAAATGACAAAGTTTTTTGTGTATGCCAGAATATTCCAGTAAATGCCGTTTATCACGGAATCTATATATTTTTCAAAATGCTATAAAACGGAAATGAACCGATTAAAAAACAATCCGTTTCGACAATGTTGACTGCAAACAAGTCATTGATAAACGACGGGCAGATTAGACACATAGCCATAATTTAAGATAGAGATTATGCGTTCACAGCGCTATCATTGAAGTGGGTGGCGGCATTCAACCACGTTTTACCATGTTAACAAGTGGCAACCAAAGTGTTAACAATTGTGTGTATTGAGCCGTACTGTATTGTACCCATTCTGCAATCTGTTAATAAAATTTTCATTCAATAAATCACTGTGCAGATTGATTGATTGAATGAACATTTTATTAACAGATTGTAGAATGCGTATACAATACAGTACGGGGATGCAGACCAGAGTAAGACTTTCGTCTTGTTTACATCAGGGTCCCCATCTTCAATTCATAATGAATTGTAAGTAAGGGTGCAACTCAGGGGCGGATTTAGGATTGTAGGATATCCGGGGCTTAGCCCAGATGGGCCCCCCCCCCCCCCCTTTTTTTTTTTTTCTAATTTTTTTTTTGGGCAGGCAAGGGGTGGTTTGGAGGGGGTCCGGCACAACCCCCTCCACGACAGATTTTTTTTGAATTTAATGAACCTGTACGTGCAATTTCCTGCAATATAGCCTTCAATCTTGACCAATAAAGCTGCTCTTTTCACTATAAAACTGGTTAGATTTATATATTGGGGGGGGATATATCATATTTTTCATATAATCAAAAAGTGGTGGAGCAAGATCATACCTTTGCTCCCCCAAGTTCAATAGTGGGAGAGCAGAGATGCTCCGAATGCTCTTATGGCCAGGCGTCTATGATTCACTGATACAAAGTAAAATAGTGCAGTGCAATAAAATAGTTAGTCAAATAGAATAAAATAATGCAATAGTGCATTGCGATAAAATAGTTATCATCGTATTTTTTCGGGAGGCCGGTAAGGAGTGCATTACAGTAGTCGAGTTGGCTTGAGATAAAGGCATGGATCTGGTTTTCAGCGTCCTTTTGATTTATAAATGGCCGTACTTTAGCTATGTTTCTAAGGTGGAAGAATTAAGTTTTTGTCAACTTGTTGATTGTGATTTAAAGCTTAGGTCTGAGTCTACCATAACACCAAGACTTAACTCACTCAAATACAGTTAGCAGCTGGATAGACCACAGATGGAAATTAGCTTCTGCTAAATCTGGTGCAAACATATTTTCATGTAACAATGATGAATTGTAAAAAAAAAAAAAAAAAAAAAAAAAATTTATTTAATTTTTTTATTTAATTTTTTTTTAATAGATTCGGGGCTTTTCAGAATACATCCGGGGCTTGAGCCCAGGTAGCCACCCCCTAGCTCCGCCCCTGGTGCAACTTGCTCCGTGCAATCCATTCTTTGTGGATCTAGCCCTAAGTGTAACGCCCACATGGACGTCACAAGAGAGGCTATGTAGTATATTTTGTATTGGTTATTAATGGTTATTAGCATATTCAGAATGGCCAGTTGAGAGCAGACAATAATGTGGATTTAGCCATCTGTCCCAACGGCTGGAACCAATGCTCACTCAGAAATACAGGTTCCCCAGAGAGAGACTCCCTGAATGACATTTTGTTACTAGACTGAGGAACACACACACACACACACACACACACACACACACACACACACACACACACACACACACACACACACACACACACACACACACACACACAGAGACACACACACTAGTTTCATGTGACAGACACTCTCACTCACTCACACACACACACACACACACACACACACACACACACACACACACACACACACACACACACACACACACACACACACACACACACACACACACACAGAGACACACACACTAGTTTCATGTGACAGACACTCTCACTCACTCACACACACACACACACACACACACACACACACACACACACACACACACACACACACACACACACACACACACACACACACACACACACACACACACACACACACACACACACACACACACACACACACACACACACACACATCACCCCAGACTGATTTGATCACACACACACAGAGATACAGACAGACATCAGATACCACTCACACAGAGACACAACAAACCAGTTTATCAAGTATTGAGGCCAATCACAGAGGAGGGTCAGACTCACTTGTTTAGTGAAGATTGTATTTAACCCTCATGTTGTGTTAGGAATTGGCACCACTGACCGTTGTTAGCGGGTCATGTTGACCGGGGGTCTAACTCAGTCCTGACCACTAAAAAGAAAGGAGTATCACTCAATATAGTTAATACTACATCCTAACTAACATTATGCATTCATAACCATATAATCCCATTGTAATTTGATTTTATGGCCCCCGAGACACATCATGTCCCTTATTTTTAAGATGAAAATGAGGTTGTTCAATCATAATATACTAAATGTGAAACCCATAGATAATAATGTTTTCTGACTATAATAGAACAATATTAGAATATAACTACTGAAAAAAAGTTTAGTATATTTATTATTATTTTATTTATTTATATTTAGTATTTTTATAGTATAGTTTTACCTTGCCGGGTCAAGAATGACCTAACACCACAGTCGTACTTTTTTTTCTGCAGATACCTTCAGAATTTTCAAAATGGTGAAACATATTTTGCTGCGCTTATATAATGTGTTGTGGAGGATATCATAAAGCCTTGTTCTAATAAAATCAACTACATGGTAGTTATTACATATTATAACCTTGAAACGGGTCGCTGGAGACCCTAACACCACATAAGGGTTAAACCACTTGTATTAAACAGTAACACACACACGACAGAACGGAGCTGTGTGTCACTGAGAGATTTTGATATCCTGTAAACCTTGATGTAATTCTACCACTGCTGCTCTGCTGAAATAAATCAACTGGAGAACCTGAAAACCATTGAATTTCAACCCGTATCCGAGCGTCTACTTTCTGCCGTGAGTTAGTAATTTGCCTTCGTCGTTTACAAAGTCACAGACGATCTCAGACGATCTCATATTGGCGCATTCTTCCAATTCTCCTCTCATAATATTCACCCTCACTGAACTGAGTCATCTGAAAATGTGATGATTTGTGATGTCAGAGAGACTCAGCTGCATGATAATGTGGCAGATGCCACCAGGCCACACAGTGGTTTAGGAGCCCAGCCTCAAAACGGCTCGAGATCTTGAGGTAGAAAAATGCTGTTTTTGAGGACTTGATTAGAAATACAAAACAATGAATTAAAAGAAATTATAATTACAGAGGTGTTCCATAAACTCACAGGAATTGTGTAAAAGTGCCCAAATGGTGAAAGAAATAGTAAAATAGTTCCCCTTTAATTTCCGATACCGATATCAACCGATATCAACCGATACCGATATATGCAGGGTTTCCCCCCCAAAAAAACGGAATAATTTCAGGTAATTAACGTTGTGGAATTAACACAACATTATGCATACTTTTGACAATAAATTAAATCAGAATTTGTTCTTACTTGCTTGTCTGGGTAAATAAAGGTTATAGAAATGTAAAAAAAAATAAAAAGAATAAAAGATTTTTATTTTTTTTGAAAACCGATACCGATATTTCCGATATCACATTTTAATGCCAATATCGGCCGATAATATCGGATATCCCTACTTACAAGACATTTGGAATAATGTTCAACTGAAGTTCACCTTAGCAAATAGATACATGAGTAAGTACTATCTAGCAAACGAACACTGACATAAAAATAGGTGAGGACTAATGGAAGTTCAACAGAACTCTCCACTTAGTCTTGGAGCGGTCTTTCACTTTCAGTTTTTTTATAGAAAACCTTCTTCTAGGAGTCATGAATGTTCCCAGCAAATTTAGTGACTGTACGACTAACAGGTCAGAAGGAGATACTATGTTTGTTTGAAAATGTAAAGTTTGGCCTAATAGTGCCACTAGAGGAAATGTCATGGAATCACCGATATCAAGAGGTCTCTTCCTCTTGGTATCATGAATGTGCACAGCAATTACATTTCGAGATATCTTGTTTACACACGAGACATACAGAGATTCAAAAACAAAAAAAAAGACAAACATGAAAACACAACTTCCTTGGCAGAGGTAAAGAAGAGACCATGGGGTCTGTCCTACCTTGTACATTGCCAGCCCAGATCTCCTCTCTGCTCTTCAGAACGGGCATGATGGTGTGGTCTGGGTCTTAACTCCTCCTCTCATAGCCTCGGATGGAGGGATGGTGGACAGATGAAGCTGTGCGCGTCAGGAGGGGCTTTCGCCTCGGGCAAGGGATGAGTGTCTTTGGGCGAACAAGTGTGTATGTTTTGGGGGATATCGGTAAGTGTGGGGTCAATAGAGGTAATGATAGTGGTAATTCTATAAAATTATACACTAATACTAATATGGGAAATATATAATTATCTCTTCAACTCTCTATCATTCGTTAAACAATAAATCATTATTGTAAATGAAGACTATAATTTGAGTAGTTGCTCTTGTTATGTAAACTGATGGAGGGGCTTTGCAAAGCCCTTTAAATGTCAGAGAGACAATTAGTACTGATTTGAAATGTAAAAAAAAGAATTTCAAAAAAGATACACAAATCCCCAAATAACCCGATCAATTCTGGATAATACAGGTGTGCCTGTAACTCAGTTATTAGAAAATGCAACCATCAAGTCAAAATGTCAATGAAAAAAAGAAATACAATTTGGCCTGGAGAGTGATGGAGGGGCATTCTCTCATCCCTGTCCCTCCATCCTAATCATCCTCCCTTCTTCCCTTCGTCCACTGGTGTTAATACGGCTTGCCAAGGTCTCAGAAGTGTGTGAGTGTGTGAACACGGTTGCCTTGGAGATGAGATGAGAAGAGAGAGAGAGAATGTGTGTGTGTGTATGTGTGTGTGTTTCTTCTTCCCTCTCCTCCTTGACTTTCTCTCCACTCTTTTCTTTTCATTTGCCTAGCCAGTCATGGTCATCGGTTTTGCTGGTCCGTTCTGCGTTCTCCTCTTCGTCGGTCTGAGGGGAGAAGGAAGGACAAAGACGTGAGCCGACACAGCAGAGCCGAGACAGCGGTGCCCTTGGTGAGAGGGGCTGCATGGCATTGTGTGTACACAAGTAAATCGCCTCGGAGGTCTGGGCTTAAAGGAGCACGCCAACATTTGGGGAAATTAGCTTACATCTTCTCCAGAGAGAGACAAGAAGATAGATACCAGTTTCCTCTCTGTGCGTTCAGTAGAAAGCTATCTGGCTGCATGTTAACCTAGCTTAGCACAATGAATGGAAGCAGACATGGCCGGTTAGCCTTCGGGAGAGGTGTTAGTTGGACAATGCCTAGGCTAACCGGCCATGTCCGCTTCCATTCATTGTGCTAAGCTAGGCTAACATGCAGCCAGATAGCATTCTACTGAACGCATAGAGAGGACACTGGTATCTATCTTCTTGTCTCTCTCTAGAGAAGACGATACGCTAATTTCCCAAAATGTTGGCGTGTTCCTTTAACTCAAGTCATAATCCTGCATCGAGACACGCTCCCCGTTTGCTTCAGTCTGAATTTGTCGTTGTTTCCGCGCTGCTACACTCACGCTTTTCCTTTCTCCGAGGCCCTACGTGTGACTTTAACCTCGCTGTAATCCAATATCAAAGAGCCTCTCCATTCAACAGACGTATGAAATGAGAGGAACAAACAAGCAGCACGTTGCTCATTATGCTGACAACTTTGAAGTCTTTCTGTGATAGGACGACTCAACTTTGGCCTGACACTGTGATGTCTCTGATCTAAGTGTGTGTGTGTGTGTGTGTGTGTGTGTGTGTGTGTGTGTGTGTGTGTGTGTGTGTGTGTGTGTGTGTGTGTGTGTGTGTGTGTGTGTGTGTGTGTGTGTGTGTGTGTGTGTGTGTGTGTGTGTGTGTGTGTGTGTGTGTGTGTGTGTGTGGTGCGTGCGTGCGTGCGTGGGTGTGTGTGTGTGTTTTGACTGGGTGAAGTGTGTGTGAATACACATGATTTAGCCCTGGGTAAATTGTCAGAAGATATCTGTGTGTGTAGAATTTTAATCCAGTCTGGCAGTGTAATGAATTATGCATTCAACACATTTTTATTTACAAGCCCCATCTTTCTCTCTGACTCCCACAAACTCTTTATTATCTAAACCTCTCTCTGTAGTATTAAAATTACACTATTATCCTGTAATGTGCTGAATGTATAGGCTCAAACTGAACCTAGCCCCACTGCAATTGAATAGCATACGTTCAATTGGCTAGTTTCCTCTCTAGAGTTCCTGTAATATTCATCAATACGATTTAAAAAATTATGATATATGATGTGGAATGTACCAGAAAGCTGTATACAAAAAAGAAATTAAAACAAATAAAATAATTTCTTTTAGAAAAATACACTGTTAAATGGTATCTCACAGGAACTGAAGTGCAGTTATGATGCATACTAAAATGTGAGATTTTCTAAAATACATAATGCATAGGCTGCCAGATGACTGTGTGTGTGTGTGTGTGTGTGTGTGCGCGCGTGCGTGCGTGCGCGCGTGTGTGTGTGTGTGCGTGCGTGTGCATATGCGTGTGCATGTACATGTGTGTGCATGCGTAAAACCAGCTCACTATTTTGTATTTCATATATATTTAGCATCTAAAATATCTTGATTTATCAAAATGGGTCCTCTTTCAAACACAAATCCTTTATCTCAGTTCATCACGATTGGTGGGTATACCCTCTTGAGCAGAAACGTAGGAAGCCATTTAAAAAGATTCTGTGTAATAATATTGATATCTGCTCACCTCTTAAAAACATATTGAACGTCTACATGCCACGGGGGATCCCCCACCACTCTTTTGAAAGATGTCTTAAATCATTCAAACTATTTGGGTCTACAGACCACTCCACACTAACTTGAAAACTTGATGACAGGGGCCATTTTCTTTCTCTGTTAATGGGGAATATTTTAGACCAGGGAATACTCAATGTTTTGATGACTGAGGGCCAATTTAAGGACCCATCATAGGGTTGAGGGCCGTCAAAGAAAAAACTGAACATATCTCGCAAGTCGTACTTGACTAGCCTAACTTGACAGCTTACCCCAGGGAGTGTGATGTTGTAGGTTGATTAAAAACTGTATTGGAACTGGACCAGGCTGGTTTAGAACTGTATTGGAACCGGACCATTGTAGGTTGGTTTAACCGAACCAAATATAACGCATGCATTTACATCTTAACAACTCATCGAGGGCCGCCATTGGCCTGCAGTCGCACTTTGAGAAGAGAGCCTATTAGGGTTGAAGTTGGCTGAAGCAGAGTGGCTGATGACAGTCAAGTAACTTTTGTTGGTTAAAGGAACACTGCAACATTATGGGAAATCCACTTATCATCTTCTCCAGACTCAGTAAATTACCAAGTATGGCTTTGTCAGTATTCCAATGTACAGTGTACAGTGTCCCCCACCCACCCCCTACCCAACCCCCCCACTCCCACCACATCCAATGTACAACGGTATGTTAACCACTAACGACCGCCCACCGGGGGCAGTTTTTTTCACAATCTAATATAATTATCTTTTTTTACAAGTCGATTATTCATTTCAATATAGAATATTCGTTGACAGCCCTTAGCCTACAAATACAATTAGTTACTGCACACTACATCACCCCTGAGTGGAACATGGAAAGCCAAACCTTCCCCCACTGTACCGAAAACCCGTACCGAACCTTGACTTCAAAACGAGGTACGTACCATGGTTTTTGTGTACCGTTACACCCCTACTAATTGGAGAAAAATGTATTATATCTCAATCATTTTTGTTCATAGACGGTCCAAGTCTATACTGTTCATTAAAGGTAATAGATCGGATTAGTACTAAGCATCTTAATTGGTATTGGGACTAAAAAAATCGTATCGGTGCATCCCTATCTAGAACTAGGCTTAATCCATGTGAAACCAATCCATAAGGTCTAATTTGTATGCATTGGGTTCATAGATAGAGCAAATGTATAGAAAATGGATTATGATCAAAGGCTCGGCCGGATAAACAAAACCCATTAGTCACAGTGGGGTGAAGAAAAGGTTTAACTAGGAAAATATAGAAAGGCCCTTTTTAGAATCTGCTAATCAAAGTTCATGCTGAATACCATATGCACCAGATATAACATGCTCGCATCATTTGCTTGTCCGTTGCGTCCACCCACATTCTCACTCACTCACTCACTCACTCACTCACTCACTCACTCACTCACTCACTCACTCACTCACTCACTCACTCACATCTACTATGCAAGCACACACACTTATTTTGCGAAGTGAGTGCACTATTCATTTCACTACTCACCTAATTAACTCTTTCCTGCTGTAACTCATAATTTATAAACTGTAGTGGAGGTGTTTTACAGAGGAGCAGAGTTGAGACACAAAACCAAAGACAGAGCAGAACGAGTGGTCCTTCATGGTGAAATCCCGCTCTCAAAACAAACAATCAAGAGGTACTCATGAACCCTCTTCATCAGTCCATAAGAGGGGTGGGGGTGGGCCTATGCTGTTGGATGTAATTATTCACCATGAACGTACTGTAGGTGTGAGATTCAAATGAATTGTCCACGGATACATTAAAAACTTGTTGTGGATAGTCTAGAGGAGATGTTTTAGAACGGTACTCCCCAAAGGCATGATGGGTAAGATTCTGAGAGGGAGCATCAAAGACGATAAGGGGAAGGGAAGGAGGGGGGGGGGGGGGGGTGACAGAGGAAGAGAGAAGGGGAGTGATGAGATGAGATATCAATTCTCTTATCTATTCTTATCAGTCTGCCTCTATCTACAACCTACTACACACACTCTCTTTAAAGCTTCCCGACCCACAGCAAGGCATTACCAGCTGGCTAAGCCTCGGCTCGACAACACGGCTGATGCCAAACGGGCTCTTCCGTATTACAGATCGTGAGACCGCACACAAGTAGTCGGGGGAAGAGCTTTAGGGACGGACGATGGCCAATTCTGGATGAAAACCATCAAAGAGAAGTAAGGGGCTAAATCAAAAGATGCAGAAACAATGGGATTACATTTTGAAAGGGATCACTGTTATGAGAAGGGGCTTATTGAGTTTTGAGTGTGCACATGTGAGCACGTATATGGATCACAGTTTGCATGTGTATGTGTATGTGTGTGTGCGTGTGCGTGTGTGTGTGTGTGTGTGTGTGTGTGTGTGTGCGTGCGTGTGCGAGTGTGTGTGTGTGTGTGTGTGTGTGCGAGTGTGTGTGTGTGTGTGTGTGTGTGTGTGTGTGTGTGTGTGTGTGTGTGTGTGTGCGTGCGTGCGTGTGTGTGTGTGTGTGTGTGTGTGTGTGTGTGTGTGTGTGTGTGTGTGTGTTGCACGTGCTGGGGGGGTTAAGAGTGAGAGTATGAGAAGTAATTGTGGGCGATGGACCGGTAGAATGACAGAAAACACAAATCAAGCATGAAATGTGATGCACTCAAAACAGCTTGAAATGGCCATGAGCGCCCCAACTTTGAAATCAGCACAATAAATGAACAGAATTATCATTTCATTTCGTTGACTGAAAATCCCCTGCCAAATGATAAGCAACCTACCAATCAAAGTCTAAGTCATGATAATAAAGCCAAACCAAGCTCACCCCCCCCCCCCCCCCCCCCCAAAGCAAAAGTCAAAAAAAATGTTGACAACAGGTTGCAAGAAATTCAACGTTTTCCTTGACACGTAAATAGAGAAGCAAAAATATGGCCAAATCACAGCACAGATCAAATAGATTTCTCAGAGACGACAATTAAAAATGGATGAAGATCGACTTGATGTGTGGAAAAGGGTGACGAGGATGATGAAAACGATGCGAGAGACTCGCCGAGTGCTCCTCCCTAGCCATAGTTTAGTGTGCGAGTGTATATGTGTGTGAATGTGTGTTTTATGTATACGTAAAGCACACACAAATACACACACAGACAGACAGATAGACAGACACTAAACAATAGTTAACCTACCTAGTGTTACATTAAAGAGTCCCGCAAAATGTTGTGATGCATAGGAAATGGGTGTGGAGCAGGGGAGCAAAAAAAAGTCATTGATGAGGAGTTGGTTTTAGTTCTCTTTGAAGAAGATTCAATCCAAGTTCATTTACATCTGAGTTTAGAGACAGTGAGAGAGGGAGATGGAAAGAGAGGGAGCGTGTGAGAGAGGGAGCGTGTGTGAGAGAGAGCGTGTGAGAGAGAGAGAGAGAGAGAGAGAGAGAGAGAGAGAGAGAGAGAGAGAGAGAGAGAGAGAGAGAGAGAGAGAGAGGAGTGGAATGAGGTTTGAGGAAATTATGGAAAGGAGGAACAGGTAGGTATGGTAAGGTATGGTGAAGGAGATGCAAGAGTGGAGAGGAGGGGGGGGAGAATTTTTTTTTATAAAAACTCCCCCGCCTCTCTCTTTTCTCTCACTCATAAACAGAGGAAATTGTACACCAGGTAGATAGAGAAATAGATGAGGAGGCAGATGATGGAGAGAGCGAGTATGTGAAAAGATGAAGCACCTCCCAGGACGGCGATGAGGAATAGGAAAAATATAAAACGAAAGAAAAAATTTAATACTCCAAAGCCTTCCGTTTTTGCTCTATTTAGTGAGGCGAGGGGGGGCTACCAGTTATATCCCCCCTCTCTCTCCAACTGCCAAATCTTCTGTCTTCTTTTCTCCTCAAATGCAAGGCGCCACCTTCGCCCTTCAGATGAGCCGTAACTGTTAGTCATGACACTCAGCTGGCTGCATGTGCTGCTGTGCTGCTACCCAGAGATAGTGAGTGTGGAACTGACACACACCTCTGCCTGGCGTAGAACGCAGAACCCAACTCAAGCTGCACTCACTCACTCTCCTCCCCCTCCTCTGGAGAGAGAGAGAGAGAGAGAGAGAGAGAGAGAGAGAGAGAGAGAGAGAGAGAGAGAGAGAGAGAGAGAGAGAGAGAGAGAGAGAGAGAGAGAGAGAGAGAGAGAGAGAGAGAGAGAGAGAAATGTGGAGGTGGGTCCCTCTATAGGATTTTGAGTTAGAGGGATGCTTGTAGTCAGGCAGGGTTTTTACAACAATTGTCAAGGAAATTATTTCTATAAAGAAACAATGGCTCCCTCTATTGTTTTGTATCATGTGTGCACCTGACCAATTTCATGATACTTGTGTCTTATGATATATGATCTATGTCTTAAGGCCAATGTTTTATTTAAGTTGCTTGAGATATTTATTTACAAATTAATGAATTACTTTATTATTTATCTATTTTTATAATAACGGATTTAGATAAAGTACGAAACTCACCACAAATAATCAATTCAACGGAACTGAAGTCATTTATTTTGCATTTATTTAAAGTTTCTTGGACTTTATGGTGTTTTTGTTTTGTTCTTGACTTATCGTGATGTTTCTCCTTGACTTGTTTAAAGAAGACGTGTCTGGCCCATGGGGACATTAACGTGTGTTGTCGGGCCTTACAAATAAATTAGATTTGATTTGATTTTAACTGCGTGAAGTTGGAAGGAAAAGTTCATATGTACAAGGTTATTTGACCAAAGCACCAAGCAAAAGGAGTGACAAACAAGTGGACAACGTTCTAGAGTGGTGACTAGTCTGTGAGGTTTGATATGCTCTTGATTTGCACATTATGTTAGTTAACTTTAGATAGCTTGACGCTTGCAGTGGCAGTGGCAAGGTATAGTGCAATGATAACGTTAGCCTACCTTAGAAGTATGGTGAGGGGTGTTGAATCGAAAACAGATTGACTCTGTTGACAATTTGAGAAGTTGGACCGTTTCAACTTCAGGGTTAGCCCCTTTCATGACTGTGATGCACTGAGTGAATCGAATCCACAGTCCCTTGCTCATCCATTGCAAATTATCACTAAACATTAAAAAAAAACGAATTTAAATATTTTTTGTCTGAAAAATCTGTGATTTTTAACTCATCTAAAGTAGTGATCAATGACATCCCCATAGCTAGGGTGTATTCTAATCTACACGATTCCTTGGTGTTCTGCTTGATGAATCCCTATTATGGAAACCTCATATCACAGCCATAACTACAAAAATGGCCAAGAGTATTGGTATTCTTGGAAAAACACGTCACTTGCTGTGCACTGAGGTTGCCACAATGTTATATTACTCTGTATATATGGTTTACCCATATATCAATTACTGCTATTTAGTTTGGGGTAGTACTCATCAGACCAAACTTGAGCCCATTATACCATCTGCAGAAACAAGCTCTAAAAATAATCAGCTGTGTACAACGAAGTCATTCTTCTCAGCCTCTATTCCATAAATTAGGTATACTCAGTGTTTATCAAGTGAATCATCTTCAGACTGGTTTATTTGTGTATAGTTCTTTAAACAGAGCCCTTCCCCCTTTTTTTCATGACATGTTTGCCCACAATCACCAAATTCATAATTACCCCACACGTAGTTCCTGTTTGCTTAGACCACCCCTTTCCCGCACTTCCCAATCTTAGTTTTGTTTACTCTACTGAGGGTCAACGTTGTGGAACTCTTTGCCTCCACATATTTTGGAATTTTCTTTTCTGAAGTTCAAAAGAGCACTGAAATCTCATCTCCTAGATCACCAATATTTCCCATATGGGCTCCCTTTACAAACTGTGGTCTGATGGCTTGTTGTATTTTGTTATTGTATTTTCGTTTATATTCTTCCTGTCATTAGTTGTTTTCTGTATACCCAAAATCGTATGGCATGGGTGCGTGCTTCTGTGTCTATGTAGACCTTGTTGACAGAATCTGGCTATGGGGCGACAATAATGTGGTCAAGAGGCATGGTTTCTATCTTTAGCCTTTGGCGTGGTTTATTATTCACATGGTAAAGCAGCAGCACAAGAGTTCTCCTCTCGGTGAGAGGCAGGTGGGAAAGAGGTAGAGAGGGAGGAGACATCTCCTTAAATACTCGCCACCTGGTGGCAGCATTAGTGGCTCCGCCTACAGCGCCCTCTAGTGGAAACAGTTATATATACAGTTAGACAGTTACTTGCAATCCTACATAGAACCTCCAACTTTAACACTCCCACTTAGGGTTGTATAGCACACTGTATAACTTCTTCAAAAACAATTTACAAAGAAAACAATACAATTCAGAACATCAAAAAGAATATGGCAGTCAATATTTACACACCAAACACGACCTCTGCAAATCTCTTCAATTTCAATTTGGAAGCAGGTTTCGTCATAGCGTTTGCTACCATGTCGTCCGTTGGACAGTAAATCAGTGTCATTCTTTCTTCTCTGATGACAGATCTGATGAAATTATATTTTATATCGACATGTTTACTTACTTACATCTCTGCCTGCACACAGGGTTTCTAGCAATCGCAATGGTTCCCTGGTTGTCCTCGTAAACAACAGTCTTCTTATATACATAGGTATCCATCCCTTCGAGCAGTTGTTCTAGATCAGTGGTCGGCAACCTGCGGCCCCGAGGCTGCATGCGGCTCTTTAGCCAATCAGCTGCGTCTCCCTGGCCCAAACATTTTTTTTTTTTTTTTTTTTTTTTTTTTTTTTTGATATCGATGTCATACTGTGACACTGAAATGAAAAAATATTTCATCAACTAAGATATTTAGTCAACAAAAGGCTTACCTGTATGCCTGATATGTGGTGCGAAATTTGCGAACAACGAAAAATGTACTTTTTATTTTATAGATTTTCCACAAATAAGGGAAGGACTCTAATAGAGCTGCATAGTTCAGGGTTTTATTTCAAAGTAGGTTTACAGATGCAAGTGTTTTTTCTCCTTTTCTGTGTTTTATTTCAAAGTAGGTCTACAGTACACATGGTAGTCTTTTTTCAAAGTGGACTACTTTTATTTTATAAATGTTCCACAAATAAGGGAAGGACTCAAATATACCTGAATAGTTCAGGGTTGTGAGGATTGGTTCATTCCCCGCCACACGCTTCTTAAGGTACTGTGATGATTGGTCCATTCCCCGCCACACGCTTCAGGAGCGATTATCAATTCCATCACGCACCTGTTGTAGTTTGTAATTAGCGCTCCAGAGGCTTCATATACTGGGACCTTCTTTCAATCGTGGTCGGGTCGTTTTGAGTACTACTGTTTTGAATACTACTGCTCCTGCCTGCTTTCCCCTCGTTGTTGTGCCTCGTCTACTTTCCCTCCAGGACATTTTTGGATTGCCGCTGGTGAATACCTTGATCCTCCGTTTGGAGCTGCGCCTCGTTGCCCGCTTTACGCGTTTGCGCTTTGGTGAGTTGGAACCAAACCCTTTTTGGATTATCTTTTTTTGTGTGTTTGGATAACACTGAAGAGTATCGTTTTTGTTTGCACTGGACTCAGCTAAATTGTGTGTTTTGGATAAACACTGAAGAGTATCGTTTTTGTTTGCACTGGACTCAGCTAAATTGTGTGTTTTGGATAAACACTGAAGAAGTACCATTTTGTTTCGTTCTGGACTCAGCTAAGGGGGGACTGAACTACACTGCCTCTATGTACTGATGGACTGTTGTTGATCTCTCTCTCTCTCCGTTTCCACTCCGAGTTGAAGCTGGGAGTATCTGCAGAGCCGCAATGGCGTCAACGCCGATTCCCCACCTCTAACACCGAGAGGATCTGCAGAGCCGCAGATAACTCTGCCGACGGCAGTCTCCTTTTTTGTTGTTCAGAATTGTTACTTGACTCTTTTTGACTCTGTAAATAAATACGCCCTAGTGTTCGGCTAACTCTGAACTACCTGTCTGTGCCGTGCTGTTGAGGTTGGTTTCAAACCCTAACAAGGGTTTTATTTCAAAGTCGGTCTACAGACACCAGTGTTTTGTCTCCTCTTCTGTTTTTTATTAAAAAATAGGTCTACACAGCCAGTATTTTTTCTCCACTTCATAAGAGTTTGAGGTTTTCCTTTGTTATAACAGGTAAAAACAGCTATTAAAAAGTCAAATATTTTCTTTTTGTTGCTTTATAATCCCATTAATGCAACAAACGGTGTGCTATAAGTATAAAGTATAATAAATCGCAAATTACTTTGGGTATGCAATTGTCAGGCGTTTTATGCTAAATGTGGGGTATGCTTGGGGATATATAAAATGTTATACACTGTGTTATCTTCATTTTAAGGGTAAATAGGTTGTGCGGCTCCCTGAGCATTTTATTTTGTGGGACGGGGGAAAAGTGGCTCTTTTGATAGTAAAGGTTGCTGACCCCTGTTCTAGATAAATACATTCCTGTATTGTCATAGCTAGAGCCATATATTCGGCTTCACAAGTTGATAGTGCCACTGTGCGCTGCTTCTTTGTTTTCCACGAAACCAGTGAGCTGTTTGTGTTCAAACTCACACAATATCCTGTGGTACTTCTTCTATCTGTGGTGTCAGCTGCCCAGTCTGCATCACTGTAGGCTTTAAGCCCTAAGCCCTTGCTGCTCTTTCTGAAACACAGCTGTTTATCTGCTATACCTTTGAGATAACGAAAAACATGTTTTGTTGTAATCCAATGCTCCTCTGTGGGGTCTGCAAAATGCTGTGACAATTTACTCACTACAAAACATAGGTCAGGGCGAGTACATGTTGTCAAATAAATGAGGCTACCCACAGCTTCACTGTATATTTTTACATCTGTCAGTTTCTGAGCATCCTCCTGGTAGTAAAATTTTTGATCACATGGTGTTTCCCTTGATCTACATTCTTGCATGTCAAAACGTTTCAGGATATTTTCCACATATCTCTTCTGGGATATTTTTACACAATTGGCAGACTGTTCAAAGTCCATGCCTAGAAAATGCTTTAACCTTCCAAGGTCTTTCATTTTGAATCTGGTGGAGAGCATACCTTTCACCTGTTCTAGGTTTCTAGTGTTGTCTGCTGCGATGATCAAATCATCCACCCAAATGACGATGATCACTTTTCCTGACTCTTTTGACTCTCTTGAATAAACACAGGGGTCTACTGGGTTCTGTAGGAAGTGATCTTCAATGAGACATGTATGAAGCATCTCGTTCCAATTTCGCCCAGACTGTTTCAGGCCGTAAATGGATTTTTCTAGCTTACACACTAGCTTCTCTCCTTTCTTTTCGTAACCTTCAGGTTGTTCCAAATATATCTCCCTATCTATGGGTGCGTGCAGATAGGCTGTCTTCACATCCATCTGATGTAAAATCAAATTGTCCTCAGCTGCTTTCTGCATCACTACCCTTACACTGGTCATTATGTGGGGGAGAATGTTTCACCGTAGTCTATCCCCTGCCTCTGACTGTAACCTTTAGCTACAAATCTCGCTTTGTACTTGTCGTGGCCTTCAATACCCTCCTTGATTGAGTACACCCATTTCCCTCCCACTGTCTGTCTGCCCTCTGGTAACTTGGTTAGAGTAAAGGTGTGGTTGTCCTCTAGGGACCTCATCTCCTCATCCATTGCTCTCTCCCATTTACTTGATCCAGGGGACACTATGGCCTCTTTAAAGGTCTGAGGTACCCCACTGACTACCCTGTAGCAGTAATCAATGGTGGTAAGTGTACTGTCATCCTCGTCACTTCCTCTCCGGGCATAGTCTGTCAGATACTTTGGTGGTTTGTGTTCCCTTGAGGGATACCTCCCACTGCTTGGGCACGTGACGTCACCCTCGGGTGCTCCTCGTCATAGCCCTCTGGGGGTTGCTGTCTGTCTGCACGACCGTGCTAAGTTGTCTTTGTGACAAACTTGACTAGCCTGTGTTTCTGCACTCCCCCTTTACCGGGATAATAAACTATAGGAAGGCGGGGCTTCCTTTGTCGTGCCCTACAAAGAGCCCTTTTTCACATCTGGACTCGAGCTTTTCTCTGTCAAGTTTCAAGTTTCTTTAATAGTTGTCATGCAGAAGTACAGAATACTTTCATACAAAATGCTTCTTGCTGTTACGCTCCAGAGACTGTGCTAGACAAGATAGTATCAAATAACATAGTATAGCATGTAATTTAGAAGTAGAAAATGAGGTCACAGTGTTCAGTATAGACATATGTACAATGTTCGATGCAGAATAGACGTAACTGAGTTACCATATAATATACAATACTATGCAGTGTACTAATGTACAGTACTATATAGTGCAAAGCAGAAATGGGATGAGGTACAATTTAGGTAAAATTTACAGTAAGGTGTACGAGTTGTAGTGCAATCCTTCATCAATAAATATAAAGTGTGGGGAGTGGGTGCTACAGTGTGTTTGTTTAAAGTGGGTGTGTGCTATAAAGTGTGTGGAGTGGGTGCTACAGTGTGTTTGTTTAAAGTGAGTGTGTGCGTGTGGATGTGTGTGCTATGTGCGTTTGATGGTTGTTGTTGTGTAGTGTTCATTGTTCGTTTAGCAGCCTGATGGCCTGGGGATAGAAGCTTCTTCTGAGTCTTTCTGTGCTCGCCTTGAGACTCCGGTATCGCTTGCCTGACCGCAGCAGTTCAAAGAGGCAGTTGTTCGGGTGACTGGAGTCTTTAATGATTCTCTTAGCCTTGCCCCTGCAATGCTTGTTGTAGATGTTCTGGAGGGTGGGGAGCCCCCCTCCAATTGTGCGTTCGGCTGAACGTGTCACTCTTTGTAGTCTGCTTCGGTCTTGTGCAGTGCTATTCCCAAACCAGGAGGTGATGTTGCCAGTCAGGATGCTCTCTATTGTACATGAGTAGAAGTTCTTAAGGATATTCTGACTGACTTGGAACTTCCTTAGGCGCCTGAGGAAGTAGAGGCGTTGTCGTGCCTTCTTCACAACACTGTCAATGTGTGTGGTCCATGTCAAGTCCTCGGATATGTAGGCTCCGAGGTACTTAAAGCTGTTGACTCTCTGAACCGGTGCCCCGTCGATGCTGAGGGGGCTGTAGTCCTTGACCCCCGACCTCCTGAAGTCCACAATCATCTCCTTTGTTTTGCTGACGTTCAGGGAGAGGCTGTTTTCCTGGCACCATCCCGCCAGGACCTTGACCTCTTCCAGGTAGGCCCTCTCGTCGTTGGCAGAGATCAGGCCCACCACCACTGTGTCGTCAGCTAATTTGATGATTGTATTGCTACTCCGCTGAGCCACACAGTCGTGTGTGTACAGGGAGTAGAGGAGGGGACTCAGAACACAGCCCTGGGGGGCCCCTATGTTGAGGGTGATGGATGAGGAGGTGCAGTTGCCTGCTCTCACCACCTGGGGTCTGCCCGTCAGGAAGTCCAAGACCCACTGGCAGAGGTCATAGTTCGAGCCCAGGTCCCTGAGCTTGGCTATGAGTATGGAGGGGACTATGGTATTGAATGCCGAGCTGTAGTCGATGAATAGCATGTCCTGCAGGTAAGCATAACACAGTAACACACTGATCCAAATTTGTGCATTCTAGCTAGATTACACTTCTTTCCTGTCAGTGCTGTATACGGGGTGGTGCCCGTGTGCTTATTAAAGCACCTGTTTCTGGTGTAAGCGGCTTCTTGCACCGCATAATGCCATAGACTCTTAGGTAAGTTACTGTCTACTAGCTTACACCTAGCCATTTCGAAAAGAGTGCGCCATTCCCTCTCTGCCACTCCGTTCTGGTGTGGGGAATATGGACATGCCGTGTCGTGTCTTATCTTGTTCCTCCTCAACAGTGATTGGAACTCTCTGTTTGTGAACTTGGTTCCGTTGTCGGACCTCAAGCATCTTACGTTACCATAAGGGGCTATGTCTGCCTGGAATTTCTCCGTGGCCTGGAGTGTGTCACTCTTTGCTTTGAGAAAGTAAACAAACACTGCCCCTGTGCACACATCTGTAAAAGACTGTACATATATAAAGCCTCCTATGGACTCGTTATTTACTGGACCGGCAAGATCTGTGTTAACTAGCGCAAGTGGTACCTTTACTTTTTCTGTGGGATTTCTGTTTCTCGATTGAGTAAACTTCCCCTTTATGCACACTACACATTCTTTGTCAGGTCTACGCTTTTCACCTTCAATGTGCATGCCTTCTGTCACTGCTTGCAGTTTCAGTAAATCCTCGTAATTACAATGACCCATAATCTCATGCCATGTCTGAATATCGTGACTGACAGTCACGTTACACATATCATTATCATCATTACACTTGTCGTTGTCATTACACTCTGTTTGCAGATAATACATTCTCTGGTACACCTCTATGTTAAATCGCGTACCGTTGGGCTCTACAAGAACATTTTTACCTTCAATGAAGAACACTGGCACCGTTCGCAGTAGCAGCTATTACAGAGAATAGTCCTTGTGGGAACGATGGTACGTAGAGAGCGTTCTTTAACGTCACTGTACGCCGGCACCCCTCACTGTCTGTGAGGCATACCTGTGCGTCTCCTCTCTCTTGCACCAACCCGTAGGTGCGCTTCCCGTCTGCCAGCTCCATGCTGTGTCTCTCCGGGTGGAAAGTGTTGTCAAAGTTCTTGAACCGACTCCTGTCGTTGATGACGTGGGACGACGCACCTGTGTCCACGATCAGTCCCTTCCTTTGGGCCTGCTGCAGCTGCGTTGGCCTGGTGACGTACGCTGTCTGTGCCCTGGGGATGAAGCCCTCTTGTCCCGCTACTCTCCGGGCGTCGCCTCGATTCGTCTCATGTCGACCGTCGCCGCCATTTTGTCCATGGCCGCCATCTTGTCCATGCGCGTATCGCGCGCCCTGGTCGAGTTTCTTCATGCACGCTCTGTCTGTGTGCCTTGTGGATCTGCAGAAGCCACACCAGACAGTCCTTGTGCAGTTACCTCTCCGATGGCCTTTCTCTCCGCATCGCCAACACGCCAGCTCCGTCGTGGGCCTGGTCTTCTCCGTTGGCGTCGCTCAGGCCTTCAGCACCCTCTCTCCCCCCTCCGCGGCGGCTGGGTGGGTATCTTCTGAGGCCTCGAAGTTTCGTAACTTGTCCTTGAACTTTCCCAGCGTCATGTCCGCTGAACCGTGTGTTACCAGGAGTGTGAACGGTTTGTACAGCTCCGGTAGTCCTCTCATCACCATCGCCATCATTAGCCCATCGCTTGGTGCTTCTTCTGCACTCTTCAATGCCGTCATGATCTGCTCAGCTCTGATGACGTATTCGGTCACAGTCTCGGTGTGCCCCTTCTTCAGGGCTGTTAGTGCTATGTAGAGGGCCACGACTCTGGGTCTCCCTTGCCCGATATAATGCTCTCTCAACACTCCCAGGCTTTCTCTGCCTTTGTCTTTAGTGTCGCGGAATATCAGCCACAAGCTTGTGTCTTCGAGCAGTGGTGTTAACTCACAGTATGCATCTGCATTACGCTTGTCGTCCAGGGCTTGTGCTTCCGCCGTCAGGTCTCCCGTGGGGGCCGTCAAGATCGTCGTCTTCAGTCCCACACCGTGCATGCAGCATAACATGTGCTCTTCCCAGAGCTCATAGTCCTCTGCCTTTCCATTAAATGAGGGCCATTTGCTCCTTCCCTTGGTCGCCATGAGTTCTAAGACAGGGATCTCCCCCTCGCCTCCGTTGGGCTCAGCAGGCTCCGTCTCCCCCGGTGCCGCCTCCCCGGGGCTCTGCGCGCTGCTCTCCGGGCGGGTCCGCTTGCGCTCCAGCAGCAGCACGTCGGTGGGGTCGGCGCCCCGCTTCCTCTTGACGCGCAGGACCGTCGTGTTGGATTCCATGTTGCTCTTTGATGGTGGGCGTAGCTTTAGCTCCTGTTGGCTTAGCATCTAGCCACGCGGTACTCCCGGTGCTAACCTAGCCTATACTTCAGCTAAACTTGCTACCCTTATTATATTGCCCCTGCGTGATCTGGGCCCATAACCTGTTGACAGAATCTGGCTATGGGGCGACAATAATGTGGTCAAGAGGCATGGTTTCTATCTTTAGCCTTTGGCGTGGTTTATTATTCACATGGTAAAGCAGCAGCACAAGAGTTCTCCTCTCGGTGAGAGGCAGGTGGGAAAGAGGTAGTGTTGAAGGTAGAGGCTCTGTGTAGGATTGTTAGTAACTGTCTAACTGCATATGTAACTGTTCACACTAGTGTCTGTCTACCTGCATATATATCTGTGTCCACTAGAGGGCGTTCTAGGTGGAGACACTCTGGAGTACTACCAGGTGGCGAGTATAAGTAGCTGTGTCTCCTCCGCCTTCTTTCTCTGCCCCCATGTCTCTCAGTGAGAGAAGACCTGTAGAACTGCTGCTTTCCATGTGAATAATAAACCACGCAGATTAAGGGCTCAAGATAGAAACCATGCCTCTTGACCACATTATTGTTGCCCTATAGCCGAATTCTGTTAACAGGTTATGGGCCCAGATAACGCCAGGGCGAAATAATAAGGGTACTGTAGCAAGCTTAGCTGAAGTATAGGCTAGGTTAGCGCCGGGAGCACCGTGTGGTTAGACGCTAGGCCAACAAGAGCAAAAGCTAAGCATACCACTAACGAAGAGGATGGAAAACAAGAGAATGGACAAATGGCCGACATTCAATGGAAAAGCAGAGGACTTTGAGCTCTGGGAAGAGCGCATGCTATGCTGCATGCACAGAGCGGGACTGAAGGAGACTATCCTGTCAGCCCCCACGGGAGAACTGACGGCGGAAGAGCAAGCCCTGGACGACCAGCGCAACGCAAATGCGTACTGTGAGTTAGCGCCGCTGCTCGACGACACCAGCTTGGGGCTGATATTCCGCGACACTAAAGACCGAGGCAGAGAAAGCCTGGAGGTATTGAGAGAGCATTACATAGGGCGAGGAAGACCCAGAGTCGTGGCTCTCTACATAGCACTAACAGGCCTGAGGAAGGGGCCCACCGAGACTGTGACCGAGTACGTCAACAGAGCGGAACAGATCACGACGCCATTGAGGAGTGCCGGAGAAGCATCAAGCGATGGGCTAATGATGGCGATGATGATGAGAGGACTACCCAGAAGGACTGCATGAATGAAGTGCATTTAAAACGTGCAACGCGGCTGAAGTAAAATAAAACTGAAACGTTGTGTTGGTGTTTTGTGAATGGAGAAAATGCCTGATCAATTGAAAGAAGGGGGTTCTGAACACTCGAAGGAAGAGGGTGGAGCTGAGTATGAAGAGAGAGAGCTGGAAAAGAAAAAAGAAAAGCTCAAATGTTTAAAGGCCTCCAGAAGTGCAAGACTGGGTTTAATAACCAAAATGAAAAATGAAATAACACAATTAATGCAAAATGTGTGCAATGTTGAATTGGTGAGATCCAAACTGGAAAATGAACTTCCACGATTGTGCAGTGACCTGGGTACATGCAATGACTTACTGTGTGAATTACTGACCACAGAGGAGATGCAAAATGATCAAGTTGACTGGTATGACCCCAAAGTGGAGTCTCTTCTGGAGTACAAGGCTACAGTTAAAGATTGGGTTTCTACTGCTTCCGTCCAGAGAGAATCAAATGTTGTAAAACCACGTGACAGAGTTTCACGGAGGTCAAGGTCAAGCATATCCGGATCATCTCTTGGCTCACTAAAGGTTACTCTGGAATGTAAGGAGGTGGAGCTTATGGCAAGAGCTGACCGGTTGGCACGGCAACAAGCTATGGAAAGGGAGGAAGCCAAGCTTGAAGCTGACAGGTCGGCACGGCAACAAGCTATGGAAAGGGAGGAAGCCAAGCTTGAAGCTGACAGGTCAGCACGGCAACAAGCTATGGAAGTGGAGGAAGCCAAGCTTGAAGCCAAGCTGAAGGCAAATCGGAAGCAGTTTGAACTGGAAACGGAAATAGCAGCAAATGCTGCAAAACTGAGTGTCATAAGGAAATATGAGCATTCTGATGTACAACCTGCCACTGCCATGCTCTCACATCCCACCATGCCCCATTTAGAAGATGGGATGAATGACTATCTGGAACAAGGACTACTTGACATAGAAGATGATGGGCTTGTGGATGTGCATGGTCAGGATCTATTTTCAAGCACAAACCTGGAACCTGAGTTCATTCAGCTGCCTCCCCCAACTGTACAGAGAGCAGCTATCAGAGTGGGTAACCCCAATGATAATACAAGCATCCTCAATGTAGTTGGAGCTACTTCCAACTTCCAAAGTCTTGTACAGAATACACAAGAAAACACAAGCTCCAGTGCACAAGCCACAAAGGCCCAGCCAAGGCAGTTGCCACCCCCATCCAGCAGCTCATCTTCCGGCTCTGGAGGAGATGAAATTAGCAACCTGGTAAAAATTATGGAAAAACAAAACGTGATAACTGAAACACTCGTTAAACAACAGAAGATGTCTTCATTACCGCCACTCAGTATCCCAACATTTAATGGAGATCCTTTAAATTACCAGTTCTTTATCAGAGCATTTGAACATGGTATTGAGAAGAAGACAGAGGACAGTAAGGACAGGCTTTATTTTCTGGAGCAATACACTGTTAACCAACCAAGAGAGCTGGTGCGTAGTTGCCAGTACATGCAACCTGACTTGCACTAGTTGACATGGACGTAGCAGGCCCAGTAAGCAACGAGTCCATAGGAGGTTTTAGGTATGTACAGTCTTTTACAGACGTATGTACAGGGGCAGTGTTTGTTTACTTTCTCAAAGCAAAGAGTGACACACTCCAGGCCACAGAGAAATTCCTGGCAGACATAGCCCCTTATGGAGAGTTCCAATCACTGTTGAGAAGGTATAAGATAAGACACGAGACGTCACGTCCATATCCCCCACACCAGAGCGGGGTGGCAGAGAGGGAATGGCACACCCTTTTCGAAATGGCTAGGTGTAAGCTAGCAGATAGTAACTTACCTAAGAGCCTGTGGCATTATGCGGTGCAAGAAGCCGCTTACACCAGAAACAGGTGCTTTAATAAGCACTCGGGCACCACCCCGTATACAGCGCTGACAGGAAAGAAGAAGTGTAATCTAGCCAGAATGCACCGATTTGGATCAGTGTGTTATGCGTACCTACAGGACAGGGGAAAGCCCAAGTCCAAGGATGTAAAAGGATTTTTCGTAGGACACGACAAAGGAAGCCCTGCTTTCCTAGTTTATCATCCTGGTGACGGGAGAGTGCAGAAACACATGCTAGTCAAGTTTGTCACGAAGACAACCTGTGAGAGCGAGACACAGACAGAGGAGTCAGAGCTGGACTCCAGAGCAAGGTGTGTTAAAACAGAGACACATCAACCCAGTGTACTTAGTACAGTCGTGCAGACAGACAGTCAGCAACCCCCAGAGGGCGATGACGAGGAGCAACCGAGGGTGATGTCAAGTGCCCCAAGCAGTGGGAGGTATCCCTCAAGGGAACACAAACCCCCAAAATATCTGACAGACTCTGCCAGGAAAGGGAGTAACGAGGAGGACAGTACACCTACCCCTGTTGAGTACTACTACAGGGTAGTCAGTGGGGTAAACCCGACCTTTAAAGAGGCCACATTGTCCCCCGAAGAGGGCAGACATACAGTGGGAGGGAAATGGATGTATTCAACCAAGTTACCAGAGGACAGACAGACAGTGGGAGGGAAATGGT
The DNA here is from genome assembly GCF_963971535.1 of Notolepis coatsorum. Taxonomy (NCBI): domain Eukaryota; kingdom Metazoa; phylum Chordata; class Actinopteri; order Aulopiformes; family Paralepididae; genus Notolepis; species Notolepis coatsorum. The sequence goes on from NC_140171.1 coordinate 44,215,000, forward strand.
TGTATTCAATCCAGGAGGGTATTGAAGGCCACGGCAAATACAAAGTATGGTTCGTAGAAAATTGCTTAAATGCTGAAGGAGGGTACCCCATGTTTAAATAATGAAGAAGGGTGACTAATTGCTTAAATGCTGAGGGAGGATACTCCAGGTTTAAATACAGGAGGAGTAGAATCCAGGGCCCTCATTCATCAACGTGTTCTACGCACAGATCTGTGCTTACCCTGTGCGTACGATCATTTCTAAGCAAAGAGTGGGATTCATCAATTTCAATTTGAACTTGACTCCGTGCTTACGTCTACGCACAGGTCAGAGCACACTTACCTGACGCCCAGTGGTAGAATATATTATTACAACAAGGAAATGAGCTTCTGTGCATAATAACACTGGCGGAGCGCAGTCAGTCAGTAGCCTACACCCCGTATATTCCGATAACGCTATATAAACCATGCTGCATTCATTCTGAGAGAAAGATCTATTATTCCAAATGCTATTTATAGGGTTTTGACCATAATTACACTACTGTTGCTATTTTACAATGAACTATAATGAATTACAGTTCATACAGAACTTCTTGTTTTGATCGAAGGTCGTTTCTGATTTATACAAGTTGGAGTAGAACTCTTTGAATGTCTTGTTGATTTTTTTAGTGTCTGTAACAAGTCCTTGTTGTGCTTTAATTGTAGTTATATCTGGAAATTTTGCGTTGACTCTTGATCGCATAGCTAGTAGGTGACTTGGTTTAGAACCTTGAGAATAATTTTGTTGTCTTGTGCTATGTATTTGTACTTCAGATTGTTGTTTATAAATAGCATTAATCTCTTTTTTTACCACATTAATTTGATTTTCCAGTCGATCCGAGTAGTTATATTGTAAGGAAGAAAATAACGTACAGTAAAGCGTTTCCAGCCCTGCCAGTTTTGAGCAACAATTTTTGCGTAATTTGGAAGAAAAGCACCCGGTAAAATCCTTGATCAATCCCTTTACCGACATCCATAATATTCTGGGGTCCGGCACCGATTTCGCATTCTCTAGTAGGAATACTGAAAGAGCTTTTTTTGTTGTGTAATGAATTCCTTGTTATTCAGCAGTATCGTGTTAAATCGCCATCTTGGGGCTCGGGATGACAGTATACCAAATGATCCTTTTAGGAGTAAATAACAGTGATCTGATAATGCATTGGGTACCATACTGAAATGAATCTTATGTTTAATCCCATGTTTAAATACAGAGGTGATTCAATGTTTTAATACAAAAGAGGATCTATGTTTAAAATACAGAAGTGGAGGATTTGATCATCGCACCAGACAACAATAGAAAGACCTAGGCAGGTTAAACCATTTTATAGGTATGGACTTCGAACAGTCTGCCAATTGTGTAAAAATATCCCAGAAGAGATATGTGGGAAAGATCCTGAGATGTTTTGACTGAAGTAAGAGATGTATAGAAAAATGTGGGTAGCTTCATTTTGTTAGACAACCTGTACTCGCCCTGACCTATGTTTTGTAGTGAGTAAGAGTGTCATAGTATTTTTGTTGACCCCACAGAGAAGCATTGAACTACGTCAAAAATATGTTTTTCGTTATCCCAGAGGTGCAGCAGACGGACAGCAGTGTTTCAGAAAAGACAACAAAGGATTAAGGCTTAAAGCCCACAGCGATACTATCAGCCTGTGAAGCTGAGTATATGTTTCTAGCTATGACAATGCAAAATGTGTTTATCTAGAGCAACTGCTCGAAGTGATGGAGATAAGGTTATTAATATATTGCTCAAGGTGCAGTAGGTAATTGAAATGTATCCTTCATACCGAATATGGTGTTTTTGAAGATGAGGGGCGTTCTGTCAACACCATTTAAAAATGATGGACATTGTATATATATTGAGACTGTTGTTTATGAGGGGCACCCAGGGGACCATTGTGATTGCTAGGAACCCAATGCGTCAATATAGATGTAAACATGCCATTATAGAAAATATCATCTCATCAGGTATGTCATCAGAGAAGAAAGAATGACACCGGTTTACTGTCCGATGGACGACAGAGTAGCAGACACTATGAGGAAACCTGTGTCAAATTAAAATTGAAGGGATTTGCAAAGGTCATGTTTAATGTGAAGAAATTGACATACCCTGTTGATGTTTTTGGGATTATATTATTTCCTTTGTAAAATGTTTTTCCAAGAAGTCAGCCAGTATGCTAAACCCTAAGTGGGAGTGTTGAAGGTAGAGGCTCTGTGTAGGATTGTTAGTAACTGTCTAACTGCATATGTAACTGTTCACACTAGTGTCTGTCTACCTGCATATATATCTGTGTCCACTAGAGGGCGTTCTAGGCAGAGACACTCTGGAGTACTACCAGGTGGCGAGTATAAGTAGCGGTGTCTCCTCCCCCTTCTTTCTCTCCCCCCCCCATGTCTCTCAGTGAGAGAAGACCTGTAGAACTGCTGCTTTCCATGTGAATAATAAACCACGCCGATTAAGGGCTCAAGATAGAAACCATGCCTCTTGACCACATTATTGTCACCCTATAGCCGAATTCTGTTAACATAGAGAGGGAGGATACATCTCCTTAAATACTCGCCACCTGGTGGCAGCATTAGTGGCTCCGCCTAGAGCGCCCTCTAGTGGAAACAGTTATATATACAGTTAGACAGTTACTTGCAATCCTACATAGAACCTCTAACTTTAACAGACCTGCTTGTGTGTGTTTGTTTGGGGGGGGGGGGGGGGGGGGATTTTATATTTATTTTTATCTTTATCTTTATCTCACTGCTGCGGTCAGGCAAGCGATACCGGAGACTCATGGCAAGCACAGAGAGACTCAGAGGTGGGCGGACATCTCACCACCTGCCGACAGGGCGGTTGCTCTGTGGCGGACTACGCCATCGACTTCCACATTGTAGCCCGAGAGGCGGCCTGGGCAGAGGTAGCGTGTTGCGTGTTGTTTCTACAGGGGCTCTCCGAGCGTATGCAGGACGAGATGGCGTCACGTGAGCTCCTGTATTCTGTATTTCTGTATGACAACTAATAAAGAAACTTGAACTTGAACTCAATGTAGAACTTTGTACTAGCCAGGTGAATTGGCAACACTTGAACTGTACATTCACCAGGTAAACTTGCTAATACATGAAGGAGTCAAAGCTCCCCAACTGCTGTCGGGATGGTAATCCCATGCCATTTCTCGTAAACATTTTTAGTAGTTCATGGAAAACTCTGTCCAAATTCTGTCCACCCGCCCAAACCCATTTTCCCTGCACAATTCTCAAAGACACTCTGACGTCACAAGACCGCCGCCATCTTAGTGTAGGGGACAACCAACAGGTGTGTACCAGCAAAAAAAGTTAGCTCTGTTTTTAAATAGTAGTAACATATAAACATGAAGAAGGCATGTAGGCTACTTGAACATACACTGAGAATGGACTTGTAACGTCTGGGCTTCTCTCCCTATTCAGGATTGGAGGCCCAGCCGCCATCTTGGAATTCTCTCTCTGTCTCTGTATTATCTGATTGTCGTCACGTGCTGTCTCAGTAATTACCTTGATTGTTGTCACCTGCCTGTAATTATGTCACTGGTGCTGATTGGGTCTGCTGGCTGTACTGAGGCCTTTATAGTAATACTTTGCCCCTCTCTCCCTGTCGGTTCTTCAGCAGTGTTACTGGGAACAGCCGTCCACGGGCAGAAGTCGGATATCTCGCCTGTTATCATGCTTTAAAGTTATCCTTGCTTTAGGTCGAGAAGTCGGATCTCTCACCGCCTTATTCTCTTTTGTTGTTAAGTTCTCTTCTAAGTATCCTTCCTTATTGCACTTCCTGCTTTACCTGGTAAAGTATTGTTATCGCTCAAAGTGTTTCTGATAATAAAAAGAACACATATTCGAGAAGAGCAGCACCCTCTCCGTCTCCATTCTTCCATGCCATACTTGAACTCAACATTCTTACCTGGATTCCTAACAGAAGAACCCAGGGGCGGAGCTTCCTACAGGCAATATAGGCGGTCGCCTAGAGCGCCACCCAGAGGGGGGCGCCAAAAAAAATATTATAATTTTTTTGCATAGTTTTGGCGCCCCCCTCTATATCTGCAACCATTATTTTTACATAAAAACAATTCTAACATAAGGGAAAATGAGCCAAAAATCAAACGGTCGGTCGGTCTGAGCCTCAGCTTTAGGTGTTCACAGTCAGAACATGCTAGAGCGCTGTGCATTGATGGGTATCGGTCAAGTGTTTATAGAATTGAGCATTGAGGAAAGAAAGACTAATGTTAGAGAACTATGAAGAGGCAAAAGCCATCCGGCCATCCAGTATAAAAAGCGAAGAAAAGAAGAAGACGAGAAACGTGCCAAGGTGAAAGGTATGCAATTTTGTACAACTTCCAAGACCTGCCACACCAAGAGCTGATGAAGCAAGCAGAGGCACTTGTACACACCTTAAACCATGGAGGCATTGGAGGGCAATCTGATTTGGATGGGAAGGAGCTGGCTCAGGAGTTGGACAATTTGATGTGATTGATGACTTTGCAGCGAGGAAGGCCAGAAGGATTGCACTGTAAATGGAAACCAGTAGGAGCTACAGGCTAACCTTGAAGTGTGATGATAGGGAGTGGAATGTAAATAGTTCTTTAGACAAAGTGAATTTGTAATTTTTATTTATTTGTTTGTTTATTTAGCATATTATATTTTGATTATGTGTAACATATTTTACAATACATACTTTTCCGCTCTGTGGCGGACTACGCCATCGACTTCCGCATTGTAGCCCGAGAGGCGGCCTGGGCAGAGGTAGCGCGTTGCGTGTTGTTTCTACAGGGGCTCTCCGAGCGTATGCAGGACGAGATGGCGTCACGTGAGCTCCCCGAGCAGCTGGAGGGAATTATCAACCTGGCGATTCGTCTGGACAATCGCCGCCGTGAGAGAGGCCGCGAGAGGGAGGCTTCGTTTCAGGTACTCTCGCACCCTCCTCACAGTGACGACAATTCTTTTCATTTTTCACGGGATACTTTGGGGGAGGAACCTATGCAACTGGGGGCTATGCGTCTCTCGGACACAGAGAGGCAGAGGCGCATCGAACAAAAACTTTTTTTCACTGTGGGCGCACTGGTCATCGTCTCAATAACTGTCCTACGGTATCGGGAAACGGGAGGGCTCGCTAGTCCGGGGAGGGGTTCTAGCGGGTGGGTTATTCTCCTCTATCACTGATGAGTCACGCACCTTTTTTGATGTCACGGTTGGGTGGGGGGATTACATACAGCAGGCTTGGGCGCTAGTGGACTCGGGAGCTGCAGGCAATCTAATGCATGTGGGGTTAGCACAGGAGTGGGGGGTGCCTTTAGAGACCTCGGAGAACCCCATTCCTGTGCAATCCCTGGACGGTCAACCTCTGGGTGATGGGCTCATCATTTGTGGTTATTTCTCCCCATTCACCCATTGTTCTAGGCCATCCCTGGCTGGCAGCTAACAACCCTGCCATTAACTGGTCTACGGGTGTACTTTCTTTGGATAGGAGTGTTGTGCCGAGTTCCAATGAAAGTTCACCCACTCTGTTTTATTCTCTCCCCTTGTCTCTCTCCAGGATGGCGGTTGGCGTTGCTGAGCCTACAGTACTTCCTAATTCTGATTTAACGGGGGCCCCCGAAATGTACTGGGATCTGGCAGAGGTTTTTAGCAAGTCACGTGCCAAAGCAGTGCCACCTCATAGGCCCTACGAGGCTACGACTGTACCATAGATCTCCTACCTGGTACCACTCCGCCCGCGGCTGCATGTTTTCTCTCTCTCGCCCTGAGACACTGTCTATGAAGCGGGCTGAAAAATCTATTATCTTATTTCCTGATCGCACACACACACACACACACACACACACACACACATATGGCACACGCTGATATATAGGTGAAAATAGCTCTGATTATCCCAAGACTGGTAAAATAGATTCCTTACCTCAGATCAGATGTTCTCCAAAAAGATTATTCCAATTCCTGATCGCCATTCCAAATATCGATTGCGTTTATTGATCCAACGCTGGGTACTGGAAACACATATTCCACGCTGTTCTGCGGCTCAGCAATGAGTGGGTTTGGCTCGGATTACATGCCTGACAAGTAAAATGTGGAAGCAGGACTTTTTTTTCTCCATGCGTTTCATTCAATCCAATCCAATGGGGTGCAGTACCATCCGGAGAGATGATAGGGGGCGGTATTTTCCCTGTTCGAGCTCAGACAGATCTCCACTGGTAACGTGAGGCTAGATTGATGAAAAATGTATGGAAATCGATAATAAAAAAAATAACGATTAAAAACGAGATCTCGCACTCAACGGTTGGCATGAACTAACAAGAAATCTCGTCGTTGGCACTGAAAGTGTTAATGAACACACTAGACAAATATCAGTCCGTGTACATGGACACTTATGATGTGTTCATCAGTGGACCAATTGCATGCTTTCGCAGAGGACAAGAAGCCTTTAATCGACTCCTGAATTTTTATTCATTGTTAGGGTTTGCCTGTCTTATACACGGACTGAAATTCATTGATAATTTCAATGTTTTCTGGAATAATCCAGAACGGTTTCAAAGAAATGGCTTCTTCCCAAATCGCTTAGGATCGAGGCTTCTTGCCGCAAACATGCGTCATGCCTTAGTGACCTCCAAGGACATCAAACTCATACCAGCACGAGAGATAATAACGAACACTCTCACCACGAGGTGCAGCAGCTGCACAAGGCGTCCTGCCCCCATATCACACAAGGCCAGCTCGTCTGATCAAATGTCCCCGAAAGAGCTAATCAAATCAACCCATCATACACTAGAGTACAGTAGAGTATAGCACAAGCACCATGCCATCTCCCAAAACATACCGGTAATCTTAACCAGCCAATGGCATGGTAAAAGCTATACACAATCAATGCGTACACCTGCTATCAACCTCAAGGCTATCAAGGTCAAACCAAAGCTCTCCTCTCAAGAAGTCCAACAAATAAATTTAGCCCTCCTAAATGTCAGATCACTGAACAACAAAACATTTTTAGTAAATGATCTGATTAAAGAAAATAACTTAGACTGCATCTGCTTAGTGGAGACATGGCTCAATAATGACACAGCTACATCAATAATGATAGAGGCGTGCCCACCAGACTATAGTTTTCATCAAATACAGAGAAAAAACAGAAGAGGAGGGGGTGTTGCAGCAATTTTCTCCTCAAAGCTCAAAGTTTAGAATCACAGAACTAGGTGAGTTCATGTCGATGCAATATCTTGCCATTGAACTCAAAACAGAATCAACCATTATCGTCACAATATATCGCCTGCCTAGACACTCACCAATATTCATACAGAAACTCTCTGAACTGATTTCATTATGTGTTACCGGATATGATAAAGTGATCCTAAATGGAGACCTGAACATCCATTTTAATAAGAAAACAGACTCCAAAACTATAGAACTCAGAAATCTGCTGGATAGCTTTGATCTAACACAGGCTACAGCATATAACAAATGCTTTTAGGTTGTTATCTTGTACTATGTAGTGCGCTCTTCTTTTCCCCTTTTTAGGTTGGACTGAGGGTATTATTATTATTTAAAAAAAAAAAAAAAAGGGGGGGGGGATGTGTATATATATGTATATATATATTGAATTATTAGTTGTATTTATATATATATATATATATATATATATATATATATATATATATATATATATATATATTTTTTTTTTTTTTTTTTTTTTTTTCCTTTAAAGAATCTTGTCACTGATATAGACTGTACCCTTTCCAACCTCTCATGTGGTACTAACCTATCTTGTTAAGTTACTACTGAGCTACATATATATACATAACATGAAACAGACAAAGCTCAGTGGGGTGGAGGTTCTGGCCTACTCACCTGAATCCTTGGGCCAGTCTTGTGTTCCGTTTTTTTGTTTTTATGTTTTCTGTGTGTGCCAGTTACGTGTTCTGTCTGTTTTTCCTGTATCTGTGTGCTCTTGTGTCTTATAACTGTGTATTTTGTTTGTTTGTCTTGTATTTACACATACTTATAACAAGTGTAATTATGTCTCTCATCTCCTTTCTACAATGGTTGGTTGCTTTTACATACTGGGGTGGTCTTACACTCTTTATAAACTTGATGTGCTATGATGAATGGTGTTAACACTTTCAGTGCCACCAGGGGGCGCACGACTTAGTGCTTGAATGCCACCATCGGCGCTAATGTTAACGTTAATATCGCCTAATCTATGTTTTAAATTATGGCTATGTGTCTAATCTGCCCGTCGCTTATCAAATAATCATTTTCCAGTCAGTGCTGTCAAGGCAGATTGGTTTTTTATCGCTTCATTTCCGTTTGAGAGCATTTTGAAAAGCACCCGTTTTGAGGTAAAAAACAGGCCATTCTGTGATAATCGCCTTTTACTGGAATAATCCAGAACGTTGATATTTGTCGGCCTATTTATGAATTGTTTTCAAATAAACGCTAGATGATCAATAGTATACGTGCACGCAAGCACATTCGAGGCGCGCACTGATAATAGCCGTTTTCATTTCCTCATGGATTTTACAGTGAAACCGCTGGAGCACATATCAGAAAAAAGCTTATATCTTCATCAAAACGAGTCTGATTATCCTAACACTGATAACATAGATTCCTTACCTGACATCAGATGGTATCCAACTGGTATATTCCAATTCCTGATCACCATTCGAAAAAATCGATAAGTGTATAGATCCAATGTGTGTACAGTAGAACTCATGCTTGAGGGACTTCCGGTATGAGAGCAGACGGGTAACTCACGTGCGATAGAGCTCCTGGTCAAATGAGTGAAAAAACTGATAAAAAAAGACCCGAAAAGTAATTAAAAAGGAAAATGCTCACGAGAAGTAAGGAAGAGACAACGATTGTGAAGGAAATAGAAATGGAGAACATACGAGAAGGAGAGAATTTGAAGAAACAGAATCCCAGAAGCGAAGCCGAGAAAAGCCAGGCGAAAGAAGGGGGAGGTACCGCTGAGGCAGACACGGGAATGCCAGGATGGGCCGTGATCATGCAGGCCGGGATACTGGAGAACATAACAGCGGCGATAAAACTGAACACGGACACGATAAGGAATGATATTGGGAAGCTACGGGAGGAATTGAAGAAGGAACAGGAGGACTTCAGAGGTGAAATGAATACAGAAATCAAAAGGGTGGAGGAGAAGATGGCGGAACAGGACAGAAACGTGACCGAGTTACAGACTAGGACGTCACACGCGGAGGAATGGAACACGGAGATACACGAGGTATTAACATGTGTGATTCAGAAACAAGAACAGATGGAGACAAAGATGTCGGACATGGAGGGGAGGTCACGGAGAAATAACATCAGAATATGGGGACTGAAAGAAGGAGTCGAAGGGGAATCGGTGACCCTATATGTGGAAAAGCTTATCAAAGAACAAATGAAGGAAACGGGACTGGAAAAAATGGAGATACAGAGGGCCCACAGGGCGTTGGCTCCGAGACCACAACCGGACAGACCTCCGAGGGCGGTGATTATTAACTTTCTGAGATTCGAGGTTAAGGAATTGGTACTCAGAACCGCGTGGACCAAGAAGATTGAAATCGAAGGGAAAAGACTATCATTTGATCACGACTACTCGACAGCGGTAGCGATAACACGCAGGTCCTACACGGGACTGAAGAAAACCCTGAAAGAAAACGGAATGAGATTCCAGTCACCCATGACCTCGCTAAGGATTCACTGGGAGGAAGGGGCGGCGATGTACGCGACGGCACGAGAAGCGGAGCGAGAGATGAGACGGCGAGGGATGAGGATGTCGGAGGACGGAGAAGGAAGGAGGCGGGAGGAACAGACGCGGAGCCTGCAGCAGAGATTGGAGAGAGCCCGCAGGTGGATCAGAGTGGGAGACCGAAACAGGAGGGAGGAGAGAGGAGGAGGCGGAGGTGAAACGTGACGGAGCGAGGACGGAGACGGATGAGGAGGCCAGACGGAGAGGAGGCGGGAGGAGGCGAACGGATGAGTACACACACAAGAGATTGAAAAAACTATTCAAATAGAGACAAAGTATAGAAACTGAAATAACATATGCATAAGCACACATTCCCAGGTAGAGGCAGGATATAGAAATGAACGTAACGTATACATGGACACATAATACACAAGCTGATGGAGGAAATAAATGGAAATATAACTAGGTTTGATAGGCGAGACACAGAACATACTGAAACAGATATATAGACACATGCTGTGAGTAACACAGTTGGGAGGGATTAAGGGGATAAATGGACATCACATAGAAAATAGAGGAGAGGAAAAGAAAATAATAAGGGGTACACAGGAGACACCGCACACGGATATGGGAGGAAGGAGGGACAATGAAACATATGAGTCACATTGAGAGGGACCAAGAAAAGAGGGTCTTTGATCAAAAGGAAGGACAGAGCGCTTTTGACCAGGAGCTCGAAAGCAAAAAAAAAACAGTAAGAAAGCTGGACAAATATGACGAGCGATTGGGGGCAAGGGTTTCAAACCCCCAAGCCGTCAGGAGGGGGCCCCTCGTTAGGAGGGCAATTACCCCTCACCCACCAGCAGGGGACAGGGGGGGACACAGGGACCCCCCGAACGCCTTGGGAGCACTTTATGTAAAGTTTATGTTTTTTATTTATGTTAATCACTATATGTATTCGGTGAAGAGAGCGGAGGCTCCAACCGGAGGGGGGAATGAGTGTGACATGGGGGGGACTGACAGACGAAAGAAGAAGAAAGATGACAAGGGTTAAAGGTATAAAAATGATGTCGTTAAACGTTAATGGAATGAATAATGCGATAAAAAGGGGCAAAGTGATGTTGAAATGTAAAAAAAGTGAGATGGAAGTGATTTTTCTGCAGGAGACACATTTGGTAGCACAGGGTCATGAGAAACTGAAGAGATTTGGATATGAAAATGCATACTATAGTTCCTTTGAACAAAACCCGAGGAGAGGAGTAATCACGTTAATCAAAAACACAGTCAAATTTGAATTGATCAAGGAAGTAAGAGACAAGGAGGGAAGGTTTGTTCTGGTGAAGGGGAAAATGGAGGGCCAAATGGTTACGTTAGTAAATGTTTATGCACCCCCAGAGAGTGAGAGGGATTTATATGAGACCATTTTTGACATGATAGTGTTGGAACTAGAAGGGATATTGATATGTACGGGATATTTTAACGTAGTACTGAATCACGACCTAGACACCACGAGTACTAGAAAAGGACGGGCGCCCATCAGTAGATATATGAATATTCAGATGACGGAAATGGGAATTACAGACGTTTGGAGGGAGATGCACGCCATGGACAGGGAATACACACATTACTCACACCCACACGTGACATATGCGAGAATAGACTACTTTTTGATGACGACGGGGGACAGTTACAGGGCACGGGAGAGCAGTATAGGAGTAGCGGACATATCGGATCACAGTGCCATATATCTGACAGTAGATCTAGAAGGGAGACGGAGGAACACGATTTGGAGACTAAATGTAGGAATATTAAATAACAAAGGGGTGGTGAGTCAGATCAAGGAGGAGATAGCCAGATATAAGGAAGAAAATGACAACGGGGCGGTAGACCCGAACATTCTATGGGACACACTGAAGGTAGTGATAAGGGGGAAATTGATGGAAAAAACAGCAATGCTGAAGAAGGCCAGAACGGAGACATATCACAATCTGATAGGGAAGCTGAAGAAGCTAGAGGGGAGACACCAGATATCAAAAGAACAGGAAACGCTCGGAGAAATCAAAGAAGTAAAGGCCAGGATAAATAGGGAATTATTGACGGAAATAGAAAAGAAAGCGAGGTTCATGAAACAAACGTACTATGAAGGGGGACCAAAAGCGACCAGACTGTTGGCTAGGAGAATTAGAACGCAACAGAAGTTGAACACGATACACACAATAAGGGATACAAAGACTAATGAAATATTGAGGGACCCAGCTGAAATAGAGAGGACATTTAGAGAATACTATGAGAAATTATACACACAGCCAAAAGCAGCGGGAGAAGAGGAAATAGAAACATATCTGGAGAAGCTAGAGTTACCATCGATAGGGAAAGAACAGAATGAAGAATTAAATAAAATAATTACGGAACAAGAACTGGAAGATGCAATTAGTAGAGCTAAAAACAACAAGTCTCCGGGGAGCGACGGATTCCCATCGGAATTCTACAAGACATTTAGAACTGAATTAGCACCCATGTTAGGGGCGGCGTTCAGACACACGATGGAAGAGGGGAAAATGCCCCCCTCGTGGAAGGAAGCCATAATCACCACGATACCGAAGGAAGGGAAGGATAGGGAATTATGTAGTAGTTTCAGACCTGTGTCCATACTCAACGTAGATTACAAGATGTATACATCGATAATATCAAAAAGATTTGAGACGTTTATGCCAGACATTATAGATGAAGATCAAACTGGATTTATTAAAGGGAGACAGACACAGGACAACGTGAGAAAGACATTACACATAGTAGAGGAGTTACAAAAACAAGGGGGTAGCGCGGTACTGATTAGCCTAGATGCAGAAAAAGCGTTCGACAGTGTGAGCTGGACATTTTTATATAAAACATTGATGAGGTTCGGACTGAACGAGAGGGCGATGAAGATGATCAAGGCACTATATCAAGAACCGACAGCGAGGGTTAAGGTGAATGGCAGCTTGACGGATAGAATCAGATTAGAGAGGGCTACCAGACAGGGATGTTGTCTCTCACCGACGCTCTTCGCCGTTTTCATAGAACCACTGGCACAACTGATCAGACAGACCGAGGACATCAAGGGAGTAAGGATAAAGGGAACGGAATATAAACTAGGCCTATTTGCAGACGACGTGATAGTATACATGAGGCAACCAGAAAAGAGCTTCCCGGCACTGATGGATCTACTGAAGGAATATGGCCACTACTCAGGATACAAACTAAACGTGACAAAGACACAGACCTTAGCATGGAACTATTCTCCAACGACGGAAATTAGAGAACAGTACGGGATAAGATGGGACATGGACAAGATTAAATACTTAGGGGTGAACATCACGAGAGGGGTGGAGAAACTGTTTGAGGCGAATTATACACAGATAAATCAGAACATAAAGAGAGACCTAGAGAGATGGACAGTAATGCCCTTGGACTTCAATTCAAGAATAGAGGTCATTAAAATGAACATACTATCAAGGTTACTGTACCTATTCCAGTCACTACCCATACAAATACCACAGAATCAATTCAGGGAGTGGGACAGACTGATATCGAGGTTCATATGGGCGGGGAGAAGACCACGGGTCAGATATAAAACACTACAACTACCAAAGGAAGAGGGAGGGATGGCAGTACCCAGCCTACAAGATTATTACTATGCAGCACAACTGAGAGCAGTGACGTGCTGGTGTAACGACAGATATGAGGCAAGATGGAAAGACATTGAAAAAGAAGGGGAGGGATACAAGGTACAAGCTCTGGTGGGGGATAGGGAACTATTTAAAGAAAAAGAGGGACTATTAGATCCAATCACCAAATGCACCTTGACCATATGGAACAGAGTAGTAAAAACACACAAATTGGAGAAGCAGTCAGGGGTCCTGAGATGGGTAGCACATGACAAGAGATTCAAACCAGGGAGGTTAGACCATGGATTCAGAAGGTGGGAGAGGGGGGGGGCAACAGCAATATGCAAAATGATAGAGAAGGGAGAAATGCAGACACTACAAAAATTAAAGGAGAAATTTGGACTAGAAAACAGGGACCACTTCAGATATCTACAGGTTAGAGACTACTACAACAAAGAAATAAGGGGGGCCAAAGACGAGGAACAGAATGGAATAATAAAGATGATAGTATGGGCATACGAAGGGGGGCAAGGAAGAGTAATATCAGCAATATACCGGGCTATAATGACCAGCAAGGGACACACGACCGATTATATAAGGGAGAAATGGGAGAGAGAACTAGAGATAGGAATAACAGGGAAGGAATGGGGGAACATATGTGAGGTACAACATTCAACAACAGGATCGAGAATATGGAAAGAATTTGGATGGAAAAACATAATCAGATTCTTTATAACCCCAGAGCTGAAGGGAAAATATGCACCAACACAAAGAGCATGCTGGAGGATGTGTGGGAAGGAGGGGGCAAATCACACGCACATATTCTGGGGATGTCAGAAGCTGAAGGGGTATTGGGAGGAGATAGGGGAAGCAATGATCAGAATATTAGGATACGGGCTAACACAAACAGGACTGGTGCTTTACTTAGGAGACCTGACACACGAGGGAATACAAGGGGGGGACAAATATTTAATAAAGATAATGTTGATAGCGGCCAGAAAAGCAATAACGAGACTGTGGTACAAGGAAGACCCACCGACAATAGCAAAATGGGTAGGAATAGTGGAAGAAATACAGGATATGGAAAGGATAACACACATGCTGAGGTTACAGGAAGAGAAATTTGGGGAAAGATGGGGAAAGTGGGAGGATTATAAAAGGAACGAGAACGACATCACAGAGGAAGAACCAAATGCAACACAAGAGAGCGAAGGATAAAGGAGGAAAGATGTTCAAGCAGGGTCTATGAACCCATGTCACACACCTGTACTTTAGTTAATATTTTCTATTTTGTTTTTGGGATATTACAAGTGCTGAATGCTTTTATACCTTATTATTTATGTCTGTTTAACGGTGTGATATTAAATATTCAGGGATGAGGTGGTTTGTGTATGGGTGAACCAAAAGGCAAAGTGAAAGTTAATAAACAAGAAAAAAAAAAAAAAAAGGACGAAGGAGAAGGGAAGAAAGAAGCTCAAGGAGGGTCTCTGGACCCAGATCACACATACAAACCTTAGTCAGCATTTATCGTCTTTGAGTAGGAATTACCTGTTTATGCCTGTTTAAGGGAGATACACAATCAACCTTTATATCAAATACCTAGAAAACAACAGTAGGGGAACCAGACAACTAACCATGTGATACCCATGTAAATATTTATGTGCACTGTTTTTTCTTTTTGTTTTTATTGTGATGCTAGTTTCTTCATTTTTTATTATTTATTTTTTGTAAGTGCTGTCTGTCTAAATAACTGTTAATAAAAAAAATTTGTTAAAAAAAAAAAAAAAAAAAACTCATGCTTGCCGCGGCTCAGAGTCTCCAGAATGAACTCTGGTAACCCCGGCTGCATCAGTGGACTGGAAAATGTGGACTGGAATATTTTTTTTCCCCATCCATTTTCATTGAGTCCATTCCAAAATCCCTGATGTCATCTGGGAGACGATAGGGGGCGCTTTTTTCACATCTGATCGCCGGCGGCCCTCGGGTAGGCTAGGGTAGGCTCGCGTGATGCAATATGATTTCAGATCCCAAAAAAAAAAAAAAAAAAAAAATCAGAGAAATCTCGTGAGTGGCTTTCAACGTAACTATCGGAAATCCGAGAAAAGCCGTGAGTGGCATGTCTAAAAATAGTTCATCAGAATATCAGAAGTCTGTTACCCAAAATGGATCTACTTAAGGCATGGGTTTTTCAACACAGGCCAAGCATAATTACATTATCAGAGACCTGGCTTAACGATAAAATAACAAATGAACAAATTAAACTAGAAAATTATGTCCTGTATAGAGAGGACAGATTCCTTAAGAAAGGTGGTGGAGTTGCTACTTATATACTATTGGAAATATTTATAGACCTCCTTCAGCACCTACAGAATCATTTAATTCTATTAAAGCTACTTTAAATTCTATTTCATGTAATAATGAACTTATAGTTCTTGGTGATTTCAATAAGAACTGGCTAGCTACATCACTAACCAAAGTAAAAAATATATTTCTTAATTTAAACCTAACCCAGTTAACACTATGATCGCCGGGGACGAGTTAAGACGTCATTCCTAGCCATGCTCATTCTGCCGAAGACGCCGTAACTCGTCTTTGATGTCAATATTTCAAAAATCTGTCATCGAAATCATATTTCCTTTCCGGAGCCCTGAGATGTACTGGTGAGCTCCACTCAACTGTCTACCGGTTCGAGAGCGCCATCTGGTGGCCGATCGGCAGAGGGGGGCGCACCAAACAGGAAGTGCTCATCCATATGTGCTCCAGGCACTCGCGATCGGTAGCCAGACTCCATCTCAACACACTGGATGATCAATCGCTCGCCCTAACTCAATAAACAACGTTATTTGGACGTATATAGTATTATACAACCTGGAAATGGTTCATCAGGATCAACATCCCATAATCAAAAACGGTCTACTCCACGCTGATCGTCCAACGGCGCGAGGAACATACGGTAAGATTCAGCGTTATTTTCTAACGTATTCCATATAAACTGCTATGATGAACATATGACCCACTCTGGATGAATCATCTAACGCTGCCCACGGAATTATAAACGATCCCCCGCCCATCCGGTCATCATCAGATCATACGTAGATCATTCTAGAAGTACGTCCAGTTGAAATTTTTCATCTCGCGCCGATCGCTACCAAACTGTATTTCATCATCAATATAATGCATTTGGGGCTATAAATCAAGTTCTGGATAAAGCTGCAGAAAACGATAAAAACATACTTATACTTTAGACCATATTTTAGTATGAATATGTGAATGAAAAAGTTTAACGTTGCTACACCCTGAACAATACATATAGGACATTGAATGGGCCATAATAATGGCAATGTAGCAATATAATTTAAAAAGTTATAGCCCTGCAAAGAAGGGGAACTTCTCCATAGACAAATAGAGCTGGCGAGGGATGGTAAATTATGAATTTAACCCATGGCGATTAAAGTGTTAATTGATATGCCTACCCGAGTCACAGCTACCAGTGAATCTTTGCTTGACTGGATCCTAGTCTCTCATCCCAACAGATTTTTAAAAGCAGGGGTTTTGTCAGATTGCCTTAGTGATCATTCTATTGTGTACTGTATTTGGAAAATTAGACTACCTAAAGCACCACCCAAAGTGATTCAAATCAGGCAACATAAGAAAATGAATGTGGATCAATTTATCAATGACCTAATCTCAATCAACTGGGATAGGTATCAATTAATACACAGGAAAATTCGCAGAGTAAAATTTACTCAAATTGAGTAAAATTTTACTCCCAAAAAGACAGTATTTGCTCCGAATCAAAATAGAGTCAAATTGACTCTTGTCACAGAGTTAAATCTTCAGAGTTATTTCTACTCCATTTAGTGTTAACATTTAACTCTACAAAATGCCAATTTGCTCCATTTAGCATAAAGTAAAAACAACTCTAACATCATTTTACTCAACACAGAGTTGTATTTTACTCCGTAGAGTTGTGATTCCATCAATAGAGTTGTATTTGACTCTGTATAAGAGTAGTAAGTGCCTCAATATAGAGTTATAATTCCCTCAATATGGAGTGTTATTTTAATCTATAGAGTTATTTTTCACTCAATAGAGATATTTTAAGTTATATTTCACTTAATATAGAGTGGTATTTTAATCAATATAGAGTTATATTTCACTCAATAGAGTTATATTTCACTCAATATAGAGATATTTTAAGTTCTGTATCACACTAGCTCCCGCTCAGCGTCTCATTGCATATATCTCGCTTCAGCATATATATACTGAATACATTTCAAAATGTACCTTTAAATGCCAGCATTCATCTGGCCACACCCCCATCCGCTTACCTACATAAGCAGGGGTGGTGCCACACACTCATCTCCTTCTCAAATTTCATCACAAGCAACGTGTTGCTCATATGCCCACTTGACGTGGAGAAAAATATTGGCTGACAATGTTTACGAGGAAAGGAAGAACAAGAGATACGTTGACATCATATCTTTATTTTCTCTCTCACTATTTTCGAGAAAATACGGCGATATTGTCTTTGTCACTGGAGTGTCTGGAAGATGGTGATCATTCTAAAATCCTCCACCGGTTTTCGTATTGGGAGCACGCCGCTGCATGCCTCTCAACTGCAGTTCCTTGCTGTGCTGGTTGCGGTAAAACCTTTCAGGACACAGCTGAACTGTAGGACGCGCCGCTGTTGTGAGAAGCGGTGAGTTCCAGGTTGGTGAGTGATGTTTGCCTGCGGCTCCACTTGTCTGTTAGTGCTATGGGGGCTGGCTGACAATGTTTACGAACACCGGCCCCAGATTAAGGTCTTTTGTTCAGCCTCTTAGGCAACAGCGGAAGACCTTGATCTGAAGCCCATTATAGTTTAACTAGTGGGCCATGACCATTACCACTGGTGATCCCTGTGTTTTCTGGACGAGTGGATGTTTTCTCTGTCACCGTGTAGGCCCCATCTTTCATATCCAAATGAGAGTATTCCCTCACGAGGAAATATGGGCATAGATGTTCGTTAGTGGAAGATCTGTGTTCAAGTCAGCTACAGGCCAGTTTGGTATTGTGCTGGCTCCGTCGGGTGTTGGTAAAATCACCGTTGTAAAACTGTGTTAACATCTTGTTTCTCTTTTCTCTTAAAAGGTGAGGAGGGTTTCAGAACGGCGGCCTGTCTGAGTGAGTGTTATATCATTGTGTACAAGTTCAGGTGATAGCTGCTTAGCTTACGTGCTAGTGGTGGCCTACTGTTAGCCAGTCAGCTGTTAGCTGCGGCGCTAGCCTGCTGTGATCACTAGGTGGCCTATCTGGGCTAGGCTAGGAAACATTAGCTTGCTGCTATCGGCCGAGGCCCAGCGCGGGGTGGCTCCGGCCCCTCGCGCGCCGCCGCGGTTCCCAACTCCCCTCTCCCTCGCGGGGAGAGGCGGGGGGGATTCGAAGTCTCCCCTCTGGTCGCGTGCGCCGTTCGCTCGGCGTCTCGCGGGCAGGCGCGGTAGCGCCCGACGGTTAGAGCGGCCGTTAGCTTAATGCTACTCTGTTGAACGTGCTTTGATTATAACATGTTTTAAACACTCTTGACTACGACGTCATCTTTGACAGAGGATGTTCGTCGAACCTGCCCTGGGCCAGGACGGCAAGGACTGCGTCAACAAGGGGGACCGTAGCGACGGGATGGAGCGGCGACGCTGCCCAGATCGACAACACAGAACGGCTGTGTTTACTACGGTGCCTTGAGACTGCACTTCGCTTGATCTACGCTCCGGGTAGGCAAGGTCTGGACCAGACCTTGAGCACGTCTTCTTGCTTTCCCTTCTAAATGTTTTGTAAATAACGATGTTTTCCAAAACGAGTGTTGCTGCACTACATTTAGGATACGATGCGAGTTATGTGTGAATTCTCTTGTCACTGGTATTAGCTTCTCCATGCAAATAGGGTTGTTTATTACAGATGTGAAAATGATCTGGTTTGTTGTGTTGAGAAACATCATGTGTGTTTATATGTACCGTGTACTCACAACTAAGGGGGTTAACTAACCTATAAAGCTATGCTTAGTGACAAATGAGTAAAGAATGATTCTTTTCTCAGCCTGTAATGACAATGAACAGTGTGTTCACATATTAAAAGGTTTTCCTGTTTTAACTGGCCGTATTAAGGGTAAAGTAGGAGGATTGTGTTTCCCCCCGGTTCCCTGGGGACTTCTTCATCCTCCTCTCAGACATGTTGATTGCTGAGGTTGTGCTAAAACTGCTGGAGAAACTTTATTTTCCTAAAAGAAAAGATTGTTTGGTCGCTTTCGTGTGTGCTTAGCAAGGCCTGTGGCCGATACTAATCGAGAATTATGTATTCTCTCATTATGAAAAACGGCGTTCCTCTGTAGAGTGTTTTTGCCATTTTTTGTAGGTGATGATGGGTTGTGTGTGTCATGTGACCTACAACTGGGTTGGACTGGCCACAGAAGCACATGTGTAAGTTTGGTACCGGGGCTCTTGGAGAGCCCTCTCTATTCTGTGTTTTTTCCTTAGTAAAAATCAGATAGCAGGTTAGCTCATGCGCTGTGTGAAGCTGTCAGACGCTTCATGGAGCTGACTATGACTGTGTCATAATCTCTTTTTGTCATTACATCGTATCATGGGTGTGGGGTCGTAAAGGGGTGAACTGGTAACCTTTCCTCCCCCTTTTTTCTGTTGGTCAGGGGTAAATCCACCTGTCCTTCAAGGTTCCTGTCACGTTGCGGTTCGGCACGTTACAGGGTGAGGGGGGGGGGGGAGGGAGTTTCCTGGTCCCACGGCCTGGAATATTGGGCGTGTGCACCGCAGAAATTCCCCCGCCATAGAGTACGTCACTGTGCGCGTCTCTGTTGGTAGGACTTCCGTGTGCTGTTCAGGTCCATGTGATGGATCTGTTTCGGGGGGTGGTCAGGGCTCCTCCTCACCAAGCTCCTATTCGGGCCTTCTGTGAGTTGGGACTCTCCTTCCATGTGAGGGAGCCTCCTTCAGAGTACAGAGCCTCCTCCTCAGATTGTCAAGGTGAGTGGACCCTCAAGAAGGAGTCCTACTCTATTGTGTATGTATTCGATTCAATTCGATTATTGAGTGTGTATGGGTTCAGTGCCTCCTCCCCGGAGAGCCCTAAAACCAATTCTTTACATGGCTCAAGGTGCAATATATTCTTTTCAATCTGTACAGCTCGCGTGGGAAGTCTCTCTGGGGATTCCAGTCTCCTTCCTATGGGAGGGTGGTGGGATGTAAAAATGTGAAAAGATTTTACCCCCGGCTGTGTAGACTGGGATACATACTGTTGGTGCTTCCTTCTTTTCTATTAAAAAGAGTTGGAGTTAGGAAGTATCACACCCCTCTTGTCGTTCCCCTGGGCGCCTTGGGGATTCAATGACAGGTCTAAATAGCCTGTTCATTGATGTGGGTGTGTCCCGACGCACGTATAGTGCTAGCTCGGGGTGTTCTGTAAACAGGCGACTGACTGGCACGCCTTGGTTGCTTGAGGTTAAAACGGCGTTTTTATAAAGCAACTGGGATGGAGGTTTTTCCTCTTCCGATGACCAAATCCGACGACCTGGTTTGGTTATCGACGGATTCTCGTTCATATCTGGGGGATGATGACGGAATGGATCTGAACATATGTAGAGGGGTCTCACGCCCTGGGGGTGGGCCACCGGGCGCGGTTCGCCCGAACGTCTGGGTGGCGCCTTCTTTTCATGTTTAAGATCAACACGCATATCTGCCCCTTCTCCTGGAGTAGGCATGTCGGCGTGGTTAGGGCACGGGACTGGTTCTGGTCACGCTGGTCCGGATCAGTTGAACCCGTTGTCCGCCGGGGATGCAGATCTGCTGTTCTGGTACCCTGAGGGACTTGGTTTTTTTTCAGGGGGAAAAATGCCAGGTCGGTCCGGGTGTCACAGGGTTAAGTGCTATGGAGACCCTGGTTGGGTAAATTTTTTACTCAGCACTGTCGTAATGGCTTACGGCCATTGTAACTGAGGGGTTACAAACCCTGACTGTATTAAAGATTGTGATAGACTAAACCACTACTACATATTATTATTATTACTTGCCAGACAGTACAGTTAAATATGGCAGACACTCAGAATATACGGCACGGTGACAAGGAAATATCATTTACAGTATTTATTATTATGCATCCAATATACAAATGGGAATTACTTGGTCGCTCTTTTATGGCGAATAATATGAGAAAGTCAGCGAGTAGCAAAGTCAGTGGGAATGAATAATTCCTAAGCTGGGTATACTAGACCAAACGCCGCCTGGCGTGGGATGGCAATATAAGGGGGCAAACGAGGGTACCGCTGGAGACAGGTGATATCCTCCCAGAGTTGTAAGCTCCAGGGGAAGGAAGAAGGTACGGATACTCAGTCTGTTCACTTGAAGAAAAGGGGTTCTCATACGGATCCGGTCCTTATAATCCAAGTGCTCAGTAGCAAGGTAATAGCTGTAATCCAATGCCCGATAGCAATGATGATAGCCAGCCAGCTTCGTCCTCGAAGCTAGCCCGAGGTAAGATCTTCAAGGTAGTTAAATCCAAACGACAGTGGGTATTAACGATGCTCTTCTCCACGGTAGTACGTTCCACGATCACTATAATCCAACCAATAATAGTTCTACAATATCGCCGCGGTAGGTTCCAATGTGCACATGTCCAATAGTTCTGCTACTAGGCCCTCCTCGTGTGCTGGCACTAATTACTAAGTCCACACACACTTGCTAAGGTTCACACTAGTTACTAAACGAACAAACTGCTTGTTAATGCTGCACACCGAACGAACTGCTGTAATACGATTCACACTAAATGACGACTCTTTACTTCACATTAAGTTAGGTCGAACTTGACTCTGCTATACGCTAGGTGCAGCTACTGCTGTTGCATTACTCCGGACGAACTTCACATTACTTCACACACGAACGCCGAACACTGTTTGCTTGCTAGACGAACTGCTACTGTTCGCGCCTTCCACGATATATATACTTAGAGGGCTTTCTAGTGCCCAGCCTCAGCTCTTGTCTGGAATCAATGCGCTGGCACCAGGCATGTCCCAACTTGTCCAGACTCGCCTTTGAACCTGTCTCAGGGGCGCGGTCCTTGGCGCCGCGAATGTCAAGGGCATTATCCAATGAGGAAAGCGAATAATGCTATGATTCAAACGGAGGCTTAAAGGGATATAGCTTATATATATAAATAATATACAAGTTATATAAAACAATAAAATGTAGATTCTCAGTGTTAATCTGGCCCTTCACAACAGCCATGCCAACCTGTACACGCTCGATCTCATCAGATCTCGGCCGCTAAACAGGTTGGTCCTGGTTAGTACTTGGTTGTGAGACCGCCTGGGAATACCAAGTACGGTGTGCTTGGGGCTGGTTCTCCATTCTTTTTCGCTCCTCTCTCACGCATGGCGAAGAGGGGCCTGTTGGGGGGGTCTTTGACCTCCTCTGGTGACCCTGTGCTTCCCGTATCGCCGGGCCCAGTCCGAAGTCATGTTTCGTCGACCCGTAGGCCTGGGTTAACCCTTTTTTGAAAACTGAAACACTTGTACTGCGGTATAGCCGGTGTATACCCGCAGGTGTGTTTTGGAGTTTTTTTCTTGAGGGGTTATAGGAACAACCACCGCATTGGGTAACACCAAGGTGGTTGATTCCCTGGTGTGTTGGAGCAGTGTCAACTCCCGGGTTCACCGGTTGAGGGTGCCCCTGCACGTTCATGACGTCTGCCAATCGTGTCAGCCTTCTCTGCCTCAACCCCTCTGGGTGGGTTTTTTTTAAATGGAGGCTTGGTCATGCAACAACGCCAGCTTACGCCCCTTCCGCCGGGGCGGCTGTGTTCAGCTGTCCCCTCTGGCGCCTGTCTCGTCCGCAGTCTCCAGGCTAGGGTTAACAGCCTGTTGCCTGGTTTTTCCCCGGTGCGCTGCCTGCTTCCGTTGGTTAACCTTTTTTGTGTGCTTACGGCCATGCTGACTGCCTGTTCTGCAGGGTCAGTGTGCCAGGCGGTGTACTATTGGGGGGACAGGGCCCGCTCGGCTGAGGGGCCTTTGTCCGAATACGCTGGCGATGTGGGGGGCGGGGTCACTAAGTGCCCACCTGGTGGGGTCTTGATGCTGGCATTATGGACTTCTCCGGGCCCCCGTTCCAGGGGGTCCAGTCCCTTTGGTGGGTCTGGGTCTTCCTTCGCGCTCCGCTGCTACGGCCTTGCCACGGGGTTGGGTTTGCCCTTGACCCCGTGATTCTGGGGGCAGTAACGAGGTTGTTCCCTCCGTTCGTTCCCGGGTGGCATGCGGGTTGTGCGTGTGTGTAGTCGTGGGGTCAAGCCACGGTCTGCTCACCCTGTGCGTTGAGTTGCTTGAGTGCCTCTTCGCACGGTCGGGTCCGTCGCCCTCCCGTGAAGCCCCCAATAGGGGGTCGGGGGGGCTCGGTCCTCCCTGATCTGATGGTTGTGGGGGGCCTCAGCGGGGTACATTTGTCGAGCTTCTAGCTCCCGCTCAGCTCCTATTATGCAATGAGACGCTGAGCGGGAGCTAGTGTGATACAGAACGTTAGGTTATGACTATAACCAAGTTCTGTTAACACTAGTGGACGCTCAGCGTCTAGACGCCGCTGCGGCCCTTGATTTTTCATTGTGGTGAAATTTGTTGGGAAGGAGATGAGTGTGTGGCACCACCCCTGCTTATGTAGGTAAGCGGATGGGGGTGTGGCCAGATGAATGCTGGCATTTAAAGGTACATTTTGAAATTTATTCAGTATATATATGCTGAAGCGAGATATATGCAATGAGACGCTGAGCGTCCACTAGTGTTAACAGAACTTGGTTATAGTCATAACCTAACGTTATATTTCACTCAATATAGAGATATTTAAAGTTATATTTCACTCAATATAGAGTGGTATTTTAATCAATATAGAGTTGTAATTCCCTCAATATGGAGTTGTAGTTCACTCAATATAGAATAGATTTCACTCAATATAGAATATCATATTTCACTCAATATAGAGTGGTATTTTAATCAATATAGAGTTGTAATGCCCTCAATATGGAGTTGTAGTTCATTCAATATAGAATAGATTTCACTCAATATAGAATATATTATTTCACTCAATATAGAATTAAATAATAATTTACTCTGGAATAATACATTTAAAATAAATGGGGTCAAAGCAGAAATCAGTATTTAACAATGCACTTTTATTTGCAACAGGCATATCCTTTGGGATGCAAACAGTTTTACAACAGCGTGTGAACAAGAATCATGACTTCAAGGGGCGATCGATAGAAAAAAAGGTCATTAATAAAATAAGATTTATCAATAAGCTTGTGCAATCTTGTTTTGTCTTCAGTTGCCAAGAAATTTGAAATGCCTAGTACCTTGGACTTAAAGGTCTATGATGACTTAAAACACTGAAGTCGACAAGGAGGCGTTTCAGTTTGTTATAAAGAAACCAGACATGGGTGTGTTAGAGATTTGTTCACCCCAAATTGCTTATTAACATGGAGCCTATAGCCTCATCCAAAATGTCACACAGGTACTGTATATGTTTGTACTTTGAAATGATCTTTGTTTCTATACGCCCAATGTAATGTAACATAGTAAAAAAAAAAAAAAAAAAAACGCTTCTGAGGAAGAACTTGCTTGGTGTGGATCCTTCCTAATCTAATGTGATCTTTTTACATTACACTTGTCACAAACATTCCTCTCTTGCTAATCACACTTGGTATATGTCTACGTGATTGTTAGATTCAGTGAGCCCCTCTGCAAACAACTCCATTATATACAAAAATCACCATGACTTCAAGGCTTCATGGGGAGAGTAATCGATAGAAAAAAGGTCATAAATAAAAGACAATTACATTTTGGCCTCTGTAAAGTGACAGCAGCATCTGTACACCCTTTTAAAAAGGGATAGCTCACCCAAAAAAAGAAATCTATCAATTACACACCCCACAAATCCTTGAATTCATGGAGATTTGTTTGTTTGTCGCATTCCTGAGCCAATAATTCAAGCCAGTCATCAAATTATTGGCTCAGGAATGCAACAAAAAGAAATCACCATGACTTCAATTAAGGCTTCATGGGGAGAGTAATCGATCAATTACATTTTGGCCTCTGTAAAGTGACAGCAGCATCTGTACACCCTTTTAAAAAGGGATAGCTCACCCAAAAAAAGAAATCTATCAATTACACACCCCATGAATCCTTGAATTCATGGAGATTTGTTTGTTTGTCGCATTCCTGAGCCAATAATTCAAGCCAGTCATCAAATTATTGGCTCAGAAATGCAACAAAAAGAAATCACCATGACTTCAATTAAGGCTTCATGGGGAGAGTCATCGATCAATTACATTTTGGCCTCTGTAAAGTGACAGCAGCATCTGTACACCCTTTTAAAAAGGGATAGCTCACCCAAAAAAAGAAATCTATCAATTACACACCCCATGAATCCTTGAATTCATGGATATTTGTTTGTTTGTCGCATTCCTGAGCCAATAATTCAAGCCAGTCATCAAATTATTGGCTCAGGAATGCAACAAAAAGAAATCACCATGACTTCAATTAAGGCTTCATGGGGAGAGTAATCGATCAATTACATTTTGGCCTCTATAAAGTGACAGCAGCATCTGTTCACCCCAAAGAAATAAAAGAAAACTAATAGTGTTCATCCCCAGTGCAATAGTTCAAGAGCTTAGTGATTTTCTCTTTTCCTTTTTTAAATCACAGGAAACAGTATGGAACAATAAATTAGCTTGAATCGTCATCACTGTATGACATCTGTATATCGAATGCTTTGTAAAACAAAAGCTCTTTGACATCAACTACATGAGGTCCATCTGTAGTACACACAACTTTAAATGCATAAAAATGGTCATCCAGAAACACGGTTTGTAGTGCAAATGTAAACAACAGTAACCTCTCATCTTTAAGAACAACACGGTGGATTTTGTGAAAAACTGGAACCTCACTAAGAACTTTAAGACAAACAACTAATCCTGGACGATACATATTTCCATGGTGTTTGGCCCATCTAACATTTAACACCTTGGTGTCACTTGGTACCTGAAGAGTCTCCGCTATCTCACAGCCTCTGTCCATCACATTTAATGCTACCATTTTACTTGGACCAAGCACCAGTCTGTTGGGATCAAATGTCTGCCAATTGTATGCTACTTGACTTTGGTATTTCTTTGCCAACGTTTTAGTTATATTTTTGAAGCTTTTTAGTTGTTTTTTAAAGAAATTATGCTTCGCTTCATAGCGCATGCACCAGACATGCAAAAGTGGTCCAATTTTACGAATACATGTAGGATAGTGCACCATAAAATGATGCTTTGGTAGTAGCCTCCTGTTGGGAAACAAATGCTTGAATAACCCGTGGTGCTCTGCAATTAAGTGTTTTAAATAAATAGTAATGCCAGTTGATAACCTGGGAGAAAATACAATATCTGCTATTTGAAGCAACAGCAGAAGGAAATACCAGTGTTGATCATTTGGACAAACCAAGTCTCCAGATAAGTGGTAGATTGCGAAGTAAACACCAAGATTGGATTGCATTTAACCCCAAGTCATTTGAGGTCTCTACTAACTTCAATGCAGGTGGCTTGTTGTTTTGTTCCAGGTAACCATAGTTAAAGCTCTTAATTCTCAAGTCTATTTCCTTTGATGTTGTGTAGTTTTTAATCAAGTGTAGTATTAGCAGTTTCATTTCATATTGTGCCACGCCCTCCAAGATATCATGCATAATATCGACAGAGAAATTGTCACATGTATTGAAGTACTGCAAGGAATTTAGAATGCAAGAACGTTTAACTCCCATCACATAGGGAAGACCAATAGTCGTCTCCATTTTTTGGCAGTGTTCTGCATGAAGTGCTCGAGTTCGCATAACTATCTTGGGTGAATCTTCTTTGAATTCTGTCTGAAAGTCCTCTTTCTCAGCAAGACAAAAGCGGCAACAATATCTGGCACTGAATGATTCTACGAAACCAAACAAACCGTGAATACCAAGGTTGTCACCTGTAACTTGGACAATAGTTCCATACACTGGCTGATCATACAATGGGACATTAATTCCATCCTTCTCCAGTATTTTAATATCTTCCACAAGTGGAGCAAGTATTTTAGAAAAGCCATGTGTTTTAATGTCTTGGGCATGGAATAAAGCGACCAAATGAATATTAAGCAGAATTGAGTTGAAATTTGGAGAAAAATTACGCAAGGTGAAATAGATTGCTCCTAATTTATGTATTCCCTTTTTACTCCCCAATGGATTCGCGCAAAATCATCATAGAAAAGCTGCACCTGAATTGCATGCTTCTGTTTTGAAAATAGAGGATGACTCTTGAAAAACTCTCCATCACACAAGTCATTAAGAAGATCTTCTCTTAAACTGGAATCACTCTGCATCATCTCTTCTATATTAGGGTGTTTGTAAATAAAGTCTAATGTTTTCAAAATTGGGATATAAACACATTTATCAGTAACAACAGCCTGATCATAAGTTCCAGTAGTCCGATTGCGCAGGGTATCAAATCTTGTACCAAGGACATATTCAACTGGGTCTACCCTTCCCCACTTCTCTGTAAAATATTGCCTTCTCTTAGTTTCAGAATTTAAGATACAAAAAGTGTAACTGAGGGGTACAATTCCCTGACTGTATTGATAAGTATGGTATCATTAAACCACTACCGCTTTATGTACTTTAATTACTGGCCATACAGTACATGATATATAAATATGATGAACACTTCCCACAATAAATCGGTTCCACACAAAGTTATAATTAAGTATTTATTGCAGCAAAAGGTACATAATATACTTCTCTATTATACTTTGAATGCACTTGTAAGGCAAAGGAATGTGCGTAGGCAAATCAATAATGAATGTCCATTCTCTGGTTACGCAGGAGGTAATTATACGACCTGAATCTTAGGGAATTATATCTATGGTGCACTGGTGATATATAGCGGGAGATACTGAAGGGTCCCCCCGGTTGTAAGCCAGCAGGGGTAGAGGATCTGTCGGTAGTAGAGAGTCTGGTCAACGATGACTAAGGAGACTCCAAGTACAGGAGACGGTGCAATAGTCTCTTGATCCACAGACGAATACAGCTGTTCTCCGTAGACTGTAGCTCCACAGTGAAGAAAGCTAGCCTGCCTCAGGCTCTCTGAGGCGCAGACTCGACGTGGCTCCTCACAGGGTAAATCCCACACACGTGTAGGCGTCGGCGATTCTCCGCTCCATAAATCACAGGACCAAAACAAATATAATCCAGCCGTAAATGGCTATGCAGTCGTCGGGTAGATTAATCCAGTGTACATGTCCACACGATCCTCGTCTAGGTCTCCTCGGGTGAAAGCGCCATGAAAGCAGCCCAGCCTGGATAAGCACTCTAGCTGGTACGAGGAAGCGTTGGTGATGCTGGTCACTGTAGAACTTTAGCCGTACGATACACTATACACAAATAGACTATTACTGACTTAATAGAAATATGTCGCACTCGACGGTATAGCGCCAAACTCTGACACTTCAGTTATTAATTTGCACGCGGTCTCAATGCTCTCTTTGGGGCCAAACAGGCCATACTTCACCGCAGAGAGTATCGTGGGTGAGGCTTCAACTTTAGTTCCTAAGTGCTTCTGTATTCACCTGCGCCATATTTATATGCACGGCGAACAATCTAGTGCCCAACCTCATTTCTGTCTCGTATTCTTGGGCAAGGCCGGGCATGTACAGACATGTCTTGACGGTGGCTTTGAACCTGACTCTGGAGGCATGGCCCTGGCGCCTGTGGACCGCTGTCCAATAGGAGAATGAAATATTATGGTCTGTACTAGGCTAAAGGGATATTCCGTGTATATGTACAAGGAATATACAAGGGATATCAAAACTGTAACTGAGGGGTACAATTCCCTGACTGTATTACTAGATATGATACTTACTACCACTACCTTTGTACTTAATATTCGGCCACCCAGTACACGGCATAAATATATTATGATGAACACTGTCACGTAGATGAAACGGATCCAACACAAATGTACGAATTAGAAATAGGTCTTTATTTCTACACAGCGATGGTGTGTAGAGCAAGCACTTAATCAAATCAATCACATTTATGAATGGAATTAGTATGCACTTTTATGGCAAGAGTATTCGTCGGTATATCAATAGAGAATGTCCAATCTCTGAAGGCGCAGGTGGTACATATACGACCTGGAATAGTTTAAGGAATAACAGCAATGATACTTTAATGATTATATACTGGACACACTAGGGGGGGGTTAATCCGGTCGCTTGTAAGCCGACAGGAGTAGGAAGGGGGGGGGGGGGTAGAATCCGGCTGCCTCATCCGGCCAAGGGTATCCCAGGTGAACCCACTGTAGTGCCGTTCAATGCGCCGGCGATCCTTGGACCACAGATGAAAGCAGATGGACTCTTTGTGGGCCGGCTCTCTCCGGTCCACGGGGGAGAGACGTGAAGCGACCTCGTCTTGCAGAGCGTCTCCTCACCTTGCGTCCTCTCCAGGGGGGGGGGTTCCAACACACGGCAGTGTCGGGGGTCTTTATCCATGGAATAATCAATGTATACAAAGCATAATCCGTGCCTGGGAAGGCGGGCTGTCGTCGGTAGAATAATCCGGTATACAGGTCCACTCGCTCGTCGGCTCTGGGGCTCCTCGGGTGCAGCTTCACGTGGGGTCAACCACCCTGGATAAGCAGCCAGTTCTCTGCCCGAAACGATGGGGTACTGACTACGGTAGTATTCTCACCGTACGAAGCACTATATATTAACAGACTATTATTAGCTTAATAGACTACGTCCAACTCGACGATATAGTGCCAAATATGACTATTCAAATATTAATATACACGATGTCTCAATACCGATGGTAGGCGAACTTGGCCTTACTCCCACACGTGGCGTCGCGGGGAGGCTTTACGTCTGTGACTCTATTGGAGGGTAAGAAACTGGACTGAAAAGGGAAGTCCTACTTTAGTAGCGCAGTATATATACGCACTATGAACAAATAGTCCCATTAGTGGTGCGGTAGTCAGATTCCTACGCGGAACTAGGACTTGTTCGTACATGTGGAGCGGTACGTTTGAACTGGGTCTGAGGGGTATGGCAGCCTGGCACCAAGGTCTCGACCAATAGTAGAATGGAGACTATTATGGGATGTTCAGTAGGCTAGAATGGATATTCAATGCATATTGTACAAGGAATATACAAGGGATATCAAGGAATATTAGAGAATATACAAATACAATTAAATATATATATATAAATAAATATATATATTCGGTTTAATCTGGCCCTTCACAACAGCCACCCCCTGATTGGTCCCAGACCTAATCAGTTAAACAGAGACAGATTAATCGCGTTGTCTATTTACACATAAGGGTTTGCTGTAGGGGTCAGTCAACTTCACAAAGTCATAGGGTTATAGGGTCATGGTCATCATCGATTGTGTCTGGGAGTCGGGGCAGCTCTATGAGCCTCGCCACGGGACGGGTGTAAGTGCGACCCTGGACGAGCACTTCAGCTGCTCGGACCTTGCCGTCGGCACCGGTGATCACTTTGCTTACGCGGCCGGCCGGCCACATAGCTCTGGGCAGTGATTGATCAATAATCATGACGACTGTTCTTTCTGTCAAATTGTCTCTCTCCTTTACCCACTTCTGGCGGGTCTGTAGAGACGGTAGGTAGTGCAGTAGGAAACTGTTCCAAAACTTGTCGGCTAATACTTGGCTGTACCTCCACATTCGTCGGCCGTTCGCTTCTTCAGGCCGGTACATTGTCTGGGGTAATGCAGGATCTAGCCGCCCCATCAGGAGTGTGTTGGGGGTAACTGGTAGGCGACCACCCACTCTGATGAGGGTATGAGCGTCGCTCTCGGGGGCCAGATGAATTAATCTGCTGTCGGATGGGACGGGCTTTCCTCCCTGTAGACAGGCCAATTCATCGGGGAACGAGTCTCTCTGGGCTCGCTGCAGTAGAAGCAATTCTGCTTCCTCGTAGTTAGCTGCTGACATATCAGCGGGGGACTTGCACTCCGGGTGGTACCGCAGGAATGTTCTTTGTTGTGCACTCTCTATGGACGTGCAATCGTCTATGTTAGGGTCGGTGGAGGCTACGGTGCTCAATCCACAGAACACAGACTTCTTATTTTCCACCTCCTCTGGACTTGCTTCCCTCGGGATAGGCATGGGCCACTGTCCTTCCGGGAGTCTTAGGAATGCGGGGCCGTCACTGTAGACATTGCGACGGGTGAGGTCATCCAGGGGCATCCCCCGGGTGATGACGTCAGCTGGGTTCTGTTTTGTATCAACGTAGCGCCACTCTGTTTCTCCGGTTAACTCTTCGGTTAAGTCTTGAATCTCGGTGACTCTGACTCCCACGAAGACTTTGTACTTGCATGAGTCCGATTTGATCCAGGCGAGTACTGTCGTGGAATCTGACCACAGGATTGTTCTAGACACCGGTATGGTGAGCTCACGTTGGATGAGCGTGGCTAGGTGCGCTCCGGCTAGGGCTGCGCAGAGCTCTAGACGTGGGATAGATTGTTGCTTGCGTGGGGCTATTCTCGAGCGGGCGAGGACAAATGCTGTGTAGATCTCTCCCCCCTTCTCTTGGGCCCGCAAGTAGGCTACTGATCCGTATGCGACCTCTGAGGCGTCACTGAAGACGTGTAAGTCCATTTTACATGTCTCTGGCCTCACCGTGGGTGGGAAGTAGCTTCGGCGCATATTAACGCCTGGGAGTGAGTGGAGCTCCATCTCCCACTCTCTCCAGGTGGATGCAAGGTGTGCGGGAATGGGGTCGTCCCAGCCCTGGTCCTTGTCCCACAATGCTCGTAC
Source organism: Notolepis coatsorum (assembly GCF_963971535.1). Taxonomy (NCBI): domain Eukaryota; kingdom Metazoa; phylum Chordata; class Actinopteri; order Aulopiformes; family Paralepididae; genus Notolepis; species Notolepis coatsorum. The sequence goes on from NC_140171.1 coordinate 44,247,222, forward strand.
AATCATTTTTGCCCTGGTGGTGTACGGTAGAATACATCCTAGCGGGTCATATTGTCGGGCGAGTGTTGTGTACACACTCCGTCTGGTGGTCGGCGCCGCCGCCGGCCTTCCCTGCTCAGTAGTCAGGGGCTTGTGTCTGTAGTGAAGCGAATCTGTTTTGAATCGCCACACCAATCCCAGGGTCATCTCCTGGGCTTCTCCCGGGATTGTAGCCATCCAGGTCTCGCTGCTGGCTGCCTTGTCCTCGGAGGAGAGGCTGCGCAGTACTTGCGGATCGCTGCTGGCCCACTGCCTGAGATCAAAGCCGCCTTTGATCAATGAGGCGCGGAGTTTAATCAGGAGAGCCTCGGCTTCTTCTTGGGTTGAAAGGCTTTGTAGACAGTTGTCTACGTAGAAGCTGTTCTTTACGCTGTGTCGGACCTCTTCGTCCGCTGCTGGGTCCTCTGCTACATGTTTCTGTAGTGCAAATGTAGCACAGCAGGGGCTGCACGTCGTTCCGAAGGGGAGGACTTCCCATTGGTAGATGGCTGGGTGCTCATCTCCTGGCTTCTCTCTCCATAGGAACCGTAACAGGGGCTTGTCCGCCCCTACTAATCTCACCTGCAGGAACATTCCTTTAATGTCCCCGCTGATGGCCACCTTTTCCTGGCGGAAGCGGAGTAGAACGCCGAGTAGGGAGGGGCCGAGTGTGGGACCGGGCAGTAACTCTTTATTCAGATTTTGGGATCCGATCTGGTAGCTGCAGTTAAATACTATGCGGTCTTTACCGTTGTGATGGACCTTGTGGTGAGGTACGTACCACGATTCAGTGGTCTGGTCAGCCTCTTTAATGTCCATCTTTGTGACGTGTCCCGCTGTGATGAGCTTCTCAATCTCAGCGCGGTATACACTCTCTTGGGCGGGGTTCTTGGCTAAGCGCCGCTCCGTGTTCAGCAGGTACCGTTCTGTGGCGTCTGTCTTGGCGTGGAAAGTAGGCATTCCTTCTCGCCGCAGGAGTGGCGTGGCGTATCTCAACACGCCGTTGACCGGGACTCTCTTGGTCCCTGTCTCGAGGAGGTGAATGGCGTAAATGTCATCTTTAGAGCGAATGTCTTTCTTTCCGTTCTTAAAGGGCATTTGTTCCAAGGTCCATAGCCGCTCTACGTGTTGCAGGAGTGCGGTTTCTCCCTCTGTGACTCGGGAGTGGAGACATCTAGTGGCTGTACTTCGGTTGAGAGATTTGGCGAGCGGGCCTTGGAGAGTCCATCCCAAACGGGTCTCGACTGCTGCAGGACAGCCTCGGGGTCCGGTATGAACCCGGTCTATCGGGACAATGAGGTCTGCATGGTCGGAGCCTATCAACAGGGTCGGCATAGCATTGTCTATGAGCGGGATCGGTAACTTGCGCAGATGTGCATATTTCTCCATCAGCTTGGCGACGGGGTATGTGTACCGCGACAGCCCTATTTCTTGGCTGGTGAAAGCGTCTGTAATCTGGTACCGTCGCTCAGGCTGGCCGCTTGCTGCGATAGAGAATGAGACATTCTCGCCCTTTATCGTCTTCAAATCTCGTCTTATTGTCCGAATTGTCATTTGGGTTTCGCTTCCCCGCAGCCCTAGCTGGGCCGCAGCGGAGGCGAGCAGCAGGGTCTTCTCTGACCCGTCATCGAGGACGGCGTAAGTGTCCAGGACTTTATTCTGGTAGCTTAGTGTCACACTCACTACTTTTAGGAGTACTCGGGCTCCACTGCTGCTGGCGGGATCGATGTACATGACGCTCGCTTTGCGGCTGGATGGTGCGGGTGAAGGGCGCCGTCTGTTACTGTCGTGAAGTATGTCCAGATGGGCTCCATCGCACTTGGTGCACCTTTTCTTTAAGCGGCATTCGGCTGCCATGTGTGAGCGCGCACAGCGAAAACAGCGCTTGTTGGACTTTATCCATTGACTTGCTTCCTCCGCGTTCAGCTTGGGGAAGGAGTCACATTGCGCTAGCCAGTGTTCTTTCTCACAGTAGGGGCACACTATCTTCCACTTCTCCGTTCTGGAGGGGGTACTGTGGCTCCTGCTGCTCGGTACTGACTCCGATTGGTGCATCACAGTCACCGATCTTCTTCCATCATTTAGTCGTCTGGTTCCTTCTCTGGAGCCAGGGGTGCTCCGTCCGAATGTATCTAGCCGTAGGCTGCTGACTTCTCTCGCCAGGAAGTCTGCTAGATCGAGGAGGTTCGGTTCGGGGCCATTCGGGTCTCGGTGGTCCCTCTGTCGCCTAAAACGCTCCTGTCGAGCGGGCGGCAGCTTCTCCAAGATCCTTTCCACATTTGAGTTGGCGTAAAGTTCATGCCTCCCCTTCTCTCTCTGCGCTCCCAACATCCCTACCAGGGACTGCACTCTGATGGACAGGTCGTCCAGTGCTCGATTGTCTATTGCTGGGGGTAAGCGGTCGATGTGTCGGATCTCCTGGATCACGTAATCCCATATGCGCCCATACCTCTGGTCCAATGCTACCAGCGCTGCTGTGTATGGGGTGGTGGAAGTCGCGTAGGCGAGCGCTATATTATGTGCGCGGGGTACCTTTAAGTGCTTCAGTAGGATGGCGTATTTATGGCGTTCATCCAATACATCCACCAACATGGTCTCCAGACACATGCGGAGTTCCGTATACTGGGCCCGGTTCTCTTGGGTGAAGTCGGGTACCATAGGCGTGCCAATGTATGACGCTGACTGTGGATACATCGGCGAGCGTTGGGGGAGAGGCCTCCTAGGCGAGTCTCCTCCCGCTCCTTGGTATGGGCTGGTACCGGCAGTGTACCATGGCCCGCTTGTCCAGGTGCTGTTCCTCGGTGCGGGTCGTGCGTCGTGCTCACCCGTGTATAGAGTCGGGGGTCTGTAGCGCAGCTCCGCGGGAGTATAGCCTGGGCTGTACCGGACCTCCTGGTCCGGTAGAGTACTGTGCTGTCGTCGGGCGTGGTTCTCCTCCTCTTCCTCTTCGTCTTCAGTTAGGTCATCCAGTGCTTGTAGTCTCTGGTTTAGCCTCTCCACAGGATATGCTGCTCCTTCCCGGTTGCTAGGTCTCGCTTGGACCGGTGGGGGGAGGTGGTCTGTGGGGGGTATAGACCTCGTCTGTTGGTCAAGTTCAGGGTTGTTTACTCGGCTAGGGGATGCCGCCCTGGAGGTGTGTCTAGACGAGTTCCTGGAGCCTCTGGCGGAGGGAGAGGGTGTTGTCCGTCTGATCAGCTGTTCTATTAGTTGCGCTTGCTGTCTGTCGCGCTCGGCGTCCCGTAGAGCACCAGCAGCTGCTCGCTGGCTGTCTGCTCGGTCTCGGGCCACATTCTCTTCTCTCTGAATGCGTCTTATTTCTAGACGTATATGCTCTTCTTCGCTCCGCTGCTGGATCTGCAGTCGGTCGCGTTCAGCAGCGGCGTTCAGGCTGATGAGGAAGGCCTGCTGTAGGGTCCTCTCTGCCTCGCTGGGAGAAGGCGGTTGTATAGGGGAGCCTTCCCTCGGGGTACTCCTTGCGGAGCCTTGGAGCTCTATCTCCACGGTGCTCTCCCCGTCTTCTTCCGTGCCGAGTTCTCTCTCGGTAGCGTTGTATTCCTCCCGGGACTCATCGGGGACTACTTCTTCAGTACTGGCGGGGTGTGAAGTCATGTCTGGTTCCCACTGGTCCCCACCGTGAACTTGGTCAGTTACATTAGAGCCCGTAGGGGCCTCTATGGTCGGGGTAGTCTGGGCGTTGGGGTTAGACATACTTTTACTTTCTAGTTTTACCGCGTTTACTGTTAGTAGAAGACTAGGTTGTTGACTGACAGCGTAGGCCTCTAAGTACTGAGGGAGCCGTCGTTCGCGCTGCGGGCGTTGGTTAGGAGGATCGTTTCGTGGAGTGTTCATCATAGGCCATTTCAATATTAATAACACTATATTAATATTACACTAATTACCATCCGGTTCGAAGGACCAATTGTAACTGAGGGGTACAATTCCCTGACTGTATTACTAGATATGATACTTACTACCACTACCTTTGTACTTAATATTCGGCCACCCAGTACACGGCATAAATATATTATGATGAACACTGTCACGTAGATGAAACGGATCCAACACAAATGTACGAATTAGAAATAGGTCTTTATTTCTACACAGCGATGGTGTGTAGAGCAAGCACTTAATCAAATCAATCACATTTATGAATGGAATTAGTATGCACTTTTATGGCAAGAGTATTCGTCGGTATATCAATAGAGAATGTCCAATCTCTGAAGGCGCAGGTGGTACATATACGACCTGGAATAGTTTAAGGAATAACAGCAATGATACTTTAATGATTATATACTGGACACACTAGGGGGGGGTTAATCCGGTCGCTTGTAAGCCGACAGGAGTAGGAAGGGGGGGGGGGTAGAATCCGGCTGCCTCATCCGGCCAAGGGTATCCCAGGTGAACCCACTGTAGTGCCGTTCAATGCGCCGGCGATCCTTGGACCACAGATGAAAGCAGATGGACTCTTTGTGGGCCGGCTCTCTCCGGTCCACGGGGGAGAGACGTGAAGCGACCTCGTCTTGCAGAGCGTCTCCTCACCTTGCGTCCTCTCCAGGGGGGGGGGTTCCAACACACGGCAGTGTCGGGGGTCTTTATCCATGGAATAATCAATGTATACAAAGCATAATCCGTGCCTGGGAAGGCGGGCTGTCGTCGGTAGAATAATCCGGTATACAGGTCCACTCGCTCGTCGGCTCTGGGGCTCCTCGGGTGCAGCTTCACGTGGGGTCAACCACCCTGGATAAGCAGCCAGTTCTCTGCCCGAAACGATGGGGTACTGACTACGGTAGTATTCTCACCGTACGAAGCACTATATATTAACAGACTATTATTAGCTTAATAGACTACGTCCAACTCGACGATATAGTGCCAAATATGACTATTCAAATATTAATATACACGATGTCTCAATACCGATGGTAGGCGAACTTGGCCTTACTCCCACACGTGGCGTCGCGGGGAGGCTTTAAAACTGGAAACTGGACTGAAAAGGGAAGTCCTACTTTAGTAGCGCAGTATATATACGCACTATGAACAAATAGTCCCATTAGTGGTGCGGTAGTCAGATTCCTACGCGGAACTAGGACTTGTTCGTACATGTGGAGCGGTACGTTTGAACTGGGTCTGAGGGGTATGGCAGCCTGGCACCAAGGTCTCGACCAATAGTAGAATGGAGACTATTATGGGATGTTCAGTAGGCTAGAATGGATATTCAATGCATATTGTACAAGGAATATACAAGGGATATCAAGGAATATTAGAGAATATACAAATACAATTAAATATATATATATAAATAAATATATATATTCGGTTTAATCTGGCCCTTCACAACAAAAACGATATACAAATACTATGCAATATATATCAATCAATAAATATATATATTCGGTTTAATCTGATCCTTTGTAACAGCCGCCTCCTAATTAGTCCCACCTAATTAGCTAAGCAGAGACAGATTAACCGCACTGTCCACTACTCAATGTCTGTTGTGAGGGGTCGGGCAGTTCACAAAGTCATGGGGTCATGGTCGTCATCGATAGTATCGGGGAGCCTTGGCAGTTATATTAGCCTCGCCACGGGTCGGGTGTAGATCCGTCCTTGGACGAGCACTTCGGCTGCTCGGACCTTTCCGTCGGCACCGGTGATCACTTTGCTTACGCGGCCAGCCGGCCACATAGCTCGGGGTAGTGACTGGTCGATAATCATGATGACTGTTCCTTCTGTCAAATTGTCTCTCTCTTTCACCCATTTCTGGCGGGTCTGTAGAGACGATAGATAGTGGAGTAGGAAGCTGTTCCAAAACTTGTCAGCCAATACTTGACTGTACCTCCACATTCTTCGGCCGTTCGCTTCTTCAGGCCTGTACATTGTCTGTGGTAGCGCGGGGTCCAGCCGCCCCATCAAGAGTGTGTTGGGGGTGACTGGGTCGACATCTGCTACATCACTTGAGACGTAACCGAGGGGCTTTGAGTTCAATACTCCCTCGATCTCCGTGAGGACTGTCATTAAGACTTCTTCCGCCACGGTCTGGGCCCCAAGCACGGCGTACAGGGCTGTCTTTATTGAACGTACTTCTCGTTCCCAAGTTCCACCGAAGTGAGGTGCGTTCGGGGGATTAAACTGGAAGTCAATCTGGGATGGAGCGAGGTGGGTCTTAAGTTCTGGGCCCATAGCTTGGAAGCTCTCTCTCAGCTCTCTTTCTCCGCCTTTGAAGTTTGTCCCGTGATCAGACAATAATATAGACGGTTTGCCTTTCCGCGATGTGAATCTTCGGAAGGCCATAAGGAATGAGTCTGTGCTCATGGTTGGAAGGAGTTCTATATGCATTGCTCGGGTGGTCATGCATTTGAATACAATACCCCACCGCTTCTCGGTTCCTCTTCCTTTCTTTATATACAGCGGGCCGAAACAGTCCATACCGGTGGAGTGAAAAGGCTTGTCGCTGAGTCGGAGGCGACAGGGAGGTAGGTCAGCCATCCGGGGTATACTGGGCTGCGCTCGCCATTTACGACAGTCTAGACAGGTTCGCTGGAAGCGCCGCACTGCTTCTCTCCCTTGCAGTATCCAATAACGACGTCTGATCTCCGCGAAGACTCTCTCTGCCCCGGCGTGATGCACATCCTCGTCGTATTTCTTTATGATCAGCTCTGTGACCTTGTGTCGGCTGTTTAAGACTCGGGTACTTGACGTCATCCGGTAAGTCTGGAGCTCTCCGCAGACGACCACCCACTCTGATGAGACCATGGGCGTCGCTCTCGGGGGCTAGGTGGAGCAATCTGCTGTCTGATGGGACGGGCTTTGCTCCCTGTAGACAGTCTAGCTCATCGGGAAACGAGTCTCTCTGGGCTCGTTGTAGGAGAAGAAGTTCTGCTTCTTCGTAGTCAGCTGCTGTAATGTCAGTAGTGAGCTGAATCTCTGGGTGGTGCCACAGGAATGTCTTTAGCTGCGCACTCTCTAGGGTGAGGCAATCGTCTATGTCGGGGTCTGTGGAGACGAGTGTGTTCAATCCACAGAACATAGATTTCTTGTTTTCGGCCTCCTCTTTACTCGCTTCCCGTGGGGTGGGTGTAGGCCACTCTTCTTCCGGGAGCTTGAGGAACTCTGGCCCGTCACTGTATAGGTTGTGACGGGTGAGGTCATCCAGGGACATTCCCCGGGTGATGACGTCAGCTGGGTTGTGTTTTGTGTCCACATACCTCCAGCTTGCTACTTCTGTTAAATCTTGAATCTCTGTGACTCTGACTCCCACGAAGACCTTGTATCTGCACGAATCAGACCGGATCCATGTGAGTGGTGTCGTGGAGTCTGACCACAAGATTGTTCTCTGCACCGGAATGGTGAGTTCACGTTGGATTAACGTGGCGAGTTGCGCTCCTGCTAGGGCTGCGCAGAGCTCTAGACGCGGGATAGATTGTTGCTTTCGTGGGGCTATTCTTGAGCGAGCCAGGATGAAAGCAGTATGTATTTCTCCTCCCTCCTCTCGGGCACGCAAGTAGGCCACCGAACCGTAGGCTACTTCGGAGGCGTCGCTGAAGACGTGCAGGTCCATCTGGCACGTCTCCGGCCTCACTGTGGGTGGGAAGTAGCTGTGGCGTATGTTGACACCTGGGAGTGAGCTGAGTTCCGTCTCCCACTCTCTCCATGTGGATGCAAGGTGTTCGGGTATGGGGTCGTCCCAGCCCTGGTCCTTGTCCCATAACGCTCTTACAATCATCTTTGCCCTGGTGGTGTAAGGTAGAATACATCCCAACGGGTCATATTGTCTGGCGAGTGTTCTGTATACATATCCGTCTGGTGGTCGGTAGTGCAGTCGACCTTCCCTGCTCCTTGGTCAGGGGTGTGTGTTTATAATGGAGCGAGTCTGTTTTGAAGCGCCAGACTAGTCCTAATGTCATTTCTTGGGCTTCTCCTGGGATGGTCGCCATCCAGGTCTCGCTGCTCGCTGCCTTGTCCTCGGGGGAGAGGCTGCGCAATACTTGCGGGTCGCTGCTGGCCCACTGCCTGAGATCAAAGCCGCCTTTGATCAGGGAGGCGCGGAGCTTGAGTAGAAGGGCCTCGGCTTCTTCTGGCGTCGAGACGCTTTGCAGACAGTTGTCCGCGTAGAAACTATTTCCTACACTTTGTCGGACCTCTTCATCAGCTGCTGGGTCCTCTGCGACATGCTTTTGCAGTGCAAACGTAGCACAGCATGGGCTGCATGTGGTTCCGAAAGGGAGGACTTCCCATTGATAGATGGCTGGTTGCTCATCCCCGATCCTCTCTCTCCATAGGAACCGCAGCAGGGGCTTGTCCTCCTCCACTAGTCTCACCTGCAGGAACATCCCTTTGATGTCGCCGCTGATGGCCACCTTGTCTTGGCGGAAACGTAGTAACACGCCTAGTAGAGAGGGGCCGAGTGTTGGGCCGGGCAAGAGCTCTTTATTCAGATTTTGTGATCCGATCTGGTAGCTGCAGTTGAACACAATACGATCCTTGCCGTTGTGGTGGACTTTGTGGTGCGGCACGTACCATGATTCGGTCGTCTGATCGGCCTCTTTAATGTCAATTTTCTTTATGTGTCCCGCTGTGATTAGCTTGTTAATCTCAGCGCGGTACACAGTCTCTTGAGCGGGGTCTCTGGCTAGGCGCCGCTCTGTGTTCAATAGATACCGCTCCGTCGCTTCTTTTGGGGCGTGGAAGGTAGGCATACCCTCTCGCCTCAGGAGTGGAGTTGCGTATCTCATCACTCCGTTGACTTTGACTCTCTTTGTCCCCTGCTCGAGGAGGGCTATAGCGTAAATGTCTTCCTTGGAACGAATGTCTTTCTTTTCGTTCTTAAAGGGCATTGTCTCTAGTGTCCATAGCCTCTCGACATGCTGTAGGAGGGTGGTGTCTTCTTCTGTCACTCTGGAGTGGAGGCAGTTAGTGGCTGCTGTTCGGTTAAGAGACTTAGCGAGGGGGCCTTGTAGTGTCCTTCCTAGGCGGGTCTCGACTGCTGCAGGACAGCCTCTGGGCCCTGTGTGGACCCGGTCAATCGGGACGATGAGGTCTGCATGGTCGGAGCCTATCAGCAGGGTCGGGGTGGCACCGTCTATGGGCGGTATAGGTAGTTGACGCAGGTGCACATATTTATCCATCAGCTTGGCGATGGGGTAGGTGTACTGCGACAGGCCTATTTCTTGGCTGGTGAAAGCGTTAGTAATCCTATACCGTCTCTCTGGCTGCCCGCTTGCTGCGATAGTGAAGGAGACATTCTCGCCCTTTATCGTCTTTAGATCTCTTCTTATTGTCCGAATCGTCATCTGGTTTTCGCTCCCCCGCAGCCCCAGCTGGGCCGCAGCGGACGCGAGGAGAAGGGTCTTCTCTGACCCGTCGTCAAGGACGGCGTAAGTGTCCATGACCTTGTCTTGGTAACTCAGTGTTACGCGGACCACCTTTAAGAGCACCCGGGCGCCCCCGCTGCTGGCGGGGTCAATGTACATAACACTTGCCTTTGTGCTGCTTGAGGGTGCAGGCTTTCTTCTGTTACTGTCGTGTAGGACATCTAGGTGGGCTCCGTCACACCGACTACACCTCTTCTTTAAGCGGCAATCGGCTGCCATGTGACTGCGCGCACATCGGTAACAGCGTCAGTTGGACTTTATCCATTGACTCACCTCGTCGGCGGTCATCTTCTTGAACGTGTCACATTGTGACAACCAGTGTTCCTTTTCGCAGTACGGGCACACCATCTTCCACTTCTCTTTCATCGAGGGGGTACTGTGGTTCTTGCTGCTCGGTACTGATTCTGATTGGTGCATGACGGTCACCAATCTTCGGCCATCGTTTGCTCTCCTAGGTCCCTCTCTGGAGCTTGGGGTGCTCCGCATGAACGTATCCAACCGTAGGCTGTTGACTTCTCTCGCCAGGAAGTCGGCTAGGTCTAGGAGGGATGGCTCGGGACCGTTAGGATCACGGTGGTCTCTTTGCCGCCTGAAGCGCTCTTGTCGGGCGGGCGGAAGCTTCTCTAAAATCCTCTCGACATTAGAGTTTGCGTACAGTTCGTGCATACCCTTTTCTCTTTGCGCCCCCAGCATCCCTACCAGGGATTGTACCTTGATAGACAGGTCATCTAGTGAGCGATTGTCTGTGGCTGGGGGTAGGCGGTCAATATGCCTTATCTCTTGTATTACGTAGTCCCATATGCGTCCATATCTTTGGTCGAGTGCTGCTAGAGCCGCGGTGTATGGGGTAGTAGATGTGGCATAGGCCAGCGCTATATTGTGCGCTCGGGGCACCTTGAGGTGCTTCAATAGGATAGCATATTTGTACGGTTCATCAGCTACATCGGACATCATTGTCTCTAAGCACATTCGTAGCTCCGTGTACTGTGCTCTGTTCTCGTGGGTGAAGTCCGGAAACGTCGGTGTGCCAATGTATGATACCATGGATGGCTGGCACATCGGTGAGCGTTGGAAGAGAGGCCTCCTAGGCGAGTCTCCTCTTACGCCTCTTGGTGGGCTGGTACCTGCTGGGTACCATGGCCCGCGTATCCAGGTGCTGTTCCTCGGGGCTGGTCGTGCGTCAAGCTCACCCGTGAATTGAGTCGGGGGTCTGTAGCGCAGAGCCGCGGGGGTAGAGCCTGGGCTGTACTGGACCTCCTGGTCCTGTGGAGTACTGTGCTGCTGTCGGGCTTGACTCTCCTCCTCTCCCTCTTCTTCTTCCTCTGGCAGGTCCTCTAGATCCTGTAGTCGTCTATTTAGCCTCTCCGCGCTGTAGACCGTTTCTTCCTTGTAGCTGGGTCTCGCTTGGACCGGTCGGGGAAGGAGTTCGGAGGGGGGTATAGGCTCTCTCTGGTGGTCGGGCTCAGGGTCGCTTGATCGGGTAGGGGAGGGTGCCCTTGACCCCTGTCTTGACAAGGCCCTGGAACCCCGTGCGGAGGGAGGGGGTGTTGCCCTGGTGATCAGCTGCTCCATTATCTGCGCTTGTAATCGGTCGCGCTCGGCTTCGCGCTTGGTGAGAGCGAGGTCGCGCTCTGCTTCTCTTTGGGCACCGGCAGCGGCGCGCTGGGCTTCGGCGGCGGCGCGCTGGGCTTCGGCCCGGTCCCTTCCCATATTCTCTTCCGTCTGAAGGCGTCTAATCTCTAGACGTATACGATCTTCGTCGCTCCGTTGCTGCGCTTGAAGGCGTTCTCTTTCCATGGAAGAATGTTTGCGCTCACTAAGCGTCTGTGCTTGGAGTCGATCGCGCTCTGTTGAGGCTGCTAGGCTGGCGAGGAATGCCTGTGCCAGCATCTTGTCCGCCTCGCTGGGGGAAGACGCTGGTTGAGGTGATCCGCTCCTGGCAGTACTCGTTGGAGATCTGTTCTCCTGTGGCGAGTCCTGGAGATCCATCTCCGGGATGCTCTCCTCTTCTTGTAGCGGGTAGAGTTCCATCCCTGGAGGGCTGTCTTTATCCTGGAGCTCTCCGGGGACTACTTCTTCGGTCTTGGCGGGGGGTAAAGTCATGTCAGGTCCCTCCTGGTCTCCACCGTGAGCTTGGTCAGTTACGTTAGAACCCACTAGGGCCTCTATTGGCGGGGTAGCCTGGTTGATAGGGTCGGACATAATTTTACTATCTACTTTTTCCGCATTTACCGTCTGTAGAAAGCTAGGTAGTATATTGGCAACGTAATCCTCTAAGTACTGAGGTGTCTGCCGTCTACGCTGCGGGCGATCTACTTTAGGAGAACCGTTTTGTGGAGTGTTCATCATAGGCCATGTCAATATTAATACCACTATATTAATATTACACTAGTTACCCTCCGGCTCGAAGGACCAATTGTAACTGAGGGGTACAATTCCCTGACTGTATTGATAAGTATGGTATCATTAAACCACTACCGCTTTATGTACTTTAATTACTGGCCATACAGTACATGATATATAAATATGATGAACACTTCCCACAATAAATCGGTTCCACACAAAGTTATAATTAAGTATTTATTGCAGCAAAAGGTACATAATATACTTCTCTATTATACTTTGAATGCACTTGTAAGGCAAAGGAATGTGCGTAGGCAAATCAATAATGAATGTCCATTCTCTGGTTACGCAGGAGGTAATTATACGACCTGAATCTTAGGGAATTATATCTATGGTGCACTGGTGATATATAGCGGGAGATACTGAAGGGTCCCCCCGGTTGTAAGCCAGCAGGGGTAGAGGATCTGTCGGTAGTAGAGAGTCTGGTCAACGATGACTAAGGAGACTCCAAGTACAGGAGACGGTGCAATAGTCTCTTGATCCACAGACGAATACAGCTGTTCTCCGTAGACTGTAGCTCCACAGTGAAGAAAGCTAGCCTGCCTCAGGCTCTCTGAGGCGCAGACTCGACGTGGCTCCTCACAGGGTAAATCCCACACACGTGTAGGCGTCGGCGATTCTCCGCTCCATAAATCACAGGACCAAAACAAATATAATCCAGCCGTAAATGGCTATGCAGTCGTCGGGTAGATTAATCCAGTGTACATGTCCACACGATCCTCGTCTAGGTCTCCTCGGGTGAAAGCGCCATGAAAGCAGCCCAGCCTGGATAAGCACTCTAGCTGGTACGAGGAAGCGTTGGTGATGCTGGTCACTGTAGAACTTTAGCCGCACGATACACTATACACAAATAGACTATTACTGACTTAATAGAAATATGTCGCACTCGACGGTATAGCGCCAAACTCTGACACTTCAGTTATTAATTCGCACGCGGTCTCAATGCTCTCTTTGGGGCCAAACAGGCCATACTTCACCGCACGGAGTATCGTGGGTGAGGCTTCAACTTTAGTTCCTAAGTGCTTCTGTATTCACCTGCGCCATATTTATATGCACGGCGAACAATCTAGTGCCCAACCTCATTTCTGTCTCGTATTCTTGGGCAAGGCCGGGCATGTACAGACATGTCTTGACGGTGGCTTTGAACCTGACTCTGGAGGCATGGCCCTGGCGCCTGTGGACCGCTGTCCAATAGGAGAATGAAATATTATGGTCTGTACTAGGCTAAAGGGATATTCCGTGTATATGTACAAGGAATATACAAGGGATATCAAAACGATATACAAATACTATGCAATATATATCAATCAATAAATATATATATTCGGTTTAATCTGATCCTTTGTAACAAAAAGGATTTTCAATTTCTTCAAAACACTGATCAATTTTACACTCAACCTCACTTTTGATAGGTTCCTGTAAAGATAGACACTGCTTCACATATTGTTTTGCTTGATTATGGATATCATCAACAATCACTTCCATTGAAGTTACCAAAGAGTTGATTATTGTTTCACCTACACCTGCCACTTTAAGTTCAGCTACTGTTGCAGCACAGCTGTCTACAAGACTATTATTAAGAAGGACTGGAAGGACTGGGTCAGAAGGGGCACTGCCTGATGGAAAGTCATCAACATAACTTTCAGCTAAATGTTCAGCTGTAGAGCAGCCTTCACCAGGATCATCACATGGTTGATGACGTGCTTTAAGATGCTTTCGAAACCCAGAAAAAGTGTAAAAGACATGTAAACAACCAGGCTGACCACATTTAAGACGAAGTGTCCTTCCTGAACAAAGTCCGTGGATCATCCTCAAGTGCCTCATCAGTGAATTGGCATTTGCCTGAGAGTTTTTGCAAATGAAACACAACATCTTATCAAAAAACACTGGAGCATCAGAGGCCTCAAGATAAAATATCTTCTCAGTATCAAAAGTCTGTGCAGCATCAGAGGCCTCAAGATAAAATATCTTCTCAGTATCAAAAGGCTGTGCAGCTTCAGAGGCCTCAAGATAAAATATCTTCTCAGTATCAAAAGTCTGTGCAGCATCAGAGGCCCCAAGATAAAATATCCTCTCAGTATAAAAAAGAAATCAGTGCAGCATCCGAGCCCTCATCTCTTTAACCCTGGGGTTGACATTAGTGGTAGCAGCATCGATCTTGTAAACGGCGGTTTGCAAGAAGTTGTACACATTGGCCAGATCCCGGTTGTATGAGGTACCAAAGACAAAATGAGCTTTGAAAAGCTCATCAAAAGAGGCAAGAGAGTCTGGTGACTTACAAGGGATTGCATGTTTGTCAATCACAATGAAGTACTTGTGAATCACACTCCTCTGGGTCCCCACAGCAAGCAGATAGGGTTGAAGGCTCTCCGTGATGCTGTCCAGATGCCCCTGGACACTGGTCCCAGTCTGTGACAAGAGAACTTCATTAGTCTTGCTATTAAAATTAGTCACGGTTTGCAAACAGTGGTCTTTGCATGATTTCAATCATGCAGGTCAATATTAGGGACAGAACTAGGGATGCACGATAATTATCAGGCCGATATCAGCAATTATGACGTCATCCCGATAAAAGTATTGATAGCTCTGATAATAAAAAAATATATATATATTTTTTTACTTTTTTCTTTTCATGTCAACGTTCACACGCACAATATATGCTTATTTAGGATTTGACTTGATTCAACAACAAAGCAGTCTGGGCAATGGCAAGCCAAAAACGGTTGAAAATGTGGTTATTTGAAGTTTGGATTTTTTTCTTCTCACAACTGAGGTAGGTAGATTACATTTTTAGAGACTAAAGTACCGAAAAAGGTACCGTTGGGTACCGGTATCGATTCACAGGTACCGGTACCGTATCGGTTCAAATGTGAACAGCATCCCTACTGACAAAGCACAATACCTGTTGGTTTTTAGTTGTTCAGGGAAACACATTGTTAATGACATTGACGGATTGTGAATTTTGTGATCGACTCAAATTATATTTATTTGGAAAAATAAATATAGTCACTTTATTTGAAGAGTCAAAACTGTTCTCTTGGCTTTGTTTTGTTCATATAGTAACGCTCATGTCATGATAAATCTGGTTAGGTCAAAACTACAGGAATATACATAAAAAAATAAATAATTATAATACAATAAATATATATATCGGTTATCGGTATCGACCTTGAGGAGCAGAAAGTTATCGGTATCGATATCGGGGTCAACAAATCAATATCGTGCACCCCTAGACAGAACAGTGATCCTTCTTATACTTTAATTGAACTGTAACTAGGGATGCTCGATATTGGCTTTTTTACCGATATACCGATATTGTCCAACTCTTAATTTCCAATACCGATATCAACTGATACCGATATATGCAGGGTTTCCCCCCCAAAAAACTGAATAATTTCAGGTAATTAACATTACATATGTCTTGTTGTGGAATTAACATAACATTATGCATACTTTTGACAATAAATAAAATCAGAATTTGTTCTTACTTGCCTGGGTAAATAAAGGTTGGTTATAGAAATGTAAAAAGAATAATTAAATTTTTTTTTACCGATACCGCTATTTTCCTATATCACATTTCAATGCCAATATCGGCCGATAATATAGGTAACTGTAACCTTACTGTTACAAATGGTCAGATTAAACCGAATATATATATTTATTGCTTGAGATCCCTTGTATAATATTTGTATATCGTTTGATATCCCTTGTATATTATTTGTATATATACACGGAATATCCCTTTACCTGGGTACAAACCAGAGTAATATTCGCTCTCCTATTGGACAGCGACCCCTAGGCGCCAACGGCCAAGCCCCCAACGGCAAGTTCAAAGGCAACTCCGGGCATGTCTCAACATGTCCAGAGTCTGCGCAGTAATACGAGACAGAACTGAGGTTGGCACTAGATAATTCACCTTACGTATAAATACGGCGCAGGTGTACACAGCAGCACTTATTCGTTCATTACTAGTAAAGCCTTCACCACGAGACAACGTGCAGTGGAGTGAGCAACTTTGCCTCTAAATAGAGCCTTGAGAACCGCGTGCGAATAGATTGCTAAAGTGTCAGAGTTTAACGCAGTAACGTTGAGTTCGACTTATTCTAATGTGAAGTAATAGTCTATCATTTATAGTGTATCGTGCGGCTACAGTTCTTCAGTGACCAGCATTACCACCGGTTCGTCGTGTATATAGCTAGTGCACTTATCCAAGCTGGGCGGCCTAAACTCGTGCCCCCACCCGAGGAGTCCTAGACGAGAACCGTTGGATATGTACACCGGAGAACCTACACCGGCGACTACAGAACCATTTCTGGTTGGATTATATTGCTTTGGGACCGTGACTGCTGGAGCAGAGAACCGTCGACCCCACTGTCGTTTGGGATCTACCCCCCGTGAGGATCATCACTCGAGCCCGCCTCTAGGAAGAGGCTGGCTAGCTGTCTTCCATGCTGTCGAGCATACTGGATTATAGCTGTTGCTTTGTCTACTGATCAAGGGAGTACATGCACTGCCTCCTGTATCTGGAACCTCGTTATTCCTCATTGACCCAGACTTTGTACCCGAACATTCCTCTACCCCGGCCGGCCTTACACCCGGAGGGAACCCCCCAGTGTCTCCAGCTGGTACTAGTGTGCCCTATGTAATTGCTATACCACAGGTGGCGTCAGTTTAGACCCATCCTAGTATTCATACTATTCTCATTGACTTACGCTCTTGACTTACTTTACGTGTGTTCTTCGCCATACAAGCGTGAGCATAATTCTCAATCTGTATGGTCAGTAATTAAAGTACATAACTAGTAGTGGTTTAATATATCACACTCTTTAATACAGTCAGGGAATTGTACCCCTCAGTTACACTTACCTTTATGAACTTCACAAGGTAGTCAATGGCTTGTCTGGCTGAGAGCTTTCCCAGTCTCTTGTTGCGGCCCTGAGGTGATGGTGGCATGAGGTGGACAAGCAGCAAGAGGGAGGACATCTCACTGTCCCATCCTGAAAATACAAAAAAATGTATAAAAAAAATCAGAAATACATTTGACTAAAAGCTGTGTTTCCATTTGTTTAAAAAACAATTCACCCTTCCATTATTATATGCCTTTAATTCAAGCATACCATTGTTCAGTTCTGTTGTGGATTCAGCATTCTGAAGCAGGTCTTGAAGGTCGCCGGTCTGGGTGAGGCCACGGCTTTGTTCAAGGACTTTCTGCCTGCAGAAAGTAGGCCACTTCTCCAGGAACTTTGCAGAGATGTCATCACCAAACATCAGACTGAAATCCTGCTCAATCTGCAGACAAGATGGAATAAAACATGGTTGACATTTTTTTGTCATACATTGTTAAATAGTAGGGCTGACCCCTATTAATCGACTAATCGGTCGAAAGGGGCCGTAGTCGACTGGCCAACCTCTTAGTCGAATATAATAAAATAAAAAATCATTATCATTTTTTTCAAAAGAAAAGAGTCATAGAAGCGTGGCTAATGCTAATGGCACGCATACCAGATGCTAACTGCCTACGAAAACAGGCACAGAGGCACTGAAAGAGGATTTCACCCATCTAATGAACACACTATACTAGACAAATATCAAGATGTATCCATCAGTGGACCAATTGCATGCTTTTGCAGAGGACAAGAAGCCTTCAGTCGACTCATTCAGACATTAAGCACCCCCCACAGCCCAAATGGAACGATAATTTTTTTTTTTTTTTTTTTTTTTACAATCCTAGTCGACCATCCAAATCCTTAGTCAGGGACAGCCCTATTAAATAGGTTCACCCTATGACCAGGGATGTGATCTAAATTGTTTAAAAAGGTCATTTTTAATTTCAGTTAGACTTTAATGCAAGGCAGTTAAAGAGCCACATACCATTCCTGTGATGTCTAGGAATCGTGGAAAGGTGGTGAATATTTCAGAGGACTTAATTGGGTCATGCACCATTTCTTGGCGATGGGTGAAGGTCTGTTTCATCTTCTCCTTGATGATTGCTTCATCAGTTGTATGCTTCATCAGTGCACTGGCCTCACGACACTGGGTGTCTGTGGTTAGCTGGTTTTCCTCATAGAAGGGGGTTCTGTCGCCAGAATTTGGACCACCTGTAACAGTGTAGAAACCACACATACTGCTGCAATACTTTCCAGTGATATGCATTTACTATAATGATCCATCTTCACAGTTGCTAGATAAACAGTGGACTGGGACAATAAAAATTACATACCGATCAGTGGCTGAACATTACGGCTCTTCTTTTGTCCCTCTGATGCTACTTTTTGAAGTGATTTCACTCTCCATGACAGAAACCCACTCCCATCTACTGGATTGTAATACTGCTCCTAAAACACAAGAAGAAAAGAGAAAAAAAAAAGTGTTATTTTGTTTAAATGGGCATGTGTAAATGTGTTTATTTCTCTCCTTAAAACTTAACACATGCCCTTCTCTGAAGAATTGCTAAAATCAAGGTCAACAGGTAGGACATCTGTGGTTCTGAAATTGTTGAGGTTAGGAGAAATGGTCAGCATACAGAAATGTTAACAAATATTTAGTTGAAATCGTACTCCGCACAGCCCTATTTTAAGCAATTCCAGAGAAGTGAGGAGTAAAGGGGTTGGTGTTTTATGTACCATGCATGTGATTGGATAATGTTATGCATAATGTTGTGTTAATTCCACGACAAGAGATATGTAGCCTAATGTTAATTACCTGAAATTATTCCTTTTGGGGGGGGGGGGGGGAAACCCTGCATATATCGGTATCGGTTGATATCGGTATTGGAAATTAAAGAGTTGGACAATATCGGTATATCGGATATCAGTAAAAAAGCCAATATCGAACATCCCTAGAAATTATATAACAAGAATGAACTATAAACATAATAATTGTTAGACTAGAAGTCTTTATTTGTCATGCAGTTTTAACACACACACGCAAGATGGGCGACCCACAGGAACACACACACACACATGCACTGAGTCGCCGATGAAATGTCTCTCTGCACTTTTCCCTGATGTACTTACATATCCCAAATTGCCCTGGGGATCGGCCAGGTATGGGAATAAGGCAGTGATGCCCTTTGCGTAGTCTTCTTTAACACGCATTGAAGGACTCGTCCTACAGTGCACACACACACAAGTATGAGATCCAAACAAAAATATTGCTGTGCCAATGCCTTCTGCACAATCTATGTAAAGCGCTTTGGATAACCATTTATCATTTACCAATTCTGCAAAAAGGAGGATCTTAGTAAAAACCAAAAATGTGTATTGGGTGCGTAATGTTTAGATGACAACATACCATGCTCTTTTGCCATGTGCGCAACCAATATCTTCACCATGTCGCGTCTTCTGGTATCCGTTAGGCTTTTTGTCCAAGCATAATCGGCAATGATCCTCTCTCCTCCAGATGTGTCCCTCAGAATCTTTTCAGTCATCTAAGCGGGAGTAAAAAAGGGGGGGGACACACACATGGATAGACAGTCATATTTTTAAGCATTGTTCCCACAGGCCCCTAAATTTGGTGGCCAAGTATATTTAACCCTTTCACTGCCACACAACAGAAGGTTAACCCTTTACTATCACACTACTGACGGTTACCGTCGGTAGTGTGATAGTAAAGGGTTAACCTTCTGTAGTGCGGCAGTGAAAGGGTTAACCTGCTGTTGTGCGGCAGTGAAAGGGTTAAGGTGACAAATGTAAACCATGACCCCCCCCCCCCCCATTTTCTCCCCAATTGTACTTGGCCATCCCCATGCGACAAGTCAGGTCAGCACCGTTTCTTGGAGCAGGACTAGACTGCAAAATGATGGTGTCATCAGACTCCCCCTCATTGTCTGCACCAGAGCTGAGAACGGAGCTTTGGCTGGAGTTGCTTGCAGAGGTCCTCACTGAATCTAACAATCATGTAGACATATAAGTGTGATTAGCAAGAGAGGAATGTTTGTGACAAGTGTAATGTAAAAAGGCCACATTAGATTAGGAAGGATCCACACGTTACATTACATTGGGCATATATACAAAGATCATTTCAAAGTACAAAAATATACAGTACCTGTGTGACATTTTAGGTTAGCCAAGACACGTGTAGCCTTTTTACAACGCATCTGCGTTTCCGGCGCTCTGATTGGCCAGGTCATGTGACATGTGCGCCCAATAGCGTGTTTGCCCATGAAGTACACAAGGGGTCTATAATGCTGTTCTGATATCCAGAACCAGCCTACTGAGGTACTCTGCGTTGTGAATTGTCCGTCCTAATTCCCTTGTACTTTCAAAAGACCATGAAACTGGCCTTGTTCGACGGCAGCTATGCAGGAGAATAAAAGAGGAGAATGTAGTTATTTCAAAAGTAGTGGTTTATTAAAATCCACAAAGTTATACAAAAATGATCTGTTTCAATCAACTGAGATGTGCTATAATATTAAGGTACCGAAAGCACTATGCCGCTTGCCCTCAATATTAGTCTAAGAAAGAACGAATTGTTGAGTTGTTGGTTGTCTTTGTTGTCTGGCTGACAACAAAGGATTCTGTTCTCGTTCCAAAAGCTTCTTCTCCTTCTCCGTGTTCTCCTCTGCTCGCGCCGTCCTCTGTGTGAAGGTGGGTGTTCCTGTGTTGGTTCCGTTTTTGTGTGTTGCTCACAGTCACAGCACCCCCCTTTTTATCAATGAGCCTGGAGTGTCTGCGTGATGTCACAGGAGTGACGTCAAGAAGATGTTTTCCTCCAATCACGGGCTCTCTAAGTTTGAATTTGAAATAGAAGATTGTCCTCAGTAGGCCAACTCTCTCTACTTTGTTTCAAATCAGAGAAATAGATACCGTCTAAACTAACTTAATACTTTTGTTATTAAACCCAAGATATATATATTCGAATTGAGATTGATTCCATAAACACAGACATATCAGTTTTGAGTAGTTTCTCTTGCTGCTAAATGAGAATCACAGTATTTTTATCATTAAGTCCACTTCTATAATTTCTAATAATATTCTTTTAACTTAAATCACTATCTATTTTATACAGTTAGTATTCAGCACTTTAAGTATTTTCCAATTTAGTTTTAGAAGTGGCTTAATTTCAAAACTTGTGATTCTTTATCATAACCATAGCATTTTTCATATCATTAGATTCAGGATTATTACCACAACATAACAGGAATATTTTCAGTTCATTGTAAGCTAATTTAAGTATAGAAACAGACATTTGAAAGTGTACTTGAGTTACTGAAATAGTGAATCCTAGTCCCTCCTCTGCAGCTGTTCCAACATGTCGTGCTCACAGGACCAGTTTAACAGATAACACAGATATGTGACTCTCCCTCTATTGTCTTCTTGTTGCCAACAGTTGTATGTAAATCTACCTTGTTGTGAGCCCAAGTCTCTGTAAACACACACAATCTATGAACTAAGTCACTCTAGTTTTTACCAGTATATTTGATCTCCAACTGTTACACTTTGACTGTTTCTATAAGACTAAACACATGATAATGATTAGTTACTGAATTCCTTAACCCAATGTAATAGACATCCTTTTCTCTTATCTATTTGAACACAAGTTTCAGGCAGAATGTAGCTTTGAGGGTTTTTGCAACCTAGTGATCTTTTATGACTTGCAGAGGACAGCTGTCTTCTGACCTTCTGTGCTTAACCCTTTTCTTTTAGGAACATTTTAGGATTTATGGTTATCAATAATACTACAGTCCACACTCGGATAGAGATGAACTATCCTTAATTAGCTAGTATAATATGCTAACCATAGATCCTAACTTCTACTTATTGCTTTCCACTACCTGGATAAAAATAAAACATTTTAAATCATACTTGGATAAAAATACATACGGCATCCCACACTCGGATCCTAAAAATCAAAACAACATTCTTTTTCTACATCTCTTTCCTATGTATAGCTCAAACATCTTTATTTGCAGTCCATTTTCATTCACTGTGTGCAGTCTTTGACACTCTTTTTCGTACCAGGATCAATTTCCACTGGTTTCCCTTGGGGGTGTCAAATTCTGACTTGGAGCAGGGAGAAGGGGGGTCAATGTCTACTGGATTGACCTATTCACCCCTCCTCATTTCTCAGAGATGGTGCAGATCAAAACTGTTGATCTCACTCTAACTGCCACTCAGGGATCCCTCCCCTTCTTCCGTCGAGGTGTGGTCACCTCGTGCTGTCACTCAATAGGGGCATGACCCCCTGCTGTTGCTGTATGACCTGTTTAGTTGAAACAGGAGCTCTTTCCTCGGATGTCAGTTGCGTCGATCTTAGGTGGGGTGATTAGACCTCCCCTCTGGCGCTGTCACGGCTGTTGAGGAGGTAGTGTTGTCTCCTACAGTCGTCGCTGGCTCGACCCCAGCCAGGCAATGGAACCGCTGGGTAGACACTAGCCAGTGTCCTGGATCAACAGTACCGATGGAGTCCTTGGTCTTCCTCGTACCACACTCTGATGACTGCTGACTCCCCAATCTCCCATTCGTATCCTGCAGTGAGTATATATCGCTTCGGTGGACAACGCAGGTTACTTCTATCACAACAATTGATTGAGAATCCATATTTTC
Organism: Notolepis coatsorum; assembly: GCF_963971535.1. Taxonomy (NCBI): domain Eukaryota; kingdom Metazoa; phylum Chordata; class Actinopteri; order Aulopiformes; family Paralepididae; genus Notolepis; species Notolepis coatsorum. Next base: position 44,269,555 of record NC_140171.1, read on the forward strand.
CTCCCTCAGACACTCTTTACTGGTCTGAGTTTGACAACTTTCTTTTCTTTTCCAAATCATTTATCTATATATTTCATGGCTTCTAGATCGTTAATATTCAAAATTCTGAAGAATTCACAGGGCTCTCATTATTTTGTGCTGTACTCTATTACTAGACAGTATACCCCACCACCCTTTGATGTGGAATTTCATTCTAAACATCATACCTCCATTCCTGGACAGCTACCTCGGGCCGGACAGCCAGTACTGACGAGAGCCCTCCTCCAATAGATCCTACACGCACGGCAACAAATCACAGTCACCTTTAACCACACATCTTTCATATGCTCTGCCAGCCTCTACCAAGCCGTCAGAGTCCCCCACAAGCCAATTATCAATTGCACATGTCCACACCCTACACAAAGGCTATTTGGCCAATGGCGACCAAAACCTACTGAGCTTATCAATGTACAGAGAATCATGTTTTCCAACACTCCACCAATCGCGACACAACCCCCAGATCCTAGATCTGGATTCTTAATGAGCGGAGAACAAAACCATGAACCAGCTCTAGTCCATTCACATTGTTCCCAGCCCACTATATGGACATATGTTACCAGTCCCGCTGTGTCGAGATTCCTCCCAGCCTGTCAGGTCCTAAGAAAAAATAGAGAAAAGAAACAAAAACAAAGAAAAACATGCCAAAACAACAAATGAAAACAATAAACAAAATTTGTGAGCACCGCTTTTTCAGCTCACTCCTAGAAACAAAATTAACCTATCATCTAGGGGCGTAACCACCCCTGTATATACTAAGAAAAAATCAAAAGAATAAACAAAATGAAAACTTCCGGCCTAAGGCAGAAATTGCCTATAGAAAACTAGGAAATAAAAAATAAAATGAAATATACTTCTAAATCCAATATTCATGATTGTTAATGCCCATCTATCAATATCATAAAACCTAGGAAAGACTATGGGTCTTCTTAATTTCTCAATCATGCATTCCACCCTTTGACCAAACTGATTATTGATCAAGCATGGATAATTACTATTGACCACTAGCTGACGCCGTGTCACATCATTTCTCTGTCTAATATTAAATATCTAATATTAACTGTTTAACCTAGTTCAGAGTCCACATGACCACAAAAGTCATTGCGGTGACAATTTTTCTCTCCCTCCCATCTGTGCAGCCTGGCCAGGCTGCACAGGTGGGAGACATCAAAATCGTCCACCATACCATTCTCTCTTACGCTTTCCTTACTGCCACAGCAAGAGTTGATCAGAAACACTGTAGCAAAAAGGAAAATCCATGATTGGTATATTTCCCTACTGGGAATATTTGATTTGATGTTCTTGTTAGTACGATTAGCTCATGCATCCGTCAGTTACTTCATCACTCCACGTTAGTCGCACATCCATTTTAGTAACTTCCACTCATAACCTAATCACCTAACCCCTCTATATATTTTTTATTCTATTTTTATTCTAATCAGTAGTATATATTTTTTATTCAATTCATTTTCATTTTTAATACCTATCTATATTCTTTATTCTGCCGGCGGCCTCTGCAGACATGACCTTTGAAAATGAAAATCAGTCCACAGATCCAGCAAACCTGTCCTTGTTTCCTCGGTTGTGGGACCCTGTGGGCCCCCCGCCTGTAATCGGATGGCCCTGGGTTCATCGGGCCCAGCGTCTGTCCTTGCTCTCTGCCATTACCTCCATGGCTCTCACCTCTGACAGTCCCTTCCTGGTTTCGCCCCCCTTGAGCCTGTTCTGGGGAGAAAACCACATACCTTTCTCGTTCAGCCACCGTCCTTTGAGCCTGCTGTTGGGAGGGGTCTGGACATTCACCCCGCCCGAGGCTCTCAGCACCCTGTCGAGGCCCCGCCCCCTGTCTGGGCAATGGGGCACAGGGCATTGCTTGATCAGGGCGGCCTAATTCCGACGCCCGAAGCATGACCTCAGTCACTGTACCATCTAGCAGTACATTCTTTCTCGCCAGTTCTTGCTCCAGCCTCTGCGTCTCGTGGGCGGCTTGACCAATCTCCAGCTGTGTCTTCATCAGGTCTCGATGAACTGCCTCATGTCGTTCGAACGCTGCTATAAACGCTCTCTGTTGTCTATAGGTCGACGCCTCTTCCCCCATCTCAGCGCTGGCGATCTGGCGTCCCATCGCTGGGCCCCGCCTCTCCTCTTGGCTCTGGTGCTGAGGGGGTCCTGGACAGGGGGAGCTTGCGGGCTGTGGGCACTGTTCTTGATACCGACCTTGGTTTTGCCTGTATCCGCCTCTTCGTTTGAGCGCCCATCGGGGGACTCCTTCTCCGGGTTGAACGTCCTGATCACAGTCCCTCGATGTATGTCCGAGATTCCTGCACTTCCAGCACTCAAATGGCCGAGCTCTTGATCCAACACTGGCCCTCGCTGACTGGCTCCTCGTCACCGGGCCACGTCTCTCAGTTTGGTGCTGATGTTGGGGGTGGGGGAAACCTGGGCAAGGGACACTGGTGGTCTGTAGAAACTGTTTGTGTATTATCCCATACCTGCTGTCGGTCTCTGTTCCAGCCGTACGGCCAGAGTCAACTCCCTGGGACTGCTGCAACAACATCGCTCTCCTCAGTTGCTTTCTTTGTCTCTTGGTTAAATTGCAGTCACCCGTAATGGACACTCCAGCGTGGATCGGCTCTGGTAAAACAGTTGTCTCTGGTTCTCTCTCCCCAAAGACCCCCTGTGTCGGAGTTAAAGACATTATTTCCAGTCCCTCCGTCACGCTCGTCTCATGAGGGGAATCAGTCATATTCAAATCAATCAGGTTAACGTCACTGCTCAATTCGGTCAATGAAATATCTGCAGAAGTTATCGGCATTTCCCCACTGTTGGCCTGACTACTGTTGGCCATTTTTATATTGCTTCTATTTTTTATACTATGGGTTAATGAAATAGACTAATTGTCAACTCTCGTTTTTGTTATCTTATTTCTTCTTCTAATTGCTCCTATCAAATTTGGTGACTCTGCTCTATATTAATCATTCACACTCGCTCTCATACACTAAAATTTTACCATTTGGAAAGCAAGTTTCTCCGTACTTCAACCTATTTTTACAACCTTGAGTTAAAAATCACTCACACTGGCAGAAAGATTTATTGGTGCAGACAGGAATTGACAAAACGCTTAGTATACTACACCCAGACTTTTAACAGTCCATTGTTCCTCCGTTGGAGTTTGGAATCATCAGCACTGCTTCTGTCCGCCCTCGAGCAGCTGTGAAGAAGGAAAGAAAAAAAACATACACTTAATTAGCAGTGGCATTTCCCCTTCACAATCCATCATTATCTTTAAGCATGGAATGTCGGGCATCCTCTATACTAATATCACTTTAGAGAGCGTTAGTGAAATCTTCTTTTGAATTTTAACGACACGGCCTTAGCTGTTATCTGTCTGTTGTCCTCATCGGAAAACTGGATCTTCCAATCCCTTTGTCGTGTATCTGCATTACATGACTCTGGGGAACACTATTTCGCATCAGCCTCTTCCGTCTGTTGATCAATCAGAAATGTGTTATTCACAGCCTATCATTTCTAAACACTTGTGCTGGATATGGTAATTTAGTCGCTTAAAATCGCTTCTTCCTCTTAATGGATTTGTAATTCCTTTCTCATAAAATACTTTAACTCTTATATGCTCTTCAAATGACTATGTGTATATGTAATTCTAACATTTCCTTCTATGTGTAGCTGTATTTATTTCCATCTGAGAAAGTCTAACATTGTATTCCTCTCATACTTTCTTTTTACATCACAGTATTCACATATTTTATTCATAATTCATACTCATCTCCCCGTTAACACCTTAACCTTAGGTGTTAAAACAACTACCGCCTTCAACTCACGAGAAATTAAATAAACTTTCAGTGACTTATATCACAGAATCCCTGTGGCTTGGAACAGTGTCCCACAACCTGTTCATTAAATTACAGGTGCAGACACTATCCCCATTTTGAAATCCCTGCAGACCAATGATATCCCACTGGTCCGCCATTCGCAGCCCTAGGCATCCCTTCCAGTAGCGACCTGAAAGTGAAACCCCGGACTCCCCGCACAAGGATATCCAAAATCCATACAGCTCTCAACCACCGCTGCACTTACACAGCACCTCAGATTAAATATCCACATAATTTGACACAAAGCCACAACCCGTACCCTAATGCACCCCTCGACCCCCTGCGACCACAGTGGGGGAGTTGTGAGCTGGTACCCCAGTTGAAATGAAAAGAAAAATTACACCTTCTTCGCCGACATCTAAACACAACCGTGGCCGGCAGGAATCCTACCACTGAACCCCCAATGCATGACAAACCCTGGCACGTCCCCTCCATCATACGCTTTGTTCTTCTACCAACATCGCCATCGCAGGTGCAGCCGAGCAGAGCGACCCCTCATACGCAGGTCCATCTACGAGTCCCAAACCTAATCTCAAAGCACGCTCCGACTTACGGCCCACCATCATGAACGCAACACACAAGACACTGACACGGAGTCTCTATCACATCAGCCAGAGTTCGTCCAAACGCAAAGGAAGAAGCACGAGCGCCATGCCAACCAAAGCATAGCGCCACTGGTTCAACACGACCGGCCGCCACCCAGGGACCACATCATACGGTCCTCATGCAGCCTCGTCAACCCGAACCCGCGTTGCCCCGGGTCAGCAGCGCCTCACTCCTCCGTTAAGTCAAGGGACCGGACGGTGGCTGGAGCCCTGGAGAGAGCCAGAGAGTACGGCCCCACCGCTCGCTGCCACAACATCATTGCCCTGACACTGGCCAATACCACTGTCATTGCATTTGCCTTACCCGTCATTACCACTAGTGGGTGTCAACTAAACCAGCACCAGAGCAATCCTGCCGTCCAACCCCGCGATGCGGCCTCTAAGTGCTGTTGAGTCCGCATCACAACCGTGATGCACACTTCTACCGGTGGAGCTCATAGCGGGAAGAGAGAGGGAGAGAGGGAGAGAGGGAGAGAGAAGGAGGGGGAGAAAAAGAAAAAGGGAGAGTGCGTACCCCCGCATCTCATCCTACTTCCTAATACACACCTGTGCGCCCCCAAATCCACCCCCCCCCCACATTGCTCTAACCAACCTACACACAATTCCCCTCAACTGAACACTGCTTGCTCAGTTGCTCCATTCCCTGAACCAGCACTGAAAATTGTGGGCATTGAACATATCAAACCTCTTATTAGGGGCGGAGACCGCATCCGCAAACTCAATCAGAGGGAAACATTCTGGATTCATAGCCTTGACGCTCTTAATGCCCCTGGGCTAAATGAGGATATTGACTTCATGTGTTATCTTTGATTTCTATCCTATATTTTTATTGCCATTGTATTGTGTGTATTCTTTGTACCTTACATAGGCTACATAGGCTATTATATTTTTCTGTATATTGCTTACTGATTATTTATCTATGCTTATACTTATAGCCTGTTTGATATATATATTTTTAATTTTTCTACACTGTCACTGATTGATGGCTCCGCCCTTGCGTGTGCCTTCCAATCATCACTCGGTTCAATCATTTGGTGTTTATTGCTTTATTGTTTCACCTGACACTCACCTGTGGGTAATTAAGGGGGTGATGTGTTTGCACATTTTACTCCAATCCTGATGAAGACCGCTATGGTCGAAACATGTTGAATAGATTTTAAATGACTTAGCCACTTTAAATAAAGGCTTTTTAACCATCTTCCCTCTGGATTTTACATATTTTTGAGTGCCTGGATCGACTCTCTTCTCTGAAAAATGGATTGTGCTTTGTACTGTAGGCCTACAGCTTAAATTAACATGCAGGGAAAGCCTAAACTGATACCCAGTATGTTGTTGCATAGGGCAGTGGTTCTCAAACATTTCATGTCAAGGACCCCCCAAATTGACAATTAGCCCACAGACCCCCATTTGAAAAGATGTGCCATGGACCCCCATAAGACAATATTTGTACGGCTCTAGCAGTGATTCTCAACCATTTTAATTCCAAGGGCACCCATTTAATGGCATTTCTATCTTTGGGACCCCAATTTATATTGTAAAATCAATGTTAATTTAACTCTTGACGGTGTACAATGGACGTTGGGGTCCATTTGTACACCGTCCGAGTTACAGACCAATAAGGGTCCATTTGGTTCCTAACTATCAAGGCGGACGCCATTTTGAGAACCAACGGCACGCTGTGCAAAATGTTTCACTCACCACACTCCAAAAAAGTTGTGAAGGTCAATTGGCCCTCAAAACAGATGAATTTCTGCCGGTCAATGTGTTTAACACGTACAGCCTGCATCTGATGGCAAATAAATAATAACAGTTACTAAGATGATATAGGGCACAACAACTCATGCATTATGAGGAGTGTTACAATTAGAAAATATTACAAAAGCACCATCTACAGTAAATTTCGCTGAGTACATTTTACTCAAACTGAGTACATTTTACTCAAACTGAGTAAAACTTTACTCACGTCTTGGGCTCAAATTGACTCAGTTTGAGTAAAATTTACTCTGTGAAATTTACTGTGAGGCTATCTAGTTCCACAAGTTTCCATTATATTATACATGGAGGCAGAACACACATACCTAACATTACGGTGATGGAGCGTCTCACAAATCTATGTGCACGTGCACCCGTTAACGAGCGACAGTGAAAAGTGTCTGGGCGGAAACAAGCGCTTGACAGTTTGGTTCCGCATTAAGAGTCAATCCACAATCTAGAGGCGAATTGTTGGGCATTCATTCAAATTAGTCAACCCAGTACAATGGTTCAAATAAACACTTGTTGAACCGAACAGTGCGTCAAATTAACTTGTTATGTCCATTTACCGCTAGTAAAACAGTCAACCTACAGCACATCGCGGCAAATTTACGTGACTCTATTTAGAGTAAAACACACGTTGTCTCTGCCACCGTTTCAGCAAAATCCGCCAACATGTAACATATAATTGTTCCATCTCCTGTACTATGTCTACTTGTCTTGTATGTTCTTAATACGTCAGTTTTTGTATGGATATAGTTATATCACTACTTTTAACAACAGCCTACAGGCATGGTCTACAGGTATGGTCTCAGGCCTATACAGGTATAGCCGCATGCAGGTGAAAATGAGCTTCTGGCTAACACTAGCTCATATACATTTTACATGAAAACCGACATGTTGATTAATGTGCACTGTCCCTGATAGCAATACTGTTGATAATTGAATACTCGTGTTGCACCGACGTACCTGTTCTTAAGTTATTGTCCATAAAACTGTAAAACGTTTATTTAATAGCGTGCGTGCAAACGTAGCAGCTAACATGCTAACATCGTGATAGATGGCTCTGTGGCTATAGCTGTGGCTATAGCTGTAATGTACGGTGACTCTATTTAGAGTAAAACACACGTTGTCTCTGCCACCGTTTCAGCAAAATCCGCCAACATGTAACATATAATTGTTCCGTCTCCTGTACTATGTCTACTTGTCTTGTATGTTCTTAATACGTCAGTTTTTGTATGGATATAGTTATATCACTACTTTTAACAACAGCCTACAGGCATGGTCTACAGGTATGGTCTCAGGCCTATACAGGTATAGCCACATGCAGGTGAAAATGAGCTTCTGGCTAACACTAGCTTATATACATTTTACGTGAAAACCGACATGTTGATTAATGTGCACTGTCCCTGATAGCAATACTGTTGATAATTGAATACTCGTGTTGCTCCGACGTACCTGTTCTTAAGTTATTGTCCATAAAACTGTAAAACGTTTATTTAATAGCGTGCGTGCAAACGTAGCAGCTAACATGCTAACATTGTGATAGATGGCTCTGTGGCTATAGCTGTAATGTTGCAAATTAGTTACACACATTGCTGTTTAATAAATTAACAAATAATAATAATAATCTTACCTGGTATTTGGCATCCAACTTGATCCAAGAGAAGGAAAATATCGCTGTATTGCGCTCTTGCTGCTATACCTGAGCTTGAAGCGACGACTTGCCGAAAGAGAAAGATGGCGTTGTCACCTTTGGAAATTATATGGATAGTAGGCGTATAGTTCCAATAGAAACTCTTCTGGAACTTTACTCTCACTCTATTGGCCACAGGCAATGATTATGCCCCAAATGGAGTAAATATGACTACTTGAGAGGAAAATAATAACTCCGTAATAATTACTCTGGGAAAATGACTCCCCAGTTTTTCCTGTGTACCAAATGTTCACAACTCTTGGGATTTCTTTTACTCAGAATTTTCTGAAGTGTTGGATAGGCATGCTCCACTAAAATCTGTTAAAGTTAAGGGAAGTCATCTTCCATGGATAACACCGGATCTTATAAGCAGCTTCAGGCATAGGGATCGAGTCTGGGCCAGATTCCGAAAAGACAAGGACCCAGTTGTCTGGGAGGAGTATAAACGGCTGAGAAATGTTAGCAAGACTATGGTCAGAAATGCCAAATCCAATTATTTTAAGGACTCCTTAGCTCGTGATTTCAAGATTAAAACTTTAACTGGTGTATCCAAAAATAATATTATTGACCAGATAAAAGTGAATACTATTATACGAGATCCACAGCTGATTGCACAGTCATTCATCCAGCATTTTTCACCTGTCACTGCTGCATCATCACTCGATCCCGTGTCTGATCTCTTCCCAGATAGCAAAAGGTGTTAATTCAATGTTGATTTATGGTCAAAATGCTTGATTTTTGGTTAAGGTCGACGATTGATGTTGAATCACCCATTAACCGCTAAAGCAATTGACTAATGTTGAAAACATATCATTGAATCAATATTGTTTTGTGGTTGCATTTTAATGATTGAAATGCCAATATCTAATAAATGTTGAATCAACGGATGCTGTTCAACGTATGCTGTTTGTCGTCATTACGTTGGACCGATCCGAATTCCCCCCCCCCAATTTAAACAGACGTACGTCCCAGCATGCAGCTGAGCACTCGATGTGAACTGCTGTTCAGAACAGCACGTCTGGTTCCCCCGGATTTGATTCTACTGAGTGCTTTACAGTAAGTTTTGGCTATATTACTTTTATCTTAACTGTGTTCTGTGAAAAATAACGTTATTGTGAGTGTGCACCAGTGGATCTTGACGGCGTTGTGCATGTGATATGCTGCAGTTTGGTAGGTAAATATATATATACGTCAACTAAGATAAATATTCATGAATATTCGTAGCGTGTGCTTAATATAACTCTGGAGAGTGTGCAAGTGGAATCGTACGGTTGTTTAAGTTATTTCGATGTATTTATTATAGCGCCAACGATTAGAAATTGCGTGGTCCAATTGCGTGCGTTGGTACTGAATGACGTTGTGCGACTCAGCCAATCAAAAGCATGCTTATTGGGTGAACAGGAAGTAGTCAAGGAAGCACGCGCTAGCTGGCCTAGTAAACACGTGGATCCGTAAATGCAACGTTGCCTACCAGACAACAACGGGACCGCGTGTTTCTTTTTGTATGGCTGTTCAAACTAATTTTACAGTTCTGCTAGCTACATGCAGTATTTAGCGAGCTGGGTTAGCCGGTTAGTTGGCTTTGAATCCCGGCTGCGGCTAGGTAGCCAGCTAGCTAAATGCACCGCGACGGTGATGTCACCAAACAAAATGGCGGCGCCCATGTTGATAAAGCGCTTCACATAACAAATCGTTTTTTCTTAGAAACTGCTTATTTTTATAACGTGATTTTTTTCTGTGGCTTATCTAAATACTAATTTGATGCTATGACTATGTTTATATTGCTATATGCTTCATCTCCCCTTGCACTCTTTCTAAGTTGGTTAAGGTTAGAGTTTGTCTTAGAGAATGGCGATAGAACGCCAGGTAGTTTGCAGGCTGTTTGAGACTTAATTGTTCTAGCCAAGTAAATACCACAATTTATGTACCATTACATTGACTATATAGTTAGACGTTTGGTTATATACATGGTATTTTCTAATGAACAATATAACAATAATATAATAATGGACTCTCTTGATATTGATCAAAATGTAGAATTATGCAAGCGTTTCACCCTGCACATTGCAATGCAGCACATTAATGTCGACCCTCCCCCCTTTTTTCTTTCTTTTTCCAGAATCACGTACCAGTTTCAAGAAGCCGCACGTTGCAGCAATTGAAGCAAAGACCTGTTCTAGCCAAGTAAATAGCACAATGTATGTACCATTACATTGACTACAGCACCTCATCACTATGTCATCTTATTCTCGGGCTAAAATACGTAGAGTCAACAAATTAGTGAGAGAGACAGAGCAGGCTATCCTCACTGATTATAAGTTAATTGTTGCTGCTAATTCAAGGACAAACCATCACTCTTTAGAGAACACAGATCCTGTCACAGCCTATACTGAGTGCCTGCTCGATTTACCAAAGACAGACTTGCCACTAGATTTAACAACTAGATCAGACTTGCCACTAGATTTATCAACTTCAGACTTGCCACTAAACAGACCACTAACTATCAGTGATCAAAGTGAAAATATTGACTCACCAGGTGAGTCAAATGCACATTTTGAAAGTATAGCTGGGGATGACGAAATTGAACCTGAACATGTCTTTGACAGTGATGAGCATAATGAAGATTTCCTCATGACAAGTTTAAAATATTGGGCAACATCCTATTCAGTCTCTCTGGTTGCACTATCATCTTTGCTGTCCTTTTTGAAGATGTTTCACCCCACCCTTCCTAAAGATGGAAGAACATTGCTAGGAACACAAAAACATGTGCCTACCACTAAGATTGAAGGGGGAGAATACTATCATTTTGGTTTAGTCAAAGGGGTGCTTTCACGGTTGGCATGTTTGATTTTACTGGCAACTCTGACAACTCTTAATTTACAGTTTAATATAGATGGTTTACCTTTATTCAAAAGTTCTAAACTTCAGTTTTGGCCCATACTTGGAAGTCTCAAATGTGACTACACAAAGTCCCCATTTGTTGTTGGCATTTTTTGTGGTCTAAGCAAGCCAAAGAGTGTTTTTGAGTACCTAGAGCAGTTTGTCAAAGATCTTCAGAATGTACTGTCTAATGGCATTATTTATAATGACAAGCAATTTGATGTACAGATTTCTTCTTTCATTTGTGATGCCCCGGCTAGAGCTTATATTAAGCAGACCAAGGCATTTAATGGCTATTCTGGTTGTGACAAGTGTTTTCAGGAGGGTGTATGGAGAAATAAAATGACATATCCTGAAACAAAAGTCAGACTTAGGACAGACTCCAGTTTCTCAGACATGGTTGATGAGGCACATCACAATGGGACGAGCCCTTTAACAGGTTTAGTTAAGATGGTTTCTATGTTTCCAACTGATTACATGCATCTCTGTTGTCTCGGAGTTACAAGGAAACTGCTTAATATATGGTTAAAGGGGAAGAATTTGGCAACAAGGGTCCCTTCCAAAACTGTACAAGCCATTTCAGGTAAACTGCTAAAGCTACGTCCCTACATGCCTTGTGAATTTAACCGTAAACCAAGGGAACTGTCAGAGTTAGATCGCTGGAAAGCTACTGAGTTGCGATCCTTCATGTTGTATTGGGGTCCTGTTGTTTTGAAGGATTCCCTCCCCAGTGAGCTGTATGACAACTTCATGTTGTTTTCTGTTGGAATGTACTTGTTGCTGTCCCCTAGTATTTCTGAGGAAATGTTGGCCTTTGCGCACAAGTTGATGGTTTCTTTTGTTGAACACTTTGGGACAGTGTATGGAAGAGGTGAAATTGTGTACAATGTACACCAGCTTATTCATTTGGCTGAGGAATACAGGAAGTTTGGCACTCTAGATAATATCTCAGGATTCCCTTTTGAGAACTATCTTGGACAAATTAAGCATCTTCTACGCAAGCCACATCAGCCTCTACAACAGGTAGTGAAAAGGTTGTCTGAAATTCCACATGTTGGATCCCCATGTCCCACAGATGATCCAATTTTGCGTAATATTCACACTGATGGGCCTGTCCCCCCACAGTTTACTTCTTCACAACAGTACAGGAAGGTCTCCACTCATCGGTTTACTTTGTCCACAAAGAAAGGAGACAATTGTATTGAGGTTGGAGATGGATTTGCATTAGTAGAGAATATTCTTAAATCAGAGGAAGAGGTATATATAATTTACAGAAAGTACAGACACAAACAGCCATACTACATGTATCCCTGTGAATCATCATACATTGGTACATACAAGGTCAGTGGCTTGCAAGAAGATATAGGGATAGGTAAACTTCGCTATATCAAGCGCAAATGTCTTCTCTCTCCAGACGGAGATGGTGCCATTGCAATACCACTACTTCATTTAACAGCATAACCATACTGCCCTACAAAGCTAAAGTGCAGTAACTATATTGACACACTGACTCTAACGTCGGATTTCGGGGCATAACTTACCTCATTAATAAATACACAATTAGTACAATATTACATGTACACAGATAACATGTTTGGCTGGCCAATTGAAACGCTTAAAGGAAAACTCCAACATTTTGTGAAATTAGCTTATTTAACATCTTCCCTGGAGTTGGACAAGAAGATGCATACCTTTTTCGTCTCTCTGCATGCTTTGGGCTTAGGGAACGCCTGGACCGTTAGCCTAGCTTAACTTAATCACTGGAAGTGGGGCAGACATCTAGCCTAGTTCACTACAGTCAGGAAATATACTCCAAATACAACTCCCAAACGTTCCTGTAAACATGTTGTGACCTGTGTGTTTACCCCGTCTCCCAGTCACACAAGTCACACGAGTCTCCCAGTCACATGAGTCTCGTGTGACTGGGAGACTTTTGTGACTTGGAGACTTGTGTGACTTGTGTGACTTGGACTTGTGTGACTTGTGTGACTTGTGTGACTTGGAGACTTGTGTGACTTGGAGACTTGTGTGACTTGTGTGACTTGGAGACTTGTGTGACTTGTGTGACTTGGACTTGTGTGACTTGTGTGACTTGTGTGACTTGGAGACTTGTGTGACTTGGAGACTTGTGTGACTTGTGTGACTTGGAGACTTGTGTGACTTGTGTGACTTGGACTTGTGTGACTTGTGTGACTTGTGTGACTTGTGTGACTTGTGTGACTTGTGTGACTTGGAGACTTGTGTGACTCGTGTGACTTGGAGACTTGGACTTGTGTGACTTGTGTGACTTGGACTTGTGTGACTTGTGTGACTTGTGTGACTTGGAGACTTGTGTGACTTGGAGACTTGTGTGACTTGTGTGACTTGGAGACTTGTGTGACTTGTGTGACTTGGACTTGTGTGACTTGTGTGACTTGTGTGACTTGTGTGACTTGTGTGACTTGTGTGACTTGGAGACTTGTGTGACTTGGAGACTTGTGTGACTTGGAGACTTGTGTGACTTGTGTGACTTGGAGACTTGTGTGACTTGTGTGACTTGGACTTGTGTGACTTGTGTGACTTGTGTGACTTGTGTGACTTGGAGACTTGTGTGACTCGTGTGACTTGGAGACTTGGACTTGTGTGACTTGTGTGACTTGGAGACTTGTGTGACTCATGTGACTTGGAGACTTGTGTGACTGGGAGACTTGTGTGACTTGGAGACTTGTGTGACTTGTGTGACTGGGAGACGTGGTAAATACACAGGTCACAACATGTTTACGGGAACGTTTGGGAGTTGTATTTTGATTGTATTTGGAGTATATTTCCTGACTGTAGTGAACTAGGTTAGATGTCTGCCCCACTTCCAGTGATGAAGTTAAGCTAGGCTAACTGTCCAGGCGTTCCCTAAGCCCAATGCATGCAGAGAGACGAAAAAGGTATGTATCTTCTTATAACTCCAGGGAAGATGTCAAATAAGCTAATTTCACAAAATGTTGGAGTTTTCCTTTAAATGCTTCAAAAATGCAATGTGTGCGGACTAATTACCAACGTTTCCTCGTACCAGCTAGTGTGCTTATCCAGGCTGGGCTGCTTACCCAGGCGCTTTCACCCGAGGAGCCCTAGACGAGAACCGTGTGGATATGTACACTGGATAACCTACACCGACGACTACAGACAGAAATAAGGCTGGTACTATAGATTATTCACCTTACGTATAAATACGTTTCAGGTGGATACAGCAGTTAGTTACCCCAATAAGTTGAAGCCTTCACCACGATACAACGTGCTGTGAAGTGTGCCCGTTTTGCCCCAAAATAGAGCCTTGAGACCGCGTGCAAATTGATAGCTGAAGTGTCAGAGTTTAAAGCTGTATCGTCGAGTTCGACCTATTCTATTATTATTAGTCTATTATGTATAGTGTATCATGCGGCTACCGTTCTACAGTGACCAGTATTACCAACGTTTCCTCGTACCAGCTAGTGTGCTTATCCAGGCTGGGCTGCTTACCCTGGCGCTTTCACCCGAGGAGCCCTAGACGAGGACCGTGTGGATATGTACACTGGATAACCTACACCGACGACTACAGACAGAAATAAGGCTGGTACTATAGATTATTCACCTTACGTATAAATACGTTTCAGGTGGATACAGCAGTTAGTTACCCCAATAAGTTGAAGCCTTCACCACGATACAACGTGCTGTGAAGTGTGCCCGTTTTGCCCCAAAATAGAGCCTTGAGACCGCGTGCAAATTGATAGCTGAAGTGTCAGAGTTTAAAGCTGTATCGTCGAGTTCGACCTATTCTATTATTATTAGTTTATTATGTATAGTGTATCGTGTGGCTACCGTTCTACAGTGACCAGCATTACCAACGTTTCCTCGTACCAGCTAGTGTGCTTATCCAGGCTGGGCTGCTTACCCTGGCGCTTTCACCCGAGGAGCCCTAGACGAGGACCGTGTGGATATGTACACTGGATAACCTACACCGACGACTACAGACAGAAATAAGGCTGGATTATATTAGTTTAGGACGGTATGGGAATGGCTTGTAAGGAGAGATCATTATGAGTACCGTAAATTCTCATTTCAGCCCTTTGAAGATGAATGGTGAGGTGGTGCTGTGGTCAGTTGTACAGTTCCCAAATGGTGGGACAGCAGTAGTTCTAGAGAGCTGGTTTAATGCTAAAGACCAGACTGTGTTATGGCCCCCTAAACACATAAAGCTCACAAAAGCCCTTCGAGATGGACTGCAACCAGATGATAAATGGATCACCTATAAGGATGTACGTGAGCTTACTACGTGTGGTGAGTATTTCGTGCAACACATACACAAAAAGTGAGGACGCAAATTGTGACGATGCACATATGATAAGAGGTACATATATTTTTTCGTTAAACACTGGACTGCAGATATGTTAATTGTCATTTTCTCTCTGCTCTTTCCAGAGACCCATGATGAGGCCAAAAAACGAGAGACCAAGTACACCTCAAAAAATTTAATCTGAGGACGAAGGAGATCTCCGCCAGAAAAGAAGATCCAGGTACAGTGTTCACTTTGTTAAAGGGACAACTCTCCCTAGGGTGTTGTAAATAATGGCACTGCTGTTGTAGTTGCAAGTAGTGCTAAAAGGATAACACACAGTGGCCTGAGGGCCTATGTATTCAGACTTTAGCCTTGACTAATAAACGTAGTATCATAACTACATTTATTTATATGTGTGTATATATATACTTTTTTTTAGGCCAAATCAGCAGTATGTGCACTCGGACTCTGACTCGAGTGGCGACGCCAAAAGAAAACGTTTTGCCAAAGCACCTGATGTGGGTTTCCCAGGTATTGATGCAATGCATTTATTTTATATATGCACTTTGGAAATGGCTACAGTTAATAATAATAATAATAATAATAATAATAAACAGTTAAACAAATTAGTCTGACCATGTACCGACAAATTGAGCATTTTAATTTGATTGGACTTCTGCATTTCTTGCAGTTATTCTATAGTTGGCCCAAAATATATACATTGTGAATAACATGCCAACTAAAATATGTTGTAGGACAGACTCCAAAATCGAGCCGGTCTCGTAAGGCGCTAAGATCCGTCAACCCTCCAGTTGTTGGCCAAGAGCCTACAATGAATGGTATGTTGCTATGCATGTTAAAATGCCAACTAGATGACTGTTTAAACATGATTTGTAGCATCTTCAATTCTCACCCTGGCTTACCTTTTTTAGATTCTTTGGATGGTGGCATGATCTACAGCTATTTAGATTCGTTGCAGACTCCTGATCCAAATAACAGTAAGTGAACCCATATCTGTGTTCTTGTGAGGAGCTTGCTGGCAGGTCGCTGGCATCATGCATGCAACAGAATACATGTTTACAATGTGCATGCCAGCCCACTACAAAAATTCAAAGCCTTCACAACTTGCAAGCAATGTCACAATAAAAATGTGTAGTTGTACATAATGCTTTTATATTGAGCACAATTTCCACCATGTTTGAGTCGCAACTTATTTTACATTTCCCCTTTGTAGATCTGGTTACTAGCAACTACCGGCAATCGCTAACTCAACATAATGGTGAGTTATCAAGCAATCTCATAACATAATATTCTGGCATGTTTAAAATATCTGTATTGTCTCGCATTGTCTTTGATATTTTTATTAAAGTAGTATTTGGCAGTGCACGTGAAATCAGCTGAATGGAAATCAAACATTTTCTCACATGGGGGATTACAATAGCGTCATTTGCTAATAACTTTGTGTATTTCCTACTGTGTTTCAGCCGAGATGCCAGGATTTGATATTGTTCAGTATCACCAGCAGCAGCAGGCCTCACATGTCCAGCAGCTGCAAGATCGACAAAGTGCAAGTAGTGGTATGATACTGTACTCTTTCAGTAACAGTGTTTTGAGAGACGGGGATACAACTCCTTACACCCCTTCCTGACATAGAGCGACGCGAGCGAGCGAGAAAAAGTGATTAAAATGTATTCGTTTCAATCAGACTATCCTGACCTGCCGCGAGCGACAGTGAACTGAGCAGCGATGTCGTTCACCCCTCAAATATTCGCTCGCTGTGTCTCTAGTTGAGCGATTACGCGGCCGAGTCCCGCCCCTAAACACTTTTTATTGGTCGAGAATCCAGGTAACACACACTCGGACACGCGCTGCGTCATATCAGGACAGTGTCGTGTGCGATTTCGTCTCCAGTTCGCTCGCTTGCTGCCTGTCAGGAACCGGTGTTAGTGATTATGACATGTATGTTAATTTGACTGACAAGTCAGATTTTGTATTTTTAAATATAATGATTTGTTTCTACAGGGATGTCGGGATGCAGCTCGGGGCAATACTACAGTCCCCCTGGTCTCTCACAACATGCACAAAATGGTATGCCATTTTAGAGGGAACTACCACCAGTTTGATCCAATGCAGTCAAACTAGTGAAATATATAACTATGATTTTGTTTCTACAGCGATGTCAGGACACAGCTCAGGGCAATCTGGTGTTTCACAGCGTAGACAGATGGCCGGCGATGACGGGCAGCTTCTGAAAGGCAAGTCTATTGGACATGGTGTAATTCCTCGTGTGATTTGCTGCTTATTTTTATTTCTCACTTAATGATTTTAACTCTTCTTCTGAAGACCTTACCATCCAGAAGAATAATTCAATGCTGGCTGAATTACTTGTCGTGGTGAAGGATCTATCGAGAGATGTGCAGTTCATCAAGACAGAGTTGGCTGAGGGCAACATATCTGGTGGGACCAGGGGACATGGGGTGGCCACCACAACCACTATGCTCCCCTTCCAGCTGCCAATCGCCAGTGAACAAGACTTCAATGAGGCAGAATCATTACTGATGGAGCAATCAGTCCGTCAAAAGATGGTAATTTATTGAACTGCATTCATTTATCAAATGTAGATCGTTTCAGTGTGGTCTTGTTCAGGGGAAAAATGTGTTTAGCACTTTCTAGTTCAAAACGTGTTAGAGCTTGTATATCTGCTATTTATGAAACGTTTTGAAATTGTTCAAATATACCGTTTACATATGGACAGGAGGGTTAATGTGGTTAAACCTAATGACTGGCATGGGCTGGAATATCAGTGCATGCATAAAGTGTGTGTATAAACAAGTTGGTTGCTCTGTGTTCATAAAATAAACGTTATGCTGTTTCTAACGCAGGGCCTTCATTTTCTTCTCTCTGATTTAGATTTCTCGCCTGGCTTTGGTAGGAGGCACCAATTCAGAGAACCTGATCAGACTGATGTTGAAAACTGCTATGACCAATGCCCTGGCCAGTGGGTTCAACTGGGCTGGAAAGAAAGACAAGCGTTGTTCAGAAAGCAAGAAGCCATTCAAGCACACCACACTACAAGCCTGCATGTTTGGTGAGCTTCCTCCCCTGCAAACTACTTCATAGGTTAAAGGATAACTCCACTATTTTGGGAAATTAGCTTATTTAACATCTTCCCTGGAGTTAGACAAGAAGATGCATACCTTTTTTGTCTCTGTGCGTGCATTTTAGCTTTGGGAATAGATGCTCCGTTAGCATAGCTTAGCTTCATCACTGGAAGTGGGGGAGGACAGTAGCCTTACAGTGCCTTACAGTGTATTGCAAGGTCTGACATTGACCAAACTTGATATGCATGACCTTGGTGGGCTCTAGGTCAACTCCTGAAAAGGGGGTCAATGTCAGACTTTGCAATCAAAAGTTAGGGGGCTAATAACCCTTGCCATAATTTCAGTGCGCCCCTAACTTTTGATTGCAAGGTCTGACATTGACCCCCTTTTCAGGAGTTGACCTAGAGCCCACCAAGGTCATGCATATCAAGTTTGGTCAATGTCAGACCTTGCAATACACTGTAAGGCACTGTAAGGCTACTGTCCTCCCCCACTTCCAGTGATGAAGCTAAGCTATGCTAACGGAGCATCTATTCCCAAAGCTAAAATGCACGCACAGAGACAAAAAAGGTATGCATCTTCTTGTCTAACTCCAGGGAAGATGTTAAATAAGCTAATTTCCCAAAATAGTGGAGTTATCCTTTAAGTTTAGGTATTGAGGTGGTGATGCTGGTGATGCTGGTTATTCAGAATATAATTATGCTGTTGCAAAAAAAAAAAAAAAAAGTGTTATGTTGGAATAAAGTGATGAAAGTGCAACCTATAAGAAATGGACAACGTAATTGAGCTTTAGAGGTGCATGGATACACATTGTATTGCCTAGATGGTGTCAGGCTAGGCGATTGCTTAATTCTCTTTCCTGTCCAGTCTAACTGGATGCTGACTGTAGCTTGTTACTGTAGACCTACAGAGTGAGTAATTGAGTGATTTAAAAAAATCGCACTCGTGTGAAGTGAGGGGTGCTCTTATCATCGTACATCATCTCACCCACCTCTCTTCCTCCCTTTTTTATTTTTGTGTCTATCAGCTGCTGCTCGACAGTTTGACCCCAAGCTGACCGACCAGGACTACAGCGAAACTGTCAAGAAGTGGCTTCGTTATGCGCCAGACCGGGAGGGAGGCATCTCAAGGAACCGAAGTGACCCAAACTTAAGTCAAGCGAACCAGAGTCAAACTTAGGGTACCCCAGCACAGCACAGCACACACTGTTTCCCTGGTTCATACAGTACAAGGAATTACCCTGATGGACACTGTTCTTCCATGGACGGCATCTACTTGAATGACATGCTGCTTCAGCCTGTTCTTGGAACCGAAATGACCCAAACTTAATTGTCAAGCGAACCAGAGTCAAACTTGGGGTACCCCAGCACACTGTTTCCCTGGTTCATACAGTACAAGGAATTACCCTGGACACTGTTCTTCCATGGACGGCATCTACTTGAATGACATGCTGCTTCAGCCTGTTCTTGCAGTGTTTATTTTTTTTATTTTTTATTTTAACCTTTATTTACCCAGGGTAGGTTCGCTGAGCACAGATGCTCTTTTTCAGCTACGCCCTGCTTCACATTCACAGAGTTCCATTCACACCTGGGAGCTGCCCAGGCCTAACAAAATTAATAGTTGGTTTCAGGTTGCCGACCGACCCTGCCGATTTAGGTGCGACCCAATATATTTTATGAGTTTTTAGAAAAAATTATTAAAAAAAGAAAAAAAAAAAAAATTAATAAAGTTTCATAGAAATCTTAGTCAAACATTTAGTATTATGGATATTAAACATGCTGGCAGAGTACATGCATCCATGTTGTTGTGAACATTTTAATTAAATAAAGAAATTCCCTATCCATAGTC
The DNA here is from genome assembly GCF_963971535.1 of Notolepis coatsorum. Classification (NCBI taxonomy): domain Eukaryota; kingdom Metazoa; phylum Chordata; class Actinopteri; order Aulopiformes; family Paralepididae; genus Notolepis; species Notolepis coatsorum. The sequence goes on from NC_140171.1 coordinate 44,289,648, forward strand.
GCCGTGGGAAAGAATAAAATAAAAAAATAAAATAAAATAAATTCCCTACCTACCCATGGCCAAACTGACAACCAACCTGAAACCAACTATTAATTTTGTTAGGCCCCAGTACAACCACAGTCTGACACTGTTGGCCACTGAGCAACTCCACTGGAGCAGTTGGGGGTTTAGTGCCTTGCTCAAGGGCACTTCAGCGGTTGGTGTTAAGGGTATGGGAGAGAGTTATATGGGAGAGAGTTATAGAAACATTAGGGGTGTAACGGTACACAAAATCCACGGTTCGGTACGTACCTCGGTTTTGAAGACACGGTTCGGTATTATTTTCGGTACAGTGGGGGGGGGGGAGGGGGGGGGGGGGGGGGGTGAATCCAAAAAAAATTGCTTTTCATTTATCTATTTATTTAACTGTATTAAACAATATAAAACGAATTGGCCATAATTGACTGAGCAAACTAATGCTTACTGCTGTAACCTACTAATAACACTTAAGTAAATCTGAAGATTATTATATAGCAGATGCCTTGGAGGATAAGTCGTGGACAACTGTAGATCATCTAAGCTCCACTGTGTTTAAATTCAAATCCTATGCCATTGTTATTTAACCCTTGTGTCTGAAAACTAAAGTATTATACTCTTATTAGGGGACTAAATTGAAAAACTCCATAAAAAGATTATGTTGAAATAATTTCCCACTTTCTTTTCCATAAATATTTTATTCAACTTCAGCCCTGATCATAACCATTTTTTATATTATTTTTGTAATGAAATACTCCCACTTTTCTGAAAAGAGTTGTTAAATATGACAAAAAAAAGAATATGTGGTGGTTATGATCGGGCTGAAGTGGAATAAACAATTTATGAAGAGTAAAAAAAAAATACAAGATAATTAAAAGATTATGCCACATATTATGTTGGCTCATCACTGCAAAGTTATCAAACAAATACGAATCTGATCAGACACAAGGGTTAAGTTGTTGTTCCCTTTCTAATTTCCTCAAACATCTAGTCTAGTTAATGTGATCAATATTATTTGACAATTGATGCTTTTTGTTGGACATTTCAGTCAGTCATACTTTGAGCTCATAAATTTATAGTTAAAATGATTGCAATCTTGTCTTCGTTGTGCATGAATGCGTGTGCTCACCACACACAATATGTGTGTCACTATTCTGGCAGTGGCTATATTGTTAATGAAAGCCTGTTATAAGGTCTGTTATTTGTTTTTTGTAAAAAGTTTTAGTCACTGGAAGTTCTGATACCCTAGAAAAAAATAAATTTTCATATTAAAGCCATGTTGTCATTTTTGTTCACACATTTTTGGAAATATGGTCATATATGAATTTTATTATTATTTATTTAACAATAGTGTGTTTAACAGCAGGAAAAAAACATGTAATGTTATGATGTATACATATCAGCAGCAATATTTTAATGTAAAATGTACATTAATCAGTATTGATTCCTTAACTTTACAAGTTACAAGTAGATGTACAAGTTACAAATGTACAAGTAGAGTACCATTTAGATTATGGTTGAATAAACATTGATGTCTAACATTGATTCAATATAAAATCAACTAAAATGTGCATGTAGATTACCATTTAGATTATGGTTGAATAAACATTGATGTCTAACATTGATTCAATATAAAATCAACTAAAATGTGCATGTAGATTACCATTTAGATGATGGTTGAATCAACATTGATATAGTATCAGCTATGGTTGACACCTAACGTTGATTCAACGTGTAAGTCATAGACAACGATCTATATAATTTAGATGTCAGGCTTCAACATAGATTCAATATTTCTGCTGAACCCTATTTCAACGTTGATTCACTCATTTTTTGCTATCTGGGTTCAGTAATAGGCCTCCTGATCATAGCTTCTCTTTTATGAAAATTTTACCTTTGGAAGTCTTTGATGCCATCAATAGCCTAAAAGTAAGTGGTGGTCCTGGATTAGATGGTTTAGAACCTAAGTTCCTCAAACTTGCATCCCATATTCTAATGTACCCATTATGTGATCTGTTTAATATGTCACTGTCCACATTCGAAATGCCTGACATATGGAAGTGCTCTCGTATTACCCCGTTGTATAAAGGTGGAGATGCACTTGAAATGAATAATTATAGACCAATCGCAATTATTTGTTCTATTGCCAAAGTGTTTGAGAAATTGATATATAATCAGCTCTCTAAATTTCTTGACAAGTACAATATTTTATCACCTCATCAATCTGGTTTTAGGTCAAAATTCTCAACATCAACAGCTCTATTAAAGCTTACAAACGACATATTTTCTGCAACTAACGATGGTAAATTAACTGGTGCAATTTTTATCGATCTGAGCAAAGCTTTCGACTTAGTTGACCACCACCTACTTCTAGATAAACTTCACTCTGTTGGCCTATCACGCAATGCATTACTCTGGTTCAATACATACCTTCATAATAGAAAACAATGTGTTGTCATCCAAGGGTTCAAATCGGATACAATGGTCCAAGAACGTGGTGTGCCGCAAGGTTCAACCCTTGGTCCACTTCTTTTTTCAATATTTATAAATAATATACCTTCTGTTTGTTCTGATTGCAGCGTTCATCTTTATGCAGATGATACAGTGTTGTATACATCCAAAAATAATGTAGCACAGATTCAATCAGCCTTACAATATGACTTTAAGACACTACAGAAATGGCTTGCTGAAAATAAACTAATACTAAACAAAACCAAATCGCACTTTATGATTTTTGGTACTCGGAAAAGACTGAAGGCAACCGAATCTAAGGCATGCGTTATCTTATGTGCCGATAATACACCTCTGCATAAAGCTGAACGCATCAAGTATTTGGGAGTATGGCTTGACCCCGAACTCTCATTCAATTTCCATTTTACCTCTACTGTTATTAAAATGAATCGCAGCATTGGAGCCCTTTATAGAGCTAGACATTGTTTTTCCTTCACTGTTAGAAAGAGACTTGCACAACAACTTATTTTGCCATTAATGGACTATGCTGATGTTGTCTATCAAGCTGCCTCCAAAACCCATTTATCACCTCTAAATGTGGCTTACAATGCAGATTTGTTCTTGATTGTCCGTTCACAACCCACCATTGCACTATGTATCAAACCTTAGACTGGCCTTCTCCTACTTTAAGAAGACAGAGACATTGGCTGCAATTGATTTTCAAATGTATCCATTCTGACTATCCTGCTTATCTGAAACAGTTGATGGTCCCTTTCTCTTCCACTTATCGTCTAAGACACTCTGTACAGTATTTTTTCACAGTTTCTCCATTTTCAAAAGCAATGGCCAAGAAATCTTTCATGTTCAAAGCCCCTTCGGACTGGAACAATCTTCCGGTGACCATTCAATCCATATCTTCATTTTACCTCTTTAAAAATGCTCTTTGTTCTAATTTTATGGTCAAGTGTACATGCTTCCTTGGTGGGGCTCCTGCGCTGGTGAGGGGACGTGGGGCACAGCCGTCCTTTATGCGGGTGTTACGGGTTAGCTAGTTGGCTCTACTCCTATTTTTAGGCAGGGGGGGCCGATGGGTTGATTTGGGCGCCCGTTGGGCGGGTTGATTGCTCCTCTTCTCCTGCCAGTCCTGGAGCTCAATTTCTATTACATCCTGTATTATACTCACCCTTTGAATGTTTTGTTGGGCCTTTCTCGCGGCGGCTACCTGGCGGTGTCATCGCAGGGTAAGCATATTTGTTTGCCCTGCGGTGGCAACGTCATGTGACTGCCGTGGAGTGGGCCTCTTATGATGGAGATTGAGACATATCCTCTTATCCTCTTATAATGAGACATATCCTCTTACAATGTGTACTTGTTCTGTTGTGTTTTTGTATGTCCTGTATTTATTAAATTGTTGTTGTTGTTGTTGTTGTTGTTGTGTGTCATGTGTTACATTGCACAAAATGTGGGACCCTCTCGAAAACGAGATACTGTATCTCAATGTGGTTTTCGCAATAAAAGAATTTCAATATAACTCACAGGCTTGGAAATACACTAGACTTAGTCATAACAACAACTGGGCTAAGCATAAAGAATTTCTCAATAACTGAATTACCTCTCTCTGACCATCACTGTATATTCTTTGATACCCAAATAACCCTTTCTAAAACGAAAAAAGAAATCACAGTTCAAAAGAGGCTCCTAAACGACAAGGCTGAATCAAAGTTCATTAATCTTATCACATTTACATTTACATTTAGTCATTTAGCTGACGCTTTTATCCAAAGCGACTTACAAGTTCTGTACGACAAGCCATCAGGAAGGGCACAACTCTATCAGCTGAGCAACAATGTTCATCAAAGTGTTGAGTGCTACAGTGTAGGTTAGTTTATTAGGACAAGTGCATGACAGTACGGTTAGTTAGGGTTAGATTTTTTTTAATTTTTTTTTATATATTTTTTTTTATTCAGATAATGGTTGAAGAAGTGCGTCTTTAGTCGACGGCGAAAGATTATCAGACTACATGAACCACATAATCATGACAGCTCTTTAAATAAAATGGTAGAAAATCTCAACGATGCACTGTCATCTGTATTAAATTCTGTCGCCCCACTAAAAACGAAAAAGAAGAAAACCAGAGCCTCGCCCTGGTTGAACTATAATGCGGTCCGCAAAGAAAAAAGGAAATGTCGTGCAGCGGAGCGAAAATGGAGAAAAACAAAAACCACCATCTGCTGTGATATATACAAAGATGCTTTAACTGCCTATAACAAAACCATCCGCTTAGCAAGGAAAGACTACTTCTCTAAAATCATTACAGAAAACGCTTGAAACTCCAGAATCCTTTTTTCCACTATTAATCTACTACTAAACACTGCCCTACACCTCCTCAGTCATCAACGGTTAAGTGTGAAGAACTTGCACTATTCTTTAACAACAAAATAACCTTGATCAGGGCCAGCATTACTCATGATGGAAATCAAACTGATTACAGCAAACTGCACAATGTAACCATGAGAAGATTCACATGCATCACATTAGACGTACTCTCCAAAACTGTTTAATAGTATCTCAAGCCCTGTGCTAGATATCATAAACACCTCCCTTAGAACCGGTACTTTCCCAGATGCCTTTAAAACAGCAGTTGTAAAGCCATCAGTGGCGGCCGGCCCCCCCCCTGGTGAAGAGAGCAGGAGTGTGTATGTTTAGTATGTTTGTGTTTCAAATGCACAATAACGTTAATATATCGAATATAAATCATTGTTTTGTGATTCACATGACGTCACTGTCTCCTGATATAGAGAGTACCTCTAAAGTTGGGCGTAGCGTGCACACTGTGCGCGTCACTGTATCGTCGCAGCCAATGTAAATAGGTCAAGCAAATACATTTCGCCTATCAGTGCGTTCAAATATGATGTAATCGGGGCACCTTTTTTAGCGCTCGAAGCAAGCTCTGTGCCACTGTAACCGTCACGTCGTCAGACAGAAAAGAATGCGAGGAGGAGCCAGTCAGTCCTATTTTATTTATTCAGTTTCGATTCAGTGCGTTAGCTTAGCTAGGCTTGTGGTTCGGTAATAAGATATAAGAAGTGTATTCTCAGGAGTTGGAGAGATCAGCACGAGATACTGTACATTACTGACCGTGTTGGATTTGGATTTATATGGAGTCTGGACAGTGGACATACACTTTATCAAGCCCTGCCGGACCACAAAAGCTTCTTGAAGGGTTAACGTGACGGCTCGAGGCTCGTTCCAACCTGATGCAACAAAACAAGTGAGTCTAACAATATGTACTGTTCTGTAGTTACTGAAACTGATTGAATATGGCAAGTCAAGATTCAAGAGGTTTATTTGTCACATACATGATACACATAAGTGCAGTGAGGTCTGATACCAGGGGGAATACCAGTACATACATTAAAATATATAAATTATATAAATTATACTTTTTTTTTTTTTTTTATACAGCTACTGTTTTATATATACTGTTTTTTAGTAATAACTAGAAAGTAATGGTATTTATTCAACAACAGGTGATTTATTAATGATACTAATACAAATCTATACAATGAGTATGGGGCTGCAGCACTGCAGATATACCCTACTCCAATGATCCACATGGACATTATTCGTTGCTGCACTTGCTTCCACTCCAGAAGGCTCCGTTGAAGTAGCACAGAGGATCTGTTGTGATTTTTGCACAATAAATATTCAACATTCTCTTTTGAGACTCCGCCTCAGACTCTTATCATTTGGCACTAAAAGCTAAACATTGTCACCGATATGGCTGTCCGCAACATGTCATTAATTGTGTACGCAAGGTGGTTCAGTGACGACTCTAACGTGAGCTAGGTTAGCTAGCATGAGCTACCGGGAGATGGAAAGACTGTAACTTTACTGGTGAAAATGTGATTTACGTTGGAATACTCCTTTGCCAACTTGCTGTACTTTGCTTGCAGGTCTGCAGCCATTATTGCTGGATTATGAATAGCCCCAACTTTAGCCAAGGTAACGTTATGGCTAAACCTTTAAAGGCCAACTTGCATGTTGTATTTTTGTTCAATAAACAATGTGGACTAGGCCAACGGTGACTTTCATGAAGAAGGAAAAAAAATTATTGAAATTGACCCAGTTTTAGCGTTTTTATCAAACATTTTGTCTGCCCAACACAATCACCACGCACGTGGATATTTTAATCAATGGTTCATAACGTGCGCGTGTAATCGAAATTATGTCGTCACAACAGGTGCAGGGCACCAGGGGGCTCTGAGAGTCACACACAGCTAGTGGCAGGCACTGCAGGCAGAGAGCCTTGCTACTACTAGCCGAATGAAAATGTATCTGTTTCACCTAACAACACTATTGCTCCGTGATCATAGCCATCCATCTCTAAAGCTAACCACTATTTGTAAAAGCCACAACCACGTTACCATATTTGTAATAATGTAAATCATTGTGTCGTTGTACATATTGTGTATACACCGTTAGAAGCTAACATAGCTTAGCTTGGTAGCTATTGTGCTAACAACATATCCCGACGTCCGGCTCGCTGGCCGGCATGAACGCCCGACCCAAAATGGTTCTCTCCTCTCTGTACACCCCCGTCCCCACCGGTACCCTGCCGGGGAGCCCATGGACGCGACAACGGCGGCAGCCGTAGGGTGCTCGAGCCTGTAACGCTAGTGGTACACGATAGCTATGAGCTAACTAACGCTACAGGCTCAAACACCCTACGGCCGCCCTGTTGTCGCGTCCACAAGCTCCCCGGCAGGACACCCGCGAGGACGGGGGCACACAAAGAGGAGAGAACCACCCCAAATCGGACACTCATTAAAAAAAAAAAATTAAATTAGATACCAATGATGTAAACTACACTCTTAAAAAAAATTTATTTTTACGGGACTTTCAATGTATTATTTTACAGATTACTTTTGTTTTTCTACTTTAAGTGTAAATCCCATAAAAATACAGGAAATTCCATAAAAATACAGTAAATAACCTTTAATACAAATATTAACCATTAAATAAAGGTTGTAATCTGTAGATTGATTTAATAAGAGATTATCTTTTTTTTACAGGATTATTCCATTGCTTAATTGTCTTGAATGTTAAATTACATGTAAAACACCTAGAATATACATCATTTTACTGTATGTGAAAATAAGGCAACTTTCTGTTTTTTTGCTGTTAAACTTTAAATGTAATGTTAAATAATGTTAAAAAAGAGAATAATATAATTAAAAAACAGTAAAAACCTTCAGTTATTCTACAGGTAATTCTTTTTAAATACATGTATTTGCTTAATTGTGTTGAATGTTAAATTACATTGAATTGTATGTAAAAACACATAAGATACTCATCATTTTACTGAATGTGAAAATAAGGCAACTTTCAGTATTTAAAAAAAATACGATCAAACTCCTTCAATAAAGTGACAGAACTTAAAGTTCAGCAGTGAAACACTGTTATTTCACAGGTTTTTCCTACATTTATGATGAAACACCTTCAATTAAGTGACATAACTAAAAGTTCAGCAGTGAAATACTGTCATTTGACAGTATTTTCCTAAATTATTACGATCAAACTCCTTCAATTAAGTGACAGAACTTAAAGTTCAGCAGTGTAACACTGTTATTTCACAGGTTTTTCCTACATTTACGATGAAACACCTTCAATTAAGTGACATAACTTAAGTTCAGCAGTGAAACACTGTTATTTTACAGGTTTCTCCATAATTATTACAATCAAACTCCTTCAATTAAGTGACAGAACTTCGTTCAGCAGTGAAACGCTGTTATTTGGCAGGTTTTTCCTACATTTATGATGAAACACCTTCAATTAAGTGACATAACTAAAAGTTCAGCAGTGAAATACTGTCATTTGACAGTATTTTCCTAAATTATTACGATCAAACTCCTTCAATTAAGTGACAGAACTTAAAGTTCAGCAGTGAAACACTGTTATTTCACAGGTTTTTCCTACATTTACGATGAAACACCTTCAATTAAGTGACATAACTTAAGTTCAGCAGTGAAACACTGTTATTTTACAGGTTTCCCCATAATTATTACAATCAAACTCCTTCAATTAAGTGACAGAACTTCGTTCAGCAGTGAAACGCTGTTATTTGGCAGGTTTTTCCTACATTTATGATGAAACACCTTCAATTAAGTGACAGAACTTAAAGTTCAGCAGTGAAATACTGTCATTTGACAGTATTTTCCTAAATTATTACGATCAAACTCCTTCAATTAAGTGACATAACTTAAGTTCAGCAGTGAAACACTGTTATTTTACAGGTTTCCCCATAATTATTACAATCAAACTCATTCAATTAAGTGACAGAACTTCGTTCAGCAGTGAAACACTGTTATTCTACAGGTTTTTCCAAAATGATTACAATCAAACTCCTTCAATTAAGTGACAGAACTTAAAGTTCAGCAGTGAAACACTGTTATTTCACAGGTTTTTCCTACATTTACGATGAAACACCTTCAATTAAGTGACATAACTTAAGTTCTGTTTCATTAGGGGCTCTGCTTGGCATCAGTACTGCACTATCTCGCGTACGTGCACGCGTACTGAATAAACCACAAATGTACCTCTAATACCAGTATTAGTCTGACCACACCCCTCATCAGCTTACCTTCATAAGCAGGTGTGTGGTCACCTGCTCTCCTCCTTCTCGCTTTCACCACAAGGAAGAAGTGCCTCGGTAGATCCCCACACTTGACACCATGATGGAAGAAAGGTTTAGGAGCAGCTTTGGGAAACAAGGATACGTTGACATCATATCTTTATTTTCTCTCTCACTATTTTCGAGAAAATACGGCGATATTGTCTTCGTACTGGAGTGTCTGGAAGATGATGATCATTCTAAAAACCCTCCACCGGTTTTCGTATTGGGAGCACGCCGCTGCATGCTTCTCAACTGCAGTTCCTTGCTGTGTTTGTTGGGGTGAAACCTGTCAGGCCACAGCTGAACTGTCGGACATGCCGCTGTTGTGAGAAGCGGTGCGTTCCAGGTTGGGTGAGTAGTGTTTGCTGGCGGGCTCCACTTGTCTGTTAGTGCTATGGGGGCTACTTGACAAAGTTTATGGAAACCGGCCCCAGACTAGGGTCCTTTGTTCAGCCACCTAGGCGACAGAAGGCCTTGGTCTGGAGACCATTATAGTTTTTACTAGTGGGCCGCGACCATTGACACTGGTGATCCCTGTGTGTTCTGGACGAGTGGATTCTCTCTGTCACCGTGTTAAGGCCCCATCTTTCATATCCAAATGAGAGTATTCCTTCACGAGGGGATATGTGCATGTAATGTGCGATAGCGGCAGATTCATGTTCAAAGTCAGCTACACAGGCCAGTTGGTACTGTGCTGATTCCGTCGGATGTGTTAATGTCACCGTTGTGAAGCGGTGTTGACATCTTGTTTTCTCTTTTCTCTTAAAAAGTGAGGAGAGGTTCAGAACGGCGGCCTGTCTGGGTGAGTGTTATGTCATTGTTTACATGTTCATAGCTTACGGTTAGCCGGTCAGCTGTTAACTGCTGCGTTAGCCTGCTGGATCGCTGCATGGCCTGCTTAAGGCCTACTATTAGCCAGTCAGCTGTTAGCTGCGGGGCTAGCATGTCGTGGTCGCTAGGTAACGTTAGCTTGCTGCTATGGCCATGGCCTGGCGCGGGGTAGCTTAGCTTCTCGCGCGCCGCCGTGAGCTCGCTTCTGATCGCGTGCGTCGTTAGATCGGCGTCTCGCGAGCAGAGGCAATAGCACCCGAACGGTTGGAGCAGCCGTTAGCTTGATGCTATTCTGTTGAACGTGCTTTGATTTTAACATGTTTTACACTCTTGACCACGACGTCATCCTTGACAGGGGATGTTCGTCGACCCTGCCCTGAGCCTGGACGGGGATTGCGTCAACAAAGAGGACTGTAGCGACTGGTTGGAGCGGCGACGCTGCCCGGATCGAACAACACAGGACGGCTGTGTTCTACGGTGTCTTGTGACTGCACTTCGCTGATCTGCGTTCCGGGTAGGAACGGGGTTGACCAGACCTCATAACACGTCTTCTGGTTTTACTTTGCTAAATGTATTGTGAATAACGGTGTTTTTCCCAAAACGTGTGTTGCTACAATGCATTTAGGATACGTTGCGGGTTATGTGTGAGCTGTTTTTGTCACTGGCAGTTAGCTTCTCCGTGCAAACGGGATGTAATGATCTGGTTGTTGTGTGAGTAACACGGCCGTGTACTCACAACTAAGGTAACTAACCTATGAAGCTATGCTTGGTGACAAGTGAGTAAAAGAATGTTCTTTCTCAGACTGTAATGACAATGAACAGTGTGTTCACACATTAACAGGTTTTCCTGTTTTAACTGGCCGTATTGAGGGTAAAATAGGAGGATTGTGTTTTCCCCCCCGGTTCCCTGGGGACTTTATCACCTCCTATCAGACATGTTGTGCATTATTTGTGTCTTTTGTGTGGTAGGGATACGATGTAACTCTTAGCTTGATTGCTGAGGTTGTGCTAAATCTGCTGGAGAAACTTATTTCCTAAAGGGAAATTGGTTTGGTTGCTGTCATGTGTGCTTAGCAAGGCCTGTGGTCGATACTAATCAAGAATGATGTATTCTCTCATTGTGAAAAAAACGGCGTTCCTCTGTTGAGTGTTTTTGCCATTTTTTGTAGGTGATGATGGGTTGTGTGTGTCATGTGACCTACAACTGGGTTGTACTGGCCACAGAAGCACATGTGTATGTTGGACCGGGGTTCTTAGAGCCCTCTCTATTCTGTGTTTTTCCTTAGTAAAAATCAGATAGCAGGTTAGCTCATGCGCTGTGTGGAGCTGTGAAACGCTTCATAGAGCTGACTATGATTGTGTCATATTCTCTGTTTGTCGTTACGTCGTATCATGGGTGTGGGGTCGTAAAGGGGTGAACTGGTAACCTTTCCTCTCCCCATTGTTCTGTCGGTCAGGGGTACACCCCCTGTCCTTCAAGGTTCCCGTCACGTGGCGGTTCGGCACGTTACGAGGGGGGGGGGGGGGGGGGGGAGGGAGTTCCTGGTCCCACGGCCTGGTATATTGGGCGTGTGCACCGCAGGAATTCCCCCGCCATAGAGTACGTCACCGTGCGCGTCTCTGTTGGTAGGACTTCCGTGTGCTGTTCAGGTCCATGTGATGGATCTGTTTTCAGGGGGGGTGGTCAGGGCTCCTCCTCACCAAGCGCCTATTCAGGCCTTCTGTGAGTTCGGACTCCTTCTTCCATGTGAGGAAGCCTCCATCAGAGTACAGAGCCTTCCTCCTCAGATTGTCAAAGTGAGTGGACCCTCTAGAAGGGTCCTTTTCTATTGTATGTATATTCGATTCAATTCGTTTATTGAGTGTGTATGGGTTCAGTGCCTCTTCCCCGGAGGCCCTAAAACCAGTTTTTTACATGGCTCAAGGTGCAATATATTCTTTTCAATCTGTACAGCTCGCGTGGGAAGTCTCTCTGGGGATCCCCGTCTCTTTCCTATGGGAGGGTGGTGGGATGTAAAAATGTGAAAAAATTTTACCCCGGCTGTGTAGACTGGGATACATACTGTTGATGCTTCCTTCTTTCTATTCCAGAAGTGTTGGAGTTAGGGAGTGTCACACCCCTCTTGTCGTTCCCCTGGGCGCCTTGGGGATTCAATGACAGGTCTAAATAGCCTGTTCATTGATGGGGGTGTGTCCCGACGCACGTATAGTGCTAGCTCGCTGTAAACAGGCGATTGACTGGCACGCCTTGGTTGCTTGTGGTTGAAACAGCGTTTTTATAAAGCAACTGAGATGGGGGTTTTTCCTCTTCCGACGACCACATCCCATGACCTGGGTGGGTTGTCGACGGATTCTCGTTCATGTCTGGGGGATGATGACGGGATGGATCTGAACATATGTAGTGGGGTCTCACGCCCTTGGGGTGGGCCACCAGGCGCGGTTCGTCCGAACGTCTGGGTGGCGCCTTCTTTTCATGTTAAGATCAACACGCATATCTGCCCTTCTCCTGGAGTAGGCATGTCGGCGTGGTTAGGGCACGGGACTGGTTCTGGTCACGCTGGTCCAGATCAGTTGAACCCGTTGTCCGCCGGGGATGCAGATCTGCTGTTCTGGTACCCTGAGGGACTTGGGCTTTTTTCAGGGGGAAAAATGCCAGGTCGGTCTGGGTGTCACAGGGTTAAGCGCTATGGAGACCCTGGTTGGGTATGTTTTTACTCAGCACTGTCGTCATGGCTTACAGCCATGCCATTCTGTACGCGCTCGATCTCGTCGGATCTCGGCCGCTACACAGGTTGGTCCTGGTTAGTACTTGGTTGGGAGACCGCCGGGGAATACCAGGTACGGTGTGCTTAGGGGCTGGTTCTCCATTATTTTTCGCTCCTCTCTCACGCATGGCAAAGAGGGGCCTGTGGGGGTGGTTTTTTGACCTCCTCTGGTGACCCTGTGCTTCCCGTACCGCCAGGCCCGGTCCGAAGTGATGTTTGCGACCCGTAGGCCTGGGTTAACCCTTTTTGGAAACTGAAACACTTGTACTGCGGTATAGCCGGTGTATACCCGCAGGTGTGTTTTGGAGTTTTTTCTTGAGGGGTTATAGGAACAACCACCGCATTGGGTAACACCGAGGTGGTTGATTCCCTGGTGTGTTGGAGCAGTGTCAACTCCCGGGTTCACCGTTTGAGGGTGCCCCTGCACGTTCATGACGTCTGCCAATCGTGTCAGCCTTCTCTGCCTCGACCCCTCTGGGTGGGGGTTTTTAAATGGAGGCTTGGTCATGCAACACCGCCAGCTTACGCTCCTTCCGCCGGGGCGGCTGTGTTCAGCTGTCCCCTCTGGCGCCTGTCTCGTCCGCAGTCTCCAGGCTAGGGTTAACAGCCTGTTGCCTGGTTTTTTCCCCGGTGCGCTGCCTGCTTCCGTTGGTTAACCTTTTTTGTGTGCTTACGGCCATGCTGACTGTCTGTTCTGCAGGGTTAGTGTGCCAGGCGGTGTACTGTTGGGGGGACGGGGCCCGCTCGGTTTACGGCCATACCGACCTGAACACGCCCGATCTCGGGCCTGGTTAGTACTTGGGATACCGCCTGGGATTACCAGGTGCAGTAACTGGGGGGCCTTTGTCTGAATACGCTGGCGATGTGGGGGGCGGGGCACTACGTGCCCACCTGGTGGGGTCTTGATGCTAGCATCATGGACTTCTCCGGGCCCCCATTCCAGGGAGTCCAGTCCTTTTGGTGGGTCTGGGTCTTCCTTCGCGCTCCGCTGCTACGGCCTTGCCACGGGGTTGGGTTTGCCCTTGACCCCGTGATTCTGGGGGCAGTAACGAGGTTGTTCCTCCGTTCGTTCCCGGGTGGCATGCGGGTTGTGCGTGTGTGTAGTCGTGGGGTCAAGCCACGGTCTGCTCACCCTGTGCGTTAAGTTGCTTGAGTGCCTCTTCGCACGGTCGGGTCCGTCGCCTTCCCGTGAAGCCTCTAATAGGGGGGATACCCTCCATTAGGGGGGGTCGGGGGGGCTCGGCCCTCCCTGTTCTGATGGTTTTGGGGGGCTGTCAGCGGGGTGTATTTGTCAGCCAGCGGCTCCGCTTGGCCTCCCTTTGTGCAGTAGTGATGCCAAGCAGAGCCCCTAATGAAACAGAACGTTAGGTTATGACTATAACCAAGTTCTGTTAATTAGGGGTGACGCTTGGCATCAGACGGCCGCTGCAGCCCTTGACCTCACCTTGTGGTGAAAGCTTGGGAAGGAGGAGAGCAGGTGACCACACACCTGCTTATGAAGGTAAGCTGATGAGGGGTGTGGTCAGACTAATACTGGTATTAGAGGTACATTTGTGGTTTATTCAGTACACGTGCACGTACGCGAGATAGTGCAGTACTGATGCCAAGCGTCACCCCTAATTAACAGAACTTGGTTATAGTCATAACCTAACGTTCAGCAGTGAAACACTGTTATTTTACAGGTTTCCCCATAATTATTACAATCAAACTCATTCAATTAAGTGACAGAACTTCGTTCAGCAGTGAAACACTGTTATTCTACAGGTTTTTCCAAAATGATTACAATCAAACTCCTTCAATTAAGTGACAGAACACAAAGTTCAGCAGTGAATTTTTTTTTACAGATATTTGCTATATATTCTCTGTATTTTTACAGCCCAACTGCTGTATACAAATTCAAAATTACATTCAAATTACCTATTATTTGAAATCCCTTTAAAAGTATCTGGACAAGACATTTTTCTTTTTTAAATGTCAATGCACATTAGGGAAAATGAATGATGTTCAAATAAAAGCCCAAGTTCTAATCTATCGGTTTTCATTTCATGTTTCAATCTGCTCCAGAGGCTGATAATTGCATAGGTTTTAATAGGAGTTTTTAGCAGGCGTTTTATGTCTAAATGGGTTAAGTATTCATTTTGCATGGTCTCAGCTGCACTCCAGTTCAACAACCCACAAGCAAGCACTCTTCTCAGTATATTTGGAGTACATACAGTTGATATATACAGTTGATATACCTTGTAAAAGTCAGTACAGTTAATGTGTCAAAAGTAGAAATAAGCATTTAAAAGCTCTATTCTCCAATGTGGATGATAATCTGCCAATGGTGAAAAGGAAACGACTATATCTAGCATAATATTGTATAGTGCTGAGAGATGAGTCGGCGGTGGTGTCTCGAAGGAGAGCGGTATTTATTAGCACAACATTTTATATGGAAATCACAACATTTATATGGAATGTCACTGTAAACCAGTGTTCATTTTGGCAGCTATTTTCATTTTAGTTTTAGTCTTAGTAATGTGTCAAGTGCTCCTTTTTCGTTTATCATATTTAGTCATTTTCATTTATTTTTTTCGTTTAGTCAGTTTTAGTCAACTAAAATGTCTGAGCATTTTAGTAAACGGATGACATTTTTGTCTATTTTTAGTCAATGGAAAAAAAACTTGGCAGAAGTCAGAAATAGTCAACATGGAACATATTCTGATTTAAATTGCGTATTTATTTTTTAACCTAGGGGAATCTGAGTCGGCGGCACAAGTAATAAACAGGAAGGGTGCAGCACTCACTGTCGATCTGTGAATGGAGAAATAACTTAATAAGACAGTCACATTATGTCTGGCCTTGCTCACCTGGCAGCGATTTATTTGAAAATATTAAATAACAGTAACAGCAGCCAGTGTAACAGTGTCAACAACACTAACAGGGTACTGTGTTTTGTAAACAAACAAACACAGTAGTAGTTGAACTTGAGTAGATAATAGTACAGTACAATAGTGTATAGTACACACAGTAGCAATCTGATTGCAATCTGCTTGCATAAACATAAAATGATAAATCACATTTTGAGGTTGTTGTGTAAAGTGCCACATGGTGATGGAAGGTCTGGTTAGGGGTTAGATTTAGAGGTGGTCTAGGTTTGGTTAGGGGTTAGAGTTAGAGATGGTCTAGAGGTCTGGTTATGGCCTCTATTAACCAGACCTAGACCACCTCTGACTCTAACCCCTAACCAGACCAAGACCACCTCTCTGACTCTAACCCCTAACCAGACCTAGACCACCTAAGCTCTTACTCTAACCCCTAAGTTAAGTTTGGTGATGGTCATTGGTCAGTGCTGGGCTGCTGCTGGCAGCGGTTTATTCTATAACAACATGATACTGTAAACTAAACACAGTAGTACACACTGATTGTAATCTGCTTGCATAAAAACATACATTCTGAGGTCAGTGTACTGTTAAAGTGCCACATGGAAGAGGTCTGGTTAGTGGTTAGAGTTAGAGGTGGTCTAGGTCTGGTTAGGGGTTAGAGTTAGAGGTGGTCTAGGTCTGGTTATGGCCTCTATTAACCAGACCTATAGACCACCTCTGACTCTAACCCCTAACCAGACCTAGACCACCTAGGCTCTGACTCTAACACCTAAGTTAAGTTTGGTGATGGTCATTGGTCAGTGCTGGGCTGTTGCTGGCAGCGGTTTATTCTATAACAACATGATACTGTAAACTAAATACAGTAGTACTAGTAGTACACACTGATTGCAATCTGCTTGCATAAAAATATACATTCTGAGGTCAGTGTACTGTTAAAGTGCCACATGGAAGAGGTCTGGTTAGTGGTTAGAGTTAGAGGTGGTCTAGGTCTGGTTAGGGGTTAGAGTTAGAGGTGGTCTAGGTCTGGTTATGGCCTCTATTAACCAGACCTAGACCACCTCTGACTCTAACCCCTAACCAGACCTAGACCACCTAGGCTCTGACTCTAACACCTAAGTTAAGTTTGGTGATGGTCATTGGTCAGTGCTGGGCTGCTGCTGGCAGCGGTTTATTCTATAACAACATGATACTGTAAACTAAATACAGTAGTACTAGTAGTACACACTGATTGCAATCTGCTTGCATAAAAATATACATTCTGAGGTCAGTGTACTGTTAAAGTGCCACATGGAAGAGGTCTGGTTAGTGGTTAGAGTTAGAGGTGGTCTAGGTCTGGTTAGGGGTTAGAGTTAGAGGTGGTCTAGGTCTGGTTATGGCCTCTATTAACCAGACCTAGACCACCTCTGACTCTAACCCCTAACCAGACCTAGACTAGTGGTTCCCAAAGTCGGGGTGGGCCGCGAGATGATTAAAAAAAATTAAAGAAAATAAAAAAAGAATAATAAAAAAAAAAAAATGTATTTTTTATTTTTTATTTTGTATTTTTTTATTATTATTATTTTTTGTTAGGCCACTGAACTTAGAAGCAGGCCAGGACAGTGTTTCTAGTTGTATTCTAAAATTCTATTCTATTGTATTCTAAAATGTGACTATATGGTTTTATATTAACTTAATAAATAAACAAAAACGAAAAATCTACTTATTTCAACGAACATTTCAAACTAAATAACAGATTATGCACATAAAACGCTGAAAACAACCGAAGCAACAATAGTATTTTAATGAGGCTATTATTATTATCATTATTATTTTGCAACAAGTTAGCCCTCTCATAAATAGCACATATAAATGAATAACTAACTTGAACTAACTTAATATGATTGAAGTGGTATTTGGCTTAAAAAATCGGTCACCTGGCAAAAAAAAAAAAAAAAAAAGCCTGACGATGTGCATTGGGCCGCGGCTCTCTGACGCCTTATTTTCTGGGCCCTGGCCTGAAAAGTTTGGGAACCCCTGACCTAGACCACCTCTAACTCTAACCCCTAAGTTACGGTTGGTGATGGTCAGTGCTGTATTCTATAACAGTGTAAACGTCCGTGCGGAACCAAAGTGCTCAACCATAATATACTATAATGTGTATATGTACTGTATATCACTTTATATACATGCCAACACTAATTTATTAATCATATTGTAAGCTGTGTATACCAACTATGGGGTGCTCTTTGCCATGTGTGTATGGATATATATATATATATATATATATATATATATATATATATATATATATATATATATATATATATATATATACATACACACACATACATATCCATGGCAAAGAGCACCCCAGTTGGTGTACAGCTTATTATTTATAATATGATACAGTATTTATGGGATAAATATATATGCGTGTGTGTATATGTGTATGTATACAGTATATACAGAACAATGCTATAAACATCATGTATGAATATGTATCATGTATGAATATGTGCAGGTATATATGTGTATAAAAAATGGGAGTCTTCAGGCGTAGGCCCGGCAAGCTATATAGTGCTTCTCCCTAGCCCTTTTCGGACAATGCTGCAACAGCAGCTGGTAAAACTTGCGATTTATGACCATTGTCATGTGTCCAATATAAAAATTAACTGAACTGAAAACAAGAATGTTATTCATCCTCTTTCTTCCAGTGCTGCTGTATCTTGTTTCGCTTCATTTTAGTCCTGATGGCTCTGGATTCTCTGTAATACACACAAACAGAAATACTATTTCAATCAACCTCATGGAGAAATAAAGAAGAAATTGCATCAGATTGATGTCCAAATCTTCAGAATTTGGACATGAGACCATTCTGATCTTGTGAGCTCACATTTCACTGCCCACATCATTCTGGCAAATCTCCATAGAGAGAAGTTTGTAATCTACGAGAAGAGGTGGTTTAGGTGTGACAACAGTGAGAAGCAACTGTTCATTTCAAAACACCAATGGCGGAGGTTAGCGTAGATGCTGCTATTAACATTAGTTATATCTGAAATGAAATGAGTTTCTTAATTGGAAGAGCAAAGAACAGCACTGAAGGTTTTTTTTCCTGTGGAAACTGTATTCGCTTTACTCCCGACCTTGTGGTGGAAAGAATTAGATTTACCTGAATAGAGGTTGATCCGATCACCTGCCAAATAGTTTTGAAAAAAGGGACATGAAATAAATCACAAGTAATCAAATGAATTAACAGCAAACTCACCAGTCATTACAGCCAGTCATGCTCTGATATCTTCGATATGAGTGACAGGACCTTGGGATTGACTGCGAGACACTTCTTATTGCCTTGTTTGTGGACTTTTGAGCCCTTGTCCGGATTTATCTTGAACATGCATCTGTAGAGGAGTGGTACATAAAAGGATTGACATCGTTATCAAATGGTGTACATTTACACAATTCCGTTCATTCTCACATTGGTGGGCCTTGGCTGCATACCGTGATACTGCTATAGCCTATGTGTGTGCTGCTCTCAATGAATGTTTGAAAGAATGGGCTCTGTCACTCATGCCCTGCCTTCTGCACTGCATTGATTCACTCTCAAACTGCTACAAGGACTTTATGATTAAAAGTTCATTATGCTGCGGTTAGGTGGCCGAGCGGAGATTGCGTTCGTCACCAACCCCGGAGCTGTGAGCTGGATTCGCCTGTTCGAATCCAGCTCACAGCTCCGGGGTTGTCACCAGCTTGGCTGGCCGTCTGCACTAATACAATTGGCTGTATTAGAGGGTGGGAGAAGCTGGCGGGGTGGGTCCGGGTCGTTGTAAACAGCGACTCCTACAGTTTGGTCGGGGCGCCTGCTAAGCGCGGATAGGACTTGAGGGGGATAGTGTGATCCTCCCACACGCTACGCCCTCTCGATGAGAATCCGCGCTGCCAGGTGAAAAGAAGCAGTGATTGGCTGGACGTGTGTCGGAGGAAGCACGTGGTAGCCTCCACTCTCCCAGATGATCTGACTGTGGGGGGTAAGTGCGCAGCGACCAGGAAGGGAAAATCGGAGGAAAATGGAGGGGGAAAAAGATAAAAAAAAAAAAAAAAAAAAAAAGTTCATTATGCTGGTAAATGAATAAAAAGATGAAAAAAATATACAATTACCTTTGAAGAAACTCCATTGTTGCACCCAGCTCTACAGGATAGTCGATGTTGAGGGCATAATAGATCATGAACATGGCATTGACTGCTTCAGTGAACGTTGAGACTCCATCATTGACCACCACCTGGTCCACTGCTACCATGAAGACAGATGCAGTCAGTGGGCTTTGTCCTGTGAAGGTATGACAGACACACGCGCACACACACACACACACAGAAAAATAGACAAAACTGAGCTGACAAGTTTTAACATTAGCCAAAATGCGGGCGGCTAGGTGGCGCAGTGGGCAAGGCGTTCGCCACCAATGCAGGAGATGCTGGGTTCGAGCCCAGCTCTCGGCGTTGCTACCAGCTTGGCTGGTTGTTCATACTAATACAATTGGCAGTATTAGGGGGTGGGAAGCTGGTGGGTGGGGATTGGACGTTGTAAACATTGCAGGAAGCAACGAGGGTGGCGTGTCTCTCCCACGCAGACCCTCGCCGCTGAGAGATCACGCTGTGCAGGTGAAAAGATGCGACGGCTGCCTCCTTGAGTACCGGAGGGGACACGTGATGCAAGGCTTCGTCCACATTGCAGCCGGCTTGTGGGAGGCATGGCCTAACAGCGTTCGAGACAGGGGAGGGTAGGGGGAAGGGTAGGGTAATTGGACAATACGAAATTGGGGACGGGAGAAAAATAGAAAAATGGGGAGAAAAAGTAGATAAAAAAAAACATTTATTTTTCGATAATTCACCGCTGTCATGGGCAACGCGCAATAATGACCGCTGTCAGGGGCAACAGAGCGCTATTGACCAATCACAATCAAGCATTTTGATCGCAGTCACGAAAGCTAAGCATTACCATTATGCACAACTGCACTACATCAGTGCAATCAAGTCCACACACCTGCCGGGTGCCGGCGATGACAGAGGAGCCACAGAACAACTGAGTCTGCATTTGATCTCATCTTGTCGATGGTGTAAAATGAATTAGGTATATTGTTAGTAAGTTAGCCATGTAATAAGCGGGATAATGTATAGCTATACTCTGTCAATGTCGCAAAATAATTGACCTTCACTGGGTTTAGAACACCTCGGCTGTGCCTCGGTGTTCCAGAACGCAGTGTCTGTCAATTATTTTGCGACAATGACAGAGTATAGCTATACATTATCCTTTACTTAACTTACCACACAGCAATATGCATGGGGTTGTGGGAAGATCCTGAGAGTTCACATCTGCTGCAAGACAGGTATTGTCAACATTTATGAGCATCTTGTTTTGGTCTTCTTTGAAGTGAGCTAAAAGCAGTAACACAGTCCCAACGGAGTCATCACAACCCGCAGCCTGGATTTGAGGTTAGAGTTTTCCTGCAACACTATCTCTTTCTGGGCGCAGACACTTGAAAAATCCCAGGACTCTTTTGTATTTTACATTCATGGCCTCTTGGAATTCTTCATTTATCTGGACCCCAGTCAGTTCATTGAAATGAGCCTTCAAGCCAGTTGTGTTGAAAAGATAGGGCCATTCTTTTTTCAAAGTCCGTGTGTCTTTCTCATCTAGGACATCTCTTCTCTGGGAGGCAAAACGTGTTAGTCATCAATGCTTCTATTTTCTTCTCATCTTTCTCATTTTCCTCAAACATTTTATGTAGGTCCTCTTTCATCTTCCTCTGTGATTCGTCATTTGCAGCACGCAGTTGAGGTTCTGGGTTCACACATCCATAAGACATTTTCCTTCGTGTCTTTCCCTTGTCAACACTGCTGGGCGTCATCGTTGGTGGACCTATCCTTTTGTGGTTGTCCACTCTGCATTGTAGTTGTTTTGCTAGAGAATCGTAGCCACTACCTATGACTTGATCCTCAATCACATCCTTGAATGACTTAGGATAATCTTGTACCATCTTGCGGGCAATTTCATTCAAATGTTTCTTTTGAGGATGTTTGCAGACAACCAGGATTTCTGCGGAAATCAACCTGACTATTTCTCTTCTATCCCTCGCCGTTGGCCGCTGTGGTAGATTTCCACCAAACTGTGTATTATTGTACTGCACACCATGGATCGCAGAATGGCGAAAATAGGACAGGTAATTTACACCCACTATTTCCTCCCCCTCTCCTTAACATAGAGGCACACTACAAGATTAGAAAATGCAGACAAAGCAACTAGAGAATGCAGCTGGCTGTCTCAAATCTCCTGGTGGGGGGAATGAGATAAGCAGTAAGCTAATTCAACCAGAAGACAGTCGCTGTTTTATCTCCTAAGAAGGTGATAAAATCAGCGACTGTGTGGTTTCACAGTTTTAAGATCAAACAACATCTAGGGGACATCTGGTCTGTGAGGTTGAATATACAGGATATACTCAAACGGCCTTAGGAGCCAGACACAAGCTCACAGGAAGCCTTTTGTGGAAGGGTAGAGAATAAACACCAGGTGTGGTGCCTGCTATCTCGTTAAACAAAAGGCAGCAGAAATAGAGTAAGATCAAAGAGTTCCCCTTTTGGCCTTCGGCCCCCCCTCTTTTGCCCAGTAAGGGTATCTTGAAACTGTTGGAAGAACGCCCACTACTAAATTCACTGTAGTGGATTAGCCTATGGACAGCCAGAGATATTGTTTCTCCAATCAGGGAGCTCGGTATGAGTTTGGAAAAACGCCCGCTTTCTGTAGAATTAGAGGCGGAGCCTAAGTTGGATATTAGCGAAAACTCCGTGCTCGGAGAGACAGAACAACATACACAATCCCACGAACGAGACAAGGACACAGCTCATTCTACACACTCCCTTTGACTCAAGGAAAACCCGACCGACGAGAAGATACAGCAGAAAGACGGCAAATTCCAAAATAACATCTGAAGAAGCCGAGACGAGACATGTTTTTAGACAGATCTTTTTATTGAGAATTTAGACTGAATTCTACTGACCTTCGGCATAGCGACTGCTCCCGGTAGAATTCATTGCACCATTCTTTCAAATATTTCTTTTGTAACATCTAATTGAAATCCTTTTTTCATTAAAAACGGGTTCTTTTCAAACTGCTCAGATCTCGCTTCATTTCAACGGCCGCGCCGTATTTTCTCTCTGGGTAAGCAGAAACCAGATTAAACAGTGGTTATCTGCATTTGGAAAGAGTAGTTCTTCTAAGAAGCTTTGTAAGGTTTAAATCACAACGCAGACTAGGAGTTAAAGCTAGGAAGTTACTACATTTGGTGCTGTGGCCCCTTGAATTGAAACGTCCGTTTTGAACGAGAACAAAGGAGATTTTTTTTTTTTTTTCTTCTCTTTCTTCACCTCGAGCACGACAACAACATCAGGTCGTCTTCGCGTGACCGGGGAGTTGCGCTAGAAGGTGAGTGTTATGGAGTGTACGGGTGGTCAATTCGAACCAAAAGGGGGTTTGCTAAAGACTTAGCCTCATGTAAAAATGAAGAGAAATGTTGGGGTTCACCGCCTATCTGATTACGGGATAGGTTATAGCGTCGTATGGCGACTGACTAAAGGTTTCCCTGGCCAGGTAACGCAATAAGTCTGTGGCATGCGGTAGGGAGCGCTTCCTGAATAAATACGAATTCCCAAAAACGTATTTTCGGGAAGAGGAGCGCTAGAATGGTTGGGATTTACGTATTCTGGAGGGGGAAGAGAGCCGTGTGTGATAAGTAAGGCTCTGTTGCTCTTTAGAATATGTAAATCGGTTTGGTAAGATGAATTAGAGCCTTCGTAAATCGGGGAACTGGTGTGTGAGGTTACGGGAATAATACGTAGTGATTAATAGAAGCGGGGTCGTGTTCATGCTTGAAGGGCTCAATAATAGAATGGTTTACTGGCTGATCGCGTGATAGACTGGACGTGTCTGCGGGAACCTATTCGGCCGAATTAAATGAAGGTGTGTGCTCGATTTTAGGGCGCATATCGAGCAGATCCGGAGATCTTATTTGACTTTGAGCATAAACAGGTGTGTTGGTTAACTGCGTACGCCGTAACAAAAAATAGTACTTAATGAGAAGTCGATTAAAAAGCTATAAAAAGCGATATAGTAAACTTAAAACACTGTCTATAGTACGGAGGGTAAATATGCCTGATATTGCATTTAGGAAGTCGCGCGGTGATTGTTGACGGAATGTGGAATCTGCCGCGGGCATCGGGGACTAAAATAGGTTGGTTATGAATGATATTGCAGCTATGGTTAGGCATTTATTTGGGTATGAGTGAAAGGACTTATGGTTATGTTGTACGTTGTGTGATATGTATGGATTAAATCTGTAAATTGGCACTTAAAATATGACTGAGAACGGTTTTTTAATATTGAAAATGGTACAAGCGCCTCGTCCGTTGCGCCACCCAACTGTTAGTGGAGATGCAGCGCGTGCATGCTCGTCGGTGCTCGTGCTGGACGGAGCGCGTTCTCGTCAGGACTCGTGCGTGTCATGGCGCGCGGCTAGGCTAAAGCTACATGCTACAACCAGATAGCTCAAAGCTACATGCTACAAACAAATAGCTCGTCGTGGCTCGCATGGGGTGTTCAGTACTGTATGTTGTGGAAGCGGTGGTATTGCAGTATAACTGTATTGTCATTTATGAGGAATGAGCTAATGTTTACAAAGTATTGGCTGAAAGTTTGAATGTATGCAGGATGCATGGTGAATGAGTGGGCCGCATCAGAGTGCGCGCATGCGCACTTGTGAGAAAGGGCATTGTGTGTGAGGCGTGGGTGACTGAAATTAATTATGATGTGGTTGAAAGTGCACTAGGTGGCGCCAGAGTCAACCTGGGCAACGCGGCCGTTTTAAGTAATTGTGATGTGGTTGGAAGTGCACTAGGTGGCGTTAGAGTCAACCTGGGGCACGCGGCCGGTTTTTGAGTGGAGTGGAGGTGACCGTTGTGAGGGAATTGGTGCTACGCTAGGGGGCGGTAGAGGCATTTTGACTCCCGTCCTGAACAGTGTGGTGGTAGTATGGTTAGGTGTACGTAATGTCCCTCACTCTCTCTCTCTCCCTCTCTCTCTTTCTCTCTTTCTCCCTCACACACTGAGTTCTCACCATTCTCTCTCCCTCCCTCTCTCTCTCTCCCTCCCTCTCTCTCTCTCTCTCCCTCTCTCTCTTTCTCTCTTTCTCCCTCACACACTGAGTTCTCACCATTCTCTCTCCCTCCCTCTCTCTCTCTCCCGCTCTCTCTCTCTCTCCCTCTCTCTCTTTCTCTCTTTCTCCCTCACACACTGAGTTCTCACCATTCTCTCTCCATCCCTCTCTTTCTCCCACTCTCTCTCTCTCCCCCTTTCTCCCCCTCTTTCTCTCTCTCCCTAGCACACCATTCTTTCTCTCTCCCCCTCTTTCTCTCTCTTCCTAGCACACCATTCTTTCTCTCTCCCCCTCTTTCTCACTCTCCCTTACACCCTCTCTCTCTCTCTCCCTCCCCCTCTCTCTTCCTCTCCCTCTCTCTCTCTCTCTCTCTCTCCCCCTCTTTCACTCTTCTTCTCTCTCTATCTCTCTCTCCCCGCACTCCTTCCTTCCCCTCTCTCTCTCTCTCTCCCCCCTCTGACTCTCTCTCTCTCTCTCCCTCTCTCTCTCTCCCCCTCTTTCTCTCTCTCTCTCTCTCTCTCTCTCTCTCTCTCTCTCTCTCTCTCTCTCTCTCTCCCCGCACTCCTTCCTTCCCCTCTCTCTCTCTCTCCCCCCTCTGTCTCTCTCTCTCTCTCTCCCCCTCTTTCTCCCCCCCTCTATCCCAGTTCCCTTCTGCCCCCATTCCATCCTTTGCCCCACTCGCTGAGCCCTTCTCTCTCTCTACCCCCTCTTCCTTCTGAGGACCGGCGTGGGGAAACGTGTTTTCCCTCTGGCCTGGTCCTCTCTTGGCCGGTTGGCGATTTCGTTGCGGCCTTTTTTCTTGTCCTGGTATTGTGTTTAGGTTGGGGTCCTCATGTCAGTGGACTGTGGTATGTCTGGTTATAAAGTTGTGTTGTTGTTTGTGGGGATTGCAGGACATATTAGGATACGCGCCGGTGACAGAGGGAAGAAGAAGAGGAAGGAACAGACGAACATGGTTCCTGGTTTGAGTGACAGTAGTAGGCGGGTGCTTCGGGGGTGTGCCGTGGCAATGATTTGGTTGTGTGTGTTGATCGGTACTATAATGTATGATCCATATCTGCGACCTGAACAGCCAGAGGTGGTGATAGTGGGTAGGAGGTCGCAGCCAGACCGTCGCGGTAATCTGTTTTTGGGGATGGCGAGGACTGTGGCTAAGGCAGCGAATAGGTCGGATTGTTATGTGTGTGGCTTGGCCCCGCTGGCGGCCGACGCAGGTCTTCCTTTGATTGCGCACCCCTTAACGAAGTGTCATGCCAACGTGTTGAGGGACGTGCCTCTCTCCGGCCCATGCGACGGGGTGGGTCATGATAAGATGTTGAGGTATTTGGGCCGGGGGTTGGGGTCGAATAAGGCGATAGGTTTTGGGGGTCTGAAGGACACTAGCCCCATTCCGGTGGCGTTTAGGGCGGCTGGGTTTGAGATGTGCGTGGAGGGGAAGTCTGGTGGTAAGGACGTGGGATATCTGGACGGCTGCCTGGGTGAGAGTGGAGTATGGGGTAAGGATTCGGAGGCGCCGGCCCCTAGGGGGGCGTTTTGGATTTGTGGTGAGTATGCGTACGCGGCGTTGCCTATTAAGTGGAGGGGTAGGTGTGCGTTGGGGTATTTGGTGCCAGCTATGAGGGTGTCAGATGTTTTGCCGACGATTCCCAAGTCAAGGAGGAGGAGGATGATGGATGCGGACCATTTTTTCAGGGTGGCGTTTCCCTGGTGGGGGACGTATGCAAACATGGGTGAACTAGACCATCTAGCTCGCGTGTTTGAGGATATGACGGCTACGACCGCGAGAGGTATGGCCCTGGAGGCTCAAGAGTTACGGTCCTTAAGACTGATGGAGCTGCAGTCAAGGACGGGTTTGGACTTCCTGTTGGCGAGTTCAGGAGGCACGTGTGCATTGATTGGTCAGGAATGCTGCACATTTATCCCCGAAAATGACATAGGCGGCATACAGGAGGTTATAGAGCATTTGAAGAATATTACTAGGGAGATGCAGCCCACGCGGGAGGACTCGTGGGAGGGCTGGGGTCAAAGTTGGTTGGGCTATATAGGATGGACAATTGCTAAGTATTTGCTGTGTGCTGTGGTGATGTTTGCGGTTATAGTAGTTTGTGTGAATGTTATCAGGGTGTGTGTGACGTACGTGTTCAAGACTCTCGGCGCGGCTGGTTCTGCGTCTGGGGACCCACACCGCTCGGTTGCACCTGCGTATGCGATGATGGTGATAAGGGATGGCGCGGAGGGTGGCAGGGTAGGTGTGGGCGTTCCGATAAAGCCGTGGTGCCCGGCGTCCGCGCTGGCGACTATTCTCTGATCTGGGTGGTGGACATTCAGGGTTGGGGAGTGGGAGGGCCGGGGCGTGCGTGTGGGTGTGAGGCGGGGGACGTTCCTGGACGACCGTGCGTTGCAATTGACGGGATAGGGTTGTGTGTACAATTGTGTTTTTTTCCCCCCATAGTAGGTACGTTTGGAGTGACTGTATGATGTGGGGCGGTGTACCCGGGGTTCGGTGTTGGGTCTGGTCGGCTATGCATGGCCGTCCGGCAGGGCACTGGACTCTGGGGATACTGGCCTGAAGGACGGGAGAGGTTGCCGGGATGCTGACTGCTGTGTACCTGTGGTGAGGTGGGTTTAGGCCACTGTGGAGGGGCTGTCAAGGTCTCTTCAGTAAACAGGGTCGACACCTCACGGCGTGCGTGGCGCGGCGTCTGTGGCATTCTTTAGGTTACCTCTGGGGGACACGTGTCTGGGTGACAGGTGTCCCCTGGGGGGTGTGGTACTGAATAATGAAAAAGAATGTGAAAAAATGAATGCAACTATATTAATCACAATGTTTTTGTTTTCCGAGGGGTATCAGAATTGGAGCAGAATCAAGCGGAAGTAAAGGAGAGCGGAAATTCGAAACATAGGAACCCAGTGTGTTGACAGAGATCGAACGAGAAGAAAAACAGGGAGTAGAAACGGGTGGTATCACACACATGTATCAATTACAATTGTCTCATGTATAAGAGTGTATGAGGAAAGTAAAAAAGATACTCGTACAGTGAATGATAGGAACCTCTCAGGAATTTGATTAAAAAGACAGAGTAAAGTACAAGTCCGGTTGATAAATTAACAAGAACTGTTGTCATTGTGTGCTCTGATCTACAGCAGTTCGATTGGACACGCGGAACACCACAAATCAGGTAAGAATAGGAATTTCAACTGAACAAGGGACAGAAGAGAATAGGAAGGGCCCACAGTGCCACTATTGGCTGTCCGAGTAGGAGATAGTCACAAAAGCATAGACACCTACACTTAGATAGGGATTACACAAGCTATTGTTCTGCCTGTTGCCATTATTACAAGATAAAAAAGACAAGAGAAAAAATGGGGCGAAAACGAGACAATCTAAGCGCATATAAAAAGATAAAAGACACGACCGACGCAGGTAAGTCGACCTTAATTGGGTGGATGGAAGAAAGTCCAGTACAAATTATTGCCAATGAACACGACACGACAAAAGGTAACGAATATTATTTGGACAAAGCAATTTATATATCAGGAAGATGGAATGATAGATGGAAGCTTTGGCCAGTCGATGGTTCTTTTGATTTGGAGTTAATAGCTCTTATAGGAACACTAATTAAGGCATACACATATCAGGGGAAAGAGAAGGAAAGAGCAAAGAAAAGGTTGCAAGAAAATACCATTTTAAAAGCTTTTGCACGGGAAGCTGAGAGAAGAGAAAGTGAAAAGAAGGCCATTGCAAATGGCAATGATGCAGACAAACCTGTAGAGGGGGTAGTCCAGGTCACCATAGCTCCCCTGGCCCCTGAGACAACACCTGTCACCGCCCAAAGTGCAGTGCAGTTAGCCTCACCCACCTCAGCCTCCTATTTTATGGCCCAACAGGAAAGAATTGAGGGAGCTTTAGCACACCCGCCATATGTCAGTAGGAATGGGGAGACAATATACCCCATCCTACCTTTATTAGAGATGATAAGCCCTTACCAGTTGACAGATGATCTGGGGAACCAAGAGAAGGGACAAGCAAAGACATCTATTCAGCTGACAGCTAGGCAACCAGATAGGTCAGACTGGAATTGGTCAGACAGAGAGGGTGTGGCCGCCTCACGGCGACCAGACAGGTCAGCCCAGACTGGGTCAGTCAGAGAGTATGCAACCACCCCACGACCAAGGGAAAGGATAGAAGAGCAAACAGAGCGAACAAGAGTGATACAAGCAGCTGAAAGAAAGAATAAGGAAGGCTATGAGGCAATGTTAAAAGAGAAAGAGTGGGAAAAGAAAGAGTGGGAAAGGGTGAAGAAGGCCCACGGTCAGCCTCAGAGAGAGTATGACCCCCAGAGAGACTACCAGAGAGAGCCTGTCCACCAGCTGGAGTACCCCCAAGGCCCCCCAACTCCTACGCCCCGTACTATATATCGAGAGCTCATTCCCCCCCAGCAGTTTACCTCCCCCCAACCCCAGGCCCACAAGGGGGTAGCACCTGGCAGTCACAAGATTGGTCTCACAATACCACAGCTTGTGACTATAGATGCAGTAGGTGAGGAGCTGGAGACTATCGACATCATACTTGGGGGGCAGATGACACAGATAAAAGACGATCTGACGGAGATAGAGCAGGGGCTCATGGCTTTGGACAAAGATCAAACGGTCCTAGCGGGACAAAAACCCGACTATGAGGCCATGGAAGCGGAGGGGGAGGAATATCATACGTTCATGAGGACGCGGGCTGGCATTGAGGGAAAGCAAATGGCCCTGAAAGACAAAAGAGGAGAGAAGCAAGAGGCCCTCTTGCAGGTACAAGAGCGTGTAAGGGAGAGAAGACAGACAAGATCACAGACGAAAACAAGCAAGCCCCTATCCGCATGGCTCCTATAATAATAAGAGGATAGGACCTGGAATATCACCCCCTGAAGGTGTCGGACATGACACAGGTGACTGAGAAATTGCCGCCCCTCCAGAATGGGGCCAATCCTTGGATTGCCAAACTGGAGGAGGTGATGGTTGGCACAGAAATGGCAATGGGGGATGTCAAGAAGATATTGACAACCATGATGGGAAAAGACGGCATGGAAAGGATACTGGAGACGGCTCGCCTGCATGGCCAGGTGGGGACTGGAGCGCATGATGCGGACCTGTTCACAGCGTACAGGGGAGTAACGTGGGCGGCCCTACGAGAAGCCTATCCAATGAGATTGCACGCAGACCAAATTCCGATTGGTACTTTGGAGACAACAGGGCACCCCAGGCAATACGTACAACAAGCCTATTCCGCGTGGAAGAACACAACTGGTCAGGAGGCGGGACTTGACCCTATGCATGAAGCCCAGTTAAGAACCAAGATTGAAAACGGCCTCCCCATAGAGGTAAGACAGAAATTGGCCGAGGTGGTGTCATTGTCAAAGATGGCGCTGGAATTATATATAGATCAAATAGAGCATTACGTTGAACTGTATCGGAAAAAAGAGCAAAGAGCAAAGGAGAAGGATACAAAGCAACAACGTAAGATCATGTACCAACAGCCAACCGAGGTAGTAAAGGTAGTGGAATACCTTCAAGCCTTAGTCCAGGCCCCACAACCAAGAGATGGGACAGGCTATGAAGGGGAACCACAGGGACAGAGACGGGCTCAAGTGGGAACACAAGGGGGTCATGCGCCAGAACAACAAAGGTCAAGAGGAGTAATCGGGTGGCAACCACGAGGAAGAGGTGGAGGCAGAGGCCGGAATCAGAATCGGCGGATGGAGTGTTGGTCGTGCGGGGAGACTGGTCATCTCGCACGGGACTGTGGACAGGACTATCAAGCCAGAGGGGGAGACCGGGGAAGAACTTGGCCAGGCCAAGGCCAACCCCGAGTCCAAGACCAGAATGAGAACAATGGCCCGGTAAATCCAGCAAGAGGGCCAGATGAACCACTATGAAGAGGCCCAGAGAGTCCAATGGGGAGGTGTCAGCTGTCAGTGTCGTCTTTAAGGGAGGAGCCTATTGTGTGCGTAACGGTGAATGACAAATCTGTCGAGATGATGGCAGACACCGGCGCGGCCTACACGGTAGTACAACCCCAAGACGCGACGCACCTAACCTTGTCCGGTCGATATGTACGGACAATTGGATTTGAGGGAGTAAACCAGCTGACGGCTGTTACCGAACCTGTGACTCTGAGATATCAAGGCAGGGAAGCGACTCTCCCTGTGCTGGTCTCGGAGAGCACACCTATTAACTTACTCGGCCGAGATGGGCTGGGGTTACTGGGGATGGACATTAAATGTACTGCGGAGGGTTGCGTGATAGCCGAACGAGAAGACCAGTACTATCAGATGGTACAACGAATTGACAGTCAACCACCAGAGATCTATTGTCTAGGGGGATTGGACCAAGAGCTACTTGGCCCCGCCTTACAATGGGAGAAATTTATCACTGCCAATATGCCTGAAGCAAGGGATCCAAAGACCCCCTATCACTGCACTCTGCAGTATCATAGAGATGCAAACTCGTCACAGACTAAGGAGTGGCTGAGGGTGCAACCTGACAAAGTACAGCTGAATGCTACCAATATCATATTGGGGCCACAGGGAGCAGCGTTACGTATTGCACGGAGCGACTATCTGCGTAAAGAGCACGGCATTATGGATAGTGTTCCCCATGTGACTTTGAAGGTAATCAGCTCATGTGATCAACAACACATAGGCGAAATGATGGAAAAAGCTGAAGGGATAGAATTTGAACAGATGAAAGAAAACAAACGGATCTGGATGAGCCCTGATAAAAGGTTTATTAAGATCATGGTTCAAGGCACAGGGATGGGTCGTCCCCAAACTGTGCAATTATCCCAAGAGACACTGGGAGAACTCCCTAATGCATCAAGTCTCCAAGAGGACATGATGGAGGCGGTGCCTGAGACGCTGTGGGCAAAAAACAGCACTGACATTGGACTAATCAAGTCCGCTCAACCTGTGAAGGTGGAGCTTAGACCTGGGGCCACCCTGCCTTGGAAGAAACAGTATCCATTGAAGGAGAAAGCAGTGGCTGGAATCGAGCCACAAATTAAAGGACTTTTAGCTGCAGGAGTCTTACGGAAAACAACTGATCCCCGGAGCAACACGCCGTTGCTACCCGTGGAGAAGCCGGATACCTCTTACCGGCTGGTGCATGATCTAAGAGCTATCAACGAGGTGTTACTTGACTATCCGTCCGATGTCCCCGACCCCCATGTGCTATTGACATTTATCCCGTCGAAAGCCGAGTACTATACAGTTATAGATTTGTGTAGTGCATATTTTAGTGTGCCCTTGAGCGAGGAGTGCCAGCATTTTTTTGGGTTTACTTATAAGGATGAATATTATGAGTATACTAGGATCCCGCAGGGATTAAAGCATTCGCCACACATATTCAACAAAATCCTAAGGGAGGATTTAGAGGGGTTGGATAAAGTCATGACCTCTAGGGTCATTCAGTACAT
Organism: Notolepis coatsorum; assembly: GCF_963971535.1. Classification (NCBI taxonomy): domain Eukaryota; kingdom Metazoa; phylum Chordata; class Actinopteri; order Aulopiformes; family Paralepididae; genus Notolepis; species Notolepis coatsorum. The sequence goes on from NC_140171.1 coordinate 44,321,888, forward strand.
GGATGATCTGATACTGTGCGCGGACGATCAGGAAACATGTCATCGCGATTCCGTGAAACTGTTGCAACTGTTGGCGGAAAACGGCCATAAAGTGTCGTTGAAAAAGTTGCAATATTGTAAACCTAAAGTGATCTATTTAGGACAAACAATTTCACAGGGCCATCGGGCTATTTCAGAAGAACATTTGGTGGCCATAAGGACGGCACCCAAGCCTGTGACGGTACGACAGCTAATGGGATTTCTGGGTATAATGGGGTACAGCTCTCCGTGGGTCGAGAACTATACGGAAATAGTGAAACCATTGAGAGAGATGCTGAAAGAAACGGGCGTTGATAAACTGAGCAGTAAAGTGGTATGGACGGAAGAGGGCTCACGGGCATTCGAAACAATCAAGTCCCGACTGTTAGAGGCGCCGGCCTTGGCGTTGCCTAACTATACCAAGAAATTCATACTATACGTCTCTTCTTCACCAGATCAGAAGCAGGCGTGTGCGGTGTTGGCCCAGAACACAGGGGTGGGGGCGCGACTGCAGCCGATGGCGTACTACTCAATTGCCTACTCGGAAGTAGAGATGGGGATGGCTCCATGCTACCGAGAAATGGCTGGAGTGTATACGATGTACGAAAAAGCCGCAAGTATTACGATGGGATATCCAGTGGATATCATGGTGAGGCATGACTTAAAGAGTCTGTTGGAGTCCGGTAAATATGCACTAACGATGCCTCGCATTAAACACTACTACAGACTTTTGGAACAGGAAGACGTGACGCTGGTCAGGTGTTCCATAACGAACCCGGCAGCTGACATCCCTACGCCTGAAGATGGAGAACCCCACGACTGTTTAGTCGAAGTCGAGAGGTACTCTAAACTCAGAGCAGACTTGCAGGCATTTCCATTTGACAGTCCAGATCTGGAGTTATGGACTGACGGCTCTTGTTATCGTGTTGGCGAGGGACTAAAAGCAGGTTACTCCGTGGTAAGGTCACAGGGCGAAGGATTTGTGGTAGAAAAAGCCGAAGCATTATCACAACCTTGTTCGGCCCAATTAGCAGAGTTGGTCGCACTGACGGAAGCATGTAACATGGCAGAGGGCAGAACTGTGAATATTCATACCGATAGCAGTTATGCTCACGGTACCGCATTTTTACATGGAACAGTGTGGAAAGGGCGAGGTTTTAAGAAAGCTGACGGAAGCGCCATAAAACATTGTAGTCAGATTAAACGTTTGTTAGAAGCAATTATGAAACCAAAGCGGATTGCGATAATCAAGTGTGCTGCCCACCAGTCTGACGAGTCAAAGATATCTCGAGGAAACAGAAGAGCAGACGAAGCTGCCAAGGAAGTGACAGGTGCTGACAGAGCAGGCAAGGTATTGGTTATCACACACGGAGTTGAGTTAGAGGACAAGATAACCTACAAAGATGTTTTGACTTTCCAGGAGGAGGCTAGTCAGGTAGAACGGAACCTCTGGATAACCAGGGGAGCTTGTCAGGATGATTCAGGTTTGTGGCGCGACGCCGGTGGATTTGTGGTGGCTCCTGCTGGCCTGGTCGGACTGCTGATCCACACGGCGCACGACTTTTGCCATGCGCATAAAGGAGAGGTAAGGAGAAAAATCAGAGAATATGGCTTTTGGGCGCCAGATTTGATCAGTCAAATTGATCATGTGTTACAGAGGTGTGTAATATGTTTGAAAAACAATATACGTAAGGGGATTAGTGTGTCACCAGGACATATCCCCACGCCCAATGGCCCAATGCGAGACCTTGTAATTGATTACATTGACATGATTAAGCCCATTAATCAGAAGAGATATATTCTTGTCGTTGTCTGTCGTTTTTCAAGGTGGGTGGAGGCGTGCGCCACCCGGCACAAGGATGCAGCATCTGTGGCTAAGTTCCTATGCCAAGAGGTATGTCCCCGGTTTGGTTTAATGGACAGGATCAGCAGCGACAATGGAAAAGAGTTTGTCGACAAAACTGTACGTTTAATACTCCAACACTTAGGCATAAAACAGCGATTGGGGGCCGTTTATCATCCGCAGAGCCAGGGGTTGGTGGAACGCATGAACGGGACACTAAAAAACAAATTGGTAAAGATCTGTCAACACACAGGCTTGAATTGGCTAAACGCTCTCCCTTTAGCTTTGATGGCTTGTCGTTCGAGCGAAATTCGCGGTCTGCGTCTGACACCGCACGAAATGATGTTAGGTCGCTGCATGGTAGTACCAGGTTTGCGCGCGACAGGCAAAGGTCCGAGTTTGGACATCCTGGACAACGACATGCGTGAGTACGTAAAATACATGTCAAAAATACACAAAAGTATTCTGGTTCATGTCTCCAGTAGACAGGAGCATGAAACCGGGGAGGAGGTGAATAGGCAGACTACACCTCAAATCATACCAGGCGACTACGTTTATGTCAAAGTATTTAGACGCAAGTGGTTTGGCGCGAGACGAGAAGGGCCATACAAAGTCGTTCAAGCCACCGAGAGGGCTTTACAAGTTGAAGGATCGCCTATGTGGTTTCACGTTACTCATTGTGTAAAAGCAATCAATACGGACCAAGAATGGGAACCTGAACCACAAGACCTTGACGGTAAAACAGGGGCGTCGCAACCGTTACACGAAGGCGAAGTGAAGGCGGCGCTAACCCCAAACGATGGGGAAGACCCGGATGATTATGGCGAGCCAGACCGAGGGGGCCACGATTGGCCACCAGTAGAAGATGAAGGTTTTTTACAGGAACCAGACAGAGGAGAAGATTATGAATTGGAACATAATAATTTCTCCTCTGTGGACTTGGAGAAGGTACCAGAAGAGCCAGAGGAACCAGTGCTTAGCACAAGCCCGGAACAAGATACTCGACCAAAACGAGTCATCCAGAAGCCTAAACGGTATACATAGGCGAAAGAAGGGATAGTGTAACTGATAGGCCTTGGAGAGGGCGTGTACATATTAATTTTTCATTTTTCATTAGCTGAGCTCTCTCCTTTTTTAGAAATGTTTAGATAGTAAATGCAATGTAAGGTCTTTTCTTTCAGAGTGAATTGCACAAAACAGACACATTTGGTTAAAAAACACATAAGTATAGTCTAAACCTGGTAATTGGTACGATCATCTTTTTGTATAAAGGGACGGACCTAGGCTGAAGTGAAATTGATATAACTGATACATTGTGTATAACCGGCAAATGAGTGGAAATTGTTAAACGGTGTGAGTGAATAGAGAACTGTGTAAACAAAAATGGGTTCATAGTCGGTCAGTGGAGGAGGGAGTAATGTGGGTGTTGAAAGCAAATGATACTAACAAATATGGAAAATGAGTCAGAAGGATTCTGGAAAGGTTTGGCTCTGAGGTAATTAGGTTAAACAGTAAGGTTAAGGTAATTGTAAACAGTTTGTTTGAGAAATTACTAACAAGTATCTTGGGGATCATTAATCCCCAAACCGGGGAAACTGTGGTAGATTTCCACCAAACTGTGTATTATTGTACTGCACACCATGGATCGCAGAATGGCGAAAATAGGACAGGTAATTTACACCCACTATTTCCTCCCCCTCTCCTTAACATAGAGGCACACTACAAGATTAGAAAATGCAGACAAAGCAACTAGAGAATGCAGCTGGCTGTCTCAAATCTCCTGGTGGGGGGAATGAGATAAGCAGTAAGCTAATTCAACCAGAAGACAGTCGCTGTTTTATCTCCTAAGAAGGTGATAAAATCAGCGACTGTGTGGTTTCACAGTTTTAAGATCAAACAACATCTAGGGGACATCTGGTCTGTGAGGTTGAATATACAGGATATACTCAAACGGCCTTAGGAGCCAGACACAAGCTCACAGGAAGCCTTTTGTGGAAGGGTAGAGAATAAACACCAGGTGTGGTGCCTGCTATCTCGTTAAACAAAAGGCAGCAGAAATAGAGTAAGATCAAAGAGTTCCCCTTTTGGCCTTCGGCCCCCCCTCTTTTGCCCAGTAAGGGTATCTTGAAACTGTTGGAAGAACGCCCACTACTAAATTCACTGTAGTGGATTAGCCTATGGACAGCCAGAGATATTGTTTCTCCAATCAGGGAGCTCGGTATGAGTTTGGAAAAACGCCCGCTTTCTGTAGAATTAGAGGCGGAGCCTAAGTTGGATATTAGCGAAAACTCCGTGCTCGGAGAGACAGAACAACATACACAATCCCACGAACGAGACAAGGACACAGCTCATTCTACACACTCCCTTTGACTCAAGGAAAACCCGACCGACGAGAAGATACAGCAGAAAGACGGCAAATTCCAAAATAACATCTGAAGAAGCCGAGACGAGACATGTTTTTAGACAGATCTTTTTATTGAGAATTTAGACTGAATTCTACTGACCTTCGGCATAGCGACTGCTCCCGGTAGAATTCATTGCACCATTCTTTCAAATATTTCTTTTGTAACATCTAATTGAAATCCTTTTTTCATTAAAAACGGGTTCTTTTCAAACTGCTCAGATCTCGCTTCATTTCAACGGCCGCGCCGTATTTTCTCTCTGGGTAAGCAGAAACCAGATTAAACAGTGGTTATCTGCATTTGGAAAGAGTAGTTCTTCTAAGAAGCTTTGTAAGGTTTAAATCACAACGCAGACTAGGAGTTAAAGCTAGGAAGTTACTACACCGCTCTTTATTCTCCAATATTTTTTGTATATTCGACGGCATGATGTTCCACTGTATCTTGAAACTGAAGTGCCAGTTATTGTCCAGTGCTGCTGTTCCCTTCTCACGGCTGATGGAGCACTCATTGGTGGAGGACAATGAGGACATCGGCAGACCTGGAATACAGTAAGCCATAATTAGCACAGATATGAGAGATTGGTTGTTTTGCCTCTGAGACAATATCATTTATATTTTAAATGAAACAATGAACTATGAGGTAAAAGTTCAGAATGTCTGCTTTCAATTCATGTGTTGTTTTTTAACATACATTGAACCATTTTAGAATAGTGCCATTCTGTATGACAGGTGTTTATTTTTTTTAAACACATTTACATAGTCAGTAAGAACAGTTTTGGGCCGACCATTTACCAATTGAATTCAACATCCCCAACAGTATACATGGTAAATGTACGCACGTTTATTTGTGATGGGGCATAGTCTTGGCGTGAACGGAGGTGACAAGGAGCTTGTAGGCGAGCTGGAGTCAAACAGCGCATCCGCATTTCTGTCTGGAGTGTTGTTGGGAAAGTCTGTAGAGGGGTCCAAAATGGTAGTGAATGATAACGTTATTTTCAAAACAGGCACAGAGGAGTATTATCATATTGTTTGGACCACCACCTCTGCAAGTACACTACTCAGTGCGACCATGGTTGGATGTTAACAGTGAAGACGGCAACAAATTGAGCCCACAATATGAAACTCAAATTTGAAGCTTAAATCAGTGTATTTAAGGGGGGTAGGTACTTTTTATTATAATCTCTGCATTTGTCATAATGTCTCGATGGTAATCAATAGATTATGATGATAGGTGCATTCTGGTTCGGCTTCTGACGCACAACTAGGCCGTCCAATTAAACCTGCTGGTTTGAGTTTTGATTGGGTGTAGGTAAATCTTCCCCTGACCCCTTATCCATTATGGATTTTGATTTGACATCATAATTTATTGATTACCATCGAGACATGACAAATGCAGAGGTTATAACCAAAAAAAGTACACAGTACATTTCACAGAGTAAATTCTACTCAAACTGAGTACATTTGACTCAAACTGAGTAAGATTTTACCCAAACCAGTTTGAGTAAAATGTACCGTACTTTTCGCACTATAAGCCGCACCTGAATATAAGCCGCAGCAGCTAAATTGAATGATGTGTACATATATAAGCCGCACTGGACTATAAGCCGCAGGTGTTTTAATGTTTAATTACCATATGTAATTAGCATTGGGACACAATACTGTCGGACAAATAACAAGAATGAACTCATTTACAAGTTGTATTAAGTTTAGAAAATAAGGGAACAGATAAATAACATTTCAATGCAGTCAAAAAAGCAATATTTCGATTTTTACATTTTCGGGTTTGGTCACATCGAGTCACATATAAGCCGCACCGTTATATAAGCCGCAGGGTCAAAAAATGGGGGGAAAAGGAAAATTATGGTATTCGTCTGTAGCTGTTGGCTTTGTTTGTGCATTAACTGCACTGATTCAGTGGGATTTAATCTCCAATAAATGTAATGTTCAATACGTTTAAGAAATTTGAAAAAGAAAACAGATATATATAAATATATATTCAAATATTGATATGCCTTCAAATGCCCATCCCTATTCCATACTAAATCCACTCGCACCCCCCGCAAAAAGGTCTCGTCGAGTTGTCTACCTGGCTGAGGTATCTTCTCCTGGTTCTCCAGGTTCCGACTCATTGTTCGGTCCAGAGGGGCATCTGGGTCGGCAGCATCTGAGGTAAATCTTCCCCTGACCCCTTATCCATTATGGATTTTGATTTGACATCATAATTTATTGATTACCATCGAGACATGACAAATGCAGAGGTTATAACAAAAAAAAAGTACACAGTACATTTCACAGAGTAAATTCTACTCAAAATGAGTACATTTGACTCAAACTGAGTAAGATTTTACCCAAACCAGTTTGAGTAAAATGTACTCAGTTTGAGTACAATTTACTCAGTTTGAGTAAAATTTACTCTGTGAAATGTACTGTGTATATCTGGGAGCCTACCCCCCCCCCCCTTAATAGGAGAACCCATTAGAACCCTAATACTTGAACTCATTCCATGTGTACCTCATTAAGGCAGCAGCTAATTATGTAATGAGCACAGTGCAATCTCCTTTCTGGTCGTAACAGACCTCTCAAGTATTGTCATTTGAAAGGAAAGTGTGCACAATGGTTTTACTTACTGCTGCTAGAAGAAAAAATGCCTGAACTGGCAGGAAAGGCTGTAGACGGGCTACTGGAATCTTCTTCCGATTCTTTGCGGTTGTAACCTAAAGATAGATACTTTATTAATCCCATTTTGTTAAACAAAAGTCAGTTTGACATACACTCTACTATATAAAAATGAAGACATGCTCAAATAGAGTGACAGTCAATGTTTCACTTACGCTTGGCATGAGCAATGAACTTTCTGGATTCCACCGGCTTCAGTACACCTTCAAGTTCATGCGGTTGCAAAAACTGTAGATCGTCCACACTAGTCACTCCGAGGCCGTCAAGTAAATCCAGTAGTAAAGGTTGTAGTCCAGAGCCTGGAAGCACTGCATTTATGTAACTGCCCAGGTCACCCATGACTACAAAGAAAGATAAACACAGCTTGAGCCCAGATTTAGCTAAAAGCTAGCAGGTGAAAAGATGCGACAGGCTGCCTCCACATGTATCAGAGGGGACATGTGATGCAAGGCTTCGATCCTCCCTACAACCGACCAGTGGGGGGCATATGCGAGCAGCAATCAGGACAGGGGAGGGAGAATTGGCACAAGAGGTAAATTGGGATGGGGAGAAAAATCACAGAAAAGGCAGAAAAAGTAGATAAAAAATTATAAAAAAAAAAAACAGTAATGAAAGCTGTTTAGGATGGTAGTTCAATGCTAAATAAATACGGCTGTTTTTATTGGCTCACCTGGGGTGGCATTGGCTGAGGGGCACAGCTGTTTGATGCCAGCTCCTCCTTGCAGTGTGTGGAAGTGTGTGAAGACACTGAACGCCCAACTGCTGACACCTATCCTGCCACTTTGCCTGAGTCTGTCCTCAGTGTGTGTGTGTGTGTGTGTGTGTGTGTGTGTGTGTGTGTGTGTGTGTGTGTGTGTGTGTATGAGAATGATTTGGATGCCTATACTACATGTTATATATGCCTCGTGCAGCAATTTAGAATTTAGAATGTATGTACCCAATCAATTATGAATCGAATCATTACTCCCAAGAATCAAGATCAAATATAACTGAGATTCCCATCCCCTCCCCAACTAATCAGCCACCCCATATATCGTCAGTAGCGAATTCAGTAAGCTACTGATCCAGAACACTGTGTTTAAGGGACAGGACTGTCATTCCACATAGACTATATGCAGCTAGTGGATAAAAGTCCAAACACTGTTCAGAATTGATGCAAACCATTTGTCTAGCTGCTTCTCCAAGGTTATAGAGGCCATACTCTGCCAGATAGGATGACGAGTGTGGTATCACCAGGAAGTACACACACTTGTTTTCCTTCATCAGAATGAGCTCAATTTGTCCAAATTCCACTGACTCTTAATTCTTAATGCATAGAAAATAGCCTTTCCTATACAGGGTACCCTTCCACTGCACTTCTGTGGACACCAACTCAGGATGTGGGAGCGAGCTTGCTTTAACCGCATCACGCACTTGGTCACTGTACAAGTCAGTGTGGTAAGGAAACATGTTTTTTACTTGCAAAGTTGCAGGAAAGAAAGAGCTGGAGTTCAGATATGACTGAAGCAGCTGATGATTGTTTGCAAGTGTCTTACACACATTTTTGAAGTTCTGTGTCCTCCTTATGCATCTTTTGAAGTATGAGTGTTTGCTCTCAAACCTCATCGTCCACAACCGTATGAGTGGACCAAGTTTCATGATCAAAGAGGGATAGTGGACGAGGTAGTGATGTTTTGGTTTGAGTTTCTCTGTGGGAAATAGTTGTTTCCTTGTTTCAAGATAATCTTGAATCTGAACATTGAGGAAACAGATTTGAGGTACAGATATCTTGGGCGCACAGACCAACTCACAAAGCTCTTTCAGCAAGATCAGTAACTGCCACACTGGATCCTTAGTATCCGACATCTTATCCCCAATAATCACTGGTAGAAGTCTCAAAAGACACCAATTCTCAGCCGCCTGACCACCAATCTTCATACCACTTATACTTACTTCACAAGGAGCAGAACCAGCATCAGAACCCACATATTTGAACTGTGCGATTCGTCGGTTCAGCTGTGTGTATGTGAACCATTTCTTCACCTTTACAAAATACCTCAAGTAAAGGGTAAGGTCATAGGCTACTACGCCTTCAAACAAGTCATGGCCTATGCATGGTGGGAGCCCTGGCTGGCATACATGGAAATACTTAAGAGAGTTGAAAACAGAGTCAAACTTGAGTCCCTTTACATGTGTTGCCTCAGAGTCCTGCAGTGGCGGACTGGGACACAAATTCAGCCCGGGACATTCAGACGCACCAGCCCACACACCGGCCCACGCACCGGCCCACGCACCGGCCCCGAAACCGGCCCACACAACGGCCGTTATGAAACACTTGTCCAGTATTAAACAACCCAAGGCTGTGGCTAAGGAGTCAACATCAGGGAGACCAAATCTACACACCGCCCCTAGATGTGCACTCATGCACAGTGCACACACACACACACACACACACAGAGACACACACATACATATACCGTTACTTCCTGTCATTGGCATATGTTTTTTTTTTTTACTAACATCTTAGTGCCTCATTAGCCTAGGGATTAAGGATACATGTGTTAGGACAGAAACCTCACAACATGAAGTATTAACTACACCATAATAATATTGAGGTTTTGATCCATAGAAAAGGTCTGTGCTACACAATTTCAGTTAGATTGGATTTATTGTCTTTTAATTTGGCACTCATGACATTAGTTGCTTGCCGTTTAATCAACATCGAAAGACCCCCCACTTCCTCCCAGACACCCATTCCAAGAGCTTGTTTTCTCTCTCTCTCTCTCTCTCTCTCTCTCTCTCTCTCTCTCTCTCTCTCTCTCTCTCTCTCTCTCTCTCTCTCTCTCTCTCTCTCTCTCTCTCTCTCTCTCTCTCTCTCTCTCTCTCTGTGTATGTGTCTCTGTGTGTGTGTGTGTGTGTGTCTCTCTCTCTCTGTGTCTCTCCCTCTCTCTGTGTGTCTCTCTCTGTGTCTCTCTCTCTGTGTCTCTCTCTCTCTTTCTCTCTCTGTCTGTCTGTCTGTCTGGACTGGGCTCTCTCTCTCCCCTCAGGGTCAGCTGTGCTGGACTGGGCGCTCTCTCTCCCCTCAGGGTCAGCTGTGCTGGACTGGGCGCTCTCTCTTTCCTCAGAGTCAACTGCATAAGAAGAACATCAGCAATCAATAATAATGGCTTGAATTCATACAGCGTTTTTCAGCCTTTTGAAAACACCCAAAGTAGTAGTAGTAGTAGTAGTAGTAGTAGTAGTAGTAGTCAGTGCATGTGAGCGGATCGGAGCGTGAGCGGCGCGGGGCGCGGAGCGGCCGGTTTTGACGTGAGCGAGGAGTGGGTTTTAAAATGAGTCGGCGCGACGTCCGGAGCGAGAGTTCTGCTCCGCTCCAATCCACTCCAGGCCGCTCACAGTGGTTTAACACTGATGTAATATATACATGCAGTACAATGCCAAAGCAACAGATGGCGATGTACAAACATGAGGGCCATTTTCAACCAATGAGAAGGGTGAACCTGTGATAGGCTGTTCGTTCAGGCTTTGTCACTGTAGAGACGCCCACACTCACTCCAGTTAGAAAAAGTATATCGACGCCATTGTTGTTGACGTTAGCTTACATGCTAACGTTAATGGCAGCGACCATAGCATTGTGGCTCGGCTAGCCTATCATCGCTTAATAGAGATAGTGAATGGATAAACAACGTTATTTAACATTGCAGAATGGCTACAATTACAATGCGGCTCAATACAAACAATTGTTAAGGGGCCCAGGGGGTGTAGACTGTTGTAGTTTGAGCTCATTTACACCATGCTCCAAAAAAAGAAGAAAAAAAACTGCCGAGCGATCTGGCGCGGGGAGCGGGGAGCGCTCGATTCAAGGTGAGCGGGGAGCGAGCGGAGAGCGACTTGGGGGCGGGGTCAACATGAGTGATTAGCGGAGCGGACCAAGCTTTAAAGAGCGAAGAGCGGATTTCTCGGCCGCGCCGATCCGCTCACGTGGTCTGGTAGTAGTAGTAGTAGTAGTAGTAGTAGTAGTAGTAGTAGTAGTAGTAGTAGTTTATTCAGTCATCATCTCACACAATACAATATACACCATCATTTAACAATATTTGATTTTACAGTGACTGAGAAGGTACAGACTGAAGCAATGCTTATATAGCCTATGCCTGTCCTATATTCTTAACACAAATTAAAAATTAAGACTCCAAAACAGTATTCTAAAAGAAAATAGCAAAAGAAAAACAGTATTATTCACCCTTGTAGTTTTCAAAAATAGCTTTACAAACCATTTTCTTAAAAACCAAAAGCGAATTACTCATTCTTAACTGTATATCAGCATTGTTCCACAAAGCGCTTCACAGAAACCATCAAGCATTAACACTCACACAGTCATACGCTACTGGTGGTCGTGAGCAGCATCAGCAAACACAGCTTCCCTGTGGCAGACTGACGGAATCATGTCTGCTATTCAGCGCCAACCACCATCAACAACCTTCATAAATACATTCAACATTAATGGAATAGGCTAACTACCAACTTAGCTGTAGCAGTTAGCTGTTATATGCAATCACATTTGTTTAACTACGGGGTAGTAGTTGACCTAGTTGTTAGCTTAAGCTAGTTAGCTGTGGTTATCTACAAACATGTAGATGAGACTAATCGAGAACATGGCTAACTGTTGGGAATTCTAAGGTACATCTTATTTAAGCATGTAAAATGGCAACTAATCAATTCAATCAATTAGATTACCAATATTATATCAACATGAAAATTTGAAAGGGAACATAATAGTATTTTATTTGAGTATTTACTATTATAATATTAGTAGCCAATTAATTTGCAGCCCGTCCTAGGTTCTGATTGGCTCTCTAGGTTAGCACTTTAGCTTCTGATGCTGTGGTGGGCACTAGTCCTAACATTGCTAACTAAACTTTTAGTCAGAGAAAAAACGTCACGAGTCACGACTATTTACGTCCACGTGCTGTAAGGAATCAGGAATACGGAAAGCACATTGTCTTGTAATAGAATGACTGAAATCACTGCAAGAACTAGTATAGGCTAGCTAGCCCTCATGAACCGGCACACACCAACAGTAGAATATGCACTAGGCTACTGCACGCACCTGTCCTTCCACTTGAACTTCATCATCATTAGCAGCAGCAGCTACTCTAACGCCAGCCCTTCCTCTACTAAACATGTCTGTAATTTTAGAACATTGTTCTGCGTCTTTTACTAGCAATTCTAGCTTTTTCAGCTCCACCCTTTCTTTTTTTGCATTCTCCATTTCTGCGCTTCTAGGCCTACTCGCGGTTGGGAGGAAACGTGAATCTCATTCACTGATGTCTCATGTCTCATTCAAGACTGGCTAACAAAAGCATGTCTTTCACTTAACACCAAGAAAACAGTGTGTATGATGTTCACAAAGTCACCAGTAGAGGTCACTCACTCTAATGTGTTTCTGGGAGAGGCGGAGCTGGACATTGTACATTAATTCAAGTATCTTGGGGTCACATTGGACTCTACATTGACCTTCAAAAAGTAATGTGAAGAAAGTGACAAACACAGTCAAGTTTAACATCGAAAACTTCAGGCAGATCAGGCCCTGCCTGCCAGTTAATGCTGCAAGGATGTTTCTGCATTCAATGATTTTATCACACATCGAGTACTGTTTTATCAACTGGTCTCTTTCATATGTCACTACTCTTACACCAATAGAATTACTCTACAAAAAAGCCATAAAAGTATTTGATAGGAAACCAATTTCATTTCATCACTGTAATGTTTTAGAAAAACATAACATGCTAAGTTTCGAGAATTTCCAAGTTTTCAAATATACTTGCTTCATGTACAAGGTTCTGCATGGACTTGCCCCTCCCCCATTGAATGAGTTCATCCAACAGAAAGCAGACACTGGCATTACCACCAGGGCCATCAGTAGAGGGGACTGTAAGGTGCCTTTTCGGTATACTACCATTGCAAAAACTGTGTTCTCTGTTAAAAGTGGTAACTACTGGAATAGCCTACCAGTTGTGATTAGAGAGTGCCCTACATACTCCATGTTCAAGACCCATCTTAAACTGCATCTTAAGGCAAACCAGAACTGTGATCATTTTTAATCTGATTTAGTTTATGCAACTTGTTTATTGATTTATTGCCAGCCCACACACTGGCCCACACACCGGCCCACATAATGGCCCACACACCGGCCCACATACGGCCCACACACTGGCCCACACACTACACCGGCCCACACACTACACCGGCCCACACACTACACCGGCCCACACACCGGCCCACACACTGGCCCACACACTGGCCCACACACCGGTACACACACTGGCCCACATTAGTGGCCCATACACCGACTCACACACCGGCCCACACACCGGCTCACACACTGGCCCACATTAGTGGCCCACACACCGACTCACACACTGGCCCACACACCGACTCACACACCGGCCCACACACCGGCCCACAGACTGGCCCACATACTGGCCCACACACTGGCCCACACACCGACCCACATACTGGCCCACACACCGGCACACACACTGGCCCACATTAGTGGCCCACACACCGACTCACACACTGGCCCACACACCGGCCCACAGACTGGCCCACATACTGGCCCACACACCGGCACACACACTGGCCCACATTAGTGGCCCACACACCGACTCACACACTGGCCCACACACCGGCCCACAGACTGGCCCACATACTGGCCCACACACCGGCCCACACACCGTCCCACATACTGGCCCACACACCGGCCCACACACTGGCCCACATTAGTGGCCCACACACCGACTCACACACTGGCCCACACACTGGCCCACACACTGGCCCACACACCGGCCCACATTAGTGGCCCACACACTGGCCCACACACTGGCCCACAAAAAAAAAAAAAAAAAAAAGTATAAAAAAAAAAGATTTTTTTTTTTTTTTTTTCTTTTTTGGACCAGCCCACTTTGGTTCCGGCCCATCGGGATTCGTCCCGAACGTCCCGATGGCCAGTCCGCCACTGGAGTCCTGTAGTTGTCGCAGTGCTTCCTTGTAGGTCTCAACTGTTCTTACCGGAAACCGGTCTGTCGGGTTGTCCATTTTATTTGTAGGCACTAAGCAATACCTGCAGCAGTGACTAGCAGTACTGAAATTCTCAGTAAAGCCACCGATCGAGTGAGAGCCTAAATTGTCCCCCAGAATACATACGACTGTTGCCCGCACCACCTGGCCAGATGAAGTGACCAGTCCATGCCTCTCAAGTTCTCTAATATCTGACAGCATCCGTGCAAACAACTTTTCATGTGCAAAGTACTTAAAGTACCTCTCAGGACACAGAAGCAAAAGCTGCAAGTTGTCAACACTAGAACGATAGATTGCCTCGAAGTTGGCAAGTGTAAAGTAAACTCCTACAATTTTGTGCTTCTTCTTTGATGATCCAAGAGGGTTCACTACCTCAAATGCATCCTGGTACAAGATCAGCTTTAAGCTTATACCTGGCTCCATGAATAAGTCATTGGACTTGAAAACGGATCCATCGCAAATATCAGTGAACACATTAGTAGAAGCAGCATTATTTTGTGGCTTCACACACTGTTGCCACACAACTGGGTCTTTTAACATGGATCGTAAAGTATCCTGAAGTGGGATATATTGTGCATAGCACTCCCTTCTATTCTCGTCTGTGCCAAGATAAATAGCCTGTGGGTGCACATATGAAAAGTTCTTTTGGAAGAACATCTTTCTTCTGTGCCCAGTGGAAAGGTGAGAGCTGCACAGCGAATGCAAATCTGCTTCTCCCAAAATATTCAAAACACTGTCAATATCAGTCTCAGACAAGTTTGTTTTAGCTCCCATTAACTTTTTGAATTCCTTCTTAGTGTACCGATGACACGTATCATTCAAACTGTCAATTTCTTCAACAATAATCTGTATTGTTGATGATGGAATGAGGCATTTAGCCTGCAGACGCATGTAAAAAAGGCGTAGATTTTTTTGATACAGGGCTCTCATTTCAGTGTCATCTGGCATGTCGTCAGATGAACTTGCTACATGACTTTCATCTAAATCCCTTTGCACCTCAGCGGAATCCTGAGTAGACTGCGATTGTGTAGGGCCAGGGGTTACAAACAACTCTGTTTGATTCATATGCAACCGTCCGATATGGCTAGTGGATGATGATTTTACTTTATAGGTTTTGTCACAATTTGCAAATGGACATTTTACTGTCTCTTTTTTCAATATATGCAATTTCAGATGTGCAATGACATCCCTGAGATTAGTATATTGCTCCTGACAACTTGCGGCCTCGCATTTGAATGAACATCCTATATAATTTCTTTGTGAAGCAGAGATGGTCCTGTGGTCACGGTACATATGTTTTTTCAAAGCAGTATACTTCAGAAACTGATGTTTGCAGTCAGCCACACCACAAGGGAATTGCTTGTTTGCTTCATGTCTATGAAGTAACTGATGGTCAACATAACGTTTAAGCGATTTGAATGACAGGCCACAGGACTTACATTTACATGTATGACCAGGCATTTTTCAGAAGTTAAGTATTCCCTCAAATCTCATGTTACATCTAACAATTCCAGGAAGTTCTGTGTGTGTGCATGTGTATATAACCTGTCCTAAATCTGCAGATAGGCTAAATGTTGCAACTGATGAAGCGGAACTGCAATCCAAACTGTTGAGACAAAATAAGTGGAAGTGAAGCACAAATAAACTTCAAAAAAGGTTATTTCTAGTGCCGTCAGGCAATTAAAAAATGTTATCTAATTAATCGCATTTTAACCGCATAACCATTTTAGGCCTGATATTTTATATTCTATAATCATATTTCAAATTGCATGCGTCCGGATGGCAGAATTCAGTACTGTATCTACAAAACCTTCTGTTGTATTTTTGTTCAATAAACAATGTGGACTAGGCCAACAGTGACTTTCATGAAGAATGGGGAAAAAAAGTATTGAAATTGACCCAGTTTTAGCGTTTTTATCAAACATTTTGTCTGCCCAACACAATCACTGCACGTGCATATTTTAATCAATGGTTCATATGTAATCGAAATGATCGTCACAACAGGTGCAGGGCACCAGGGGGCGCTGAGAGTCACACACAGCTAGTGGCAGGCACTGATATACGCTTGCTACTACTAGCCGAATGAAAATGTATCTGTTTCACCTAACACTATTGCTCCGTGATTATAGCCACCCATCTCTAAAGCCACAACCACGTTACCATATTTGTAATAATGTAAATCATTGTGTCGTTGTACACATATTGTCTTTATAACGTTAGTAGCTAACATAGCTTAGCTTGGTAGCTATTGTGCTAACAAAATATCCCGACATCCGGCTCGCTGGCCGGCATGAACGGCCGACCCAAAATGGTTCTCTCCTCTCTGTACACCCCGTCCCCACGGGTACCCTGCCGGGGGGCCATGGACGCGACAACGGCGACAATGGTGGCAGCCTGTAGGGCATAGATATCTATAATAGAATATAGATGTCTATGCTGTAGGGTGCTCGAGCCCGTAAAGGCTAGTGGTTCACGATAGCTATGAGCTAACAACGGCCGCCGCTGTTGTCGCGTCCACAAGCTCCTCCGCAGGACACCCGCGAGGACGGGGGCACACAAAGAGGAGAGAACCATAGGCTAACGTCAGTGTAGTGGTCCTGACTGTAGGCAGCAGGGACGGCGGAGCTATATACTATATAGGCTAACTGTGATGCACCTAGTGGGCCACCATTGAACTAGTACTATGACCCGGACGGGCAAGGCATTTCCTGAAGTGACGTCACGGCCGTGCTAGCTTTTAGATTCGGCTCATTAATATGCACCTGGCTGTAGTGACGTCGGCGTTTGATAAGCTTTTTTGATTCGCATGTGCATGTTATTCGTGCGTGGACCTTTTTAACTCTTTCAGAGTGGCATTTCCGGTGTCAAATGGAAAAAAATAAATAATGAAATTATATACCAATGATGTAAACTACCCATAATTGATCAGTAGGGTTTAACCTGGAGGTTGGGCTTTAATCATCTTTAGGATAGAGGGGGGTATCATGCACCCCCCGGAAATATACTTCTAACCAGTGTTTCTAGATTTGAAAAAAATTATAGGCTTATGTTAACAAGTTGTCAGAGTGTCCCATGTATCATTTATATGCAAATTAAGGACATGATTATCAAAAAACCACAAACAAATCTGTTTAATATATCTCAGCCAATATTGCAGATAACTGAACCAATTTGGACAAGTCAATCAGGGCAAGCTTATTTGACGCATATCTCGCCTAGAAAGGCTTTCGAAATAGTGAAATGCCATTTGATGGTAGAAATTCGTTTGTTTTCACTCATAAGATGGCGGCGGTCATAAGATGGCGGCGGTCTCGTAACAATAACCTGCAAACCATCCACGTGGTACATACATGTACATAGGCTATACTATAGGTGGCAGTGAGATCCTGCTGTAACAACCTCTGTGGAAATATTATCACATTTAAAAAAGATAAAATCTCCTAACACTTGGTTATAAGTTTAACCTTAACCTAAACAAACGTATTGCTGAAAATATACACTCTATGACTGCTGTCATATACTGCAGAGAACTCTTTCATGGCAAATAAGTAATCTGGTCTTTCCAAAGACATGCGGGACACGTGTGCACGAATACACCTTAAATGATTTTCGAATATAATGCAGCGTTTTGTTCATATTGATTCTACCAAGTGTATACTTTTTATTTCTGAATTTCCCATTCTTAATTCTTACATGTGTGCATGAACACATTCATTGCTTTAGCTGCTTTGCACGAACAAACATGTACGCTAGCATATTGTTACGGTAAAATACGTGGAAATGTACATTTTAAGACAAGACGACAGTCGCAGATTTCTATTATATAATGACTATTTGAAAACAATGACTTAATATAAATGTCTTACTGGGTCGGGTCTTGCTGCTGTTCCTGTTTTTCAGGGCGGAAAAAGTTTTTTTTTTTGTGTGATGAGGATTTATATAAGAACCTCCCATGCGCAGAACAGCTTGCATAGGTATCTGTGTCTTTTGCCGGTAGCTAAATGACAATGTAATTATAATGTGATTGATTGATTGATTGATTGATTGATTGATTGATTGATTGATTGATTGATTGATTGATTGATTTAAAAGTTTATTAACAGATTGCAGAATGGGTACAGTGCAGTACAGCTCAATACATACAATTGTTAAGGGGATGCAGACCAGAGAAAGACTTCCCCCATTTTCAATTCATCATATGTACACGACTTACAGATAGACAGTACTGCTACATCTATACATTTATGACATACCAGATTTGCAAATACAGTACTGTTTGTGATACAAAAAGTGTCCAGAAAAAGAGTGTATATACATTGACGTCGAAACTGTATACATTGGAGGAGGTTGGGTAGGTGGGGTGGGGTTGGGTGGGGTGGGGGGGGGGCTGTACATTGGAGGTGGGGGGGGGGGGGGGGTTGGGCAGGGGGGGGGGGGGACAACTGGGTTAGGAAATGTTTCAACTCATTCAGAACGCAGCGGCCCGCCTGATCTCAAACCTACCGAAGTCGGCCCATGTCACCCCACTTCTTAGGGACCTGCACTGGCTCCCCATTGCTGCACGAATCCGCTTCAAGGCCCTCGACCTAGCATACCGTGCGGCAAAGGGAACCGCTCCCGCCTACCTCCGGTCAATGGTTTCTAACTACACACCCTCAAGACCCCTACGCTCTGCATCTTCTGGCCGCCTCAGACCTACTCCTATCCAAGCTCCGGGAGGGTCATCAAAGAGAAGTCGCCTATTCTCAGTCCTTGCCCCACAATGGTGGAATGAACTATACCCACCCCAGTTAGGACAGCCGAAACACGTCCAATCTTTCGCCGTCGACTAAAGACGCACTTCTTCAACCATTATCTGAATAAAAAAAAAAAAATCTAACCCTAACTAACCGTACTGTCATGCACTTGTCCTAATAAACTAACCAGCACTCAACACTTTGATGAACATTGTTGCTCAGCTTGTGCCCTTCCTGATGGCTTGTCATACAGAACATGTAAGTCGCTTTGGATAAAAGCGTCAGCTAAATGACTAAATGTAAATGTAAATTTGTAGGGGCCATGTTTCGAATTGCAGTATCCCGTATAGGTGTTCTTTGAGGGTGTTTTTAAAAGTGGGTAGTGATTCACATTCCTTTACAGCTTTGGGTAGGGCGTTCCACATTGATGTGGCATAATTGCGAAACGTGTTTAGTTCATTGTTTGAGCCGAATCTGGGTTTAACATGATTTGTTGAGCTTCCTCTATAGTGGTTGTGGTATTCACTGACCTTTGGGAAGTATTTTGACATGTACATGGGTACCTTAGTCGTATAGTGTATCTTGTAGACCAGGCCCATTGCAAGTTGCTGTACTCTGTCGTCTACTCTAAGCCATCCTAGGTTGTCAAAGTGGGCAGGGGTGAGGTGGGTTCTGGGGGTAAGGTCAAGTAGTAGTCTGACCAGTTTGTTTTGTGATGTTTGTAATTTAGATTTAAGCGCCTATGAGGTGCTTTGGTACCATGAGGTGCACGCATAGTCGTAGTATATTGAATGAGGGCTCCTGCCAGAGTCTTCAGGGTATTCTTGTTTCTTGAGAGGAGATCCGGTACAAGAATCTAGTTCGTTGGTTGACTTTTTTTATTACATTGGATGCCATTTTGTCACAGGAAAGATTTGCCTCTAGGATGGAACCCAGGTAGGTAATTTCGTCTTTCCTTGTGACAATATTGTCACCCATGCACTGCAACTGAGAAGCCGTCGGTCTTGCTGAGTTTGTTATTTGAACCGAAGAGAATGGACTCTGTTTTGCCCATGTGTAATGATAGTTTGTTATCAGCGAGCCATATGCAGATTTTGCCTATATAGTTCCGAGCTGAGGGTTTTTTCAACCTGCAACTTGTTCTTGTCAGAGACCAGCATGGCTGAGTCGTCCGCAAACAGGAACAAGTTGCAGTCACAGGCTGACGACATGTCATTTGCATAAATTAGGAAGAGTAGCGGTCCTAGTATGCTTCCTTGTGGAACACCACAGCTCACTGTGAGGGGGGGGGATAGAGTATACCGTTTACCTCTACCATCTGTTCTCTCCCCTCCAGGTAGGATTGCATCCAGCTCACTGATAAGCTATAAAATCAATTGCTTTTAGCTTGTCAATCAGAATGGAGTGATTGACAGTATCGAAGGCCTTTTGTAGGTCCAGCATGACCATGCCGCAGTATTTGCCCGCGTCCACCTCTTGTTTGATGTGGTCGTTCAAATAGAGGAGGCATGTGTCAGGGAGCAGCTAGCTATATAGCTTAGCACAAGGGCTGGAAGCAGTAGGGAGCAGCTAGCTATATAGCTTAGCACAAGGGCTGGAAGCAGTATAGGGACCAGCTAGCCTATAGCTTAGCACAAGGGCTGGAAGCAGTAGGGAGCAGCTAGCTATAGCTTAGCACAAGGGCTGGAAGCAGTATAGGGACCAGCTAGCTATAGCTTAGCACAAGGGCTGGAAGCAGTATAGGGACCAGCTAGCCTATAGCTTAGCACAAGGGCTGGAAGCAGTAGGGAGCAGCTAGCTATAGCTTAGCACAAGGGCTGGAAGCAGTATAGGGACCAGCTAGCCTATAGCTTAGCATAAGGGCTGGAAGCAGTAGGGAGCAGCTAGCTATAGCTTAGCACAAGGGCTGGAAGCAGTATAGGGACCAGCTAGCTATAGCTTAGCACAAGGGCTGGAAGCAGTATAGGGACCAGCTAGCCTATAGCTTAGCACAAGGGCTGGAAGCAGTAGGGAGCAGCTAGCTATAGCTTAGCACAAGGGCTGGAAGCAGTATAGGGACCAGCTAGCCTATAGCTTAGCATAAGGGCTGGAAGCAGTAGGGAGCAGCTAGCTATAGCTTAGCACAAGGGCTGGAAGCAGTATAGGGACCAGCTAGCCTATAGCTTAGCACAAGGGCTGGAAGCAGTAGGGAGCAGCTAGCTATATAGCTTAGCACAAGGGCTGGAAGCAGTAGGGAGCAGCTAGCTATAGCTTAGCACAGGGGCTGGAAGCAGTATAGGGACCAGCTAGCCTATAGCTTAGCATAAGGGCTGGAAGCAGTAGGGAGCAGCTAGCTATATAGCTTAGCACAAGGGCTGGAAGCAGTAGGGAGCAGCTAGCTATATAGCTTAGCACAAGGGCTGGAAGCAGTAGGGAGCAGCTAGCTATAGCTTAGCACAAGGGCTGGAAGCAGTATAGGGACCAGCTAGCCTATAGCTTAGCACAAGGGCTGGAAGCAGTAGGGAGCAGCTAGCTATAGCTTAGCACAAGGGCTGGAAGCAGTATAGGGACCAGCTAGCTATAGCTTAGCACAAGGGCTGGAAGCAGTATAGGGACCAGCTAGCCTATAGCTTAGCACAAGGGCTGGAAGCAGTAGGGAGCAGCTAGCTATAGCTTAGCACAAGGGCTGGAAGCAGTATAGGGACCAGCTAGCTATAGCTTAGCACAAGGGCTGGAAGCAGTATAGGGACCAGCTAGCCTATAGCTTAGCACAAGGGCTGGAAGCAGTAGGGAGCAGCTAGCTATAGCTTAGCACAAGGGCTGGAAGCAGTATAGGGACCAGCTAGTCTATAGCTTAGCACAAGGGCTGGAAGCAGTAGGGAGCAGCTAGCTATATAGCTTAACACAAGGGCTGGAAGCAGTAGGGAGCAGCTAGCTATAGCTTAGCACAAGGGCTGGAAGCAGTATAGGGACCAGCTAGCCTATAGCTTAGCACAAGGGCTGGAAGCAGTAGGGAGCAGCTAGCTATATAGCTTAGCACAAGGGCTGGAAGCAGTAGGGAGCAGCTAGCTATAGCTTAGCACAAGGGCTGGAAGCAAGCAACTAGCCTATAGTTTAGCACAAGGACTGGAAGTAGGGAGCAGCTAGCGCTCTGTAAAAAAATTAACTCTGACGCACAGAGATGAAATTGATGAAATTGAATTGGGTGATGGTGTTGGAGGTCTGACCCCCCACCCTGACCGCCTGGGGTCTTTCACTCAAAAAGTCCAGTACCCAGGCGCTCAGGGCGGAGCTCAGACCCAGCTCGATCAGCTTGTCCACCAGTCTGGTGGGGACTATGGTGTTGAACGCTGAGCTGTATGAACAACAGTCTCACATAGCCCCCCTTCTGACGGTCAAGGTGAGAGAGGGTGCTGTGCAGTACCTGGGAGACCGCGTCGTCAGTGGACCTGTTTGTCCTGTATGCAAATTGCATAGGGTCCATATCACTGGGGAGGGAGGCACAAATGTGGTCCTTGACCAGCCTCTCGAAACATTTCATGACCACAGAGGTGAGTGCCACCGGTCTGTAGTAATAACTGTGAATTGAACTTGCATTGCTGCACTATAGTCCATCCGTTGCAAGTCAACGCCCCCCCCCCCCCCCCCCCCCTCCATCCATTAACTCAACTGGACTGTCACTGTAATATTTATGTACAGTTGTACAGTGTCCCCCACCCACCCCTCCTACCCAACCCCCCCACCCACCCAACCACCTCCAATGTACAGTCAGATTGGTTATTTTTGGTTGAGGTTGAAAAAGCTATGTTGATTCAATATTTAATTACAGATACCATTTCAACATTTGAAAAACTGTCGTTGAATCAATTTAGTAGATTCCCCCTCCCCTCCTCCCCCTCCCCTCCCCTTCGAGAGGGTATAGTCCTAAGCAACTCGCGAGACCTAGAAGATCTCACGGGACTTGAGGTATTCAAACGTAACTTTGGCGCGATGGATGGTGTCTTCACTGACTGGCTTGACAAATAGTCTGAGCCAAACTCCTTGGTAAGTCATTGACAATATTATGTATTATGCCATTCACATACCATAATCTTGCTGTCATCGTTTGACTACATGCTACTTTGTGAATTATTACCGTGGTGGCAACTAGTAGGCTAGAACGAAGCTTGTTAGCATTATTAGCTAACATGCTAGATGGTATACTTAACTGGTAAGTGAGTTCTTATGGGAATAGTATGATTCCGTTCAGATACCATCACCGGGCTGTTATCGTTTGACTAAATGTTATCTCTAAAGTAAAATATGTTCAATAGGATAGGAGCCCCGCATTTAGTGATCTAGGAGGCAAGTATTTTGTAATAAGATCAGATAGATAGAGCAATCACAAAATAAAGAAATGAGGCTCATCGTGCTCGCAAGCCACTGTCTAAAGTCTAATTGTGTTCTCAGAGGGATGACACTGGTGATCTACACCTCTACCAGAGGCCAGCAGCCAGAGGGGGACCCTGCTGACCACAAGGCCATCTGAATCATTCTATGCTGAATTGACATGGATGGTATCTCCCTTAAGCTGATGTGAGTATAACTTCCATGTACAAACACAAACACACCCACTCTATCTATATCTCTCTTCTAGGACATGTCATCATCATCAAACCTTTATTTAATTCTTGGGAGAACAGTAGGGTTGTAAAGAAAAGTGTAAACATCTTCAAATCATTATTAACACATCCACGCTGTAAAGGGTTATTGCCCGCCATGCTTTGACCGCCAGATCTCGCGAGTAGGGTCGAGCTGCAGACTCGGAGCCTCGGTCCAGATTGGAACTTCCGCCCTGCCACAGGACTATTACTCCTGTGACAGGGCAATGCGCTGATTGGCGGAAAGTACGGAAGTATCTCGAAGTACGTCTGACGTATCTCGAATTACGTCTGATGTTTCTCTACGTTAGCGAACATTAAACGTTGTATTCATAAAATAATATAAATTCAGCAGCATGGGGAGGGCCGGGGGGAGGGGAGGTACAGGTAGTAGAAGACATAGTTATAGTACAGTGGAGAAGTAAAAATAGAATAAAAAGGCAGTGGAAACAATATACAATATTATTAACTCTAATAATAACACGCCTCGCAGGCTCATTATAATACGAGAGCCGTGGGTCTGCATTGTATAGAGCGGATCCCCCGGCCGTATTCAAGCGCTGGAGCGCTTTGCCATGGATAAAACTGTATTAATATAGTAGTAATAATAGTAGTTGGCTAGTTGCGCGCTTCTGGCCACCTCCCGCAGTGCGCGCATACACACATACTGTCTGTAGCCTATACAGTACGTGCAAAATTAGTTGTCAAGAGCCAATCGCACAGGTTGCCTCATCTCATCTGGCTCTGCAAATAGATCTAGAGTCTGAATATCATATATAGCCTGCTGATGATCTCTCTCAAATCCATTCTGAGAACGGAATGCAGTGCCTGCGACGCGGGTCTTGATTGATTGATTGATTGATTGATTGATTGATTGAAAATTGTATTAACAGATCATGCTGGACCTACAAAAGGCCTTTGACACTGTCAATCACTCCATTCTTGATTGAACATTTTATTAACAGATTGCAGAATGGGTACAGTACAGTACAGCTCAATACACACAATTGTTAAGGGGATGCAGACCAGAGAGACTTTCGCCTTGGGGGGGGGGGGGGGGGGGGTCGGGTAGGGTAGGAGGGGTGGGTGGGTGGGTGGGTGGGTGGGGGACACTGGACAACTGTACAAGCAAAACTGTACATTGGAATATTGACAAAACCATACTTGGTAATTTACTGTACATTGAGGGGGTTGGGTTACAACACAGGAGCAGAGTATAAACAACAGTACAGGAATGAGAAACAGTACTGTACTGTTGTTTATACTCTGCTCCTGTGTTGTAACCCAACCCCCTCCAATGTACAGTAAATTACCAAGTATGGTTGTCAATATTCCAATGTACAGTTTTGCTTGTACAGTTGTACAGTGTCCCCCACCCACCCACCCCTCCTACCACGACCCCCCCCCCCCCCCCAACCACCTCCAATGTACAGTCCCCCCCCCCCCCCCCCACCTACCCAACCTCCTCCAATGTACAGTTTCTACGTCAAATGTATATACTCTCTTTTCTGGACTCTTTTTGTATCACAAACAATACTGTATTTGCAAATCTGGTATGTCATAAATGTATAGATGTAGCAGTACTGTCTATCTGTATGTCGTGTATGTCATATGTTATGATGAATTGAAAATGGGGGACCCTGATGTAAACAAGACAAAAGTCTTTCTCTGGTCTGCATCCCCTTAACAATTGTGTGTATTGAGCTGTACTGTACTGTACCCATTCTGCAATCTGTTAATAAAATGTTCAATCAAGAATGGAGTGATTGACAGTGTCAAAGGCCTTTTGTAGGTCCAGCATGATCTGTTAATACAATTTTCAATCACTCAATCAATCAATCAATCAATCAATCAATCAATCAATCAATCAATCAATCAATCAATCAAGACCCTCGTCGCGGGCACTGCATTCCGTTCTCAGAATGGATTTGAGAGAGAGAGAGATCATCAGCAGGCTATATATGATATTCAGACTCTAGATCTATTTGCAGAGCCAGATGAGATGAGGCAACCTGTGCGATTGGCTCTTGACAACTAATTTTGCACGTACTGTATAGGCTACAGACAGTATGTGTGTATGCGCGCACTGCGGGAGGTGGCCAGAAGCGCGCAACTAGCCAACTACTATTATTACTACTATATTAATACAGTTTTATCCATGGCAAAGTGCTCCAGCGCTTGAATACGGCCGGGGGATCCGCTCTATACAATGCAGACCCACGGCTCTCGTATTATAATGAGCCCGCAAGGCGTGTTATTATTAGAGTTAATAATATTGTATATTGTTTCCACTGCCTTTTTATTCTATTTTTACTTCTCCACTGTACTATAACTATGTCTTCTACTACCTGTACCTCCCCTCCCCCCGGCCCTCCCCATGCTGCTGAATTTATATTATTTTATGAATACAACGTTTAATGTTCGCTAACGTAGAGAAACATCAGACGTAATTCAAGATACGTCAGACGTACTTCGAGATACTTCCGTACTTTCCGCCAATCAGCGCATTGCCCTGTCACAGGAGTAATAGTCCTGTGGCAGGGCGGAAGTTCCAATCTGGACCGAGGCTCCGAGTCTGCAGCTGGACCCTATTGGATCTCGCTGTACAGCGTTATTGAGATCAATATTGAATTTTTTCGCCATGGCATTCAAAATTCATATATACACCCATGGCCGCCTAGTTATAGTTGAAAGTGGGGGTGCAAGATTCTTTTTTATTCTTTTTTTTTTATTTTATTTTTTTTACATTTAATGAACACCTGTATGTGCAATTTCCTGCAATATAGAGCCTTCAATCTTGACCAAAATAAAGCTGCTCTTTTCACTATAAAACTCAGTTTATATTGCAGTATGATAGCTATAATAATAATAACTTCACTGCGAGGGCTCTTTTAGCTAACGCTAGCTAGGCACGTATGATAGCCAATTACTATTATAATAATAATAATAATAACTTTCCCATCCTCCCAAAGCCCCTCCGGCCCCGTTCACATCCGCAGCGGCAGTACCAACAACAACAACAATTAATTGACGCTATCAATAGCCCCAGTGAGCGCGGCGGCTGGCTGAATGAATGAATGAAAACTTTATTTAACAGATTGCAGAATGGGTACAATACAGTACGGCTCAATACACACAATTGTTAAGGTGATGCAGACCAGAGAAAGACGTTTGTCTTGTTTACATCAGGGTCCATACTAGCCCCTTTCGTGACTGTGCTGCACCGAGTGAATCCACAGTCACTTGCTCCTCAATGGGAAACCAACCTAGATTTACCCTGAAGGACTGGTTCTGGCCGAACCGTTCGTTATACAAGTATCACAGAGACATTACAAATGTGCTCACAGTTGCACGAGGGTTTCGGACAGAGATACGGGATGGTGCGCAGGCGCTGTGATCACCCAACGGCGGAAATAATGCCGCTTTGAGCAGTTTATAAAAAAATATAAAAAATATTTATTAGCAACGCCGAGCTTTCAAACCATCCCGTATCTCTGTCCGAACATATACAGAAATAAATACAGTAAAAACATACATGACAT
Source organism: Notolepis coatsorum (assembly GCF_963971535.1). Taxonomy (NCBI): domain Eukaryota; kingdom Metazoa; phylum Chordata; class Actinopteri; order Aulopiformes; family Paralepididae; genus Notolepis; species Notolepis coatsorum. The sequence continues at coordinate 44,348,779 of NC_140171.1, forward strand.
CATGACATTTATGGCATAGGGACATACATGACATACAGGTATATACTGTAGTACTGTTACATTTGTGACATATACGATATGCAAATAATATACAGTACTGTTACCCAGAGATCCTAACAGAAAATATTATATATATATGATGGGGATGAGACTGTACATTAGGAGGAGGGGGGGGGGGGTGGACATTTACGGTGGCCAGTTTCGAATTGCAGTCTCCCGTAGGTGCTCTTTAAGAGCGGTTTTGAATGTGGGCAGGGGTAAAGTGGGTTTTAGGAGTGAGGTTAAGCAGTAGTCTGACCAGTTTGTTTTGTGATGTTTGTAATCTTGTTTTTAGTGCCTTTGAGGTGCTTTGGTACCATGAGGTGCAGGCATAGTCGTAGTACCCTTGAATGAGTACTGAGAGTACCCATGATTTTTGCCATTTTGTTATCGTGAAATTGGTATTAAATTTAATTCTGATTGGCATTAAAAAGTCTTAAAGCCTTAAATCTGACTGGGCTAAACCCTGGTTATTTTCAGCCCAATTTATTCATTTCACTGCAAACCATCTGATCAATATATCACCCATACTACATAAAGCATTTACTGACGATCACGTAATTATAAACGCCGCCCCCCCCCCCTTTCCTCCGTGCATGATGACGCATAACGTATACGATCATATACAGTTGAATTTTTTAATATAGCGTGTCTAGGGAATAAACGGCAATCGATGCATTTAGGTCTATAACTCACGTTCTAGGAATTACTACAGAAAATGATAAAACATACTTATATTCTAGAAGGTATTTTTGTATTTTTGTATGAATGAAAAAGTATAACGTTCCTACATCCTGAACAATAGATAATGGATGTTGAATGCAGGCATTAAAGTGTTCCGTCTCAAGACGGATTTCCGTCAATTTGATTGGGGAGATCCGTCAATTTGATTCGCAGTCTAACGGAATTGACTACCTGGTATAATATGATTTGTAGATGCATACAGATTGAAACAAAATTCAGCCAATCAGAGGCGCCAAATATCATGAAAACGAAAATTTTTCTACCGAGGCGGCGCCAAGCAGTCATCACTCAGGGACTCGAGTGGTTGCAGCTGGAGGCTATTGGGCGAGTGACATTTGCGAGGTCTGTCCGCCACATGGCAGGGTAACAAAATAGTTGTGTCCCCTGCTGTGGTTGTGAGTATAGTATACGTTTATTAGCTTAACTCCGTAGCAACATCACACAGGTGTATCTGTAGACAGTCTCCTCCCCACCGTATATATCTTTTTTCCTACCACCCACCCCCTCCTAATGTACAGTCCCGGACTTTCCAGTGAATCATAGTGTCCTTTTTTTTCATTTTCCCAGATGCACCATGCACCAAGGATCCAGCTGATTACTGCCAATCTGGAGGATTGTTCCTTATCTGCTCTTCACTTGTGCCACTGATTCATTGACCTTTTGTGGTGTGGTATGTTTTGATTTTTACTTAGTAATACACTGTATAGTTGGGATTCTGAATTAAACAGTATAATGTTCACATATATTATGGAGCCCCCAGGGGTCGGGAGAATATTGTGGAAAACAATATAAAACTGAAATGGTAAAGCTAAAAAACTGTAGACCTGACCACAACCCCCTCGGTTCAACAGCACAATATGTTGCTTTCTCCGCTTTTAAAAGTTGAAATCATCTGATGACATTGAAGGGATAGTTCAGAATTGTGGACATAAAGTTTAATTTACTACTTGGCCATTATGTTATGTTCAATGAACTGCACTTATATAGCAATATCGCTTTTATCCAAAGCGCGTATGGCCTCTCATTCACCTATTCACACACATTCACACACCAATGGTGGCAGCTGCCATGCATATTGATCCATAAATAGTGTTTAGATTGTACTTCTATAGGTTTTTAACTTTACATACTGTATTTAAACATTATATTTGAACAAACACTGCAAGCTAAAGTTTTAAATCATTTGAATCTGTTTTATACAGCACACTTGCTTCCAAAATAAAGCAGTTTTACAATCCTGATCGTTTGTTAACACTTGAAGCTTTTTGTTTCTAACAATCTGTACAATAAAAGTGTTTCTCTGCTGAACTTTGAGTTCTGTCACTTAATTGAAGGAGTTTGATTGTAATAATTATGGGAAAACCTGTAAAATAACAGTGTTTCACTGCTGAACTTTAAGTTCTGTCACTTTATTGAAGGAGTTTGATTGTAATAATTGAGGAAAAACCTGTGAAATAACAGTGTTTCACTGCTGAACTTTAAGTTCTGTCACTTAATTGAAGGAGTTTGATTGTAATAATTATGGGAAAACCTGTAAAATAACAGTGTTTCACTGCTGAACTTTAAGTTCTGTCACTTTATTGAAGGAGTTTGATTGTAATAATTGAGGAAAAACCTGTGAAATAACAGTGTTTCACTGCTGAACTTTAAGTTCTGTCACTTTATTGAAGGAGTTTGATCGTAATAATTTAGGAAAAATCTGTGAAATAACAGTCTTTCACTGCTGAACTTTGAGTTCTGTCACTTTATTGAAGGAGTTTGATTGTAATAATTATGTGAAAACCTGTAAAATAACAGTGTTTCACTGCTGAACTTTAAGTTCTGTCACTTAATTGAAGGAGTTTGATTGTAATAATTGAGGAAAAACCTGTGAAATAACAGTGTTTCACTGCTGAACTTTAAGTTCTGTCACTTTATTGAAGGAGTTTGATCGTAATAATTTAGGAAAAACCTGTGAAATAACAGTCTTTCACTGCTGAACTTTGAGTTCTGTCACTTAATTGAAGGAGTTTGATTGTAATAATTATGGGAAAACCTGTAAAATAACAGTGTTTCACTGCTGAACTTTAAGTTCTGTCACTTTATTGAATGAGTTTGATCGTAATAATTGAGGAAAAACCTGTGAAATAACAGTGTTTCACTGCTGAACTTTGAGTTCTGTCACTTAATTGAAGGAGTTTGATTGTAATAATTATGGGAAAACATGTAAAATAACAGTGTTTCACTGCTGAACTTTGAGTTCTGTCACTTAATTGAAGGAGTTTGATTGTAATAATTATGGGAAAACATGTAGAATAACAGTGTTTCACTGCTGAACTTTGAGTTCTGTCACTTAATTGAAGGAGTTTGATTGTAATAATTATGGGAAAACATGTAAAATAACAGTGTTTCACTGCTGAACTTTGAGTTCTGTCACTTAATTGAAGGAGTTTGATTGTAATAATTCTGGGAAAACATGCAAAATAACAGTGTTTCACTGCTGAACTTTGAGTTCTGTCACTTAATTGAAGGAGTTTGATTGTAATAATTCTGGGAAAACATGTAAAATAACAGTGTTTCACTGCTGAACTTTAAGTTCTGTCACTTTATTGAAGGAGTTTGATCATAATAATTTAGGAAAAACCTGTGAAATAACAGTGTTTCACTGCTGAACTTTAAGTTCTGTCACTTTATTGAAGGAGTTTGATCGTAATAATTTAGGAAAGACCTGTGAAATAACAGTGTTTCACTGCTGAACTTTGAGTTATGTCACTTAATTGAAGGAGTTTCATCGTAAATGTAGGGAAAACTTGTGAAATAACAGTGTTTCACTGCTGAACTTTAAGTTCTGTCACTTTATTGAAGGTGTTTGATCATAATAATGTAGGAAAAAACCTGTAAAATAACAGTGTTTCACTGCTGAACCTAACCTGTCAATTAACAGTGATTCTCTGTTCTCGGGTTCTCAAATAATAAACAGAATTATCTGTAAATTTATTGTTTTTCCACTTTATTTTAATTAGGGTATTTCAATGTAAATTTTACACTAATTCTATGTCCCCAAACTGCCAGACTTTTACCGTTTTTCTACCGATTTTTTTTTTTACAGTGTACCCATAATTGCAGAGTAGGGTTTAACCTGCAAGTTGGGCTTTAACGTTAGTTAATGCTAGCTTTCGGTTAGCTGTTCAATGCTAATAACACCACCAAGCGAACCCATCAGAGCTCCCCGTCAACACCGCTCTGTCGGGAGGATGACATTTAAGAAAGTATCTGCTGTTAAAATGACAAACAGCATTGACACTTTAATTCACGGTCGGTTAAACACACGTTTGTTTTATAATGCTCACAGCAGACCGCAGTGTTGTTGATAAATTACGTGGGGCCGGGGGGATTTAAGTTCCGCAAAAAAAGGTTCCGCACCGTTGCAATCGTACGGTGCACAGCCCGTACTGTACCGGAGGACCACATTGACGCGGTACAGTACGTATCCGCGTACCGTTACACCCCTACTTAAAGCCATTACTAAAAAAACCTAACTTGGATAGTAATGTAATGGCAAATTATCGTCCAATATCCAACCTACCATTCATTAGTAAAGTACTCAAAAAGATAGTTTCAGTTCAAATTAATTCCTTTCTTGAAGAAAACAACATCTTAGAAGAATTTCAATCGGGATTCAGAAAATACCATAGCACTGAAACTGCCCTCACCAAAATAATCAGTGACCTCAGGCTAAACTCTGACAAGAGTAAGATCTCCATCCTTATCCTGTTAGATCTCAGTGCAGCATTTGATACAATTGATCACGATATTCTAATGGATCGTCTTGAAAACCTTGTCGAAGACTTTGCGATCTTCTTTGAGGAAAAAGTGGAGAACATCCGCAGCTCCTTCTCCCAACCCCCACCCATTCCAAACACTGAATCGAGAACCTCATCCTTCACTCTGTCATCTTTCTCTCCCATTACAGAAGCCGAGACCCTGACACTGGTAACGTCGAACCGTCCTACTACATGCCAGCTGGACCAGCTACCCTCCCCACTCCTCCAGACCATAGCACCGGACATCCTCCCATTCCTAACTGCAACCATCAACTCCTCACTCAACTCGGGGGTGGTCCCCACCTCCCTAAAACAAGCCAGAGTCACGCCCCTCATAAAAAAACCAACCCTGAACCCCACCGTCATAGGCAACTATCATCCTGTCTCTCTTCTCTCATTCCTTTCTAAAACACTTGAACGTGCTGTATCCAACCAACTTACTGCTTATCTCTTACAGAATGACCTCCTAGACCCCAATCAGTCTGGCTTCCGCACTGGCCACTCCACAGAAACGGCCCTCATTGCGGTCACAGAGGCACTTCACTTAGCAAAAGCGAAAGGCCTCTCCTCTGTCCTGATTCTCCTAGATCTATCTGCAGCCTTCGACACAGTCAACCATCAGATTCTCCTCGTGGCCCTCGCAGGAATGGGAGTGGCTGGATCTGTGCTGACATGGCTAACATCATACCTCAACGACCGCTCCTACCAAGTGTCATGGAGAGGGACTCTGTCGGCCACCCGCCCCCTGCGGACGGGTGTCCCCCAGGGCTCGGTCCTAGGACCCCTTCTCTTCTCCCTCTACACTAAATCACTGGGTAACATTATCACGTCTCATGGCTTCTCATATCATTGTTATGCCGATGATACTCAACTCTTCCTCTTCTTCCCTCCCTCAGATCTCCTGTCTGTCCGACATCTCCGCCTGGATGACGACCAACCACCTCAAACTGAACCTAAGCAAAACAGAATTGCTCCACCTGCCGGCCAAATCCTCCCCCCTGACCGACCTCTCCATCACAGTCGAGAATGCAGCTGTGACCGCGTCCCCGACCGCCAAGAACCTTGGTGTTGTCCTCGACGACCAGTTGAACTTCTCTGCTCACATCGCAGCGACAACCAGAACCTGCAGATTCCTCCTGAGCAACGTCAGAAGGATTCGCCCCTTCCTGACAAAAGAAGCGACCCAACTCCTCGTCCAATCAACAGTCATCTCCCGCCTCGACTACTGCAACGCACTGCTAGCTGGCCTCCCGGCCACTGCCACCAAGTCTCTTCAACTCATTCAAAACGCAGCGGCCCGCCTGATCTCAAACCTACCGAAGTCGGCTCATGTCACCCCACTTCTTAGGGACCTGCACTGGCTCCCCATTGCTGCACGTATCCGCTTCAAGGCCCTCGACCTAGCATACCGTGCGGCAAAGGGAACCGCTCCCGCCTACCTCCGGTCAATGGTCTCTAACTACACACCCTCAAGACCCTACGCTCTGCATCTTCTGGCCGCCTCAGACCTACTCCTATCCAAGCTCCCGGGGGGTCATCAAAGAGAAGCCGCCTATTCTCAGTCCTTGCCCCACAATGGTGGAATGAACTACCCACCCGTTAGGACAGCCGAATCCCGTCCAATCTTTCGCCGTCGACTAAAGACGCACTTCTTCAACCATTATCTTTCAGTGTTTTAAATAAATCATAAAAAACACTGCTTTCAGTAATAGCCTTATCGGATACAGCACCTGTAAATAAATGACAGACCCACTTGGATCACATCCAATCAATGCTTTGAGGGTTGTGCTTGACTTATAGTCACTATAAAGCTGACTTTGTAAAGCCAGTGCAGATGGCACCTGGGTCTTAAATTCAGTACCATCAATAATGACTAAAGTAGAAGGAAATTATTTTCTAAAGTTTTCAGGCATGTTTTCAATAATAATGTCTCTATGAGGCCATATGATAATTTGTCCAAATTTAGAATACATAAATTCTATGCATGTATTAAAAACAAGTCCTGCAGACTGCATGGATACTCCAAATCTCTGAGACAAATCTTGAAGTCCCAAGTTGTGTCTTAACCTACACAGTGTCAAAAATAGGCCATTTTGTTTTCCTAGTGACTTCATGTATTTACGGCCCTTTGCATAAGGTGCATCACAGCCAGCAGGCACAAGAAAATCTAACAATAACATGAATCTAACATATGTGATCCCAGTGTAGTACTTAAAAAGCCCTTTGATCTTAGTTTCTTTTTGGACAACACTTTCCACAGTACAGAATGTCTTTTTCTGAGCATCCTGTTGGAGAGATTGTATTATCTGTTCCTTTTCAATAAGCTGCCCTCTCAACCAGGTTATCGTCCTCTTCTTCTTCTCCAGCTCTGACTTCAATCTTGCACCTTCCACAGCAGTGCCCAATACTTCTAAAGGGCAAACTCCTGGAAACAGAAATGTTAAAATTATTGTTAGGGAGTTTCCACATATACATGACATCACAATAGCACTGGTAGAACGGTAGCACTGGAAGAACGCACTCGGGCCCAGGCTCTGTCAAATGACTGGTTTGAAGAGCGGAGGTCACGACTGACTGCTTCAAACTTTGCGAAAGCGGTAAACAGAAAATCTGCCCCAACAACAAAATTTCTGGAGAGTGTTTTCCGGTTAACATCCATTTGTGCCCCGGCTTTGGAGTATGGGAAAAGGAATGAGGCAAAGGCGAAGGCCAAATATCTGGAGGTTTATCCCGCCAGACATTTTCCTGAGTGTGGTCTTGTTGTCAATTCAGAGTTTGATTTCTTAGGAGCCACACCTGACGGGAAGTTGTGTGACAATGGTGAGAGTGGGATGGTCGAAGTGAAATGTCCTTATAAGGCAAGAAACTGTTTGATATTGGAGGCTTGCGACAAATTCCCAGATTTCTGTTTACAGGAAGATGAGGGGGGCAGTATTTCATTGAAGAAGACACACGACTATTATGTGCAAATACAAGGACAACTTGTGGTGACAGGCTGCCAATTCTGTGAATTCATAGTTTTTACGCAGAAAGATATCTTTGTGGAAAGAATATTCCCAGACATACAATTTATGGAAAGATTACTGCACAGACTTGCTGCAAGGTAGACCCTTACATTCTCCTTCAGTCTGAGTAGCTGTGCACGTCTGTGTAGCTGTATAACTGAGCTCCGATTGGTGGTTGATGACATCCAGAGAGGGATTGATGTTCCTGTGAAGTATCAAAATCATAATCAAATAAATGCACTTTAATTAATAAATCCATGTTGTTCATTAATCATAACATTTGGTCTCAGTATTATTTATGTATTGTTGTTTGATTGTAACAAGAACTTGCAGTATCTTTGGTTCACAAATTAATACTAGATATGAGCATTTATAACAAATGATTAAATGACATCTGATTCACACATGCAAATGGTGTTTTTAGTTAGTGATTCACATCTTCACTAACACATCACAATATTCAGACAATACCGCCTATAAGGACTTTGACAATACCCAGTCTTAGTTCTTTTTTAGATGGGGGGGTATAGCAAGGTGGTTGTCAGGATCAAGCAGGTGTCTTTTCCTTGGCAATGAACGCACCGACTTACATGTGGTCCCATCAGCTTTTATAGGGTCTGGATATTGCACAGTAGGTCCATCCCCGCCAACAAAATGCTATGAGGTGAGATAGGCATGGCAGCGAAGAGAAAGTGGGTCACAGATATTGTAAGGCATTCAGGTTACTCATGCTAGCTGATTGATTGAAAACTATATGAACAGATTGCAGAATGGGTATACAGTACAGCTCAATACACACAATAGTTAAGGGGATGCAGACCAGAGAAAGACTTTCGTCTTGTTTACATCAGGGTCCCCCATTTTCAATTCATAATGACATTTATGAGTTATGACATACACAACAGATATATAGCATGACATTTATGACATACAGATACAGTACTGTTACATTTGTGACATACAAGATATGCAAATATACAGTAGTGTTAAAAAGATATCCTAACAGAAAATATATACATACGAGGGGGAGGAAACTGTACATTAGGAGGGGGGGTTTGGACATTTACACTAACATTTAGCTAACGTTAGCTCGGTTGTTAGCGCGGAATACAACTCCCGTCACGGTGCGGGATAGTAACGTCGTATACGATAGTTTAGCTTCCCAGTTAGTGCTTAGGGTACGTTTGAACCAAGAAGAAGACGTTCTACTGCCAGAGTGCTGTGGATATTGCACGCGCTGCGTTTTAGCTAAAGTATAGGCGGAAGGCTAGGGGGTCGCACTGATCTACAGCTTAGCTTCAAGTATAGGCCTAGTAGCACAGTTAGCTCGCGCATCGCTCCACCGTCTCCCAGCCCCGCAGAGGACACAGCAACAGACGTCGCCAGACCGCACCCGCCTCCAGCATTCGCCCAGCAGACAGCCACTCCAGCTGTAGCCTGCCTAAACGTCCGCCCAGCCAGCCCCTTGCTATCACAGGTGACAACCACGGGACCGTTCGGCGGCCATCTCGCAACACGGACATTCGTTGCGGGAGCAGGCCAGCACTCGGTTGGTACACTCAAGCCAGGTACAGTTAGCGCTCCGAGCGCTGGAACTTTATCTGCGAACATTCTCCTTTTCGAGAGCGTGCCCTCTAAGGGCGAAGAGAATAGATACATTGAACTGGCACGTGCACCAGTGACTAGGGGCGCCCCGACGTTTGTTATTTTGGGGATGCCGGCTTAGATAGGACTTTTGTTTCAATTGTGGGCCCACTGTATTTTTTGGTTACATGGGTTATGTGGTTAAGGTGTGCAGACGGCACGTGTTTAATAATAATAAATCCCATTGAGTAGCTCGCGGAGCTCGCCAGTACCCTCTCTCTCTCTCTCTCCCCGCGGACGAGTGCAAAGCATATTAACCCGTAAGATCTAAGTGCTATGCATTGTGCCTTGTATTGATTTTATGCTAATCTATATAAAAGGAGAGGCGTACAAATAGGATCACTGTGTGCGTGTCCATTAATGTGCATTCTTGTTTAACCTCTTCCTTTTGGTTAATGTACATTATTGTTTAACCCCTTCTTACCCACGGCCTATGTATCATTGGGACTTTGGGTAAGGTGCAAATCTCTAGATAAATAGATACATATAAAGTGTGTTAAAGTTTCTAAAGTGAGTGATAAGGTGAGTGTTTGTTTAAAGTGAGTGTGTACATGTGGATGTGTGTGCAGTGAGTGTAGATGATGGCTTGTTACATAGTACCAACCTCCTCCAATGTACAGTTTCTTCGTCAAATGTATATACTCTCTTTTTTTAGACTCTTCTTGTATCACAATTCAAACAGTACTGTATTTGTAAATCTGGTATGTCATAAATGTGTAGATGTAGCAGTACTGTCTATCTGTCATGTATGTCATGTTATGATGAATTGAAAATGGGGGACCCTGATGTAAACAAGCCGAAAATCTTTCTCTGGTCTGCATCCCCTTAACAATTGTGTGTATTGAGCTGTACTGTATTGTACCCATTCTGCAATCTGTTAATAAAATGTTCAATCAATCAATCAATCAATCAGTCATTGTCATTGAGCATTCTGATGGCCTGGGGATAGAAGCTCCTTCTGAGTCTCTCTGTACTGGCCATGAGACTCTGGTAGCGCTTGCCTGACCGCAGCAGTTCAAAGAGGCAGTTGTTTGGGTGACTAGAGTCTTTGATTATTCTCTTAGCCTTGGCCTTGCAATGCTTGTTATGTCCTGGAGAGTGGGAAGCCCACCTCCAATTGTGCGTTCGGCTGAACGGCCCACTCTCTGTAGTCTGCTGCGGTCTTGTGTGGTGCTATTCCCAAACAGGAGGTGATGTTACCAGTCAGGATGCTCTCTATTGTGCACGAGTAGAAGTTCTTAAGGATCTTCTGACTCACTTTGAACTTCCTTAGGCACCTAAGGAAGTAGAGGCGTTGCCGTGCCTTCTTCACTACACTGTCAATGTGTGTGGTCCATGTCAAGTCCTCACATGGATTTAATCACAATTCTGTAGATTTAAAAGTATTCATGGGAACACAAGTAGCAGAAAGACTCAGTATGGAGTATTGCACATTGTACAGAGTAGACATACTGTATGTTAGCTATCATGATGTGGCAAAGCCTTCTCTGCTGGCCTAGATTGTCACATTACATTTTTTATAATTTAATATAGCCTATATCTTCATTAATGTTATATGTATTTTACAAAGTTTGTTCATCATCACCACCCACGCTATGCATAAAATATATAGGTCCGCGGAGAGGCACGCTGAGGAGGCTGTGCAAACTGCAATGGAATATGGGGCATCTTTCTCTTTACCTAATATTTAGATTCTATCCTGACATTTTTCAGTTGGAAGGGCAGTCTATATGCGTAACGTACATTTTTTTAAATAAAAGAAAAATATTTTTTTTAAAAGGGCACTTTTTTATGAGGTTCAAAAGGGCAGGTGCTCAAGCACCCATTGGGCTCTATGTGTGCACGTACCTGAGCTGGCCTAACTTCCTATATTAGGACAGCTAGCAGCCCTGTCCCAGCCTGTTTCAATCAAGCAACTACGAAAGCTACACCTGGTTTACAGCATCGGAGGAACATTGCAAATTGTATTGCTAGGTTATTTTCAACTGACAGATTTGACGATGACAGCATGTCAAGTGTGTAAGTGTGTTTCTCACTAAATGCAGTTGAAGAATGGCCGCAGCCACATAAAAATAGTGTTTCGACCAGTATTTGAGCACTTGTTATGATGTAATTGGGTTTTTCATTTAGTTTCATATATGTGAACATAAGTAGAGAAATGTTTGAAGCATTTCTGAGTTCGGTAAATAAATGCTTTGAATTTTTCAAGTTTTTGAACGTGAGTTGAAGTGAGTGAGTTGGATTGAAGAGGGTAAAGTGGATTTCCTTTGCAAAAGACATTAGTAATGTTGTCAATATGCTGCTGGTGATTATGTTTGAATCTGTGTGCTGTCACCAAATATGTTTTAATCTGTGTCTGGTCAGGTGCGTCTGTCACTGAATCATGTTTTCATGTGTTTAAGTTTCATCTGTTATGGTGGTCCGACACCAGATTTTGTCCTATAGCATGGTATGAATTATGTTTCATTGGCCTGACTGTGTGTGGTGGAAAGCCCAGCATCTTAGCTGGAATCTGTGGAGAATCTGTTGTATCCTGAGTATGTTGTGTTTTATGGGATTTTTGCTTGCTTGGTGGTCGTATGAGAAAAATTTACTGGTTGTTGTGAGTTTGTTTTAGTTTTTTGGTAATGACATTGATTTGGGCTATGGCTATGCGATGTCTATTTGTGATTCAGCATCCTGTCATACTGCCAAATAGTGGTGCATGGTGAGTTGCAACACGGTCTCTAACTAACGGTCTCCTCAGAAAATGTAAATAAGTAATGTCATAAGTAATGTATTTTTGTATTGTATCTGCAAAAGTCCCAAAACAAATATTGTGAATGCAGCGGTTGGGAGTTGAACCAACAATCATTGCAGTTGCTGGAAAGTGTTCTCACCACTACTACAGTATACCCACACACCAAGATTATGGTTGGAGTTAGTTTTTTAACATACACTTAACGGTTATGGTAAAGATATAAAGTGGATGATGACATTGATTCAGTAGTTTACAGCCACTATGGCTTCTTTTATTAGTAGGTTGATGGCGAAAAGCCTTCTTCAAAATAGGCCTACTAATTTACTGTTTTCATTTGTAATTTTCTGTTACAAATGTATTTAAATTAGGGGGGAAAGGCTCCCTCTTGTGGTAGTTTATAGTATGTGCAGAGCACCCCTTTTATGCCTCAAATGGTACAGTCCGGGTCTGTTTTCGCGCTTCTTTTGCGATCCAGTAATTGGTTTAGCGAGGCAGTCAAGGCGGGAAAGCCAGACAATTTTTGTTCCTGTTGCCGTCTTGTATTGTGTGAATGCAACTAGTGGTGGCGAGATGAAGCTTCATGAACCATTGAAGCTTTCCATCCACTCATGTGCCGATGCTTCATGGTGGTTAATTTGCTCTACTGTGTCATCAAGTGGGCAATAAATGTAAAGCAGGCAGTGATTATAATAATACTATTGTGTGTTTTTCTGACGAAATGATGGCAGGGACAGAGGAGAAAGTGCTTGTGTTACTACAACATTCTATTCATATAGTGTTTTTCTGACCTAATGTTGATGGCAGGGACAGAGGAGAAAGTGCTTGTGGTACTACAACATTCTATCCATTAATATAGTGTTTTTCTGACAATGATGGCAGGGACAGAGGAGAAAGCGCTTGTGTTACTACAACAATTCTATTCATTAATGTGTTTTTAACACTTTGGACGCCACAGCGATATGCGTGATGCATTGTTAAAAGGCAGACGCTCTAAAATATAGGAATACGTGGCGGTGTTTGCAGGGCTATAACTATATTCTATATTATAGCTATGGATACAATACTATGGCCCATTTGACATAGACTATCTATCGTTCAATATGTGTTAAAGAAATATTTTTTTCATCCATGCATTCCCGTTTTATACCGTGATGAATATGATTATAGTTTTAGAGTAATCCTGTCTAATCCCAGAAAACTATGTTATGTGCAATTCAATAAAAACATTGCCATTTCTCGCCTGTACACGCTACCATTTCAAGATCACATCTATATTATCGGTATTATGTTTCATCATGAATGCATGAAAGGGTGGGGGGGGGGTCGTTTTTTGATCATCACCAACGGCAGACATTGTGGAGTAAAATACACACATATTGTGATCGAAGTGAAATCATGGTTGGATCACAGCAAGAATGATACCATATAGGCCTTACCTTCACTAGGATGTACCCCAAAAAGAATATTCCAATTATCTGATTGAGAGTCCCAGTATTGGTGTCGATCGTGTCGCCAACATAATCCGCCACACATCATGCACCGGGAGCAATTCACGCTTCTCAATCCGACCGTTATAACCACCCCCCTTGCCCGACCAATAGAAATCCGACCGGAGACTTTTGATCGACCCACAGGCCAAGATATGTTTCAAAGGGTGCTTGATACTGCCACCTGGGTGGATGTGGCCGGTATTGCACTTTGGCATTCTCAGGATGATTCCCCATGTTAACCCAGATGTCCGTGTGCCTGTAATGAATGGAAATATCGAATAAAAGAAATAACGATGAAAACCCGACTATACTCTGGTTTTCGGGGGTCCTGGCGAGATAACCAGACTATCATCGGGTCTGGCGACCAAAGTGTTAATAGTGTTTTTCTGACAATGATGGCAGGGACAGAGGAGAAAGTGCTTGTGTTACTACAACAATTCTATTCATTAAGTGTTTTTCTGACAATGATGGCAGGGACAGAGGAGAAAGTGCTTGTTACTTTATACATTTTTATTCAGAAATAGCACATTTTCCACAGTGCTGGGGCTCAGGCAGTTTCTTTTCTTGGTCAGGATTTCACCTGCTTTGGAAAATACCGTTTCACAGGGCACAGATGAAGCTGGGGTACACAAAAACATGACAGCATGTTTATATAGGTTGGGATACACATTATTTTGTCTTTCCAAGTACTCCAGGGGGTTCTATCGATGTTCACTTCGTACAGGTACTTCTGGACCTCCACTCTTGTGTCCGCAGTGACATTCTGGGTCCAGGTTTGCAGGAATGTGGTGTCCAAACGACACCAGTTTGCTACCTAGTGAAAGAATAGCACAGTTTTTTCAATGTGTACATAATGTAAATATCTGTAGATGACAGCATCTACTCAGACGGATCTATAGATCTTAAAAGTAGCCGGCAGCCAGTGTTTCCACGGTAGACAGTGGGAGAGCAGCAGGCAGGGTGTGGGGGCCAAGGTCATCGGCCGCATTCCCCGTCAACATCCAGGAGAGGTATCCTGTTTCCAGTGTGTCATTAATTATTTTGAGACGAATGTATCACCGGGGAGGGAGAGAGGGTATCAGTCAGTACGATAAGTAAGAGATAAAAACAATGCAGATACTTCACGGAACCACAGGTGACGTGGTGAATACTGGCTGATATCCCAAAATCCAACAACCTAGGATAGACAAACAGGCTGTAAGTGATTCAATACAATAACACAAGTAGAATGTGTCTGTACATTACCTTGAGTCACAGGCTGAGAAGCTTCCGATATGGGTGGTTGTGTTGACAACGATGAGGAAGAAGATTGTGGCTAAAGAATCCTATCTTTTTTAACCTGGGATCCAGCAGTGTTGTCAGGGACACACGATGCTCAGTTTCATGATGCAGGGCTCTATAATGCCTTGAGCAGCATCGATGAGGTGTTATTGTTGTATCCGAGTTCTTTTGAACACAAGACACTTCACAACACAAGACACTTTAAAATACCAGAAATTATAAGAAAGAAATTATAAAAGCCAGTATGACGGCCGGCCGAGCCGGAGGCAACGCTGACAGTTATATATATATATTTTTAATAATTTTTATAAACTATAAAATAAGTTTGACACACATATACACACACACACACACTTTTTAATAAAACGTTTATTGTGTTTGTCAAAGTCTGGTTGCCAGACAAAACATACAAAATGTTCTCATTATCGTTTAATTTCTACCAGACAATTATCCATTTCTGTGCAATTCTGTGAGGGTTTAAAATGATATTCCTCTCAGCTAAGGTCCAGTCAAGGAAGTGACATCCTGACCAGAGTAACAGAAGTTGACATAAATATCTGACCTGGTATGGGCTAAATAATTCATTTATGTACAATAGCTTAAGTCACAAAAAAAAAAAAAAAAACATCCACAGGGGAAATCTAACTGGCGTCATATAATTTTCCCCAATCAGTCAAAGGTCCTTTACGTTTCATTTAGGCAGAAATAAACATTTACACAGATGTGTGTGTGTGTGTGTGTGTGTGTGTGTGTGTGTGTGTGTGTGCGTGTGTGTGTGTGTGTGTGTGTGTGTGTGTGTGTGTGTACATGGGTGGGGGATAGGGCAATGTCAAGAGTTCCTCACAAGACATGGAAAAAAAGTAACTTTGACTATTTAACATTGAACTAATTATATCGTGATAAAACCCTTTTTCCGTTTCTTTCCGTTTCAGCCAGAACTGGAGTTGATGACGTTAGTGCACTGAGGCTCGCAGAAGGACCCAAAGCGTCCGAAAATGTCTTTGGCTCGGACAGCAAAGTGGTAAGTGGAGCCAGACTGGAACTGGGTGAGGGTACAGGCCATAGGCAGGGGAAGGGCCTTCACTTCCCCGATCTTCTTCCAGTACTGCTGCGACGTGTTAGCGGTCGAGTTGTCCTGGTGGAAGGCATAGAGGTGATAACTGTCTATGGTCGCACAGGTCCGATCGGGCTCTGACACGCACCAGGACAACACGATACCGGTCTGGCTTGGCACCAGCTTCAGCTGGGGCTGCTGAGGGAGGGACGTCTGGGCAGCCTCCGGGGGCAGGCGAACCGTAGGGGGCGGTGCCACAGGGAGAGGAGGCAGGGCCACGGAGGAGGCCCTCGTCGGCGTGGTAGTGGTTACAGTGCGGGATTTCAAAGGAGAGTCCTACAGGGAAGAAACCAAGATGGATGAATAAATAAATACATCAATTTAACACAACAGACATGTTTATACTGGGTTAGAGTGTGTGTATAGATAGACGATACAAATGTCACATACTATGTTTATTTGGACCCATTTAAATCTTATGCCAAGGCTAAGTCCTAAGAGAGGAATGACATGTTTGATATAAAAAAATTACTGAGAATCTAAAAAGTGAATGGCCAGTGTTTTTAAAGTCAACCTAGTGCCAAATTCAACTAACAAGCCAGATTTTGAAGTTTTGAGTTTGTGAAGATGGATTGGTGGCAGCCAGGAAATTCTGTCAAGCTAATAACTCTAAAGGTTGTATTATTAATAGTATTCCATCGCAGACATCTTGGCTGGCAAACAGGTGATTGTAATCAAATAACAGGTTATCATTAAATGACAACTGTGGCTTACGACATTGCACCATAATATTGGCGCACAGCGATAGACCAGAACTCGGCCCTGCCCTATTTCGTGTAGGCTTGAAAGAATTCTTTTTTTTTGTGTGTTTTTTCTTCTTCTTCTTCATATTATTAGAATTTGAATGTATAAAAACATGTTTACTATAAAAACTAACAGTTTTAATATCTATAATAGTAACAATCCTTTGTTTAAAATACCGTAATTTTCTGACTATAAGCCACGCCTTTTTTCCCATTTTTCGACCCTGCGGCTTATATAACGGTGCAGCTAATCTATGGATTTTTACAGCTAACGGCCACTAGGGGACCTCCTAAATCTATGGATTTTACAGGTTACAGTCCACCACCTTTAACTCTCACAGGCACACAGCTGCTGCAGCAGTGCACGCCTTGCCCCTCCTCCTCCCCCTCACAGACCCATGTCAACAAACCCTTACGGCAAGAGTTGAGTGCATGAGCAGCTCAG
Source organism: Notolepis coatsorum (assembly GCF_963971535.1). Lineage (NCBI taxonomy): Eukaryota > Metazoa > Chordata > Actinopteri > Aulopiformes > Paralepididae > Notolepis > Notolepis coatsorum. Next base: position 44,365,827 of record NC_140171.1, read on the forward strand.
AGCTCCTCTTTCAACATAACTGAAGCATTAAACAAAATAGCCCAGTCAACTATTCACTTTAGTTTAATACATGAGGCATTGTCTAACGTTATCTAGCTGGCTAGCTACTGATAGCTCCTGATATCAACATCTGATATCATACGTTTGGCATTCGTTTTCGCAGGTGCTGGCTAGCGTTGGCTAACTAGCTATCGTTCCGTGAGCTAACGTTAGTACCTAGCTAACGTTACTGTTTAAACAAAAATGTTAATAAATGGGAGCTTCCTCAAACAGCCATCTCTTTCCCGACAATCCCCTCTGTGCATGAACCCTTACATATGGTAATTAAACATTAAAACACCTGCGGCTTATAGTCCAGTGTGGCTTATATATGTACACATCATTCAATTTAGCTGCTGCGGCTTATATTCAGGTGCGCCTTATAGTCCGAAAATTACGGTAGACTGTTCGCTGTTTCACTCTGATCTTGTGTGGGGGATCTTGCATTGCATGGGGGTGTAATTACATTTTCATGTGAATCAAGACAAGCGCTTTCGTTTGCATTGGTGGAGTGTTAAGGCCTCTACATGCTACAGCAACTGCGACTGCAACACAACATCCACAATGCTACAATGTAGCAGACACTCTGACTTTATGCTTCTGCAACATCCATGCGCAGCCTATGCAACATTGTACCCCGTATGTAGCTAGGTTCCCTAGATAGATGAAACTTCCCTTCTCAACCAGCCCATTGATAACAACCCATATAATAGCCGTGTTTATGTTTGTTTTTGCTCGTGTTCTTGTATATAGTGTAATAGTTATATTTAGTTTGTTTGTTACGTTTATTAGTTCGTTAGTTTAAACTTTAGGTTAGTTGTAACTAGGGTTGGGCATCGTTTGGATTTGAACGATTCCGGTTCCGATTCTCCATATCGATTCCTGTTCTGAACGATTCTCGATTCCGATTCTTTGAGGTGCAGGTCACAGCTTATTTCGCAGGAGAATTTTTAATTTTTTTAAATTTTTAATTTTTTTCATACTATTCACATTTTCAGTTGACTTGATACAGTTTAATTTGTTTGCTGTACTGTAACTAGGGTATTAATTAACAAAGTAAAAAAAATAAATAAAATAAGAATCGAAATGCAGGTATGTTACTTCCGGTTCCAGAACCGGAAGTTAGGAACCGGTTCCTAATTAGAACCGGTTTTCGGTGCCCAACCCTAGTTGTAACGTTAGTTTAGGTTCATTTTAACGTTAGATAATGTACAAAATAAACGTATTTCCGGTGTTTTATTTTAAACCCCCCGACCGGAAGTATTTATGATGCTGTCGCTATCGGCTTGTGTAGTAGTTTGGTTCTTGTTGGTGTCTGTAGATTGTTGGTGAACAACTAACTTTAGGTTAGTTTTAACGTTAGCTAGCAGCAGGGATGGACGCCGTTGTGCAAATGCAGGCAGCTACAGGCACTCGAGGTCGAGGAAGAGCTGCTGAATTTAATCGGCAGGAGAGAGCTCGTCAAATGTGGCTGTGGTGTGGTCGTATAGGCACGAAAGTGCAGCTCGAACTACCTGTTGTATTAAAATAATTGATTGCTGTTTAACTTGTCCGTGTCCAGTCCTTTCGATTAGCCCCACCGTTAGGCCTGTCATGATAACACATTTTGCTGGGCGATTAATTGTCCAAGAAATTATTGCGATAAGTGAGATTATTGCGGTTTTGAGAATTTATTTTTTGAGAAATGTATTTCCCAAAAGTTTTCAATGAACCTTTTAATTTTTTTTTACTAATATAATGATAATAGCATAATAATGCAAGGAAACCGTTTCAAAGTGCAATAAACCTTTATTTAACATTGGAAGACATTTTAAATATCCTAAATCAGATCTGCGATATGAGGTAGCGTCACAAGCAGAGTAACCTCGTTCCCAGTTTTATCTCCGTGAGAGCAATGATAAAACGAGCAGAACAATGTGTGTGGACAAGAGGCGGGTTGCTAGGTTTACTGTAGGAAGGGGCTTTTAGACCCATGTTTTTCTTTTTGCTTCGAAAAGAGGGACATCCTCTCAATATGCAGGACGCGGGACATTAGGTCAAATGGTGGGACAGTACAACCAAAAGCGGGACAGCGGGTCACCCTAACTGTGGCTCTCGTTTGTTTACTGTGGCTTGCGGATTATGTGATGGGCAAGCTACTTGGAAAATGTAGTAAGCTACACTACCAGTTACTCTCGATTTAAATATAGCTCAACTACAACAAAGCTATCCCCAGAGAAATGTACCAAGCTACACTACAAGCAACATGGCAAAAATAGCTAGCTACATCGGCACTACTTTTTTTTTATTATTATCAACTCCATGATCAAGTTTCCGCCAAACAAATAGGCAGGCAATACGCAGAGTTTGATTGTTTATTATAAAACAAACTGAAACTGGAAACAAGCCCTCTGTCTGGCTTTTTGTGTCATCCTTTTAACATGTACTTGTATTATTAATGTACCTTGCGGTACCATGTACAAAATGTTAATAAAGTATGAGGAAAAAACTGTGGAAACGTAATAAATAAAAGGCAGTGAAACAATAATCAAATAAACACCAAAATATATACTATCTCTATTGAAATGGAGACTTTTCAGCACAGGATAAACTAGGGATGGGCAAAAATAATCCAGATCGATTGATCACATGATGTACTCGAGTACTCGTGGAGGAAAACGCTGTACAAAATAAACGTCTTTTCCGGTGTTTTAGACTTTGCTCTTTTATTTTGAAACCCACCGACCGGAGCGGAAGTAATGTTGTTATTATCCTAGCAGAACCTATGAGCGGACAACTTGTCTCGTCCGGTTCCGTGTTTTTGAGCTAATGATGAAACAAATGTTGAGATTGTTGGTGAACAACTAACTTTAGGTTAGTTTTAACGTTAGCTACTAACGTTAGATGCAGCTACTACAGGCAATCAACGATGAGGAGGAAGCAACTCGAAACTACCTGTTATAATAAATTAATTCATGTTTAACTTGTCCCTGTGTCCAGTCCTTTGACTAGCCCACCGTTCATTGTAAACAATGATGCATGTAATTGTATTAACGTTATTGTGTGTTGTAGCCATGTTATACATTGTATTTCGTTGGTTAGCTATTTAGCTAATGTTGATAGTGTGGTGTCACATTAAGGGAGTCTCTCACGCCAGAGTTGAAGCGTCACAGGGGAGGAGATATAGGGGAGTGGTATGTGTGTGTACGGGGTTGATTCTGTGAATGAATAAAGTAGGAAGTCACTGAAGGACCTGTCACGCGCATTATTGTATCGCCTCTTCCTTCAACTTCCCACATTGGTGACCCTGATCGTTGGATTATTAATATTATTATTATTATTATGAGTAATAATGAAGAAAACGCTGTTCGGCCCGCTGCGGTGGCAGCTGCGGTGTCTGTCAAGCTGCCCGAGTTTTGGCAGCACGACCCGGACCCGGTTCGAGGCTCAATTCCATCTGCGAGGTGTCACAGTGGACGACACAAAATACTATCATGTCGTCGCTGCATTGGATGCACAAACCACCCGTCGCGTCATGGGATTTTTGCGAGATCCACCAGCCATGGGGAAATACGCCGCTCTCAAACAACAGCTGTTACGGCTGTTTCAGCTGTCAGATACAGAGCGGGCGGAGCACCTGTTGTCACTGAACGGTTTAGGTGACAGTAAACCAACCGAGCTCATGGAGAACATGTTGGCGTTGCTCGGCTCAGGTGACGCATCATTTTTATTTATACAGTTATTTCTGCGTCAGCTTCCACCTCCAGTACGCACTGCCTTGGCCAGCTCGCCGCTCGCGAGAGCCAAGGATTATCGGGGGATGGCAGAAGAGGCTGACAGAATATTGCTGGCAACCCGCCACTACAGCGTTAACGTTAACGCTGCGCTGCCGGCGGGGGAGATGACGGGAGCTGCGGTATCGGATCGCCGGAGGGAGAATGAACTTTGTTTTTTTCATCTGCGTTATGGTGCCAAAGCCAGGCGATGTGAGCAGCCTTGCTCTTTTTCCGTCCAGGGAAATGCCAGAGCCGGCGCTCATTAGCAGCCGTGAGTGCTGGCAACACGACAAGGCTGCTGTTCATTGAGGACACGTTGTCCAGTAGGCGCTTGCTGGTGGATTCGGGAGCCCAGCGGAGTATCCTGCCAGCTTCAGCTGCGGACGACTTGAGTGGCAGTCACGGCCCCCCGCTGGACGCCGCCAATGGAACTCCGATTCGCACTTTCTGCACCAGGTCAGTGACTGTTTGTTTCAATGGACATGCTTTTAATTGGGATTTTGTAATTGCTTCTGTGTCGATGCCTATACTGGGCGCGGATTTTTTATGTGCTCAGACTTTTGGTGGATGTGGCGAACCGTCGCTTAATTGACGCTGTGTCATTTGCCACTTACCCCTGCACTCTGGGGGGGGGGGGGGGGGGGGGGGGGGGGCTCGCCCTCGCCAACATCCTCGCCACAGGGGACGTGTACCAGCGGCTTCTCGCTGATTTCCCCGCTCTGACTGTGCCCACGTTTTCTGCTATGGTCGCAAAACATGGGGTGGAGCATTATATCCCCACGGCCGGTCCGCCAGTTTTCGCGCGCGCACGCCGCCTTGACGCCGCTAAACTGGCCATCGCTAAAGGGGAGTTTGACACAATGGAGCAGCTCGGCATTGTGCGGCGCTCCGACAGCCCGTGGGTCTCGCCTTTGCATATGGTTCCGAAAGCTGATGGGAAGTGGCGCCCGTGTGGAGATTTCCGGCGCCTCAATAGTGCCAAGGATCATGACCGCTACCCTGTTCTGCACATCCAGGACTTTTCTGTTCACCTGGCCGGGACCACCATTTTCTCCAAGGTGGATTTGGTGCGGGGCTACCACCAGGTGCCAGTCCATCCCAGAGACGTGCCCAAGACCGCCGTTATTACCCCGTTTGGACTTTTCGAGTTTTTAAGGATGCCTTTCGGACTCAAGGGGGCAGCGCAGACCTTCCAGCGGTTAATGGACTCTGTGCTGCGAGGGTTGTCATTTTTGTTTGTGTATTTAGACGACATCCTGGTGGCCAGCACATCTGCTGAAGAGCATTGTTTGCACCTCCGACAGCTGTTTCAGCGGCTGAATGAACATGGGCTGATTGTGAACCCAGCCAAGTGTCAGTTCGGCCGGCCAGACAGACTTCCTATAGCTCCAATAGCCCTCACGACCGATGCCTCGGACTATGCTGTGGGGGCGGTGTGTGATCAGTGGGTGGCTGGCGCCTGGCAGCCTCTGGCCTTTTTCAGCAGGACACTGCAGGACAACAAGAGGAAATACAGCACGTTTGAGAGGGAGCTGCTGGCCCTTTTCCTCGCCACGCGTCATTTTAGGTTCCTGTTGGAGGGCCGGGAGTTCACCGCCTTCGTGGACCACAAGCCTCTGACCTTTGCCATGGCTAAGACCACGGAACCATGGTCGGCACGGCAGCAGCGCCAACTGTCCGCCATTTCGGAATTCACCACTGACCTGCAACATGTGGCGGGAAAGGACAACCTGGTGGCTGACTGCCTCTCCAGAGTGCGGGTCAACACTGTGCACCTGGGTGTGGACTACGCAGCCATGGCAGTTGACCAGTGCACGGACATGGACATCCAGGCATTCAGGACGGCCACGACAGGTCTGAGACTGGAGGATGTGGTGTTCCAGGACAGTAAGGCCACGCTCCTCTGCGATGTCTCCACAGGCCGACCTCGCCCGATGGTCCCCGCGGGCTGGCGCCGCCGCATTTACGATGCTATACATGCTTTGTCGCACCCGGGGGTGAAGGCATCAGTTAAGCTGGTGTGGGCTAGGTTCGTTTGGCCGGGCCTCAGGAAGGACGTCAAGGGGTGGGCTGCCTCTTGTGTAGCGTGCCAGCACGCCAAGGTGCATCGGCACACTAAGGCCCCGCTGGGGCCATTTCTCATCCCGGAGAGACGTTTTGATCACGTTAACGTGGACCTGGTGGGCCCGCTGCCCCCCTCCCAGGGGTTCACTCACCTACTGACCATGGTGGACAGGACCACCAGGTGGCCGGAGGCTGTGCCCCTGTCATCCACTACATCGGCGGACGTCGCTCGGGCGTTCATCTCCACCTGGGTGGCCCGTTTCGGTACCCCTGCGGATCTAACTTCGGACAGAGGGCCCCAGTTCACGTCAGAGTTGTGGAGCGCCGTGGCGGAGAGTTTGGGGGTGAAACTCCACCGCACCGTGGCATACAACCCGCAGGCAAATAGTCTCTGTGAGCGTTTCCACCGCACTATGAAGGCTGCTCTCCGGGCGGCTCTTACGGACAGTAATTGGGTCGACCGTGGGTCATGCTAGGCCTGCGCTCGGCCCCAAAGGAGGATCTGCAGTCATCTTCGGCTGAGCTCGTGTTGGGTCAGCCGCTGAGAGTCCCTGGGGAGTTCCTCCCAGGTGCCACAGCCCCCTGGTCAGCTGCAACTCATCGCTTGGCCATCCGAGACGGCGGCAGCACTTTCGCTCCCGTGCCCGCACATCACTGTTTTCCCCTGTCCTACATCCCCAAGGACTTGATGTCAGCCCTGTATGTGTTCATCCGCCGCGATGCCCACCGATCTCCACTCCAGGCTCCGTACGATGGGCCCTTCCGGGTCCTGGAAGCGGGACCCAAGAGCTTTATGGTGGACAGAGGGGGGCTTCAGGAGCGGATATCGGTGGACCGTTTGAAGCCTGCACACGTGGCCCCGGACGGGCCGGTGGAGCTGGCTCAGCCCCGACGGCGCGGCGCGGCCGTCCACCCAACCCCACTCCTGCCGCAAGTTTGCGGCCCGTGTCTGCCTCTACCCCGGCAGCAGCCCCGGACTCTCCCCCAGTCCAGCCTCGCCGCCGGCGCGGACGGCCGCCGGCTCGTGCCCTTCCCCCCTGACTGTTAAGCGCAGTCGTTATGGTCGGGTAGTCAGGCCTCCTACGAGGGGCTGAGTACTTTGGTTTTTTTTTGTATGGGTTGAGGTTGCACAAAAAAAAACACTCTGGGTGTTCGGGGGGGGGCCTGTGTGGTGTCACATTAAGGGAGTCTCTCACGCCAGAGTTGAAGCGTCACAGGGGAGGAGATATAGGGGAGTGGTATGTGTGTGTACTGGGTTGATTCTGTGAATGAATAAAGTAGGAAGTCACTGATGGACCTGTCACGCGCATTATTGTATCGCCTCTTCCTTCAACTTCCCACAATAGTATTGAATAGCATCAACACTAGATCTTTAATCTTTATTTAGCAGTCCAGTTTCTCCGGGCTGTAGAGAGTAACTACTTGGGTCTAAAAATAGCTACTTGGTTAAAAGGAGCAACGCTATTGAGAAATGTATTCAGCTATGTAGCGTTGCTACTGCCCAACATACACATGGTGCTAACAGGAGCTCCCGTGCTGTACTCTAGTAACGCCAGCGGCCCGCCTCCCCACACAGAGAGTGACTGACAAGAGGTACTGGTTCCGCCTCATTAAAACAAACACGTAAATAGCAATTAATCGCGCCCATCAAAATCATTGCATTCATTTTAATTATCGGGCGATAAATTGATTTATTGATTATCGCGACAGGCCTACTACCCACCGTTCATTGTAAACAATGACGCATGTAATTATATTAACGTTACTGTGTTGTTGTAGCTATGTTAATAAATTCTGAATGGCATTAACGTTAGTTGGGTGGCTACAACGAATTCTCACAAGCCGACATCGTAAAATATCAACACCAGCCATGGGTATACTGTTTACAAAATTGTGGAGGCTTTTAATCGTCAAGGTAAGAGGATTTGAAGGCGTATGCTATGGAAGTCGCCTGTGGCTCCACTTTGTTAAAATGTACATATTTAGGGCTATAGGATAACCACCGGTTAATTCGCTATTTTTTATTGGTTTGTCATGACAAACCAATTACATAATCCAACATATGTGTAAGAAACTAACATTCCAGTTAACGGTATATTTTTTTAATGATTCCTTACGGCGAAATCAATACTTCCATTTGTATAAATTACGTTAACTATCGAGGATAGTATTCCTGCCTGCAGAACCAATATTATTATATGACAGCCCCGCCCCCATTCGCTAACCAACCAATCAATGCTACGCAACATCAACGCAACGGTTGTTCAGATTAGATTTTGGTGAAAGGTACGCAACATCCTCGCAACACACTCTATAACACCCTCTGCAACATCTGCAACCATGTTGCGTCGCAGTTGCTGTAGCATGTAGAGGCCTTTAGGCCATGTCCAGATCCAGACTAAACCGATTTCGGTCGTATCATTCAAAGTATTTGATCGTATGTACCTTTCATCCACACGGAACTGCGTTCTGGCAGACGCTACTTTCTGAGACCGGCTTTCAGAGTGCGCAATTCTGAAGACGCCCCCCTTGCGTCACCATCTTTACAAGCGATACGCGTCTTTTCCTGAACAGATGACGCGATAACCCACCTCTGCCTTAACCCGCGTGTGCAAACTCAGCCAAACGTCACAACAACAATGGCATGTACAAAGTAGTTGCGTTCGTGTTACAGAAGCTATTGAGCTTGATCAGGCTTTTACAGCTAAATGTACTGTGCCTGCACTACCACCATCGACAACAGATTGACATCTCCCTTAATCCGCATGCAAACGGAAACATGATACATATATGTCTTATATGTCCAATGGCATCAGAGTGGTTGCGTTCGTGTTACAGAAACTATTGAGCTTGATCGGGAGGCTACTGTGATGCAATACACGATACTAGCTAGAGATTAGCGTCACATAGCTGGCCTTTTTCTGAAAACCCAAGTAGTAGCCAAGCACATATTGTTCCATAGCATACGCCTTCAGTTGATCATGACAAATCCTCTCTTACCTTGACAATTAAAAAGCCTCCATAATTTAGTAAATAAAGCTGTAGCCAGCCAGCTAGCATTGATGCTATTCAAAATGCTATCAACATTAGCTAAATAGCTAACCAACTAAATACAATAGACAGTGGTATCCTAAGGTAACGTTAAATACAGACAACGTTTGGACACAGGGACAAGTTAAACATCAATCAATTACTTTAATACAACAGAGGTAGTTTGAGCCGCGGTCTCCATCTCTCTCTCTCCACTCCTTTGAAAACTAACATTAAAGGGGAACTATCTTATAAATGGCCTTTTTGAGTGTTTAGCATTGTTTCCTAGCTATGTGAACTTATATTAATATGATCCATGTCTCAAAATTCTCATATTGGCGCATTCTTCCAATTCTCCTCTCACAATATTCACCCTCACTGAACTGAGTCATTTGAAAATGTGATGATTTGTGATGTCAGAAAGACACCGCTGCATGATAATGGAGAGGTGCAGGATGAGCTGCACACAGTGGCTGGACCTGGAGCCCAGGCTCAAAATGGCTCGAGATCTTGAGGTAGAAAAATGCTGTTTTTGAGGACTTGATTAGAAATACAAAACAATGAATAAAAAAAATATATATATTACAGAGGTGTTCCATAGACTCACAGGAATTGTGTAAAAGTGCCCAAATAGTGAAAGAAATAGTAAAATAGTTCCCCTTTAAGTTAGCTCAAGTTATCGAAAACAACGACAACACTTCCAGTCGGGGGTTTTCAAAATAAAAGAGCGTCGTCTAAAACAGGAAAGACATTTATTTTGTAAATTTGTGGCACACACTTATTATCTTGAGACGTTTTCGTTTTTACGGAAACCTTTTTTTTAAATGAAAACTAAATGAACGAAAAAGATCAAAATCGTTTTCATCTGGACAAGACCTTAGAGCGACGCACATGGCCTCCGTTTACACTTTCCATGGGATTAATGAACATGTCTCGAGTCGGACTCATCACGTTGGAGCAGCTGCACTCTGGATCAGAAAGAGATGAATGAATCGGATCTAATGAACAAGTACATATTGGACTTTGTTAATCCAGTTGATTCAGTCTCTGCACCGGTGAACACACCGCGCTATTCAACGGAATTAACGATGAGATCGGTCGAGATGCGTCTTTATGGGTAAGTGTCTTTAACACTTTGAGTGCCAATGACGCTATATGTTGTTTGTTCATGCCGACCGCTGAGTGCCAGCGACGCTAAATAGTTTTCTTTTGTAATCTTTTTTTATTAGCGATTTGAATTCATATTTCAACAATCTAGTCTCACGTTAGTGCTGCAAACTCTGAGCTCCATTGGGAAAATACCGCCCCCTATAGTCTCTCCCTGTTGTACTGCACCCCATTGGATTAGACTGAATGAAACACATGGGGGGGGGGGGGGGGGGGGGGAATCCAGCTTCCTCGTTTTACTTCTCGGGCAAGCCATCTGAGGGGATCCAAGTCATTGCAGAGCCGCAAAACAGCGTGGAATACATATTTCCAGTAACCAGCGCTGGATCAATAAGCGTGATCGATATTTGGAATGGCGATCAGGAATTGGAATAATCTTTTTGGAGAACATCTGATCTGAGGTAAGGAATCTATTTTACCAGTCTTGGGATAATCAGAGTTGTATTCGCTGAGATCTCAGCGGTTGCCCTATGTGTGATGTGTCTGTGTGTGTGCGATCGCTGATGAGGAAATAAGAGAATCGACTTTTCAGCTTGCATACGTACACATATACTATCGATAATCTAGCGTTTATTTGAAAACGATTCATAAATAGGCCAAAAAATGAAGTTTTTGTGTATTCTAGCATATTCCAGTAAATGTCTTTTATCATGGAATCTTTATATTTTCCTTGAAAACGAGGGCTTTTCAAAATGCTATAAAACGAAAATGAACCGATAAAAAAAACTATCCGCTTCGACAATGTTGACTGCAAACAAGTCATTGATAAAGCGACGGGCAGATTAGACACATAGCCATAATTTAAAACATAGATTAGGCGTTGTTAACGCTAACATTGAAGTGGATGGTGGCATTCAACGGGTAAAGGTTAAGCAAGGGCTCTGAAAGTGTTAATGTTAGCTACACAGCCATGTAAATTAAAGTTATATTGATCGCTATTGTTTCAGATAGCAAGGTGGAGAGCTACATAAACATTAGGTTGTGGTGGCTAGGAGGGATATGAGGACTGTGTGTATGTGTAACTAGGATGGATATGAGGACAGTGTGTATGTGTAACTAGGAGGGATATGAGGACTGTGTGTATAGGACTGTGTGTATGTGTAACTAGGAGGGATATGAGGACTGTGTGTATGTGTAACTAGGAGGGATATGAGGACTGTGTGTATGTGTAACTAGGAGGGATATGAGGACTGTACAGCTATTTCAGTCATGACAACATTCCAGTGACAGCACTTAATTATGTTAATGCTATTCAGGTGAGGGGGCGTTGCTGTTGCTATTGTTGATGCCCAGCTCAAACTAGCAGAAGTGTGAAATCTTTGATAAAAAATGATCAAAATCTTCTTCAAAAAATGTTCAGATAAAAAAAATATTACCCATCATTTGAAATCTTAGATTCTGTACTTTCGCAATCTGGAATAATCTTTGGCACAAACCGTTGTGCGGAGACACTTATGAATTAGGTTTGAAATTGAACCTAATGTGCAGTTCTATAGTCTCACCTGTGGGGGGCGGTGGTGGACTGTCAATTGAGTATTGTTGACAGAGTTCTGATTAATTTGTGGGGACGACCTTGCTGCAGCATCTGAACAGAGGGCAAAAAATCACAATCACACAGATGGTTAGATTACAGAGAAATAATGCACCAATTACATACTATTTCTTCCTTAACATAACATTCTTACAAATCCCATTGAAAGATTTATATTATATTATGACAGGCAGAGAGTCAAGGCACAGTGTTAGGCCTGGCTATATGTGTTTGAGACTATTTAGTGATTGGTATGAAATTACAATATCAGCTTAACACATCCACCGCCGTAAACGCTTTAAAGCGTTATTGCCCGCCATGCTTTGACCGCCAGATCTCGCTGTACAGCGTTGAGATCAATATTTCATTTTTTCGCCATGGCATTCATAATTCATATATACACCTCCGACGCTGCAGCTGGACCCTATAGGTGACGGCAACGACGGCTCAATACCGCCGCCTGGTGGATGGTCGGGCGAGTTACACTCGGAACAACAGGAAGTGGCCGATGTGTGTAGATTAAATTCATCCGGCCGTCAGACATTGCAAGGCTCCCGACAGACACATAATGGATCGCTTTATAAACGTAATAATCGATATGATTTCGGCGTTTATTGCGACATACAAACCGGAAATGGACCTAGGCGATCGACGTCCTATACTTGGGATATTTCACCGCCAGTCTCTTTGACGCACGGTAAGACAACACTAACGTTATTTTCAGCCCAATTGTTTATTAATTTCACTGCAAACCATCTGATCAATATATCACCCATAATACATAAAGCCGTTACTGATGATCGGGGAATTATAAACGACCCCCCCCCCCCCCCTTTCCTCCACGCATGATGAAGCATAACGTATACGATCATATACAGTTGAATTTTTTAACATAGCCTGTCTAGGGAATAAACGGCAATCGATAATCTATATATGTGTTTAGGCCTATAACTCACGTTCTAGGAATTACTGCAGAAAACGATAAAAACATACTTATATTCTAGAAGGTATTTTTGTATGAATGTATGAATGAAAAAGTATAACGTTCCTACATCCTGAACGATAGATAATCGATGTTGAATGGGCCATAGTAATGTCAATATACCAATAAAATTAAAAAAGTTATAGCCCTGCAAAGAAGGTGAGCCACTCCATAGACTTATAGCGCTGGCAGAGAGGGGCATTAGATGGGTACAATGCTCGGCAGGTAATGTGTTAATGATATTATGAAGTAGTAAAAAATATATAAACCACTATGCTTTTACAAAGACAGAGGTTCGACCAACATATTGCCAATATATCAGGCTGATTTTGAATATTGGCCTGATGACATTACCATCTTTCATTGGCTCAATCTTGGCACTAGAGTCCAAAGTTCAGTTATTTTTAACGTATCACTCAAAACATAGGCCTATGGCTATTTATAATTTCTGTTCAGTTCAGTCTTGTACCTGCTGAGAACTCCATGCACTTTTAAATGGATTGTTCAAATGTTTTATGAGTTATTAACCATATGTTCATTTATAGACAGCTGTGCGTTAGGGTTTGAGTGACTGTAAATTGACAGATTTTCACATTTACTGCAAATTAACACTTTGGATGCCAGCAGCGCGTTTTGTCGTTAGTTCATGCCGCCAGTTGAGTGCCGGCAACGCTATATAGCGTTTGTTTGTCGTATTTTTTTTTATTGGCGATTTGAATTCATATTTCATCAATCGAGCCTCACGCTAGTGTAGCAGAGTCTCTGAGCTCAATTGGGAAGATACCGCCCCCTATCGTCTCTCCCTGTGTAACTGCACCCCATTAGTTTAGACTGATGAAGGGGGGGGGGGGGGCCAGTTTCCTCATGTTACTTTTCCGTCAAGCCAACTGAAGAGACCAAGTGATCGCCGGCCCTCAAAACAGCGTGGATTATGTATTTCCAGCACCCAACGCTGAATCAATAAACGTGGTCGATATTTGGAATGGTGATCAGGAATTGGAATAATCTTTTTGGATAACATCTGATCCGAGGTAAGGAATCTATTTTTACCAGTCTTAGGATAATCAGAGCTGTTTTCACCTATATATCAACGTGTCCCATATGTGTGTGTGTGGCTGTGAGTGTGTGCTCGCTGATCAGGAAATAAGATAATCGATTTTTCAGCCCGCTTCCCTAGCGTGAATAAGTACACATATACTATCGATAATCTAGCGTTTATTTGAAAACTATTCATAAATAGGCCGAAAAATGACTGTTTTTGTGTATGCCAGAATATTCCAGTAAATGCCGTTTATCACGGAATCTATATATTTTCCTGAAAAACGAGGGTTTTTCAAAAAGCTATAAAATGGAAATGAACCGATTAAAAAACAATCCGTTTCGACAATGTTGACTGCAAACAAGTCATTGATAAGCGACGGGCAGATTAGACACATAGCCATAATTTAAAACAGAGATTATGCGTTCACAACGCTATCATTGAAGTGGGTGCTGGCATTTAACCACGTTTTACCATGTTAACTAGTGGCATCCAAAGTGTTAATATCGGCCCCAAATATTGGCCTCTTTCTTTTTTTTTTTAAACTTCATTTTTTAGCGTTTATCGCTTTTTCTGGTCAAGCATGACCGACAGAAACAGGTTGAATGGGATATAGATCAGGGGAAGACACTCTGAGAAAATACGGCGAGTCCGGGAGTCGAACTCGTGTACCCCAGATCCGTGACGCACACGGTTGTCCCAGACGCCGAAATGGCGCCGAGATGCGCGGTGAGCTACTGGAGCTCCCCAAATATTGGCCTCTTTCAAAGTCAAAGTTATGTTTAGTCATTTTTCCATTGACATGGAAGCACGAGATATAGTACTCAGGTCTCAGTTATAGCCATTTGATACTAGATATATACCAAATAAATAAATACTGATCCGCATGACAGACATACAAACTGATTCAATAAAAATCCATTAAAACTAATCCTTCAATAAAAACGGTCAATAAAAACAGTGAATTGATTCAATATTTGATTGACTAATTATCGATATTGGCCGTGAAAAACTCTAACCCTAACACACAGAGTTTGTCTCCTTCCCAAATACACAAACATAAATTACATATATGCTGAATAAGGCCTTACTATTGGAAATGCTGATCAATGGAGGAGGACGCTGGTTAGCTGAGGGCGGGGCTGCAACAGCATTCTTTACTCCCGTCACTGAAAACATGGAATATAATCATAATGAGAGGGAGTGCAATGAAAACACAAGATTAAAACTCACTTAAGTGAAGGAGGAGAAACAGTTTTGCATAAACCTCACCTTGTACATCATCGTCATCATCGGTGAGGTCTATGACGGAGCCTTTGGGACGTGCTCCTGGGACAGTTTTGGTTGGAGTAGACCCTGTAGCTTGGTTGTCTGAAGAAAAATAAAAACTATTAGTCTTCATTCTTTGGCCAAACCAATGTCAGTGGATCAGACAACACAAACTGTTCGTAAATCTCTCCTGTTCCTAAAATCACAAAAGGCTTAATTAGGACAAATAAACCAATTTCAATAGCAGGCCTGTCAATTGTAGCACACCCACCTGTCTTGGATGTCATAGATGTCCCTTGTGGGGGTCCCGGAGCGGTGGATCCCGTCGCTGCTGGCCCAGAGGTTGCAGGCGAGGAGACAGAAGACATAGCTCCTGCCAGAGACACCATCTGAACCGGGGACCGAGCGGTGGTTACAGTCACCCCAGCACTGGGCGTATGAATGGCCCCGGCACCCCCCTGGTACACAGCCCGGGCGAGTGAGATCTGGGCTGGGGATATGCGTGCGGTCTGGAGGGCTGAGACAGTGGCAGTGACTGAGGTAGAGGCTACTGCGGTGGTGTTGGAGAGCCCTGGCTTGAGGATGAATGTGGCGGTGGGAGTGCTGGTTTTGGCCTTGTTGAGGGAGTTGGCAGCAGAGAACGTGGTGACGGGTATGTTGACCAGCGTACCCGGTTGCCCATTGGTCATAGACAAAGGCACCTGGATGAGGAGTGGCTGGCCCTGTTGACCCGTCTTCAGCAGCAGAGTGCCTGTGGGGCTCTGGGTGGTGATGCCGGTGCCCATGCTTGAGGCTGCGTTGGAGGTGATCAGCTGGAGGATGGGGGCGTGCTGTACCATGGCTGTGGTAGTGGCAACAGAGGTTTGGATGGGATGAACATGAGAAGCTGAAATCACAGGGGAAAATGGAACAAAAAAGGATGATGAAGGCCACTGTTGTAGTTTCTGGCAAGTTGTGAGCTATATGGGTGCAACTGTTAACACTTTGAGTGCCAGCCACGGCATAATTCGTTATTTCATGCCAACCGTTGAGTGCCAGAAAGAGATATGCCGTTTTGTTTAATCGTTATTTTTTTATTAGTGATTTCCATTCATATTTCATCAATCTAGCCTCACGTTACCACTGGCACTCTCTCTGAGCTCGAATTGGGAAAATACCGCCCCCTATCGTCTCTCCGGATGGTACTGCACCCCATTGGATTAGACTGAATGAAACGCATGGGGGAAAAAAAAGAGTCCGGATTCCACATTTGACTTGTCAGGCAAGTAACCGGAGACGATCCAAGTCATTGCCCACCATCAGAACAGCATGGAATATGTCTTTTGACCACCCAGCGTTGGATCAATAAACGGGATCGATATTTGGAATGGCGATCAGGAATTGGAATAATCTTTTTGGAGAACATCTGATCTGAGGTAAGGAATCTTATTTTACCAGTATTGGGATAATCAGAGCTGTTTTCACCTATATATCAACGTGTCCCCTATGTGTGTATGTGGCTGTGAGTGTGTGTAGCTGATCAGGAAATAAGAGAATGGATTTTTCAGCCCGCTTCTATAGCGTGCATAAGTACACGTATATACTATCGATAATCTAGCGTTTATTTGAAAACTATTCATAAACAGGCCGAAAAATGACAACGTGTTTTGTGTATTACAGTAAAGCGTGATTCCTGCAGAATCTTTTTTTTCTTCCGAAAGTTTCAAAAAACGAGCGTTTTTCAAAATGGTATAAAACGGAAATGAACCGATTAAAAAACAATCCGTTTCGACAATGTTGACTGCAAACAAGTCATTGATAAGCGACGGTCATATTAGACACATAATTTAAGATATAGTTTATGCGTTCGCAAATATGAGAGCTCTGTCATTGAATAGAGCGGTGGCATTCAACAGGGTAAATAGGACACGGAGGCTGGCACGGAAAGTGTTAAGAATGACTTTGTGACTCAACCTTGAGGTTGAGGTAAATTAACAATCAGCTTATTCTAAAGCAGCAGCAGATGATACTGAAATGTGCTTGTTTTTCCTTCTGGTTTATTCTTTTCTTCCCCTTTCTATAAGCTGAAAACAAAATAATGAACATAGGCACAAGCAGCACTAGTGGGGTCCAGGCACAACGCACCCTTTTAGAGATGTAGAGAGCTTAAGAAGTAGGCTAAATAGGCTAGGATAAAATTGAAGTGTTCCGTTTCTCTATCCAGATATGTGGTGTGGAAAATGTCAAGAAGATATTATAACATTTTAGAATAGTGAAAAAACTGATTTGGAAGAAATTCTAAATGGTGGAAAATCTATCTAGATGCAAATGGACATGGCTTATATGGATATTCGACTGGACCCACAGAATCCATTTCCTGAGACTTAAGTCCAAAGCACATGGCGGGTGAGCGACGTCGCCTGGCGATGCGATCAGCTGTCGCTCAACGACAATTGCATAGCACCCCACACCACACATGACCGTTCAGGTAATAGTAAGCTATACCTTCACTACCACCGATTGGCCTGAAGATATCCTCAGAGATCTACGACAGGGCTGTACGCTAAGCTTTTTCACTAGGGGCACACTTATTTTTTAGGGGCAGATTTTTAAATAACAATTTTACCATTATAGTGCAAAAAAATATGTTCCTCCTGCCTCATTACTGTGGTCCTTTTATTTAACATTTAAGTGTGTTTGTTTTCAGGTTTATATCTTTTATAATGAACCAACTGAGAAAGTGTGTAAATCACTAATAGAACAAAAACAACAAACTGTGTGTGTGTGTGTGCGCGCGCTTGTGTAGTGCTCCTTGAATGAGACCACCACAACACACACCATTGCATTAATCAGGAGGACAAGAAACTCTGCATACCTTTGTTTCACAATGAAAAGTGCTTTATAAATAAAATGAATTATTATTATTGTAAATAACACCATGAAAGGTTTATTATTTTTATGGGTAATTACCTGCTTCATATTTGTGATGTTACTGGTTTCAGGGTGTGCCTAACGTGATCAATGTGTTGGGCCATTTATAGAGATCTATGCCAATTAATGTTTTATGTATATCCGGGACCTTTTTTTTTATAAGAATTGAGAGGCCTACTACGGTATTTGTTATGTTACCTTTATTTTGAAAACAGTGTTGCGACGCAACCTTGTTTAAGTTTGCGCTTTTGACAGTGAAATGTTCAGTTCAACTTAGCTCGAAGGAAAGACTAATCAAAAAGTTTTAATTGACCCGTATGAGGCCATAGCTCTTACGCTGGGACTTTGATTGTTTATAGAAGAGGAATGTAATATTATGCAAAACTAGAAATAAACAGTTGATTTTACCAGCAGTAAGTTGCAAGCCACTTTCATACGGGGAACCGTGACAATTATTAGTATTATCTTATTTGCATATTGTCTTATTATTAGATAGATAGATAGGTTGATACTTTATTGATCCCCGAAATTTAAGTAGACAGTATTGAAACGTCCTAATAGTGGGCTACTCACCTAATGCATGGCTGAATGTTAGAAGTGTGTCCCTGTCAATCATCACTGCCAGATCCGACTTAATTTAATCGGCTATGGTCTCTTATCATCTCTCCACATCGGATGTGGTTGTCATAAGATGGACTGATATATTGGGAGCTCCAGTAGCTCACCATGTACCTCGACGCGAAAGCGTCGGGGAATACCGTGCTGCGTCACGGATCTGGTTGACTCCGAGTTCGATTCCCGGACCCGCCGTCATTTGCCGAATGTCTTCCCCTGTTCTCCCTCCCGTTTCACCCTGCATCTGTCGGTCATGCTTGACCAGAAAAGCGATAAACGCTAAAAAATGAAGTTAAAAAAAAAAAAAAAAAAAAGATGGACTGATATCCGCTGCGTTCTTCTTGCAGAGCAAAATTAGCGGCTTAAATTTATTGAAAGGAAGTTCACATTCAGTTTGTTCGCTAGGAATTATGGGATTTGGTGTTGGATGTATGGACTCTACGCAGACAGGGACATGGTATTTAATCGCACGATAGACTACAACTACCAAGTATATAGTGTGACCTAGCCCCTTTCGTGACTGCGAGCGAGCCTGGGTCTCTACCGCAGTCACTCTCACCTAGACTGCGACCATTTGCAACTTAACGTACCAAGCGTGATCACATGGAGCGCGCTGGATCAAAAATATATCATATATGAATTTCAAAGATACCCAGCGTACAATATGGGTTTAACACAGCTTTACAGTGGGGTCTGGAAGCTCGGAGTTGCTAATAAACAGTTTAAATCATTGTTACAAAACGAGTGGTACTTACAGAGCGAGCCGTCTATTTCCGCCATTGGTGTCACCGCGCATGCGCACCAGGCATTTGCGCATGCGCGGTGACACCAATGGCGGAAATAGACGGCTCGCTCTGTAAGTACCACTCGTTTTGTAACAATGATTTAAACTGTTTATTAGCAACTCCGAGCTTCCAGACCCCACTGTAAAGCTGTGTTAAACCCATATTGTACGCTGGGTATCTTTGAAATGTATATATAATATATTTTTGACCCAGCGCGCTCCATGTGATCACGCTTGGTACGTTAAGTTGCAAATGGTCGCAGTCTAGGTGAGAGTGACTGCGGTAGAGACCCAGGCTCGCTCGCAGTCACGAAAGGGGCCAAGCGTGACCCAGATTCACTTCACACGCAAATCTTTTTTTTCCACACAGGCTATCGCAGTAAATTCATTCATTGCCGACAGATTTTTTCATAGCACCGCAACATTATGTCGCACTGTACAGCCCTGGTTGTAGGCTAATGTTTTACTATTTTTTTTATTAATTTAGGAGTGAAATGTGAATGACTTGAAATCGCTACTCGCAAGGTTGCCCCCAAATATTATTTACCACTCGCACGGGCCAAATTAAGGGGCAATTTGCGATAATCTCGTAGCAGTGTACAGCCCTGTACGATAGCCTACTATGACCACTGCTATGACAGCAGCCTTAATAACTCATTGACTGCCAATAACAAGTATATTCGTGCAAACGGTTTGTGAGAGAGGTGGCAATATTGATCCAGAAGGTGCGTTTTCACCGCACTACATTGGGAGTCAGCATTTTTTCTGGTAAATCAGAAAAATACTAAAGCCAAACCAACGAGGATGTAATGTGAACGGGACATCAGGGGGAGAGACATCCCTTCTCCAACTAACGTTATTTATTTAAATTGTTCCTGTTAATTAATAATTCACGTAAGTAGCATGGTAATAATACATAGGTTATTGATCAATGAATGTATTGATACATGTATTTATATTACAAATGATACACCAGTAGAAGTCATGTTATTTCCTCATTGTCCTTGCAGTGTCACCCGTCTGCCTAAAAAAAATAGGATTGAGGCAATATTTAGCTAGGGGGCAGAAGTTGCTGCACGATCGTCGCTCGAAAATCTCCTGATATGTGGCTTCTCTCATTCATAACAATGGAAGCGATACAATTCTGTCTGTCACCTGGCTTAAAGGATAACTCCAACATTTTGGGAAATTAGCTTATTTAACATCTTCCCTGGAGTTAGACAAGAAGATACATACCTTTTTTGTCTCTGTGCGTGCATTTCGCTTAGGGAACAGACGCTCCGTTAGCATAGCTTAGCTTCATCACTGGAAGTGAGGCGGGACAGTACCCTGACGTTCCCTACAGGTTTGTTGATATTCTCATTCCTTCAAAGGATCTGAACCGATTGAAGTTTATGGATACCATGACTTAAAATCCTCTTACCTTGACGATTAAAAGCCTCCCCAATTTAGAAAACAGTAATCCAATATAATCGTTGACAGCCCTCAAGTACAATTAGTTACTGCACACTACATCACCCCTGAGTGGAACATGGAAAGCCAAACTTTCCCCCACTGTACCGAAAATCCGTACCGAACCGTGACTTCAAAACCGAGGTACGTACCGAACCGTGGCTTTTGTGTACCGTTACACCCCTAGCGCGAATGTATGCATGGAAAAGCTAATATTGCTTGTCTTATCTGAACAGCTTGTTTAGGTTTCTAAAATTCTAGACTTCAAACCCTAGCCATACAGCAAGCAGTACCCATCGCATTAATAACATTTCATGCTGCCAAATCCATACAAAGACTAGGCAATGTTCCTTTCCATAATATCTCCATCTGGTGGACTGAATGCCATGACATTTCTTATACATACTACAGGGGCAAGTATTAATAAATAGTATGATGTTAGTTAATAATTGGTGGAAGTGGGCATTAGCCCTCATCACTTTGAAACTTGATGGCCATGTTAGGATCTTTGAAGCATGCATACCATATTTGCATATCCATCAAATGGGCAGAAGGGAAACAATTTTGTGGGCTGCGTGATTCACAGTAATGTTAATATGAATGGTGTGTATAAATTGTGACTGCACTATAACATTGGATGGCTGTCAATGACACTCGAGTCTCGAGTCATTCCCATATAGCTCGACCCCATGGCATGGAAACCCGAAATGCCGCTTTTTATAATTATTCAAGCTATCAAAGTTATTCAACAAATTTAAATATGAAAATAACTGCTGAGCAGCAGCAGGTAGGAATTTTCTACTCACCAGTTGCAATGGTCGCAGCAAAGGTTGTTGGAATCTGCTTTAGCTCCATGGAAGTCCGGACCGGCCTGTTTAGAAATATTGCAAATGTTTAGACTTGTTTATACACACACAACAGTCTGGTACTTGAACAAGAGGCTTGGATGTGGACATTCAGTCACATTCTAGGTCTTTACTTCAAATTAACTTTATTCCATAATCTGATCTTTTGTGAAAGCATGAGGCATACATATATTTCATGGTTCAAATTACTATATCTTTATTTTCATATAAGTGCTTAGCAGTGTGCAAGAGTACTTCTGTTTTTCTGGTGCTAAATACACATAGCTATTTAATAATATTCACAAACACATTATATAAATTAGGGGTGTAACGGTACACAGAAGCCACGGTTCGGTACGTACCTCGGTATTGGGGTCACGGTTCGGTACGAGTTCGGTACAACAGAAAACATTTTTATACTTTAATTTATAATTTTTTTTTTTTTTTTATCATTTATAATTATTATTATATATTTATGATAATTATTATAATAATTATTATTAAATAGAATAATTTTCTATAGGCTTGCCATGGTAGTCAGTGATACTGGTGTCATTCTGTGTTCAGGCATCCACTTGCCTACTGCCCCTTTAACAACTTATCCTTGTAAGTTTCACTTCTAGAATTTAACTTCACGAGACTGAATACTAGAGAACAGATGACATGTTACAACAATGGCAGAGGATTATTTGGATTTAAACACAGTAGCAGTTCAACTGGAGGAGCTCAGATGAAAGTCCGGAAAAGTATGTTTATTTTTTTTATTTGATCAGCTGTGCCTGTGAGAGAGTCCGCGGTTGTTGGTGTGTGTGTTGGCGACGCGTGTGTGTGTGTGTCTTTCCATTGGTTTCATTTGGTTAACATTATTGGGCAAACAAGAAAACGAAAGAAAACTCTAAAATTGTAATGCCCCTGCAGCTGTTCCAATGTAAATGTGCCTTCCTCAGTGCAGTTTCGCCCGCTCCAAGTCTGAAGTCGGACTCGGTGTGCTGTTCTCGCACGGAACCCGCGAGTGCCTGCATGTGCGACTGGTATGTATGCGCTGTGAGGCGTATTCTTCATATGGCTGCACGTGACGGCCGTACCGTAAATTCGCGGGACAAATACACGTACTGTTACACCCCTAATATAAATGTATTATATATTTAACTGCACTTTATTTTATGAAACACTGGAGAGATTAAGTACAATGACAGAGATAATGAAGCAACATACATTTCATAAGCAATTCAATAAAGCAATAATGACAACTATCCCAATAGTGTTGTGTTCCTACACAGTAGGTCAAGAGGAAAAAATGCCAGTTCTTTCATCACAACCCCGAAAAAACTCCGGCCTTTTCTTCACTCGCAGCATTTCATTGATAACGTCACGGATTTCTTTCCAGCTCTCAGTGGAGAGTCCAGTGAACTGACGCTCTAGATACATCCTTAGTGTCTTCCGTAAGTTTATAGGCAGTGCTTCCTTGCCTACTAAGCCAATATAGTTAACCTTTGAGACCCAGTCACAGTAAATGTCATAGGAGACTAAGTTGCGGAATATGAAAGAAGCGTAGCGTTCAGGTCTGGCCTTCCCATTGTTTCTCTTGCAGTTAAGGTACAGCAGCCTCTCCGTTTGTGAACTAATTGTGCGAAGTTTAATGTCTGCTTTGCATTTTCCTTCACTGTATTCTGACAACCGTGCTGCCAAAGACATATGCTGCTGGGCAGATGGGCCATCCTCATCCTCATCCTCATCCTCATCCTCATCATCATCATCATCTTCTTCTTCTTCTTCTTCTTTATCTTCCTTCATATTCTCCTTGATTGAGAGCATGGGTGTCTTGCCAACAGAGGGCGCCACCAGTCCCCCTCTGGCTGCTTCAGGCTGCGGCTCCAGCGTCTGCCGACGGAGCACGCTGTTGGGAGGAGAGGTGCAGTTTTAACTACACTCTGCACTGCCTGAGGTAACTCTCAGGCTTCACATTGTAGAACGTCACAAGACTCAGGACCTGTAACCACGTCGGGTTAAGCAGGCGGACGGCAAAACACAGACCGGAGGGCGAAAGGGGAAAGCGCCATGAAATCTTGGTTCCAAAAAAGTATGGTTTTGGTAGATGTTAGGATTGCAGTCTTTATTCTGTCTTCATTAGATTTCAATCCATTTAGTGTTTACAGATAGCGATCCAGGACAGTAAATATTCACACTGTGTTTGGCTCCCGTGTGTAGTACTGGCTTCAGTCCGGTATTGTCACGTTCATACAAAGGTTCAATGGTAAATTCACACACAATACCACCATATAAAACACTGCAACATGATTGTAATGGCAAATTATATGAATACAATTTATGTCTGGAATCTGATTGATGAAATTATGCCACCACGTCAGGAAATGGTCCGACAAACATTAGAACCTTAAGTGAAATTGAATCTTGAATACTTAACAGCCTTGCTCATAATTCAGGAAATATACTGTATATAATTTGATGAAGGTTGAATGCAGAGCCACACACATACCGTTGAGATGGAGGGGTGTTTGTAGCAGCCACAGACTTAGCAGTAGCAGCAGCAACAGCAGCTGCAAGAGCCTGCAGAAATTACACAGTATTGTGTAAGTAAGAACACTTTGAGACATTTTCATTTGAGTGACAAGAGCATCAGTTGCTGCCTTACCTCTTGTTTCTTTTTGTTCTCGGATACCTGATTGGCCTCTCCAAACTTCTTCGCTAGTCGAGCAATCTTAGTCTGGAAAGGAGGAGAGTAGGAGTAGACGTTAAATCTGTGAATCCGTGAAGGGAGTTCATTTGGATTGTTCCTAAATTAACAATCACCAGGCAGATACGGTCAAACTAAGATTTTCACAAATTTGTACATTATGTTAACACATTGTCTGCCACGCAGTTTTCCCATCTTATACCACTCTCTGCCAGTGCTGTAACCCTATGGAGTCGCTCACCTTCTTTGCAGGGCTATTACTTTTTAAATATTATAGCTATATCGACATTACAATGGCCCATTCAACATCGGGTATCTATCGTTCCGGATGTGGGAACGTTATATTTTTTCATTCATACATTGTCGTGTTAGTACTGTCGTGAATATAAGTATGTTTTTAGAGTGTAGAGCAGTAATTCCTAGAACGCGAGTTATAGGCCCGACGCATATTATACATAATCGATTGGCGTTTCGTTCCTATACACGCTATATTAAACCAATTCAAATGCATATGATCGCTATACATTATGCTCCATCATGCGTGAAGGAAAGGGGGGGGGTCGTTTATGATTCCTTGATTGTCAGTAACGGCTTTCTTTAATACGACATCATATGTTGATCAGATGGATTGCAATGAAATAAATGCACAATCGAGCTGGAATTAACGTTAGATTCTTCTTACCTGTGGCCGATGAGTCTGGAGAATAAAAATTCCAATTATTTGATTTCGATCTGCTAGATCCATTTTCCATTTGTACGACACAATAAACGCCGAAAGCATATGGATTATTGCGTCTCGAAAGCGATCCAATGCACTCAAGGTGTTTGTCTGGATCCACATAACAAGATAGCTCTGCCGGAAGATTTTCCCCCCGATGCACAGAGCGCCACATCCGGTTTAGAGTGGAGTGCAACTCACCCGAAATCCACCAGGCGGCGGTATTGAGGCGTTGCAATATCAGACAGAGTCCAGCTGGCTCCCGGAGCCTTGCTGGATGAATTATGAATGCCAATAGCGAATAAACGAAATAACGATCATAAAAACGAGTAAACTCGTTGTTGGCGTTATTAGATTGGCGGGTATACTAGTTTTTGGCGCAGAAGCAGTTAACTCATTGGTCGCCAAAAATGAGAATACTCGTGTTTCATCACCAACGGTTGAGCGCCAAAAACTAGTTCTCTAGTTTTTAGATCCTTTGATCTTTTTCCTTTGATCCCCAGTCTAAACACTCGTGCGGACCTCCCTGTGTCTCCCTGGCACCGCTGCCTACGTTAAAATTGCAATGACGATCGAATCCCACCAAGTGGCAGTACCTTCTGAACTGGGTCTGGTCTCTGGGTCTTTCTCCCTCTGCTTTTTTTTGCTGCAGGAACTCCTGCCCCTCAGAGGGAATCAGGACACAGCAATCGGTCGGAGATTTGATCGCCTCAAACCTATCGTTTCCCGTATGATAGCCATGCCCAATATACACGAGTAATTACAATCGCGATGGGACGACTCTGATTATTCATTTTGGAGTACATTCTGAGTAAGGTAAGGTCTATTTTAGGTATATTTGACCGAACCTAAAACATGCTTTTGTATCGATCACAGTGTCGTGTTTTACCGAACCTAAAACGTGCTTTTGGTAACGATTGCAGCTTCGAGGTAAAACATGGTGAAGAAACATGGTATATACCTTTGATTTGGAAATATTTGGAGTTTCAGGCAAGGCATATAACAAGTCATATCTCGCAATCTAGAAAAAAATACTGGATTATTTTGGAAAGGGCCAATGTTTAGCGTGGAATAGCGCACACACTAAAGTATGTAGAAATTAACTAGTTTCTCAGTGTTGGACTATAAACAATGCCTGTCAAATTAGCCATACTATTGTCTCCATAGCTATAATACAGAACACACGATGGGTCCGCAAACAGCACGAAAATGGTCAATAACGCTGGCGCCATTGAGTAGAGATGGGAAAACTGCGTGGCGGTCAATGAGTTAACTTGAAAAACAGCTTTCAGTCAATCAAATAAAAAAATGTATGGGGGAAAAGGTCTGCTCACTTGTAGTTGTGTAAGGGTGGTCTGGTGTTTGGTGGCACAATCAATCTTTTCTACTCTGTCCTTCAGCTCTTGTAAATCCTGGTCGAAGACAGTAAGTTGCAAAACCCGCAACTGTTCCTCCACCAACTGTTGTAGCAACTGGAGATAAAAAAGAAATACATATTTAGTGAAGTTTTCAAACATTCAACAGAATTAGACCTCTCTATAAATGATAAAATAGTTTTTCAGTAGGATGCGCCTCTTTATACCAAACATTAACATTTTAACAATTCGTCATCGTTGCATATCAAAAATAAGTGATTTGAATATATATTATAGTTGTAGTTATTGTTTTGTCTGCGTTTATATATCGAGTTGCGTACAAAACATGCTTCTTCCATGTATACAATTATCTTTTCGATCCACTTTTTCTCCCATTTTCTATTTTTCTCCCATCCCAATTTCGTATCATCCAATTCCCCTGTCTCGAACGCTGTTTCTTGCCTCCCACAAGCCGGCTGCAATGTGGACTAAGTCATACATAGCACGAGTCCCCTCCGATACTCGAGGTAACAGCAGTCGCATCTTTTCACCTGCGCGGCGCGATCTTTCAGCGTCAGGGGTCCGCCACCCCCATCGCTTCCTGATTCTACTGCGCAGGCACACCAACCGACCTGTAGGAGTCGCTGTCCACTAGGGCTGTCCCCGACTAAGGATTTGGATGGTCGACTAGGATTGGCCAAAATTTGCCGTTAGTCGACTATTGGTCGACTTAAATTTATTTTTTTTTTTTTTTATTTTTTTTTTTATCATTCCATTTGGGCTGTGGGGGGTGCTTAATGTCTGAAGGAGTCGACTGAAGGCTTCTTGTGCTCTGCAAAAGCATGCAATTGGTCCACTGATGGATACATCTTGATATTTGTCTAGTCTAGTGTGTTCATTAGATGGGTGAAATCCTCTTTCAGTGCCTCTGTGCCTGTTTTCGTAGGCAGTTAGCCTCTGGTATGCGTGCCATTAGCATTAGCCACGCTTCTAGGCCTCTTTTCTTTTGGAAAGAATGATATTTTTATATTCGACTAAGAGGTTGGCCAGTCGACTACGACTCTTTTCGACCGATTAGTCGACTAATCGATAATAGGGGTCAGCCCTACTGTCCACAACGCCCGATCCCCACCCATCAGTTTCCCACCCCCTAATACTGCCAATGTGTATTAGTACGGACGACCAGCTAAACTGAAAGCAATGTGGAGCGCTGTGCTTGAACAGGCGAACCCAGCGTCTCCAGTATTCGTGGTGAGCGCCTTGCCCAAAATATTTTAACCCAAAGTTTACAATAATTTTATTATCATTATTAAACTCTTAAAAAAAAACAAAAAAAAAAAACAGTGAAGTAACTGCCACTTTCTGTTAAACCTTGTATCAATCCTTGTATCCTTTTTGTCAAACAATAAAAACGGTCTTGCATCCAATATTGTGAGTACTCTTGACATAAACCAGACACCATAAAGAGACACTGGAAAAGGCTGAAAACCTGGAGATAAAAAGCCAACAAGCCTCTCATATTTAGACTATCTGTACCTAACCTCTGGCTTATTCCTAATGATTGTGTGTTAACGTTTGGCAGCAGTTGTCTTGTACAAAGGCCTTTGTCTGGATTTCATATCCCCGTTTTGGGTCCAAACAATGAGAAGCACACTCAGACAATCAACCTCTGCCTCCACTGCAGAGTCCAGACCATTTTTATTTTCCATTCCATAAATGTTTATCTCACCAATATGCATCATCTGTGATTTAATCTAGTGATAATTACTTAACTTTTCTTTTTTCCTTCATATTTTATTTAACCAGGGTAATCACATACATATTATTTACTGTGAGTATCATTCTTTCCCTGTATCAGTGTCAAGAGTTTAGTTCAAGTTTCAAGTTTGTTTATTAAATATCACAATAAAATACACACTTTACGGTGAAATGCTTGGTTCTGTATGAGCCCATGAGAGTGTGCTTCATACAGTAAACAAAGTAAGTAAGAAAGTAAGTAAAGAGGAATATACAATATACACCAAGTTATTTATACTTTATTTAAATGAAATTTTTACAGTATAGAATATTTTGAAATTGTTACGTTTGCTGATACTAATTTACTTTGTTCAGGGGAGGACATAAAATAATTATTGAAAACAGTAGAAAGGGAATTGATAAAAGTTAAAGAAATGGTTTGATAGGAATAAGTTGTCTCTTAATGAAAACAAAACAAAATGTATGGTATTTGGTGGTGTTCCTAGACTGTGAAATTAAACTGAATTTAAATGGAACTGAAATTGAAAGTATATGAAACAAAATTCTTAGGTGTGATTATAGATCACAAACTCTGTTGGAAGCCACATATACAATATATCAAAGGTAAATTAGCCAAATATGTTGGCATTCTGTACAAAACAAGGGAGCTGTTAAATCAGAAATGTTTGCATATATTGTATTTTTCACTTGTTGTGCCATACATGTCATATTGTGTTGAGGTCTGGGGGAATGTTTATAAAACAAATATAAATCCTATTATTAAACTTCAGAAAATAGCTATTAGAATAATAAACAAAGCTAGTTACCTAGAATCGACAAATCCATTATTCATAAAGTCCTGCACATTAAAATGTGTAGATATGGTGTACATAAAAACCTTGGAAATCATTTTTCTTGCTAAGAGTAAAAGCCTGCCAGTTTGTATTCAATGTCTCTTTCAACCAAGAGAAGGAAAGTATAATTTAAGAGGGTTACATATTCTTAAAACATGTAAAAAGGTAAGAACTAATGTAAAAGCTAAATGTGTTTCAATTTTGAGAGTTAAATTATGGAATAGCCTTAGTGACGGGTTGAAGTTGTGAAGTTTTTCTTTCTTATATTAAAATATATTTAGTTTTTAAGAATTTGTAAAGGATATGCAAAAATAAGCATGTGCTTCAGCCTATTCCTTTTTTTCAGTCGTTGATTTTGGATTTTGTGTCCGAGCTTAGGGATGGGAATCGAAAACCGGTTCCCGTTGTCCGATTCCTGGAATTGCATGCCTCCGTGACTATCGATTCCTCTTATCGATGCCAGGTTTTTCCTACAGTTGCGCATAACGTTAGCGCCATGCATGTAGCCATGGCAGACTATTTGATTCCTTAAAGGGGAACTCCACTTTTTTTGGAAATTAGCTTATTTAACATCTTCCCTGGAGTTAGACAAGAAGATGCATACCTTTTTTGTCTCTGTGCGTGCATTTTAGCTTTGGGAATAGACGCTCCGTTAGCATAGCTTAGCTTCATCACTGGAAGTGAGGCAGGACAGTAGCCTTACAGTGCCTTACAGTGTATTGCAAGGTCTGACATTGACCAAACTTGATATGCATGACCTTGGTGGGCTCTAGGTCAACTCCTGAAAAGGGGGTCAATGTCAGACCTTGCAATCAAAAGTTAGGGGGCGCACTGAAATTATGGCAAGGGTTATTAGCCCCCTAACTTTTGATTGCAAAGTCTGACATTGACCCCCTTTTCAGGAGTTGACCTAGAGCCCACCAAGGTCATGTATATCAAGTTTGGTCAATGTCAGACCTTGCAATACACTGTAAGGCACTGTAAGGCTACTGTCCTGCCTCACTTCCAGTGATGAAGCTAAGCTATGCTAACGGAGCGTCTATTCCCAAAGCTAAAATGCACGCACAGAGACAAAAAAGGTATGCATCTTCTTGTCTAACTCCAGGGAAGATGTTAAATAAGCTAATTTCCAAAAAAAAGTGGAGTTCCCCTTTAAGGGCTCAAAATTGCCTGGGTTTTGGTCATATGCTCCCGAAATGCTCCCGCTGTTTGGCTGCTTTTATGTGCAGTGAAAACTACTCCAATGTTTTAGAACCTAGTCATTGAATAACCTAAGATTAGCCTCGGAGCTAACGCTAGCTAACGTTAACTAATCAAGCTCACAGAGAGAGATAACAGCTGACAGCAGGTAGTACAGGTACAAATAAAATAAAAAAGGGGGTGGGGGCTGTTGTGTAAACCTTGTACTCTTTAGTTCACATATAATAAGAGACGGAGAGCGTGTGATCAGGTTTGTTTACTAATGTAAGCCAGGAAGTACCGTGCAACATACAAACATGTCCGTGTGTGTGTGTGTGTCTCTGAAAGACCAGAGACAGAGAAGTCAGAGGAATAACGACCTGTTGAATGCAACTACGGTTCAATAGATTAAATTAGTTTAAGATATTGAACTGTAGTTACATTCAACAGGTCGTTATTCAATAGATCAAATACATTATTTTATTTAAGTGTAGGCTATAGTTAATGTTTTATTTTTTACAGTTTTTGTATTTTTCTGACATGGGGGCTCAACAATAAATGACAATCAGAAATGTCAAGTTGCATGTTGTTATTCTAACCAGCTTAGTTCTGTTGAATTTCCAATTTATTTATTTAAATTATAAAGTGATCAAGAATCGATAAAGAATCGGATCGATAAGCAGAATCGATAATGGAATCGTATCGATAACATCTTATCAATTCCCATCCCTATGTGAGCTTGTCTTGAATATGTACATTTGTTCTTTTCCTTTTGTAAGTCCACACAGTGTGTCTGATTTGTCTGTAAACAAGACCGAAAAATAAACTTCATTCATTCATTCAGTACAATATAAAGTAGTAAAAATTAGTAAACAGCAGGGCTGTACGTTAACTTTTTTTGCACATAGCACTGGTGCTACAGAGGTTGATAGTTTTGTAGCACAGGCCAAAATCTTGTAGCACAAGTATAAAACGTGTTATAACAGTCACAAATGTGCCTATTGTATTTGTGTTATTTAGTTGCAGTGCCATGTTTGGCTGTCATTTAGTATATCGCCATGTGTTATTATTACTATAATACTCTCATATGCTATTTTCAATTAATATCATAAACAACATAAGGAATATTAGCATAATTTTGAGTGGACTGAAGGAATGAGTCAGCTTTAATAGTTTTAAATGCAAATAATTTATTGAAACATAGAAGTGGGGTCGGTTGGGACACACACACACACAATGGGGGACCCTGATGTAAACAAGACAAACGACTTTCTCTGGTCTGCATCCCCTTAACAATTGTGTGTATTGAGCCGTACTGTATTGTATTGTACCGATTCTGCAATCTGTTAAATAAAGTTTTCATTCATTCATTCACACACACTGTTTCAACTCACCACCCCCGCATCATATTGTAGTCTAGTCTGTCTTCAAACTTCCACTCCTCTCGAAACTTTTTTATATTTGAATATCAACATTATCTGTCCATCCTCAGTAATCCTCAGTTTACTATAATATACTCCTGTCCTGAGTCCTGACTAGTGACTTCATCGTCTTTCCAAACGCACGCACACACACACACAGGGAAGGGGAGAGTGCCCCCCCATTTCTCTTTCCCCAGTCCACACTGTGTCTGCTGGCTCTGCGCCTCTGCCTCTGATCAGGATTAGCTTGTTAGCTTGCTAACGTTGTAGTGATTGTAAGGTACATAAACGTTAATTTCGGGGGCGATGTGCGCATAAAGGAATGGCGACGGTGCAAAGCATGTAGATGCATTTGACCCGTTGCGAGGAGAAAAAAACACCACAGACTTAATTCGGGACGTGTAGGCGCACTGCTGTGTTAACGCAGCAGTGCGCACCAACCGACCAACGCGCTGCTCTGCTTGCAGAAGCACGGATAGGGCGGATATGACTCCTCGAGTTGTCAAGAGTTTTTTCAAAATAAGAGTATCATATGCACCTGAACGTTGCTAGCTGTCGGAGCCTAGTTATTATAGCTGGAGCTGCGCGTGGGCAGAAATGAGACCCACTACAGGATTTTCAAAAAAGGAGTATCTATATGAACCGAATCCCTATCGCACCAGTGCTACTGAAGTAAATCCATTCATCGCACAGACCGCTGTTGCTGTAGCACGTGCGATATATATGTCGCACTGTACAGCCCTGGTAAACAGTGAGGTACAATGCAGAAAATGAGGTACAAAACTTTGAAGTAAGGTGCAATTGCAAATGAGGTATGAATGTAGTGCAAATCTCTTTAATAATAGATAAATATAATGTGGTGTTAAAGTGTCTAAAGTGAGTGTTAAGGTGAGTGTTTGTTTAAAAGTGAGTGTGTGCATGTGGATGTGTGTGCAATGAGTGTAGATCAGGAGTGGGCAATACATTTTTACAAGGGGCCACATAAGAAACCTGCACTGTGTTGGAGGACCGAACCAATGATAACTTGAACTTAATTCTGCTCAATATTCATTATCTCCCATTGTAAAAAAAAAAAAAAAAAGTAGTAAATTATATATTTTGATTAGCTGCTACTGGTAATCAGAAGAATAAACATAATAGAAGTAATAAACAGTAAAAACTAAAACAATCATTACATCAGTGTTCCATTTTATTTGCAACTTGTTAATCTTCACAAACACTGAAGAGATGTTTTGCAGTGTTAAAAGACATGCAATTGATCAACTTCATACAAAAAACAATACATGCTTTAGATTTTTCTCAGTTCTTACTTGTATGAGTAACTAGGAGGGATATGAGGACTGTGTGTATGTGTAAGGAGGGATATGAGGACTGTGTGTATGTGTAACTAGGAGGGATATGAGGACTGTGTGTATGTGTAACTATAGGAGGAATATGAGGCCCGTGTACAGTATGTGTAACTTTTTACTTGTTCAGTGAGAGAAATCCAGTCTGGTTTGGGTTTGAACAAGTGCATTGAAATCTGGCTGAATATCTGAGGTTGATATGCGAAGGACATCGGAGAGGAGATCATCAGTGATAGAGGATCTGTATCTGGATTTGTTGAACTTCATCACTGAGAATGTCTGTTCACATACGTAGGTAGATCCAAAGAGGACTAGAATCTTCTGAGCATGCCTCCACATGTGTGGAAGCCGGAAGGTTCTCCTCTTTGAGAGAAGAGTAGAAATCCAGCAGTGAGACTGACCTGAAGTGCTCTGCCAGAAGTGTGTCAGACTGCAGGTCAATGAGTTCCATCTAAACATCACTGGGTGCATTATCCACACTGCAGGTGAAGGGAGAGGAAACCATGTGCATTTCACTCTCAACAAGTCTTGAAATCGCCTCGAAAACTCACCATGCAGTGCTTCGACCTTGGATGAGTATCTGTGGAGGTGATCAGCTGATGGTGTGGCTTCATTCAGTGTTGGCAAGCGGGTAAGATTGTTGTCCTTCATTTGGCTTGAAAGAAGCTGCAACTTTCTCATGAAAGCTTTCACTGTGCTGTACATTTCATGCACAAAAAGGCCCTTGCATTGCAGTTTGACATTTAGTTCATTCAGTAGTGCACATCTACAGCAAAACAAAGTTCTGCCAGCCAGTCTGCATCTGAAAGCTGTGGGATGTCTTTTCCTTTCTTCACACAGAACTCCTGAATCTCCTCTCAGGTCCCAGAAAGTTTTCAGCACTTTGCCCAGGCTGAGCCACCCGACAGCTGTATGGTATCTTACGTCACGGTGTTCAGTCTCAGTTTCCTCCAAAAGTGCAACAAATCACTGTCTGTGATTCAATGCTCTCGCCCTGATGAAGTTAACTACTTTAGTTACAACATCAACAACATGATTAATTGTTAACACTGACTTACACAACACCTCCTGATGTATAATACAATGCAAACATGTCAATTTCTGCCCAGGGTTCATTTCTGTCACTTTATCCTGCATTCTCCTCAAAAGTCCAACATTTCTCCCCGTCAGGTTTGGACAACCATCCGTTGTCACACCAGCCAGCTTGTCCCATTTAAGTCCCAACTTGTCCAAACATGCATTTACCTCCGTGAACAAATCACTCCCGGTTGTTGTCCCTTTCATTTACTGCATGGCTGCCAGCTCCTCCGTGAATTTAAAGTTTGCAGTTATCCCACGTAAGACGATGAGCAGCTGGGCAGTGTCACGTACATTGCAGCTCTCATCCAAAGCCAGGGAAAAATAGTCAAAGTTGACCGCTCTGAAGCTCCAGATTTCCTGCGATGTCCTCAACCCTCCTCGTTAGTGCGTTGGGAGAGTGGCAAGTTTTTTCTCCGGGCATATTAGCCCTTATTAACACTCTTTAATAAACTCTGTCAGAGGGATATGACATAACTCGTCTTGACAGCTGCTTCTCTGGGTGCGCAAAGTTTTGTAAAAAGTCCTTGTTAGTTTTGCAGTTTAGCTAGCAAAGCATCCAACTCCCTTGCGCGCTCTTCATCCGACAAGTTATTGTATTTCTCTTCATGTTTGGTCATGTAGTGGCGATTCAAATTGTAATCTTTGAATACGGCGACCTGTGTACCACAAACGCTTTACCTTTGACTTCTGTAAATAAATATTTAGCAGTCCATATCTTGGTAAACGCGGCATTCAGTATCAACTTTTCTTTTGTTGGCATGAGCTGACATTTGGATGGTTAGCTGCAGGCAGTGGTGCAGTGGTGATTTTAATGATTTTTATACAGTGTATGTGAGGACGTATTTGAACACACCTGACGATGTATTTGAACACACCCGACGACCTGAGCTATTGTTATGCAAAGTAGCCAGGTGTCGAGTGGAACGCATTCCAGAGTGCAGACTTGCGTGCTCCTGCTCAAAGAAGTTTGGTACGCCGTTCTGATTGACCACGGGCCGGACACGGACGCCCAAAGGGCCGGACGTGACCCACGGAAAGTAAATTGCATTGAGCATCCTGATGGCCTAGGGATAGAAGCACCTTCCGAGTCTCTCTGTACTGGCCATGAGATTCCGGTAGCGCTTGCCTGACCACAACAGTTCAAAGAGGCAGTTGTTTGGGTGACTAGAGTCTTTGGTTATTCTCTTAGTCTTGGCCCTGCAACACTTGTTGTAAATGTCCTGGAGAGTGGAAAGCCCACCTCCAATTGTGCGTTCGGCTGAACATGCCACGCTCTGTAGTCTGTTGCGGTCGTGTGCGGTGCTATTCCCAAACCAGGAGGTGATGTTACCAGTCAGGATGCTCTCTATTGTGCATGAGTAGAAGTTCTTAAGGATCTTCTGACTCACTTTGAACTTCCTAAGGAAGTAGAGGCGTTGCCGTGCCTTCTTCACTACACTGTCAATGTGTGTGGTCCATGTCAAGTCCTCGGATATGTGGACTCCAAGGTACTTAAAACTGTTCACTCTCTCGACCGGTGCCCGTCGATGCTGAGGGGGCTGTAGTCCCTGGCCCCCGACCTCCTAAAGTCCACAATCATCTCTTTTGTTTTGCAGACGTTCAGGAAGAGGCTGTTCTCCCGGCACCACAGCGCCAGGTTCTCTACCTCTCCCAGGTAGGCCCTCTCGTCGTTTGCAGAGATCAGGCCCACCACAACTGTGTCGTCAGAAAACTTGATAATTGTGTTGCTGTTGCGCAACACAATGTTGTTGCTGGTTTATGATTGTGTATCCTTGCAAACATTGCAGGCAAGAAATTTGATGATGATGATGATAATAATAATAATAATGATGATAATACTTGAAAAAATTATACTAAAATCCAGCCAATGTTGTGAGGCTAACATAAGAGTGATGTGCTCTCTTTTCTTAGTATCAACGTTGAGCTGAAGAAAGTTAAGTGACATCCAACATTTGATGTCTGCAAGGCAGGTATGACTGTTTGGATCACATGGTTTTAAAGTATGGCCGTCCTCTGTACAGAATAAATTCTTAGTCGACCAATAGTCATAGGATTTTTCAGCTAATCAATTAGTTGATTTCATCAACAAATAATAATTATAATAAAATGGCGGGATTGACTGAGTCACATGCTATGCTGAAGTAGATGGTCTAGCATTTCCATTCCCTGTGTTACTTTGATTGCAGTATCCATACTAAGCAAGTAAAGCAACAATCTGAAACCCAGCTGAAATGATTGTTTTGGTTAGAGAATTAAAAGTTTGGAGACCAAAGTTGTTTTTTTAAGGGGGGGTTAAACCAGTGTTCAGAGGGAGGGGGAAATGTCAGATGTCAGAAAACAATTAACAATAGTTAATAATAAAACCATCACCGTCTATGACTAACTTAAAAGGGATAACATCCAAGGCACAGAAGAGGGATTTAATTTAATAAATAAGATATAAATGTTAGGACACTAGATGAAATTGGTTCAAAACAAACAAGGCATAATTTATAGCAGTCACAATAAGCTCATGGTCTGGATGGGCAATACGGAACCCAATTCCCTCTACTTTTTCAATGCAGTATGCAAAGAACACGTTCCTGTGAGGAAGGTGTACCGCAAGGCTCCGTCCTGGGCCTGCTGTTAAATTTCTGGTGTACCACAAGGCTCCGTCTCCGCTGTTATTTTACATCAACATGCTACATCTTATTTGTAAGTTTGGCATTCATTTGTACTGCTATGTAGATGACACCCAACTCCCATTAAGCCAAATGATCACTTCCAATTCCTAAATTCAGAGTCATGTTTATCTGCAATTATTGATGTTGTAAAATGTCCTGCTCCTAAATGCTGACAGAAATGTGATGACACTTGTTGGCCCTGCTAGACAGAGGCGTATGTTTAAGGATACCGCTCTGAAATTTGAGAATTGTTATTTCAGTTACCCCATTAAAAAGCCTGGCGTCACATTTGATCCTTCTCTTTTCTTCGATTCACACATAAAGGATATTACCAAAATAACTTCTTCCATCTTCGTAAAATGTCTAAAAGCTGACTATATTAAAAGATATAATCTATAATGCCATCAAACGGCAACCTCTAAGCCAAAGAAGACAACATGGTACTGCACTTTGTTTACAGTTTTGTCTGATGTGTGGATTGGATTTTAATGGGTATAGGGGAGGGGTTGCTACTCCTGGCCACACCTTAAACTCTACCAAGAAAGGTCTGGAGAAATAAGTTACCCACATATCAGACCAGAATAGATAGCGCAATATCAAGCAGGCTTTTGCCTAAAGGTCACTATATGATGGCATTACTGATTATACCAATGTCAGATGCTGAAACCCTAGTACACACATTTGTATCGCATAGACTCAATTACTGTAACGTCTTGTTCTCGAGACTACCAGAACTTTAGCATTAAGTCTTCAACTCGTACAAAACACAGCTGTCAGAATCCTGACAAAACCAGATCATTTCACTTATATGATGCCAATTCTGTCCTACCTATATATCGACTCCAAATCCAAGTTGGATCTGACTTTAAAGTGCTTTTGCTAACATATCAAATTGCATGGGCTTGCACCGCTGTATTTGTCAGATCTCATCGCACGTTATTCCCTGGGATGTGCCTCTGCTTGCAAGATGCTGGTTACCCATCTATCCCTACGGTTAAAATAAATCAGTGGGAATGTGTGGAAAAGCTTCCTGATGCAATTAGGGAGGCAAACTCACTATATAGAGATATCCTTTAATCCCAGTTTACTCACTCCCTTACGGCGCACTTAGCCTTGCCTGTTCTTACGGCCTAATAATAAATTATAATAATATATTTGATTCTTAGTGCGCTTACCTTAGCAAGGAATTAAGGAACATACCCTAGGAGTGACTGTTTGTCTGGGTCGGTCAGTCGGTCTGTCTGCATGTATGGGTCTGTCTGTATGGTCCCCAGCCTTGCCTTATGCCCTGGACATCGCTGCTGAGTGTGCCTGGTCTGCACCCTGCCTCTCTGTCCTGCACTGTCTCACAGAGTCATGTGTTCGTTGTGATGCCTTTTGATCATCCTGGGTGGCGAACCCAATGGATGTCGTTGATGCCATCTCTATGGACGTTGTTTCTGCCCTGTTGCCTCCGCTTCCCACGCCTATCTATGTATGTGTCCTTGAATTAATCAACAGAATACAGTGGTCAAGTAAAACGGGGTAGAATCACACAAACCTTTTCAAGTTGAATGCGACTGCCAGCTTTCGCAGTGATTTTCAATTCCAACTCTGCCTCCAACTCCACACCTTCCACTTTGGGCCTCTTCCCATCCCTTTCCACCTCCTGTCCATCTTTCTCATCACCCTCCGATCGAGAGCGTTTCAGTCCCGAGGTGGAGCTCCCCTCTTTCACCCCTGTGAGAACAATGCAAGCACCAGGGGTCAAGTATTGAACTGGTTACTGGTGTTGAATTTTGGTTTAATGATGTTAATAGGCTAAGGTTTTCTTAGTTGTGAATGTAAAACTTTGCACTGAGCAGGTAGAGAATTAAAAAGGAAAGATGAGGTGGGTGAAGGCATGTAAGTCACAATATTGCCATTAGGTGGCGTGCTTCTTCTCTTAACCCACTGAGTAGGGCTGGGCGATAAGACCACATCA
Organism: Notolepis coatsorum; assembly: GCF_963971535.1. Classification (NCBI taxonomy): domain Eukaryota; kingdom Metazoa; phylum Chordata; class Actinopteri; order Aulopiformes; family Paralepididae; genus Notolepis; species Notolepis coatsorum. The sequence continues at coordinate 44,404,320 of NC_140171.1, forward strand.
CGATATTTTTCGTTGATGGTATAACGATATTTCATTTAGTTTTCCAGTGCACATTACAATGTGATATCAAGTGTAATATTTTTATGTTATTATCGTGTAATACAATTGTCATAGTGCTATCTTATTGAAGATGGTCTATTTTCTTTAATTTTATTATAATTTATTTTTTTAATACTGCTGCAAATATATATATATTCTTTTATATAACTTAAAGAAATGTATATATTGTGGATGTATGTTGTTGTAAAAATCCATAATTTTGCATGGATCCATGATGGCATACCTTCATATTTGGTATACTGGATCCCAGCCCTACCAGGTACCATATAATCTGCAATAAATTACATTGTTTCTTCTTTTGTCTTTTTTATAAGTTATTCATTAATAAGAGTTACCATTTTTGGTCAACATCCACATCCAGTCATTTGGAACAGGTAATACAATACAGTACAAATACTTTACATGAATGGGGGAAAACACAGAATTTCAACTTTTGAGATAATGTTATCCATGTGCCTTGGGACATTTTGGTCTGAATTAGAAGTTCCTATGGCTAGAAACAAACATTTATTCTGCCCCTTAATTTGTGACATTACACCAATGTAAACCTGCCTAGAAAATGTATTGCCAAAAAAATATATAGATGACTTGACTATCTTCTGGGGATCTGACAATATCCAGGACAATCTTCTGGGGATCTGGGTTCATTTTCTTGTGTGTCGCACCTTGCCTTCCTATCTACAGTGTCTACTCAAGTCTACTTCAAGTTCGCATCGGACAGCAGCACTATAATATAAAGTTAATGCATTTATTATGCATGGATGGAAAAGTTAAAATGTGTGCAACAACAAAGACAGTCTCTCATTTATTGTCACTGGAACAGCTCCAGATTATATATAGTTACAACATCAACGATTAAGGTGTATATAGTTAGGACATAGGGCTGGGTGATTAATCAAGTTTCAATTACAATTTTGGCATCTCATGATCATGAAAACAAGATAATCGAGATAAAACTATTATTTAGTCGTTTGCAGTAGGTTGTGGCAGTGATTGCGCTGAAACATATTTGGTGATATTTTTTTTCCTTATATATGTATTCATTTATTTCTTGTTTTTTGCAGTTCAATTATATTTCAAGTTCAATGTTGTCGTGTTAAAAAGAAACAGGTGTTAAAAGTTGAATGAGTAATTGTATTTAATAATTAATTTCAATATCAATCAAAATAACCATGATTATAATTTTTGCCATAATTTTGCAGCCCTATTAGGACATCAATGGGACATGGCGGCAAAAAACTTTAGAAAATTGCTTCCCCCTTTACCACTGATTCTAGAATGGGAAATATATTTTCATTTTCTTAATTATCATTAGTAGGGATGCTCGATATTGGCTTTTTTACTGATACCGATATAGTCCAACTCTTAATTTCCGATACCGATACCAACCGATACCGATATATGCAGGGTTTCCCCGCCCAAAAAACTGAATAATTTCAGGTAATTAACATTACATATCTCTTGTTGTGGAATTAACACAACATTATGCATACTTTTGACAATAAATAAAATCAGAATTTGTTCTTACTTGCTTGCCTGGGTAAATAAAGGTTATAAAATTTTTCTTTTTTGAAAACCGATAGATATTTTCCGATATCACATTTTTATGCCAATATCGGCTGATAATATCGGAAATCCCTAATCATTAGGGATGTTCGATGTTGGCTTTGTTTTTACCGATATACCGATATTGTCAAACTCTTAATTTCCACCAAATCATAATTTTTTGGGGGGTGAAATATGAGTAGTCTTTTGCCATTTAGTACCACTCTCATACCTGGGTCAGATGGAGGAGTGGATGAGGGACGAGAGGGTTTTGAAGATTCTGCAACCTCGTTTTTTTCCTTTTTCGTCTCCACTTTCACAGAGTCCACCTCCATCTTTTTCTCCTTAATTGGTCCTACTTTAACCTCCGGTTTAAAATCCTTCTCTTCCTTAACCTCCTTCTCTTTCTCCTCCTCTTTCTCCTCCTCTTTCTCCTCCTCTTTCTCCTCCTCTTTCTTCTCCTCCTCCTCCTCATCCTCCTCCTCATCTTCTTTAACTTCCTGATCCAGCTCCGGAACCGTTGAAGAGGAAGGAGCAGGGCAGGGAGAGGATGAACGAGGAGAGGAAGAGGTACCCTTTGGGAAAGTAGGTTTCTTCTCGGTTCCTGTGGTGACCTCGGGGGCCTCGGCCTCGGCCTCCATAGAGTCGTCATCCGTTTCCATGGGTTCAGTGTACTCTGGCTCCGTCCTATGGTCTTTCTCTGATTTACTGTCGGATACTGCAAGTGTGACTGGTGAACATGGAGCTGAATCTTTAACAGAATCCTTACAAGAATCCACGTCTGGTTCCTTCCTTATAGTGTGCGTTTCCTGAAGACAAGAAAAGTGTGAATGAATATGATGGCATAGGAAGTACCTGAGGTGTGTGTAACTCCTAAAAATAAAAAATAAATGCTTCCAACTGCCAACTAAAATAACTTCTGTCATTACTCCATCATTACATCTGGGAAGATTTTATTTCATCTCAATCATTATACCAACCTCTTTCTCCATCTCAGTAGTTTTCTCTTCATTCTTCTCCATTTTCGCCACCTCTGTGGTCGCCTCCTGTGTGACTTCCTGACCCTCCTCCTCTTTTGAAGCCGTCCCTGAACAGTCATTCGATGCGGTCGAGGAAGTGGTCTTCTTCGCCGCCGCCTCCTCCTCCTCCATCTTTTTCAGTTCAAAGTTCAGAGAGTGGAATGGTGATACGGGTGACGGAGGACTGTCTTCATCTACGTTGGGACTTGTGGAGGGGGGAGGGGGAGGGGAAGGGGACAAATTTAAAGAGAGGGAAGGTGGGGGGGAGCCCCCAGAGGCCAGCGAGACAGGTGATGTGGCTTGGGGGGATTTTGAGTCCGATGTGTCACTCTGCTCTTTGTCCAACCGCTTGTGTCCGTCCTCTTTGTGCGTGCCGTTCAGTAGCGGTGCCAGTGGAGGGGAGGATGAGTTGGATGAAGGCGGGGGTGTGCTGCCCGTCAAGGTGGTGTGAAGAGTGTCCAGTTGCTGCCGGTCACTGATCTTCATGGTTTTCCTGGCTCGGAAAATCTTCTTCTTCTCCTCCGCCACAGCGACTTCCATCTTTACCTGGAGGGGAGTGACAAGGAAAAATCACATGTTAGTATTAAAGCGATGCCACGAGGAGACCTGAAACAGGCCACGATGCCAAAGAGAAACTGAGAGGAGCAAAACGGCACTGGCTCTCCACACCTGTGAAACTGCCCTGGTCTACACGCACAGCAGAAGTATAGGTAAGCTGTGACTGCAGTGCTTCGAAGGAAACACTAGGGGTCACTGTGGAACCCTCTGAATTTTCTTCTTTGTTCTGTTCTGGAAGGTTCTTTTTCCACAAGGTCTGCATACCAAAACTATTCTGTTCCACAATAATCCATTTCACTGCAGATTTGACTCCAATAGGTTATTATAATCTAAGCCATTTCTCTTTACTTAAGCAGAACAATATATTCAAACTCAAGTGTTATCCTGGGTGACAAAAGTCAAGATGCAGCTCAGTGTGGCAATAAGTCTTTTTTTTTTGTCACTCAAGATTACCACTGACTGCACTGACTTTTCTCTGGCCTCAGTTAGCTGATGAGCCTCGGGATACTAAGTGAACTTCAGTCTTGATTCAGCGCACGGAAATGGCAGTGTAACAACAACAGCGGCAATGGCCAACCTTCTCTACCATCCCCCCACACTCCCATTGGTCACATCCTCAGCGAATCAGAGCTGCCAGTTTAAGGCTTTGCTGGCAACAGAAAAGAGGTTATGTAAAGGTTCAGGATTTTCCGTACAGTTTCGAACTGTTGTACGCATTCTAGTTCTGTGGCTAGTTTTCACATTTCGTGTGCCTTTATGTATGTGATGGTACAGTATTATCTAGGATAGAAGACGTTCCTGCACAGAGGAATCAGTCTAGCAAAAGGGAGCAGCAGGGTAAAAGAAATAAAAAAATAATTATCAGTCTGCATTCTTTGATACAAATTTACTTCCACAGCAAATACAATACATTACATATATCGTAAAGATTTTGATTTAATCAACAATGTCTTGGTGTCCTTTCTAAATCATAGATTGGGTGTCAAATTCTCCAGCAACCTAGGGAGGAAAAAGCACTTTAAATGTAAAATGTAAGGCAGCCATAATAATCATAGCAGTAAATAGCAGCCTCATATTTTGTAGGAAAGACTGCTGGTACCCGTCTATGATGCCAACTGTGTAATTACATAATGTGCCGCTTGGCCATTCATTTTGTACCTGAGGGAGTAAAATAAGGTAGACAGTTTTAACTACCACCAGATCAGTTACATGTACCAGGCAGTGGTTACCCTTTTTAACATCAATATCACAAGGAACCTGACAAACATAACTTACATTAAAGAAATGTCTACTCTTAAGGAGGGAGAGAATATTTTTTAGGATGCAATATAGAAATGATAACCTAAATGGCTAATACAGAAAAAGCAACATGAACACACACTGACACACACTAACCATGACCTATATGCACAAGGAACCAGAGCAAGAACTGGCTTAATGGTTCATATGCACAGGGGATCAGAACAAGAAGTCAGTGGCTTTAATGTTTTTTTGGTTAATGCTTGGTACAACTGATATGTTTTAAAGGAAAGGTGTGGATTCTATAAAATGTTGAGTAATGAAAGCAACTTCTTGTCAAGAAATCCAATTTGCTATGGCCACTCCGCTACCAGCAACATGCAGGACCAGTAAAGAATATGACGAAACAACAACAAAAGTAAAAACAATGGCCAGAGAAAGGGAAAAGTCAAAATGCAGGACAGAAACCTACAGATGAAGACCTTACCAGCAGACATTATTATTGAATGTCAGCTCAAGGTCAAGAAGCTGCCACACAGGGCTATTGTTTCAGCTGTGTTCGGTGTTCCAGATACACAAGTCTTGGTCTTTTACTACACGTCGATCACATCCCATCTAACGGCATATATTTTATATGGCATAGAAATAACTGTTAAAATGGCTCTGAAGGCAGAATAGCCCAAAGAGGCAAAAATATATACGAGAGGTAAATACTAAATACATCTTTCAATCAATCAATCAATCAATCAAATTTATTTATATAGCACGTTTAAACATGACGCTTGTCAAGTGCTTCACATAGCTAAGCTAAGAACAAAGAAAAAAAACAATCAACGGATAGACAAAGGAAAAACAGAACAACACGTCAACAAGTACGGCAAGAGTCAAAGTGAGTCAGGGAAGGCCAGGCGATATAGGTGGGTTTTGAGTTTTGATTTAAAAGACTCGATGGAGGGGGCAGATTTAATTAATTTAAATCATTTGAACAGATTGGAGCAGTGACCTGCTTCCGTTTTACATTGTGAAGTTGGTTCTAGTTACAATTCCAGTGTGCCTGAACTGCAATTGAAGACCAAGAAGAAAGCTAGAGACCATGCCAACCACCCCGTGCCTTTACTTCCTGTAAGCACTGTGTGCTTCCGCCTGCAACTTGGTGAGCAGTCATGAGATACCCAGGAAATTTACTACGTCCGCTAAGCAGACTGCACACTCATGGTGAATGTAAAACTCAGTGTCAAAATTAGCATCTGGCAAAATGTGCATAACACTTCACTGTAAACCACAGCCCACACTGCTCATGTTATGGTGCTAATATTACACAGACACAGCAGCGTTTCCGTTAGCCGGTAATTACCGGTATTTGACCGGCAAAATCTGTTGAAGTCCGACATATTTAATCTCTCCGGTCTTAATGTCCGGTGAAAATAATTCCCTGAGTCTAAGCCAGCGTTTCCGTTAGCCGGTAATTACCGGTATTTGACCGGCAAAATCTGTTGAAGTCCGACATATTTAATCTCTCCGGTCATAGTGTCCGGTGAAAATAGTTCCCTCTGGGCACAGGGCACAGTTTGATTATTTGAATTGTATTTGGATGGGCTGGAGTTGGGTGGCCTATGCGATGAACGAAACAATCATTGCGTTTGTTGTCGTTGCTTCGCCAAGCAGCCGGTCTGGTAATGACGACGCTGTGTCAGCAGAGCTTGCTGCTGGATTTGCGGAAGGCATGCAGCTGCAGACCCACAGAACCCACCAGCTTTGCTGGCACAGTGCGGTCCCCAGACCTGGAAAGCTGCTCTGCGGGTCTGCAGCTGGATGCTTCTTGCAAACTAACTGCGGCCGGCTCGCGCTGACAACAGCTTTCATTGTTGGACCGGCTGCTTGGTGGAGCAACGATGAAACGAATGTAATGAATCGTTCGTCGCATGGGCTATTTAATTTTGGCCTGTTTTGGTACGGTTCGGGTGGTCAAGTTGTGCTTGGAGGGAGTTGTTTTCACCGGACATTATGACCAGCACCAAGTCGTTGGGAGGTGGAGATATACATCACGCAAACCCACGATAATGTTGCCGTCTCTCTCTGCCAGATTTCTCAGTTCTTCGCTTGATATAATTAATGCCCACAGACACCTATTTGATTTAAAGTCGGCAGCAGCACGAGTCTCGGGACTTATTTTATTTGGAATATAATGACTTTATACGCAAAGGTAGCCTAGTTTTAAGTAAAAATATTATAAATCTACATGCCTTGATGATGTCATTCTTTTGTTTTGTTGTCATTCTTTTGCCTATCAATTGTTTTTAAGCTCAATAAACTCTGACCGGAATTTATCTCATTTGACCGGTAGATTGAAATCTACCGGACACTGAGGCCGGCAACAATTTTTTCTAATGGAAACCCTGAGACACAAGCAAGGTGTGATTTCCGTTTGCTTTATGAACCGTTTAACACATGTCCCTCAGATTCCCACTTCAAATTTTATTTTAAATAAAATTAAAGATATTTAATTCTCATAGCTTAATGAATGACCTGAAATCAATGTAATTGGTCCATCAAAGTCAGGAGAAGTCTAAACTCCCAGCATGTTATGTTCACTGGCTCAGTTCACATTCCAGTGTTATTGCACAGTGTGGTGCACAACCTCCCCCACCTGATCATTTCATTAACTGCATGTGGTTTCACTGCAGAAATTCAAAATGGCCACCAACTATGGTGTGCACAGCCAGCCTAAGCTCTCAGCAGCTAGCTGAATGCGTCTCCATGGCAGCACCAGATATATCATGTTGCTTCACCACCCCGTTCATTAATAATTTGCTATTGATGTTGAGTCAACATGAGATTGCTGGCTACATAATAAATAGATTACAGACAATATACAACTGTCAACTTAGTTAAAACATAATTTTTTTATATATTGAACACAACTGAGTATTTCTGTTTTGGTATTTTCCTCTTCTAGGTCCCATGATCCAAGTCACAACTAATCCTCAACCAACTCCATTTCATCCTTTATAATCTGCAACGGATTATTAGCTAGTCTACTGTCAATTCATCTTCAAACCATTGTGATAAAGCACAATGTGCAAACGGTCCCAAGATTAATCAGCAGTGACAAGCAGTCGTTTCATTTTCTGCAGCCAAGCCCACTACTCAGGCTGCGGTTACACAAGGGGAGAACAGGAACGTTGTATTTTCACTTTTCACAACGTTGCATTATCAGTCAGGTTAGACAACGCGTTGTCTCCTGAACTCTTTCGTTGTCAGAAGCTAGGCGTGGTCAGACGGCAATGGATCTCATCACTGAATTCAACACTGAGGCGGGGGAGGTATTTCGTTGCATGCACAAAAGCGCGAGCTCAGGGTTCAAAATGAAAAATATAGCCTCAAATGTCGACTGGGAGTTGGTGTTTCAACTTGTTCAACTTGACTAACAGGGTGAAACATCAGTTTCCTTTTTTTCCTCCCTCAATAATATTATGTTATTTATGTACGTTATCATTATGTAAACAAATGCACATATGGATTGTTTGCTGCAACGTCTCTTCACCGTCCGTTATTTTCTGCACGTCGGCAGATCTATGTCGGAGTACGTTACTCCACTTCTCCTTAAACTTATATTACGATACCGTTTCCAATCACAGCTCATGAGCAAAACCTGCTCTCTCGTAAATTACACACTGGACTGTAGCCTTTTTTCTCCCACTCCAACACACTGGCATTTACGTACAATACGCAGGTGCGTTGGCTTGCGCTGTCTAAAGTGCGATAAAAGGATATAAATAAAAATACTATCAAGTAAATAAACAGTGTAAAGATATATCTCTTATACAAATAAACAACACATAAGGTATAGAAAATAATAAATGTGGAGTTTAGGTGATAGCCTAATCCACCTTTTGTTGAACTAAATCTAATCCTTAATCTGTACCTTCAGAACAGTTTGCCTTGGAACATTGGCTATAGGCTTTTAAAACAATTGAATAGGCTAAACTTCATTTTAACTTCTTGAATTCACATTTCTTTAGTTTGCAATAATGCAACTGCAAGCCAATGTTCTGAGACATATTACCTTTTATTTGTTAGGCTATTTGAACACACCGTTTAGCCCTAAATGGTGGATTCAAATAGCCTAACAATTACAAATAAAAGCCAATATGTTTTGGAACATTGGCTTGCAGTTGCATTATTGCAAACTAAAGAAAATGTGAATTAAAGAAGTTAAAACGAATAACAGGCCGCGAACACCTGAGCTACTTGGTCGTTCGTCAACTGGAAAAATATGGCTGGATCGGTGGATCCTGTTCTCTTCCGGTTCTCACCGGACATTGGTGAGGGCACGCAGACGTCGGTGTCTAGTGCGCATGGGCGTTGGACGGCTCCGGCTTGCGCAAGGTTACATGGCACCATTCCAAGGGACTTTGAGAACGAAAACACCTTCTGAGCGTTGCTGCTGGGAGAACAAAAATGCCAGCTAAAACCCTGTTGCCATTTAACTTGGATCATTGTCAGATCATTGTCCCAAGTATGGCAAAGCAGCAGCAAAGGTTAGCGCTGCTTGAGGCTCTAACTACCCAGGTCCTTGAGTGTTCTGTTTGCGAGGAGGAGGAAGTCACAGGTGACCCGGTTTCTGCTAATCAGTTAATACTGAGGAAGATGGAACTGGAGTTTAAATTTTAGCAATTGAGACACGCCGAGGCAGAACGTGTGCATGAGCTTGGGCATGAGCGTGCAGAGCGTGATCGCGCAGCGGCAGAACATGAGCTTAGAAGAATTGGGGTAGAGGTGCGGGCAGAGCATGATGAAGATAGGTTCGATGTTACTAAGCATTTACGTTTGGTTCCCCAATTTTTGGAGAGGGATGTTGATAAGTATGTTCAAAAACGTAGCACAGACTCTGAAATGGCCTAATGACCAGTGGACATTACTTCTCCAGAGCGTGCTTACCGGGAAGGCACAACACGTTTACGCATCATTTTGCCCAAACACCCAGGTTTACACCGTGGTGAAGGCTGCTATCCTCAGAGCGTACAAGCTGGTGCCGGAGGCGTATAGGCAACGGTTTCGTGCTTTTAGAAAGAACAATGCACAGACCTATGTGGAATTCGCTTATGAGAAAGAGCTATTGTTCGACCGGTGGTGTGCGTCGGAGAAAGTTGATACCTTGGTAAAGACGCAGGAACTTGTTCTTCGAGGTATTTAAATCTTGTTGCTACAAACCCGTAACCTCTGGCAGCGGTGACGTAGGCGATGGTGGTGAGCGAGGGATAAGGAGAGACGTCCGTGAGTGTTTTCACTGTGGGAAAAAGGGGCACATAAGGGGTTTCATCCTCCACAATGATAACCGTCCTACTACGCAGATGTCGCAGATATCGTTGGTTGTGACACCCACTTCTATGGGTAAAGGTATGAAAACCTATTTACCATTCATCAGTAAAGGGTTGGTATCCTTTTCCAAGGGTGGTAGGAAGATTCCTGTGACTATATTGAGGGACACTGCTGCGTCTGTCAGTTATCCGTAGGTATGTGTTACCCTTCGATAACAGGTCTAAAGTAGATGCTGGGATAATGGTCAGATCTTTTGGTATGCATGTCATGAAAGTTCCGCTACATACTATTCATTTAGAATCTGATCTGGTATCGGGCCGGTGGTGATTGGAGTACATTTACATTTAGTAAATGAGTAGACAGCCGCTTTCCTGTCGAGGGAGTGTCGTTAATCTTCAGGAACGATCTGGCAGGAGGAAAGGTGTTGATAAAGCCAGATGTCATTTGTGGTCCAGCAGAGCCTGTCGTGGTGGACGTTCTGGCGCATGCATATACGGGAGTTGTTCCATCAAGTGCAGTTACGCGGGCCATAATGAGTACGATTCTGGCCGAGGAGGTGGACTTGTTTGGTACAATTGTATCCACTGATAATGTGGTGCCTGAGTTTCGTGACTGTGACCTACTTATGGATAATCCCCTGGGTGCATTATCAAAGGAGCCTGAAATGGAAGGGACGCTCCCGGGGAAGCTCAACTTGTTGTCATCGCCTCAGCTATTGCCAAATGGGTCCGCCAGTAGCAGTGGTGACTTTTTTTCCCCCCGCGAGGAGCTTATCGCTGATCACAGCAGTGTTCCCAGCCCATCGTGTCTTTGTGAGAAAACTGTATTGGTGGAAGAGGAGGCCGAATAACCTTTTGGGAGATGTCTGGGGTTTCAGAGGGAGGCTTCAGAGAGCAGGTGACCTGGCAAGGAGAGGTCTTGGGGTCGCGCAGGACAAGGTTAGAGGGTGGTATGACAGGAAGGTTCGACAGAGAGTTTTCATGCCGGGGGAGGGGAAGTCTCTCGGGGATCCTGTTGGGGGGGGTCCTAAACCGTGCCTGTCTGTCTGTCATTGTCTGTCCTTGAACCTGTGTTCACTGTACCTGTGTCAGTCTCGGTGGTGGCTCCATCTAGAGTTGACGTGATAATAAGCCTTTGTTTTTCAGAAGGGATGGGAGAGCTGAGGGATGATGTCATTGTTCCATCCGGGGCATGGGTGAAGGGGAGACTGGGGAGCTTGAGTGGTTGGACGGCCTTGGTCATCGTCTTGGCCACCTTTCAGGCCCTGGCCTGGCCCGGGCCGGCTGGAACTGTTGTCGGTGTCCTCTTGGTCATGACATGTGCCATCATAGTTTTTTGCAAATGCAATGATGTTTTTTTGGAAATGCCATTATTATTATTTTTTGTGTGAAGGCCATTTAAGTGTTTGGGATACATTGATATAGCATCTTCATGGTAAAAAAAATAATAATAAAAAGAATACATCCAGTTGTGGGGTTGGATGATTTTAGCGGTGGTGGACAGTTTAAATTGAAATTTTATTTCAGTGTTAGTGGACGCACCATCATCATGCTGCTTATATTTTTTGTTGCAATGCTCCAGGCGGTTCTGATTTGAAATTTTCTTCTCTAGATTTGTATAGTAGAGAATCATTTTTTATGTTCATCCCCCATCATACTTTGGGGTATGTACATTTGGGTGTGGGGGTGTTACGTGTGGGGTCTGTTTGTGCCCTGATCAGGTGTTTCCAGTGTGATGTGTTATGTCTAGCTGTAGTTCCCTGTCCTGGTCTTGTAGTCCTTGTCGTTTCTCTCCCGGGTGTACCCATTTGTAATCAACCCAGGTGTGTCTCGTCTCGTCATTCCCTCATGTATAACTGTTCTGTCTGATGCTGATCCTGTTTGTACAGCTTTGTGTTTTGTTTGTCATTATTTTATGTTACCCTTTGATCACAAAAACGATGGTAAATATTAATTAAATATCTTTTGTTGGTTACTTTGGCTACCGTATCCTTATTATGTTACATTGACCAGACAATGAGCATTCCTTCAGTCAATGGTAACGTAATACCAGTGATACGAGTCTCTAGTGCAAAGAATCGAGATAGTCGGTACGGTGATGAGAGTCTCTAGTTCTCAAGTCCCGAGTTGTGACAGTGATGGCTCTGGCAACAGAACCGGCCGCCCGAGCCCTTTGTTGTAGAGCCTGATGGCTGCCGGTATAACGGACCGGCCCAGGCGGTTTGTGGTGTGTCAGGGAGGATGAGTCTTAGGCTGAACGTGCTCTTCATTCTGGCTAGCTCCTTGTAGAGAGGGGTTCTCCAGGATGGCTTCTAGCTTTTTCCTCATCCTCCTCTCAGCCACCACCTCTAGGTTATCCAGCTCACCACCCACTACTGAGCTAGCCTTCTTCACCAGCTTGTTTAGCTTGCTGGAGTCCCTCGAGTTTATGTTGCATCCCCAGCACACCACAGCAAAAAAGAGGATGCTGGCTACAACCGACTGGTAGAATGATAGCAGCAGTTGGTTGCACACGTTTAATATATATATATATATATATATATATATATATATATATATATTTTTTTTTTTACAGCAGTTCTATATAGGCTTCAAATGAGCATACAGAAGGGCAGATGTGTGTCATCATTACATTCATGAACATGCATGTTTGTTGAAAATAAAGGTGTGATTGAGGTTATTAGCCATGTTGTCCGCTCTGAACTCGGCAGAATCTGCACCTGGCTCGCTGATAACAAATTATCATTACACCTGGGTAAAACAAAATCCATTCTCTTTGGATCAAATAGCAAACTCAGCAAGACCAACGGCTTCTCTGTTACAGTGGGTGACAATATTGTCACAAGGAAAGATGAAATTACCTACCTGGGTTCCATCCTAGAGGCAAATCTTTCCTGTGACAAAATGGCAACCAATGTCATCAAAAAAGTCAACCAACGAACAAGATTCCTGTACCGGATCTCCTCTCTGGTAAACAAGAATACCTTGAATAGCACCTCAAAGGCACTAAAAACAGGGCACACAAAACAAACTGGTCAGACTACTTGGCCTTACTCCTAAAACCCACCTTACCCCTACCCATTTTGACAACCTAAAATGGCTTAGAGTAGACGACAGAGTAGTACAGCAACTTGCAATGGGCCTGGTCTACAAGATACACTACACCACTAAGATACCCATGTACATGTCAAAATACTTCCCAAAGGTCAGTGAATTCCACGACCACAACACCAGAGGGAGTTCCACAAATCATGTTCAACCCAGATTCGGTTGCACTACAGCAGTGGTCACCAACCCGTCGATCTTGATCGACTGGTCGATCTTTGAGACTGTCCCTGTAGATCTTTCCATGAAAATAAAAAAAAAAAAAAAAAAAAAAAAAAATTTTGTATCTTACCCTGAGAGTCCACATTACAGTTCTACTTTTGTTTTGATGTGAAAAGTGATGCTGCACTTAGCACTGACTGAGAAAGTACACATTACAGTTCTACTTTATAAAATGCTAATTGTAAATATGTTTGTCAATGTTAATAATATGAGAAAGTCCACATTACAGTTCTACTTTTGTTCTGATGTGAAAACTGATGCTGCACTTAGCACTGACTGCACTTAGCACTGACTGAGAAAGTACACATTACAGTTCTACTTTATAAAATGCTAATTGTAAATATGTTTGTCAATGTTAATAATATGAGAAACAAGACCACATTACAGTTCTACTTTTGTTTTGATGTGAAAAGTGATGCTGCATAAGATGACTGCACTTAGCACTGACTGAGAAAGTACATAATAGTTCTACTTTGACGTTTTAATGTTGGACCAAAGCATTGCATGTAATTAGAATACAGGCAAATAAAAGTGATTTAGTTTAAAGTACAATCTTGGCTGTCTTTTTCTTTCAACGCTTCAATAGGTAGATCTTGCCTTCACCAAAAAAAAAAAAGTGATCTTGGGCTTAAAAAGGTTGGTGACCACTGCACTACAGGAAAACGCACAAGCAGTTTTCAATCAAAGGAGGCATGTGGTGAGTTTTTTCACGTTCAGACATGCTGTCAATGGCACAAGCAACATGGGTCACTGACCCTTATCCAACAACACCTAAGTAAACAACTAAGCCTTATCCAACACCTAAATGCCAGCCTCAACAAAGACTTCCTATATAACCATAAGATGCTGGGAATCAACAAATAGTTGTGTACTATTCTACCAGCTGCTCTACTTTATCATGGTTTATTTTTGTTGATTTGTGCCTCTTCCTGCAACTTGAGGTATACCATCATGGATCCATGCAAAGGTATGGATTTTTACTATACCGTCATCCATGATATATATATATATTAGGGGTGTAACGGTACGCAAATACGTACTGTACCGCCTCAATGTGGTCCTCCGGTACAGTACGTGCTGTGCACAGAACGATTGCAACGGTACAGAACCTTTTTTTGCGGAACTTAAATCCCCCCGGCCCTAATATAACGTGCACAACTAACCGGATGTTGTTTGTTCATCCCACACAGCCACGCAGCTACACTGAACGAGAGCTGTAATTCAGCATAGCATATTAGCCTTAGTATGGTGGGTGCAATACTAACTGACAAGCCAGAGCTAGAAGATGCTCCCACAACATTCAAGTCTCCCGTTTGGGATCATTTCGGATTCCCAGTTAACCACAGTAATGGACAAAGACAGGTGGATCGCACTAAAGCTACGTGCCGGCTAGCCCCTTTCGTGACTGATGCACACTTGTGATGCAAGCCTTGCATCTGGTTTCCGAAGCAATGTGCAGACATTTTTATAAGCCCATATTTCGCTATTAACACTTCAAATCATTGGTAAACAAATGTAGAGCTTTTGACTGCTGTTTTGATAGGGTTGGGACTTTACTCTTGACATTACTTGGGTGTCCCATGAACAGGGTTTCCATTAGCCGGTAAATACCGGTCAATGGCCATCTAGAATTTCAATTGGCCAGCAAATATAAAATGTGATGGCCATTGTGGCTGGTAAAAACATATACGCACTACATTGACTGTGGCGAGTGAATATGCATGTGCTGCAGCCGTGGCTTACGGAATGCACTGCAACGAGAGAGAGCAAATGCATATTCTGGCAGAGACATCACCTTCTGGCTATACGCAAGACACACATTCGCAAGTTCAACAACAATCACAAAGCACTGTTGTGGTCCAGTTTTATATAGTTCTACAGTCGCGGTAGACTACAGTAAACAAATGTCCCTTTATGTGAAATTCCCCCACTACTAACAATGAAGGAAACATGTGGAAAACATTGAGGCAGTACCAGTGAAAAAAAAAACTGATCTGTCAGGGAGGCAACAAGTATGAAGTACACAGGATGAGCTACACTACTGTTTGCTAATTATGTTAAGTAATGTAAGCCGTAAGGTAACTTTAACAGTATTAATGTGAAATTGTCCGAAGGAGTCCCGTCAAGATATTGTTACATCAGAGACACAATATATTTTTCTTTTTTCGTTTTCAATAAGGAGTATCTGTTGGTTGGACAGGGTTGACGCTGTATCCATCTCCGGCAGATTTATGTCCGCACATGTCTCTATGGCTGCACATGAATTACATGATATGGCCGTTCAATTTTACATTTGGCCAGTAAATTAGAATCTTATCATCAGCCATATTGGCCGGCCAAAAGAATTGCTAGCGGAGGGCGGCTACGTGGCATAGTGGGCAAGGCGCTCGCCACGAAATCTGGAGACGCTGGGCTTGCCTGTTCGAGCCCAGCGCTCCACATTTGCTTTCAGTTTAGCTGGTCGTCCGTAATAATACACATTGGCCGTATTAGGGGGTGGGAAACTGATGGGTGGGGATCGGGCGTTGTGGACAGCGACTCCTACAGGTCGGTTGGTGCGCCTGCGCAGTAGAATCAGGAAGTGTCGGGGGCAGCGTGAGCCTCCCACACGTTACTCCTCGCCACTGAGAGATCGAACTGCGCAGGTGAAAAGATGCGACTGCTGTTACCTCAAGTACCTGAGGGGACTTGTGCTATGTATGACTTAGTCCACATTGCAGCCGGCTTGTGGGAGGCAAGAAACAGCGTTCGTGACAGGGGAGGGTTGAATTGGATGATACGAAATTGGGATGGGAGAAAAATATAGAAAATGGGAGAAAAAGTAGATAAAAAAAAAAATTGCTAGCGGAAACCCTGCCCATGAACCCCAAACATTAACATAGGATGCCATATTTGTGATGATTTCCAATGACCAATCAACGGTCTGTATCACACAGTAGCACGGCTAGTACCCAATTGGTACCTACCCCAGAGCGAAAATCGGCACAGGTACTGCAGCCCGGTGCGGTTCAGTTGGCAGTGGAGAAAGCAAAACAAAGTGGGAGCACCGACTCTGGCACGGCACGATAATGAATAAGCGCCATTAATGTTACCATACAACATTGTAGCGACATGTCCTCACACTTGACGGTCACTTTTCAATGAGGAGAAATGAGGGAGGGAGAGACGGGGATGCAGACCTGTGTGTGTGTGTGTGTGTATGAGAATGTGAGAGGCAGGGAGACAGGGACTGCATGCAGGCAGACCTGTGTATGTGTGCGTACACATCATCAATATTGTTATAAGGTAATTCACTTTTCTGCAGTTCTCACATCGCAAACTGCATTGCAATTTTTGAGACAAGTGTGGATTTTCGTTTAGCAATGATCAAAAAAGAAAAAAGCTCTGCAACTCTGAAGTCTGTAACAGAACGGTCACTATGGCAACAGCCGTTACCACTATGGTAACGGCAGGATCATCTGTCTCCATTGAGCCAAGTGGGACAAGAGCTCATGGGGAAGAGTGCTTGCGGGAGGGTTATCATCAACTCATGCAGACAGGATGACGGACACATTTCTCTCAATGTTCACACTTGTGCCATTTTTCTCCAGCCGAGAAGTTGGGGGAGAATACAGGAAAGGGGGCTGGGGCAGAATTTAGACTATTCCATCTGACTAAGGGTCTGTTCCTATACAAGTTGTGTAGCCTCAATAAGCCAATGCAGGGTGACAGTTACAGCCTGAAAATTTGGCGTACAACCTGCAAGCACATGGAATATGACAAAGAAAAAAACTGTGATAATGCTTAATGTTAAAACACAAACATGAAAATAAGTGAGGGTTTTTTAGGTCAAAGCTATTCATTGCATAATATTATGACAAATACGTAATAACCATCAAACTAAAACATTTACAAGCAGTCAAATGTTTTTTTTTACCCACACGAATCCTAGCTAGCAGCGCAGACAGAGGATGCGCACTGCAGAGCCTGACACTTAACACCACCCATCCCCCACTCTAGCTTATTCTCGACCACAGTATGGAAATTCACAGCCGAGCATGGACTAAACCATTCTGATAGAGGGGGGTTCTCCATACCAAAAAAAAAACAAGGGACAACATTTACAGATTAAATCCATCCATCTCTTCTTCCATACTATAACTGAGAATGAGGGCTTTGTGTTATCCATACAAATCATGAAAAACAAAAACAGACGGACTAGAAACAGTACAGGCCAAAGAGAATGTCCCCTATGAAGGTGTACTAGATGATTAATCATTACGAATCGTAATACGATTAATCAGGATAATTAACTAAGATATCCCCCATGAATGCCAAGCATAGTTGTATGATCATTTTGTCGTAAAATAAAGAGATTCTTGTTACTTAAGATTTCATTCCTAATTTAGACAAAATAAATCATAACTGTAATCTTCTCAATCAAAATTATACTGTTATGTTGTAAATAGCTTCACTGCATCATTAACCAACTATGCTCCCTCTCCTTCCTAGTTTGTATCTGGGCTGCCTGCAGACACACAAAATGGCCACCAGTTTTGGCATGAGCAAAAACCCTGAGCACATAGCTGAATAAACCCCGCCTACTGAGCACACAACTGAATAAACCCCACCTACTGAGCACACAACTGAATAAACCCCGCCTACTGAGCACACAACTGAATAAACCCTGCCTACTCTCTTTAAACCTTGTTTTTCCAAACGTTTCCCACATACAATGGCCATTTAAATCTGAATGTTTATCTTCTCAAGGTTAACATATTTTAGATTTTCCTTGCCTTGCAGTTCAAGATCTTTGATTTATTCTCCTTTTTTTATCTCATGAGTTGGCCTCACAACGAAGCAACTCTCTAGCTGTGGTTTCTGAACTCAAGGAAAGGTATCCACTTTTTCTTTCGTTTACCGCTTGCTCATAATATAACATGAGTTTTCTGAAGTAGCACAGTAGGCCACACTTACGGTTCCACTCATGTTCCAAGAAGTCTTCACTCCATACATCCTAGGTTCAACTTGAATATGTTTGGCTCCCAGATGTGTTTCTCAGTTACAAGGACGTTGGCATAATTCCATTCCTGACCATGCACATGCTGAAAGAAAGCTCGTTTAAAATCAGGCCTGCTCAGTCAAGCATATGACTCAAGCTGCTTCTGTTCCCTCTACCAAGCGATGTTAGCCGTTTCTCTTAAGGGAACAAACACGGTTGGATTACAACAAGAAGAAGTAAAAAAAAATATATATATATATATACATTATTACCATAGAGCTTAATTAACAGTGACAAGTCTAACAAAACAGACCTGGGTCTAACTTTAATTTTTTATTTTTTTTTTAAATGTGTGTATTAGCTAGGGTAATAGCTCTGTGCTCCTTTGCTCAAACAAACAGATCTTGAGCCAGGACTAAAACTGTAATGAGAAGAAACATGTTAGATTGAAACAATAAAGAGATAGCCTACATGTCAAATATTTAAAAAAAGAAAAGTTAACCTTTGACAGAAGGATCTGTGCGACTGAGGCCTCCTTTACACGTCGTACGCAAACACGCTCTTTTACAGTGATCAAGGGAACAACACACAGCTGAGCAGCCAAGAAAGAAAGAAAAAAGGGAACAGGGGAGGAGCCAACATCAGAATGTTCCATCGGAGTCACTGCAAGGGTGTATTCTACAAAGGCTGTATACTAAATACTGTAGGTCTAGATGCATACCATCATAGCTTAAAACATTCAACTGTCAGCACATGGGTACTGACAGTCTACCACACTGCATATAGTACAATAAAAAAAATTGTATAAGGCATTTTTCTTAGCTAAAATGACTATCATATAAAAGTAGTTTCACAAATTAACTATCTTAACTCAGCATGTTGTGCACTTTTCTCACACAGGTCATAGCTAGCAGCGCACAGCAGTACTGAAGTGCACACACACCCTGACACACAACACAGCAACAGCACCCCTCCCCCACTCTCGCAACTCTGCCACAGCCAAGCATGGACTAAACCATTCTGATAAGAGGGGGGTTTTCCATACCACCACCACCACAAAAGAAAATAAACATTAAGGGACAAAATGTACAGCAGGATTAAATACATCCATCTCTTCTTCTTCCATACTAAAACTGAGAATGAGGGTTTTGTGTTCATGAAAAAGTGTTAAAAAATCATGAAAAACAGACTAGAAATAGTACAGGCCAAAGAGAAGGTCCCCTATGAAGGTGTACAAGATGATTAATAATTACGATCAATCAGGAGAATTAATTAAGATCCGTCGTGAAAATTGTATGATAATTTTGTCGTAAAATAAGTGATTTTTGTCGCTTAAATATTTTACGGCTAATATCTTCCTAATTAGACAAATAAACTGAAACCCTGCCACATAATTGTAAATCAATCCCCCCAATCAAAACTATATTGTCACAAATAGCTTCACTGAATCATTAACAAACTCCATGCTCTCCCTCCTTCCTAGTTTGTATCTGGGCTGCCTGCAGACACACAAAATGGCCACCATGGCATGGTCAAAAACCCTGAGCACATAGCTGAATAAACCCCGCCTACTGAGCACATAATACTGAGCACATAACTGAACAAACCCTGCCTACTCTACTTCTGAAAAGCTTGTTTTTCTAAACATTTCACATACAATGGCCCTTAGCCTGAATATTTACATTATATTTATCTTATTAAGGTTAGCAAAAGATTTTAGATGTTCCTTGCGTTGCACTTCAAGATCTTTTATTTATTATCTTTTTAATCTCACTAGTTGGCCTCACATACTTTACAATTTGACAGCATGTCGTTGTCAAGTTTCAATTAAAATATCTGTTTGTCAAATAAAGTTACTGCTTTAACAGAGGGCCCTATCAAAACTAAATAGGGTAAACCGCCTGTCATGACAAGATGCATTGCATTAATTAACGTGTTTCACTCCCCTGTCTGCGGAAATGAAAATAAATAGTTGCCAACCCTTTTTTTTTTTTTTTTACCGCTTGCTCATAATATAACGCACATTTTCTGAAGTAGCACAGTAGGCCACACTTTTTTGGGGGGGATAAAAAGGTTCCACTCATGTTCCAAGAAGTCTTCACTCTACACATCCTAGATACAACTTGAATATATGTTTGGTTGTCAGATGTGTTTTCAGGTACAAAGGAGAAGAGATCAGAAACTTGGTATAATTCCATTCCTGACCATGCTGAAAGAAAGCTAGTTTAAAATCAGGCCTGCTCGGTCAAGCACGTGACTCTCAAGCAGCTTCCGTTTCCTACACCAAGCAATGTTGGCTCCGTTTCTCTTAAGGGAACAAACACGGTTGGATTACAACAGGAAGAAAGAAAGAAAAAAATATTACAAAAGAACTTGACTAACAAGTCTAACAAAACACTGTACTGGGTCTAACTACCAACTTATATATATATATATATTATATATATACACCAGACAACAAAAACACTTTAAAATAGTGCGTTAGCTACAGTAACAGCTTTGCACTCTTTTGGTTAAACAAACAGATCTCTTGAGCCAGGTCTAAAACTGTAATGAGAAGAAACATGTTAGATTGAAACAATAAAGAGATAGCCTACATGTCAAATATTTTTTTAAGAAATGTTCATCTTTGACAGAAGGATCTGTCCGACTGAGGTCTCCTTTACATGTTGTACGCAAACACTTTGCTTTACAATAATCAAGGAAACACACAACTGAGAAGAAAAAAAAGAAAAAAACAGGGGAGGAGCCAACATCAGAATGTTCCATGCGAGTCACTGCAACGGTCTATTCGACAAAGGCTGTATAAACTAAATATGTCTAGAGATGCATGCCTTCACAGCTTAAAACCTTCCAAGTGTCAGCACATGGGTACTGACATACTGCATAGACCACACAAAAAAATGTAAGTGTGTAGAAGGCTATTTTTCAAAGCTACATGACTGTGCCAAATAAAAGTAGTTTAACTTTAATATCTTAAAAACAGCATGATGTGCACTTTTCTCACACAGGTCCTAGCTAGCAGCGCACAGCAGTTCTGAAGTGCACACACCCTGACACAGACAACACAGCAACAGCAACCCTCCCCCACTCTCGAGCGCAACTCTGTCATAGCCAAGCATGGACCAAACCATTCTGATAGAGGGGGTTTTCCATTCCACGGAAAAGAAAAGAAAAAAACATCACAGGGACAAAATTTACAGCAGGATTAAATCCATCCATCTATTCTTCCATACTATAACTGAGAATGAGGGCATTGTGTTATCCATAAAAATCATGAAAAACAGACGGACTAGAAACAGTACAGGCCAAAGAGAAGGTCCCCTATGAAGATGATTAATAATTACGAATAATCAGGAGAATTAACTAAGATATCCCCCATGAATGCCAAGCATTTTGTCATTAAAAAAGTTTTTTGTTTGTTACTTAAATATTTAACAGCCAATATCTTCCTAATTAGACAAATAAACTGAAACCCTGCCACATAATTGTAAATCAATCCTCTCAATCAAAATGATACTGTCATGTCGCAAATAGCTTCACTGCATCATTAACCAAAGTTCTCCATGTTCTCTCTCCTTCCTAGTTTGTATCTGGGCTGCCTGCAGACACACAAAATGGCCACCATGGCATGGGCAAAAACCCTGAGCACATAGCTGAATAAACCCCTCCTACTGAGCACATAATACTGAGCACATAACTGAACAAACCCCGCCTACTCTACTTCTGAAAACCTTGTTTTTCGAAACATTTCACACATACAGAACCAAGCATTTCACCGTAAAGTATGTGTATTTTATTGTGATAATTAATAAACAAACTTGAAAACATATAATGGCCCTTAGCCTGAATATTTATATTATATTTATCTTATTAAGGTTAGCAAACATATTTTAGACTTTCCTCAATTTGAATACATGTTTGGTTGCCAGATGTGTTTTCAGGTACAAAGGAGAAGAGATCAGAGACTTTGGCATAATTCCATTCCTGACCATGCACATGCTGAAAGAAAGCTAGTTTAAAATCAGGCCTGCTAGTTTAAAATCAGGCCTGCTCGGTCAAGCATGCAAATTTCGTCCACCAAGTGATGGCTCTGTTTATTTTAAGGGAACAAACTGTTGGATTACAACAGGGAAAAAAACACAAAAGAAACAATGAATGATTACCAAATAACTTAATTACCTGTGACAAGTCTAACAAAACTCTGTCCTGGGTCTAACTTTAAAAAAAAATGTAAAGACACCAAACTTTTAAAATAGTGTATTAGCTAGGGTAAAAGCTGGTCAAATATATATTTTTAAGAATAGTTAACCTTTGGCAAAAGGATCAGTGCAACTGGAGTCTCCTTTACACATTGTACACAAACACTGTTTTACAGTAATCAAGGGAACAACACAGTCTATTCTACAAAGGCTGTATAAACGAAATAGGGCTAGATGCATACCACCACAGTTTTAAACCTTCAACTGTCAGCACATGGGTACTGACAACAGTCTACCATACTACATAATAAAAAAATATGTAAAACAATAATATTTTTTAGAGTGCTTTTTTTCAAAGCTATGACTAGCTAAATGTAGTTTTACACATTTAATATCTTAAAAGCAGCATGTTGTGCACTTTTCTCACAGGTCATAGCTAGCAGCACACAGCAGTACTAAAGTGCACACACCCTGACAAAGACAACACAGCAAGAACACCCCTCCCCCACTCCCAAGCGCAACTTTGCCACAGCCAAGCATGGACTAAACCATTTGGACAGAGGGGGGTTTAAAGGCCAAACTAGGACTAAACCACACCCCTCAAAAATCAAACCACAACAACAATAACAGCAAAGTCCTAAATTTACACATTGCAGTCCTACATAAAAGCTTTTTTCGCCCGTGGGTACACAAAAACGTGGTAAGAAGAAGTAATGTTTAGACAACATAGCACGTAAAGATAGATACAGGGGAAATTATTCCAAGTTAGAAAACATTTGGGATCATTTGTAATTAATTACAATTAACTCTGTAACAACAAATGACCTGCCAATACTTGTATAATCATCATAAATCAACCGGCAACAGCACCCCTCCCCCTCCTGAGCGCAACTTCTGCCACAGCCAAGCGAGGACTAAACCATTCTGACAAAGGTTACCCCCCCCCCACGCAAACTAGGAAGAAGTCACCCCACCCCCCCAAAAAAAAAAAAAAAACAACAACAACAAAGTCCTCAACGTATACTAAATCAATTTGGACGTTTCAGTCCTAAATAAAAAAGGTCCAGAACTTTTTACTCATGTACACAAAAAGTGGTACGAAGAAGTAATGTTTAGGCAACATAGCACATGAAAATAGATAGTCCAAGTAATATAGATAGTCCAAGTAAGAAAACGTTTGGTATCATTTATAATTAATTACAATTAACAATGTAATGGATACAATAACACATTACCTGCAAATACGTGTATAATCATCATAAATTGTACAGTGATTTGTCATGCAATATTAACCAGCAAAATGCACTTTTTACACAGACCCTAGCTAATAATGCACTACCAGTAGCAAAGTGCACAGCCTGCCTCACTTAGCACCCCTCCCCCACTGCACCCCTCCCCCACTGCCTCCCCCGCAGTGTGGACTTAACCATTCTGAAAAAGAGGGGGGTTTGTCATATTACACATAACTACAAAACCTTTAAAAAAAAACATACAACTTATAGTACATTTTGTCCATTTCAGCATTATCCCCTTAATTAGGCTTTTTCTCTTTACATAAATCTGAATAGCTTTGATTTGCTAACATAGCAAACATGTTACCATCCCCCTTCTCTATCCGCAGAAACCCAAAATGGCCACCAGTGCGCAAAGGAAGGTCCGCAACAATGCTGAGCACTTCAGTCAACTGAGAACCCATTTATGAACTCTCTGAAGTCTCTGTCATAGCAAGAGTAAAACAAAATACTCAACCTATTTTTGTGTTTTCAATCCATGTAGCCATCCTAAAGCACAATATTAACCAGCAAAATGCACTTTTTACACAGACCCTAGCTAATAATGCACTACCAGTAGCAAAGTGCACAGCCTGCCTCACTTAGCACCCCTCCCCCACTGCACCCCTCCCCCACTGCCTCCCCCGCAGTGTGGACTTAACCATTCTGAAAAAGAGGGGGGTTTGTCATATTACACATAACTACA
The DNA here is from genome assembly GCF_963971535.1 of Notolepis coatsorum. Lineage (NCBI taxonomy): Eukaryota > Metazoa > Chordata > Actinopteri > Aulopiformes > Paralepididae > Notolepis > Notolepis coatsorum. Next base: position 44,428,549 of record NC_140171.1, read on the forward strand.
AAACCTTTTAAAAAAAACATACAACTTATAGTACATGTTGTCCATTTCAACATTATCCCCTTAATTAGGCTTTTTCTCTTTACATAAATCTGAATAGCTTTGATTTGCTAACATAGCAAACATGTTACCATCCCCCTTCTCTATCCGCAGAAACCCAAAATGGCCACCAGTGCGCAAAGGAAGGTCCGCAACAATGCTGAATACTTCAGTCAACTGAGAACCCATTTATGAACTCTCTGAAGTCTCTGTCATAGCAAGAGTAAAACAAAATACTCAACCTATTTTTGTGTTTTCAATCCATGTATCCATCCTAAAGCACATATCCTGGCATTTTCTTTATTTTCTCTTTTTTTTTTCTCTCTCACTGACATAACCTATATGGCATGTGCCACTGTCATATTTAACTAGTAGGCTATGACTCTAATGATAAAATATATAATTCAAGTTTCTAACAAATTTGTGTTCGTAGCTACATTTCTAAATGTAGTACAAAGCACAGATAACTGTGGTATCATAGGCTAATGTAAAGTGTAAATCATATGTAAAGTGGTGCAATGGCTACATCTAGCTGCTTCTTCTGAGCTCCACTAATATTCAAAAAGGTAAAAACTGGATAGGTCAAGACCGTTTTCAGCACCTAAATACCATACACACCAAAATAGGCATCATTTGGCACGTTGGTTCACATATTTTGCATTAGCTGTGGTTTGATCAGGTAATCATGACATATTTAAAATATTACCATTATATCTTTTAGAATTCAGTATTTTTCTTTGATTAGCACAGTGGCAGTTAAATGAATGTCATTGTGTGTCACGAAGCAAGAGTGCAGTCTGCATTCCAATGTTAATGCTCACAACGCGCAGTCTTCCCTTCCCCTCCCCCACTCTCACTGCATCTGGATTCACTGCAGCAACTCAAAATGGCCACCTGCTTTTCTGTGCGCTGCCAGACGGAGCACTCTACTGAAGCAGGCACATGCAGTAGAAACATCATATCAGGTTACAGCACAACTACATCCAAACTAATTTGCTTTATGTTAATTTAGCATCAACACATTTAATAATAAATTTAAAAAAATGCTGCAATGAAATATCATTAAAGGGTGGCTAGTTTCGCACTTTCGCTGTCCAGCTAATACATTTTTTAAACATTGTTACGCAGCACTTATTTATATTATCATCTGCAAGCAGGGTAAAATAATATTCTCAGAACATCATATCCCTTCACACTGGTGCTATAGAGCATTGTTTACCATTTTCTCTTTTCAATGTGCAAACTAGCTTCTCTCATCGCGCTGTACGGTCTAGATAGTCCCATCACCCTTGTGAAGCTTCACGTAGGCTTGACCCAAGTTTGTCATTCATTACAACAAAAACCACACCACCATGATCAGTCTCCAGTGCAGACAGATTGGCTATAGGCCTAGTTAAACCAACTCCTCCTGGACCCATTTTGAACTTGCATGGCCAGATGATCTATTGAGGGTTTGGTGTGCATCTTATCTGACGTTTTGTTTTACAGGGTTATACCAATCTTGTCTCATTAGTGAACAACACTGCTAAAAACTAGGGATGGGCACGAGTAATGTTTTCATTAGCCAAGAGTAGTGCTTGAGTAATTGTTTAGGGAAATTTACATTCTTAGAACGCATCTTAAAGAGCATGGCAGCAGCAAAAGCAAGACATTGCACAGAGTCACACACACGCTACACATGCAATATACCCGATGCTTAATGCGTATTGTCAGTCAAAACAGTCAGTTACCATTTGTAATAATTACATTACCTCCACTAAGTCTGCAACAGGTCTCTGCTCATAGAACAGCATATGTGTATCAATAGTATATGAATGATGCTACGCAAGGTGGGTGACATGTTGTTGGCACAATTTGGAAATGCAGAAACACAAACAGCTGTTTTTATCTTTTAGATAACACTAAGCTAACAAACCTTTTGCGGTTACATTAAGTATACTATCCATTAGGGCTAGAGTTGTTCCGATAACGATACCAGTATCGGAAATGCCGCCGATACTGCCTAAAATGCTGGTATCGGTATCGGCGAGTACCCTCTAATTCTCTAATTTATCAACAACACTGCGGTCTGCTGAGTGAGCATTATAAAACAAACGTGTTTTTAACCGACCGTGAATTAAAGTGTCAATGTTATTTGTCATTTTAACAGCAGATACTTTCCAGATACGTTGCCATCGTCCCGACAGAGCGCTGTTGACGGGGAGCTCTGATGGGTTCGCTTGGTGGTGTTATTAGCATTGAACAGCTAACCGAAAGCTAGCGTTAACTAACGTACGTTTTTACTTTAACGTTACCTTGGCTAAAGTTGGGGCTATTCATAATCCAGCAATAATGGCTGCAGACCTGCAAGCAAAGTACAGCAAGTTGGCAAATGAGTATTCCAAGTTAAATCACATTTTCACCAGTAACGTTACAGTCTTTCCATCTACCGGTAGCTCATGCTAGCTAACCTAACGTTAGCTCACGTTAACATCGTCACTGATCGTAGGGCTGGGCGATATGACCAAAAACGTTATCGCGATAAAATTATTTTCATATAATTCGATATCGATAATTATCGTCGATATAATGTCTGTCAAGTTTAATTAACTTCTTATGCTGCTGCGAATGTCTCGAGTCGAGTTGATGTCGTCATCAGTCCGCGCACGTTAGCAGTTAGCCGACAAGCGGAATATCTCATGACAATGTAATAAATATGACACTAAAATACTCTCTTCCGCCACAATACATTGCAACGACGTCCACTGTATACCCACACTACTATAAACGTGGCCTCAGAATTCACGCCACACACATACTCGGCACGTAAATATATAAAACATCGCCGTGCAAGCTAGTTAACCTAGCCAGCCTGTTGCTTCTAAGCGGTGTATTCCATGACAATGTGCTAAATATGACACTCAAATACTCTCTTCCGCCACAATATATTGAAACGACGTCCACTGTATACCCACACTACTATAAACGTGGCCTCAGAATTCACGCCACACACATACTCGGCACGTAAATATATAAAACATCGCCGTGCAAGCTAATTAGCCTAGCAAGCCTTGTTGTTGAGTGAGTCCTACCTCTCTACCCAGAGGTGCAGCGCGGGTCTCCTTCGCTCTCGGCCATCTCCTTCACCGATTGGTTGTTAGTGCGTGCTCATATCCAAGCTTGGAGAATCGATATATCGAAACTTTGCGACCACGTTTCATGTTTATTTCGAGGAAATAATTTATCGCGATAGTTATCGTTATCGTTTTATCGCCCAGCCCTAACTGATCGACCACCTCGCGTACACAATTAATGACATGTTGCGGACAGCCATATCGGTGACAATGTTTAGCTTTTAGTGCCAAATGATAAGAGTCTGAGGCGGAGTCTCAAAAGAGAATGTTGAATATTTATTGTGCAAAAATCACACAAAAAACGGAGCCTCGTGGAAGCAAGTGCAGCAACGAATAATGTCCGTGTGGAACTAATGTGCCAACAACCTTTCCGTGGGTGAACTCATTGAGATAGTTTTCAATTATTGATACTAATACTAATCTATACAATCACCTGTTGTTGAATAAATACCATTACTTAAAAACAGTATATATAAAACAGTAACTGTGTAAAAAAAAAAGTTTTATAATTTATATATATATATATATGGTATCGGATCGGGAAGGAAAAAATGGTATCGGAACATCTCTAATTAGGGCTGGGCGATTCTTACTCAAATGTGAATCACGATTTTTCTCTCTAAGAATTGAGGTCACGATTCTCTCACACACTTCTTATTTTTTTCAATAAAATCATTTATTGCACTCTTTCTTAAACAGACAACATAAAAAAGAAAAGAAATAAATAAAAATTATTAAAAAATCATCATAATTTAGAAATGAGATTGCATAGGTCTATGAATGCTCCATAGCTTCCAAATTCCAGATTCCTGCAACAACGCACACCTCAATTTGGGGGATGTATTTGGTGGTAACCAAAAAAATTACGTGTTTGGTCCGAAAAGCACATTAGGCATATGTTGCCACAAGGTGGCCAAAATGACTCTGTGGCCCTCCCAGTTGAGGGTCAGAGTTCAGCACAGTAGATGCATGGCATTGGCTACGATAACTAGGCCTATTTGCTAGTGCCAGCATGCCAACAGTCAAAGCTACCTTCTAGTCATCATTCAGGGATCAAAGGTCCCAACTCGCGTATCACAAGTCGGTGTCTCTGTGACAGTGTTGAGCACGCTAAGGTCTCCGTAATCAGTGGGTTCATCAATTATAATGGATGTTTTCTTGCACCGCTCTCCTGAGGAACTGCATACATGTGTTGCTCAAAGACCCGAGGCAAATGGATTTGTTGAAGGCTGCTCTCGTTTACCATCAAAGCACCTCCCTGCTTGCAATGGTTGATCAGGAAAGGACGAGCTTCCTCGTTTTCATCTAGTACTGTATGTACACTCAGGAGTTTTTTATTTAACGTGCATTGGTTAAGACTATTCATTCAATTCACACATGCACTAAACCAAAAGTCCTGTACCGAACGGTTCGGTACGAAGATGTGTACCGTTACATCCCTAACAGATGCCCTCTGTAAGTATGAATGAGCCTTACATAAGCTATTCCCCCCCATTTACCTGACACTGTATATCCATTACATAGGCCACTGACTGGGCTCTTCAAAAACAATTCAGTTCAGGCTGTAACAACACAGGTCAAGAACAAAGGCAGGCACTCCATCATCCCACTCAGCAAATTATTAAAATAGGGCTAGGCTAGCCTAAATTTATTAATATATTCCAAATTAAACATCCTTGGGAGGTACCACCACTCCTATTTCTTAAAACCACCTTCCTTTAGCACCCCACTGCCACAGTATCAAGTTTCCAACAGAACCCAAAATCACCTATCTTCTACCACTTGCAGGTGTCTTTCTTTGCTTTTCATTTGCAGGTAAGGCGGGATGTATCAACAGTATGTTTGTTTATTTTCCAGTGTCAGAGGCAGTTTTAGGTCTGTATTGTGCTCATTTCCCCACAGGACCCTGTTGAATAAGAAATCTGATGGACTCAAGACTAGATGGCTAGGAGGACAGGTGCTCATCGACATCGAAGACAATCCTTTATCGGACGTATGCATATTTTTTTAATACCATTTCTGTCCAGTCAGGTGGATATTTCTCACCTAAGGTATCTTCCTACTTGCAAACTACGGGAGTAAAATCGCTTTTTGCACATTATCGATAAGTTCCCACTCAAAAATAACAATTAAGATAAAGCCTAGCTTAATTAATAGAAAATGCAAGATCAATGAAATGCTGTATTTAAATACAGTATTGTCTTTGTCTTTTAACATTAAAAAGATAATAAGGATATAAGGCTAAATGTCAAACTGACTCAGAATTGGTGCTTCAACACCTAAAATGCAGTATGATTTAATGAATTTTTTTGAGTCAAAATGTACCCCAACAAATCTTTCTAAGGAGTCCATAAGTAGGCCTAGGCCCTTGCACACAGACTGTACGCGTGATTTGTCCTCCTGCAGCTGAATGCTAGCAAAAGCTGGGAAGAGGGAGAGAAGAGAAGGGAAAGGGGAGGAGGGAGGGGGACTGAGCCACAGGAGCTTCCATCTGATTCAGCCACAGTAATTATTTTGTACCCATGCGCAGCCTAGAGAAACCAGTCTACAGCTACAGGAAAAGAGCCCGCATTAACCATCAAAGAGAAGAACAAAAACCCCATATCAGGATGCAAATGAAGGGTTACAACATGGGTTCTCTGAGGAGATGGGTGCAAAAGTGTCAGAAGGAGCAAAAGGTGTTCCATTATTAATATATAAAAGAGATCTACGTGCAAATGTATGCAAGTGTAAGTGTCCCATTTAACTTGAGATCATTTCTGGAGCAACTCTTCCATTAGTAGGTTGTACAGTTTGACGCAGTCTGCATAAGCTCTAGCTAGCAGCGCACAATCAGAACTGAAGTGCACTGCCTCACACAGTGTCGGTGCCCATCCCCCACTCCAGCACAGTCTGTCTCACAGTCTACAGGTTTACAGCCAAGCAAGGACTAAACCATTCTAGTGTAAGGGTGCTCTCGTCAACAAGGGAGGGAGCTAGAGAGGTGAATGACAAAGTCACCCATCAAAACCGCAGGCTAATATTCCTCTGAACTACAAGTAAAATAACAATTTTAAAAAGACTATTGAAGAGGAAAAATATGTGAATAGATTTAGAAAGTTGACCCTTTAACAGACAAACATTTCGGCTAAGAATAATTTGATCTTGAAATGGTTTTCAGGCAAGGTCGTACAATGCAAAGTAAAACTTTCAAGATATAGCTTGACATATCAATATTAAAGGGGTCACAAAAAGGAATCGGGCCAAAGCGTTTTTTCTCTCCTATGTTTTCATATGAATATGGCAGATTCCGCAGGCCTCTTCTGTGAACACGAACGTTACTAATGACAAGGGTCATGTTCTTGTGTAATTTTAAATTGCAAATGCAGCATTTAATACGTGTAACTTATCCAAAGCACAGTGAGACATGGAAAGCATGAGAGTCACCATCAATTCCTCCTACATTAACATTCTTCACCAACTCCAAATATTTTCATAATTCCCAAAGCTTCAAGTTTTTCAATAAGCTAGTTTACTGTAAACTATATTCTTCCCACCCCCTGCTCCTTTCTATTTAAATGATTGTTTGAGCTGCATGCTGAAACTCAAAATGGTCTCCAGTGCTGTTGTGCGCAGCAAAGCACTTGGCAGCAAGAGGAATCCATTTTAGCAGAGACTCCACCCACTTAGGAGTCTATGACTTCGTATAATTCTTAAGAGGAAGACAATGTAGCCTGCTACTTTTCGTGGTCTATAACACTAAGGAACTTTTGCTATATTTTTTCCCTTTTGCTCAGTACATGAGTTGTAAAGAAAACTCAGTTAACCGCTACATTCCTTCCATTTATTTTAGACCCTGATGAGCACCTGCCTGTGTCACAACACATTGTATAATTTTATTAAAGCATATATACATTACACATTAGCCTAGGTAGTCAAAAATAGAAATAGCCTACTTAACTTAAATTTTTGCTTTTAGTAAAATGATTTATTTCCCCTTTTTTCCCTCCAAAAAATTCTAACTTCCCCTCTTACCTTTACATTTAGCTGATGCTTTTATCGAAAGCAACTTACGAATTGCGTAGAAGTAAAAAAAAAAATGGGGGTCTCACCCAAACTATCCAGATATTCAAGTATTTGTTCCTTTCATAGGTATTTGAAGCTCAATTCAGTATTTGGAAGCTTTGTTTTTATATTTTCATAATAAACGCAAAACAAGCGGATATCTTGCTACTGTTGCTGGGGGGAAAGGTTAGATTGTGCATTGTGGGACCACACCTCTGAGTCGGCATGCCACGATAAAACCAATGATATATGTGTATATAATATAGGAAGGAATATAAATCTGTAATGGATTGTTGTGGGTATGTGCAAACGTGTGTGTACGCGCGTGCACGTCTGGACATGTGCAGCTTCTCTCTAAAATCGAAGTTTCAAAGTTGTTTATGAGGTTTATTTTTCGTGGGGTTTTGTTGCCTAGAGACAATAAGATTAAAGGTGAAGCCAACCCCCCCACACACAAAAAAACACATTAATAATAGTCCAAATGTCCAAAAATAGTCCAAATGTTGTGGACACACATCTTCCTCACCATCTAAACACACATTTAACTATTTGTGTTTAGTATCACTAGTGGGTGACATGCAAAATTATATTTTATTATAGGTTAGGCTATAAAATGGCGTGATCAAAATGCGACAAAGAAACACAGGCTAATTCAAGACTGAACCAAGACTGTATTTCTTCCCCAGTCATTATCAGCTGGATAGCCAATGGCAGTTGCACAGCAACTGGCTGGAGCTGGTTGAAACCGGTTCCTGATATTCAGATTGGAGAGGGGAAAGCAATAAACCTATTCCATCAGGTCCTTTGCTTCATCTAATCTTCAGAATATTGACATGACACGCTTGAAATATGCCTACACGATACAGATTCTTAACCTGTTAAGCCCTAGCCCTATTTTCTGAAAATCCGCCTAAAAATACATACCTAAGTAAATGAAATATTGCACCACTTCTACAAGGCCCATCTACATGTTCTTGGTATCTAGGGACATCTATGGATCTCATGGAATGTACTCCCACTGTCAGAAATATTGTGTCTGTTACTAGGCTTGAGTAAATTGTGATGAAACAAAGGAGAATATAGATTATGATTTTTCTTTGACAGTGAATAACACCATGCTAAAAATGACCAGACATGGGCGCTCAAGTAGCACACCACGTACTGCGCTGCGTCGCAACACGGCCGTCCCGGGTTCGACTCCCGGACCCGGCGACCTTTGCAGAATGTCTTCCCCAGTCTATCTCCCATTCTTCCTCTCTCTCTGCCCAGTAGTAAAAAGCCAATAAAAACCTACCAAAAACATAATTAAAATAATAAATATACAATTGACCAGACATGAAAAACTGCCACTGAGCTTGTTCAGCACCTTCTTGAGATCATGTGTACAACAAATCTAAGCAAATGAATAAAGGGAAGATGATTAAACATAATGTTTTGTCGATACAGTACTGAATTCTGCCATCCGGACACATGCTATTTGAAATATTATTATAGAATATAGAATACCAGGCCTATAAATTACCTTATTGTGGCGATAAGAAAGTAGTGAGCCAGAGACGTAGGTCGAGTTGAGTACTTTACTTATCCTGCACATAGCATTTACAATAACAACAACCCGTCACCCGAAACCGGAAGTGGCATTTAACCTTTCCCCTAACCAGTACAACCCACACTCTTAAAGGCACAAGCCCACCTTGGTGAATGTCTCTTAATATAAGTCACCACACAGGCCCCCCCAGAATTCACCAAAACAAAAACTGCAACTAATTAATAGCCAGTGATCAGTCCATCAATGAACAGATTACCGCATGAAATAGTCAACGTGGAGGGGGACGGATCAAGCGGCCAAACCGACTGCGCCTAACCAGAGGGGGATTAAGGGAGAGAAGTGGGACCAGCGGCCGGGCCACGGGAGGGGCCAAGGCCGGAACAGAGGACGGGGCAGGGGTCTGAGCCGAAACCGGGGGCCGCCCCCCCCGCCGCGGGGGTAGGGCCAACTGAACTGGTTCGTCCTTGTCCAAGTGGGCAGGCTTAAGACGGTCTATAGTGACCCGCTCCGGCCTGCCCCTCCAGGACACGGAAAGGCCCGTCATAAGGGGGCTGCAGCGGGGTCCGATGGCTGTCGTGCCGGATGAACACATATTTGGCCAATGGCAGGTCCCTGGGGATGTAGGACTGGGGAAGGCAGTGGCGGGATGTTGGAATGGGAATAAGGGCATCGGCAACACCCCGGGACACTGTTTGATGGTAGGCGACGGACCAGGAAGCTGTGGCCTCCGGAAGAAACTCCCCAGGGACCCGCAGCGGCTGGCCGTACACCAGCTCGGCGGACGAGGCCTGGAGGTCCTCTTTGGGGGCAGAACGAAGACCAAGCAAAACCCACGGGAGGCGGTCAACCCAGTTGCCATCCGTAAGGGCAGCCCGAAGAGCGGCCTTCATGTCCCTATGGAACCGCTCGCAAAGCCCGTTGCCCTGCGGGTTGTACGCCGTAGTGCGGTGGATCTTCACCCCCAGGTGCTCTGCAACTGCAGTCCAGAGCTCCGAAGTGAACTGGGGGCCCCTGTCGCTTGTGATGTCCCCCGGTGTGCCAAAACGGGCCACCCAGCAGCCGATGAAAGCCCGGGCCACCTCCGCTGCCGTAGTGGAGGACAGTGGAACAGCCTCCGGCCACCTGGTGGTCCTGTCCACCATGGTGAGGAGGTGAGTATATCCGCGGGAGGGGGGAAGGGGGCCCACCAGGTCCACATTCACGTGATCGAACCGCCTCTCCGGCACTATAAACGGTGCTAAAGGGGCCTTGGTATGGCGGTGCACCTTGGCGCGCTGGCACGCCACACATGAGCCAGCCCAGGTCCTAACATCCTTCCGGAGGCCAGGCCACACAAACTTGACCCCCACCAGCTTAGTCGAGGCCTTCACACCTGGGTGGGAAAGGCTGTGGATCATGTTAAAAACCCGGCGCCGCCAGGCCGTAGGCATCATAGGGCGCGGTTGGCCAGTGGAGATGTCGCAGAGGAGAGTGGCATTAGCTGTTTCAAACACCACATCCTCCAGCTGCAGTGCAGTAGGGCCCGTCCGGTAGGCCTGAATGTCCGAGTCTGTGGCCTGGTCTGCCGCCATGGCAGCATTATCGAGTCCCAAGTGGACGGACCCGATGACCGCCCTAGAGAGGCAGTCGGCGACAAAGTTGTCCTTGCCCGCCACGTGTTGAATGTCCGTGGTTAACTCGGAGATCGCCGATAGCTGCCGCTGCTGACGTCCCGACCACGGCTCCGAGGTCTTGGCCATGGAGAACGTCAGCGGCTTATGGTCCACAAAGGCAGTGAACTGGCGGCCTTCCAACAGGAATCTAAAGTGCCTAGTGGCGAGGAACAGACCCAGCAGTTCCCTGTCGAAAGTACTGTACTTACGCTCGTTGTCGCGGAGCTGTTTGCTAAAAAAGGCCAGTGGCTGCCAGGCCCCGCCCACCCACTGCTCGCACACCGCCCCCACTGCATAGTCAGAGGCGTCTGTCGTGAGGGCGACCGGGGCAGTGGGAGAGGGGTGCACCAGCAGAGCAGCATTGGCTAGCGCGGTCTTGGCAGCCCCAAAAGCGATGTCCATCCCCGAGGACCAGTCTAACTCGTCCTTGGGCACCTTGCCCCGCAGGGCCTCGTACAAGGGGCGCATGAGGTGGGCAGCATGGGGAAGGAACCGGTTGTAAAAGTGCACCATGCCCAGGAACTCCTGTAGAGACCGTACGGTGCGGGGGGCGAGGAAAACTGGCAATGGCCTCCACCGTGGCGGGGAGTGGGGTGGCTCCCTGTGGAGCGACGTGGTGTCCGAGGAAGGTGATGGACTGCCCGAACTGGCACTTGGTCGGGTTGACGATGAGGCCGTGTTTACTGAGCCGCTCAAACAGCTGCTGGAGGTGTGTCATGTGCTCCTCTAAGGATGCACTGGCTACAAGAATGTCATCCAAATACACAAACAAAAACGGCATGTCCTGGAGCACAGAGTCCATCAGCCGCTGAAACGTCTGCGCCGCCCCCATGAGCCCGAAAGGCATTCTTAGGAACTCAAAAAGTCCAAAGGGTGTAATGACAGCTGTTTTGGGCATGTCCCGTGGATGGACCGGCACCTGGTGGTACCCGCGCACCAGGTCCACCTTGGAGAAGATGACGGCCCCCGCCAGGTGGGTAGAGAAGTCCTGTATGTGCGGCACAGGGTACCGGTCGGGGGTTGTGACGTTATTAAGGCGACGGAAATCGCCGCAGGGGCGCCAGCTTTTGTAACCATATGTAATGGAGAAGCCCACGGGCTGTTCGAGCGGCGCACAATGCCCAGTCGCTCCATGGTGGAAAACTCCCCCCTGGCGATTGCCAGCTTGGCTGAGTCGAGACGCCGAGCCCGGGCATAGACTGGGGGGCCTTCGGTGGTAATATGGTGTTCCACCCCGTGTTTGGCCACTGCAGATGAGAACGTGGGTGTGGTGAGGTCAGGGAACCCGGCGAGCAGGCGTTCATACGGGTCCCCGGTGGCAAGTGTGTTGAACAGGCAGAGAGCTCCGCCCCCCCCAACCGCCCCAAGTGTGCAGGGGTAAGAGGAAAAAGAGAGGGCATCGATCAAGCGACAGTTTTTCACATCTACCAACAGACTGAAGGCACAGAGGAAGTCTGCTCCCAGGAGCGGCATGGACACCGCAGCCATCACAAAACCCCAGCCGAAACGGCGCCCCCCAAAACACACCTCCACATACCTGGTGCCGTAAGTACGTATGGGCGTACCGTTCGCTGTGTCCATCTGGGGCCCGTGTCTGCCGTCCATGGTGTCCACGCCCTGTGCCGGCAGGATGCTGCGTTGTGCGCCCGAGTCCACCAGCAGCCGCCGGCCGGACAAGGAGTCAGTGATGAACAACAGCTTGCAGTCATGGCCGGCACCCACAGCCACTAATGAGCGCCGGCCCTGGCGTTTCCCTGCCCCTTGAAGCTGCATGGCTTGCGACACTGCTTGGCCCTGTCCCCAAACCTGGCATGGTAATAACAGAGCCCGTCGTCGGGTTGGCGTCGGGCTGTCACGGCAGCCGCGCTGTCTGTATAAACATCCAGTGGTGGGGCTGAGGTGCCCTGGTGGGGCAGCAGTGCATGGACAAACTGCTGCTACCTGTTGGCCAGGAAAACCCTGTCTGCTTCTGCAGCCAGGCCGCGATAGTCTTTGGTGGAGGAGAGGAGGGAACTGGCCAGTGCCGTGCGCACAGGCACTGGAAGCTGCCGTAGAAAAATGTGCGTGAACAGAAAGGAGGGATCCGCTGATCCCAGCACAGCCAGCATCTTCTCCATCAACTCTGATGGTTTGCCGTCACCGAGGCCGTTGAGGGACAGCAGGCGGTCCGCTTTCTCTAACTCTGACAGTTCATACAGCTTCAGAAGGAATGTCTTTAGCGCATTGTACTTGTCAGCTGCCGGCGGATCCTCCAACAGCATCATCGCCCGTGCCGTCGTCGAAGCATCCAACGCCGACACCACATGGAAGTATTTGGTTATGTCCTGCGTTATTCCTCTCAGCTGGAATTGGGCTTCGATGTGTTGAAACCACGGCCGGGGATTATGCTGCCAAAAGTCGGGCAACTTGACGGTCGCAGCGTAAATGTTCATATTAGCGTCGTTAGCATTCGGCACGGGTGCGCGACGCCGTTGTCTTGAGACATAATGCTAATGCTAATTTAACGTTAACAAATGTTCTTCACAGGGTCACCAATGTGGCGATAAGAAAGTAGTGAGCCAGAGACGTAGGTCGAGTTGAGTACTTTACTTATCCTGCACATAGCATTTACAATAACAACAACCCATCACCCAGAACCGGAAGTGGCATTTAACCTTTCCCCTAACCAGTACAACCCACACTCTTGGCACAAGCCCACCTTGGTGAATGTCTCTTAATATAAGTCACCACATTATTATATATAGCCAACTCGCACATCTATGGATCGGGCCAAATCTCAATTTGGATTTAGTATCTCCAGGCGTGCACTGAAGAACCGCGAATTAAATCTACTGTATGTACAGTTCCATTCTAATAATGGACATGGCTCCGCCATTTTGAATCCGTTTGCAAAGTGGATTGTTGCTAAATGTTCACAGAAGGTTGACACACTAACTGCGCTCCAATCTATGCCAATAACGTTCAGTTTTGTGGTAGAGAATCCCAAGAAATAAACAAGTCATTTGCTTGCAACAAGCTAGAATCGGCTGGGTACTGCAGTTATTCGAATTTTCAATGCTCATTGAGAGCTCTGGATACCCTCTTCTCATATGACTACAACTGGCGACGGCCGCTAATTCAAAATGGCAGATATTTGCTAAATTATAAACACATTCCATACACTAAAATCTCACTAATAACACTTTACCCTATTCATTGGTAAACAAACATGTTGTTGAAAAAAATATACACTATGACTTCTGTTGTGACTAGGGGTGGGCATGAGTAATCGATTGATCGATTACTCACGGCTATGAGACAACTCGATCTTTCAGCCAACAACAGCCAGCTACTGCACTATGAACTGCCAGCCAGCTTGCTGGCTACCCGAATCCACAACAGCCAGCCAGCCAACCGTACAAAATACAGTCTCAGCCAATCACATCGATTTGTACAGTTAGTTAGCTCCACTCCATTGCGAATTAAAAGATAGCCAGACAGCACAGCCTGTATTAGCTAGCTACAGTTGCTAGGTAGCTAACGTTAGCCAACGGAAGAACGGTAGCTAGCTAGCCAACAGCTGCAAAAACGAACGCCAATGGTGTTATGAGCTATCAGTAGCTAGCGAGCTAGATAACGTTAGACAACGCCTCGTGTATTAAACTAAAGTGAATAGTTTACTGGGCCATTTTGTTGAATGATTCAGTGATGTTAAAAGAGGAGCTGCACGCTTGCCATCTCGGAGCGAATGAGAGGATGTTGACAAGATGGGTCTGTGAGGGGGAGGGGCAATGAGGGCACTGCGAGCAGCATGTCTGAGCGTCAACAACTTGCTGTAGGAGGAGAGAAGACAGTGAGTAATCGATCACTACTCGAGTACATCATGCGATCAATCTATCTGGATTTTTTTTTAATGCCCATCCTTAGTTGTGACATGGTTAGGGTCTTTACTCTTAGATACATTTGGAGAGAAAAAACGCTACTTAATGTCATACAGTCTGGAGGGATTGATGTAATTTGCGGTCCGCCGATGGACCGCTCTGGCTAAAGAGGTTAAATACTACTGCAATTCATAGTATCCCTTGATTGGCAAAACCAGGTGGCTGTAATTGATGACAAAAGAAGCCTCGTCCAATCAACAGTCATCTCCCACCTTGACTACTGCAACGCACTGCTTGCTGGCCTCCTGGCCACTGCCACCAAGCCTCTTCAACTTATTCAGAACGCAAATGATCAAACCTACCGATGTCGGCCCATGTCACCCCACTTCTTAGGGACCTGCACTGGCTCCCCATTGCTGCACGAATCCGCTTCAAGGCCCTCGACCTGGCATACCGTGTGGCAAAGGGAACCGCTCCCGCCTACCTCCGGTCAATGGTCTCTAGCTACACACTATCAAGACCCCTACGCTCTGCATCTTCTGGCCGTCTCAGACCCACTCCTATCCGAGCTCCGGGAGGATCATCAAGGAGAACCTGCCTTTTCTCAGTCCTTGCCCCACAATGAACTACCCACCCCAGTTAGGACAGCCGAAACCCGTCCAATCTTTTGCCGTCGACTAAAGACGCACTTCTTCAACCATTATCGGAAATAAAAACAAAAAAATCTAACCCTAACTAACCTTACGGTCATGCACTTGTCCTAATAAACTAACCTACACTGTAGCACTCAACACTTTGATGAACATTGTTGTGCCCTTGTAACAGATCGGTTCGGACATGGCCTGAGTGGGAGTTGATCCCCGGTCTCCCGCGCCGCGGGCGGCATCACAGACCCCTATACCAAGAGGTGAATTCACTTCTAAGTAATGGGTCTGGATGCCTCTGGGGAGTGAGTTTACTTGCAGTACCGCTGCCGTCCACAGTCACTTCACAACACTGTCCATCGTGACTGTAGGATAGACACACGGCACCTCCGTTACACTCACCCCCTAAACTCACACCACCCAAGGCATCCGGGTCACTTGGCACCAGTGTAACAGATCGGTTCAGACATGGCCTGAGTGGGAGTTGAACCCCGGTCTCCCGCGCCGCGGGCGGCATCACAGACCCCTATACCAAGAGGTGAATTCACTTCTAAGTAATGGGTCTGGATGCCTCTGGGGAGTGAGTTTACTTGCAGTACCGCTGCCGTCCACAGTCACTTCACAACACTGTCCATCGTGACTGTAGGATAGACACACAGCACCTCCGTTACACCCTTCCTGATGACTTGTCGTACAGAACTTGTAAGTCGCTTAAGGCTGTCCCCGAACACTGTTTTTAGGGTTCGAACGTTCGCCAGGATTTTTCGAACGGACGTTTGAACGTTCGTTTTATTTTATTAATTAATTTGATTATTATAGATTTTACGGGGGGCGGTGACAATGTTTTTGTTTACAGTGGTGGCTGTTCATGTAAACATGTAAACAAAGCACTCGGAAGAAAATAAAGGGAAAAGACAGCAGTCAAACATACCGGTAATATCATATAACGCACTAACTTTTTTGTTGGGTATGCGCGCCAGCCACTTCACCCAGGCGTTGTATACTGTATACTCCAAAATCTTTTATCTCCAGTTATTTTGTTTCTTTCTTTCTCCCGCACGGCCCCGTACTTCAGAGTTAGGTTGTTGTAAACGGTGGATCTTTTGGGCATGGTGTACCCAGGCTTTGCGCGATGTTTACTCCAGAATCTTTTATCTCGTTATTTTGTTTCTTTCTTTCTCCCGCACGGCCCCGTACTTCAGAGTTAGGTTGTTGGAAACGGTGGATCTTTTGGGC
This sequence comes from Notolepis coatsorum, assembly GCF_963971535.1. Lineage (NCBI taxonomy): Eukaryota > Metazoa > Chordata > Actinopteri > Aulopiformes > Paralepididae > Notolepis > Notolepis coatsorum. The sequence goes on from NC_140171.1 coordinate 44,444,683, forward strand.
ATGGTGTACCCAGGCGTTGCACGATGTTTACTCCAGAATCTTTTATCTCCAGTTATTTAGTTTCTTTCTTTCTCCCGCATGGTGTAAATGGGCATGGTGCTTGAGCACTGCTGTGTTGTGTGTAACCCGCTCTAGCGTCCCCACCTCCCCGGTCGTGTCGCGTGTGCACCAAACGTTCCACCCAAAAACGGATTTTTTTTTGGCGAACATTCGAACCCATTCATTAAAATCCGAATGCCAGGGTAACGAACGAATGTTCGAACGTTCGGGCTCAGCCTTAAAGTCGCTTTGGATAAAAGTGTCAGCTAAATGACTAAATGTAAATGTCTGCAAAAAACTAGCAGGTGATTATCATTAAATGAAAACCATGGCCACATGCTGGGGCAAAAGTGGGCAAAAAAATTGGCAAAAGTGGGCTAAAGTACAGCATATGATGCTGCTTGGTGTTCCATCAATCCCATTCACTGCATATGCATCAACCGTAATCCTCTCCCACATTAGTTGGGCACAGTGTCGAGCAATTTTGCAGGTCAAAGTTTAACTAATTTGAACTTTGACCTAGCGAGCGAGGCAGCATTTCTTTGCAACAGAAGGCGAACAGTGCATCACAATTTTGTGTCGTTTTGAATGGTTGAACACAGATTGAAGGACTTGCCTACCTTGGCACTTAGTAATCAACAGTAATCAGTTGGTGGGGGGTGAAGTTGTGAAGTTATCTAAATCACTTGAAGCATGAATGTGATATATCACAAGAAACTACTCAACCTTGACCTGCCTCAAATAGATCCACCATCAGCTCTATTTTTCAATCTTTCAAAATCTTCAGTTGCTATTGCATGCACTTATCTGTGTTTCATTACACATATGTGTGCATGCTTACCAACAGTTTTGCCTGTTTTATTGCAACACTACTATCACCAACATCTAAGAAGGGAGATCCCCCCTATTCCTATTGCTAGGTTTTAGTGGGTTTTTCCTTACCTTCGTGTGGAGTATGTCTGGGATTGTTGCATTCATTTATTTTAAATGTTTTGGACTTCATGGTGTTTTTGTTTTGTTCTTGATTTATTGTGATGTTTCTTCTTGACTTGTTTAACCGTTTCCCGGCCAACCACGGAGATGTCCGTGTTTCGGATCCAACGGTTGAGGACCAACCACGGACGTGGCAAGGTTGTTTTGGCTTTTATTCCATTGCAATATCCTACTCAATGTCACGAGCAGCACTGCAGAAGTACCCTACTCTTTGAATTCAAAAAAGTGCATTACCGGCCAGATCCTCTTAGGGGCGCTATCTCGATAATGCAGTGTTCCCTATGGCAGAAGTTGTCTTGTTTTTTCTGGATCTCCAATGTAGTTTTCTGCTAACCTGAAGCTATGCCTGTAGCCTGTTACACGGAATACGTTTTGGGACGCGGATTTCAGTGTGCAGTAAAGGAATATATCATCAGCCAATGGACATATCACTCTACCAGATGGCGATCGATAACTGGGAAATCCTTTGGGGGATCCAACTGGCCCACGGTAAGATCTTTTTCACGTAAAATACATGCTGATCAGGCCTTGTTATGATAGCCATCCACCAATGGGCGGTTAGGTGGCGTAGCGGAGATTGCGTTCGTCACCAACCCCGGAGCTGTGAGCTGGATTCGCCTGTTCGAATCCAGCTCACAGCTCCGGGGTTGTCACCAGCTTGGCTGGCCGTTCACACTAATACAATTGGCTGTATTAGAGGGTGGGAGAAGCTGGCGGGGTGGGTCCGGGTCGTTGTAAACAGCGACTCCTACAGTTCGGTCGGGGCGCCTGCTGAGCGCGGATAGGACCTGAGTGGGATAGTGTGATCCTTCCACACGCTACGCCCTCTCAGGGAGGATCCGCGCTGCCAGGTGAAAAGAAGCGGTTGATTGGCTGGACGTGTGTCGGAGGAAGCACGTGATAGCCTCCACTCTCCCAGATGATCTGACTGTGGGGGGTAAGTGCGAAGCGACTAGGAAGGGATTGGGAATTGGCATACGACTAACATTGGGATGGGAGAAAATTGGAGGAAAAATGGAGGGGGAAAAAGATCAATAAAAAAAAAAAAAGCCATCCACCCGATCAGCGAATGTGGCTACTGAGGCTAACGCGGTTATTGGTAATCAATAATCAGAAACGACGTCCCCCGCCCCCCCCCCCTTTCATGCATTCATGGTGGACCATCATATCGATCATATGCAGTTTGATTTTTAACTCTAGCTTCTGTATAGCTGAAACGCTGTTCGATTTAATGTTATTAGCTTAGCGGCCTGTATCTCGCCTTCCAGGAAATATACTAGTCCAAATCCCATATAACGCTTATATTCAAGATGCTATAAAATGAGAACGTATTGATGAACAAATTATTTCTTTAAGCCATTTTGAAGGGACAGTTTATGGTCTCAATTGACAATGAGAATGGACAGATAGCAATACTATAAAGTATAGATTTAGCTCTACAAACAGCCTCACGGACTATGCAAGTCTGTTTAGAAATGCTGGCCGGCTAGAGTGATATTAGACGGATCCAAATGGCCCCGAATGTGTTAAAGAAGACGACTCCGGCCGATGGGGACATTAACGTGTGTTGTCAGGCCTTACAAATAAATGTTATTTGACCGCCTTTAACTCATTCCCCGCCACAGAGTTTACTCGTTATTGGGAGCTGACGCTTGAACGCCAACGAGTATACTCGTTATTTGATCGTTTTTCCTTTTATTCGATATTTGTATTCATTATTCATCCAGGGACCTTGGTGTTACCATAGGGAATGAGTCTGAGGTCGCCAAAGTGCAATACCGGCCGCATCCAGCTAGACGGCAGTATCGAGCACCCTTTGTAACCTTGTATCTTGGCCTGTGGAACGGCCGAATGTCTCCGGTTTCACTTTTCCTTGTTGGGCGAGGCGAGCGGTTCTCCCGGTTCCATTGAAGCGAGTCAAATATCCCGATCCATATGTTGTGGTGGGTTATGCCGTGGACCAAATGGACATTGGATGTACCAGATGGCAATCAAACAATTGGAATATTATTTTTGGAATACTCCCGATCAAGGTAAGGACGATCTGACGTACATTTTTGCTTGATCCTGCAATGCTTTTATACCGATCGGGCTGATAATAGTTTTTAGTGTTCATTTAGTGTTCACATAATACCTATGATATAGATTTGATTTTGGAATAATAGCGTGTACAGGCTAGGGTTGGGCGTGAGTAATCGATTGCTCGCGGCTATGATAAAACTCGATCTTAAATTATTAAAAAAAAATTACTTTTTCTTTTATTTGTTTACATATTTGTTTCACATGTATGTGTAAGATTATAACCGTTTGTTGGTTTCATTAAACATGTACATGAATGAACTAAATAAAGTTTTAATAAAACAAAAACGTAGGCGGCTGGGTGGCGCAGCGGACATTGCGCTCGTCACCAACGCAAGATACACCGGTATCGAATCCGGCTGTCAGCGTTGCCTCCGGCTTTGGCCGGCCGTCATACTAACTCAATTGGCAGAGTTAGCGGGAGGGAAGTCGATGGGTGGTAATCTGGACGTGGTAAAGCGACTCCTACAGGTCGGTCATGGCGCCTGCACAGCAGAGACAGGAAAATGGCGGGGGCAGTGTGAGCCTCCTACACGTTACTCCTTGCCAATGAGAGTCCGCGCTGGCAGGTGAAAAGATGTGACTGGCTGCCTCCACATGTATCGGAGGGGACATGTGATGGGCTTCTATCCTCCCTACGACCGGCCAGTGGGGGGCACATGCGAGCAACGATCAAGACAGGGGAGGGGAGAATTGGCACGACTAAATTGGGATGGGAGAAAAATAGAAAAAATGGAGGAGAAAAAGTGGATCACATTTTTTTTAAATAAAAATACTTTCTATTGATTTTTTTTTTTTTTTTTTTAATGTCCCCTCCACGAGTAATACACGATCACTCAAGTATAGCATGCGATCAATCAATCTGGACTTTTCTTAAAAATGCCCATCCCTAGTACAGGCAAGAAACAGCAACGTCTATAGTGGAATTGACGTATAAGGCTATAACTCAGCATTTCAGAAATTACCCTAGACCGCTCTAAAACCATACTTATATTCACCACGGTATAACACGGGAACGTATGGATGGAAAAATGTATTCTTTTTCACATATTGAACGATAGATAGGTGATGTCAAATGGGCCATAGTATTGTATCCATATCTATAATATAGAATAGCTCTACAAACAAGGTGACGCACTCCTATCTTTTAAAGCGTGGCAGTGCTAGAGCGGGCCCGACTAATTCCCGGCGGTCAATGAGTTAACTACGAGTGAAACACAACACTCTAACTTGCCATCTTTAGAAGGAAAAAAATTACTTTTTTTTTTAAACAGACGTATATGGTTCTTCGTCAGAGGTACTGAATTCATTGACCCATTCAACTAATAATTAGCTCCCAACACCTGCCTACAGGCATGCATAACACCCAATAAAAAGAGTGGGTGGGGCCTTTCAAGAAATCTGCCCCTTTTTCAGTTTCACGAAAAAAGGATAGGCCAGTGCACTATGTGAGCACTGGCACTAGGTGGTATGGGGGAGGGGAAACTGGAAGGAAAAAAAGGAGGGAAGCATATCCCAAACATATAGTCCTACTTTGTGTGTAGCAACTGGAGTCACTGACACTGTGAAACACTCCAGACTGCCAAAAATCTGGGGGATGTCTTTACAGAACAGACACTAAATAGGTCTCCAGGGTGTAAATCCTGATAAAGTCAACAGCCTACAAAAATAACACAGGGAAGAATGCATAGGGCCTAGCACCAACCTAAAAGCAAGGGAAAGGACAAGCAGGGAAAATAAACCGCTCAGCTCTAGTATTACAATTGACGTTAAGCCACACCCACAGCCTAAGTCTACACCCACAGCCTAGGTCTGTGTGCTGCATGGAAAATTACAGCAGGACTGTACCACTTTTGACTTTGAGGGGGGATTTCTCAACACATTATTAACATGGCAAGATATACAACTTTGAATGAGTCTACCTTTGTGTATTGCACATATTGAGATTCAGGGATTGCATCTTTCCATTTGATAAACTAATATCTAGCCTAAACTAAAATAGTTGGGGAAAACATCTCATCTACCTTTGAGGATTTATTTTATTACATCATTTAATAATTTAATCATAATTTTCCTTGAACCTCTCAGTAGACAAATTCCAGTAATTAAGATGCGTCACCCGCCACCACCTTTTTTAGTTTTTCTTTCTCTTCTTTACCACTTACTGGTGGGTAGTAGTGCTACTTGTTTTAGTGGCAACACAAAATGGCCACTTCTATAACAGGGTAGGATTGGAGCCGTCAGTCTGAGTCAGTAAAATGTCAAGGATTTCAAGGCAATCGATTAAAACCAATGGCAAAGTTCAACTGGGTTAAGAAAATGATTTCCACTTTATGACAGGATGATTAGTCATCAGAATTAAAGTTGCTAATTCAAGCTGTTTCTATATAATGTTCTATTTTACTTATATTTATTAATTAATTAATGTATTTAGTGTGTGTGCATGCTCAAGCATCCTCAGCATGATGAATTTATTTATTTAGAGTGGCGTAAGCCTGAAGTTGTGTGCGCGTACGATTTGTTTGCTAATGCAGTTTTATTTGCAAAATGTGAAGAAAAAAATATTACATAAACCATATTTTTCCATATTGAATTAATATTATAAATGTATAATATATAAAGCAATGTAGACAATGTTGTATTTGTAATGTATTTCCGCTGCCTTCTAGCTAGCCAAAAATGGCCTGGAACTGTTAGCATTGCAGATCAGGTCAATGACATCCGGTCGTTTAGTGTTAGTAATGTGGCTCTTAAAATGACAAAATTAGTTATTAGTTAACGAAACATATAATCCTCCTGTGAAACGTAATTTTATCTACATGTAGTGTCATTTTTGCCACAGACGTAAAGGGGTTTGTAAAATGACAACATGAGAGGTATATAACATTAACAGGTCTTGCTAGATGTTTCAGCTAAACAGTTCAAAAGCGTTGAGCATTAATGTTAGCATTATGTTGGAATTGACTGAAAAAGCATCACCAATGTCAGTGAAATCGTTTTTTAAGTTAGAAGCAAAATGCTAGCTAGTCGCCCAAAGCGTAGATCAGCATCCCTGCATTATCCTGCAGAGGGCGCTCTATACATGCAAACAATAATTATTACACCGAAACAATAATAGATAATAAAGAAAAGAAAAAAGAGAGGGGTCAATATGAGCAATACTTAAATTACAAGGAGTTGCATGGTGATATGAACTAGAATCAAGAGACAGGTTGTCTATTTGACAAGTGAAAGCCATTTAGCTAGCTAACATGCAAGCCATTTAGCTAGCTAACATGAAAGCTGCATGGTTCCTTGCAGTAAAGTTAGTCAGCCTAAGTACTCACCAATGGTAGGCAACGTGGTGTCCGGCGACGTTCCCGTGAATCTCAGTCACTGCACGAGGTTAATTATACTTCCCGCTCTAGCACTTTCCCGTCCCAAGTTACTAATGTTTGAGAGGTCTGCTAGTGTACCGGTAGCGTGAATGCTTTACTCAACGAGACCAGTAAGCTGCACCAAAAAAAATTCTTATAAGAGTGCGTTCTCTGACACAGCGCTCGACTCCTCCTTCTTTCGTGCTCAAAAAAAAAGAGAGAAAAAACACTCGACAGCCAGAGCGGTGTAGACCAGCTCCCGCACACAAAAATTGTTTTGTCGTTTTACTTTTAGTCTCTCAACTTGTGCTGATGATGAAGGTGTCCAACAAGGTAAGTATTACACTCACAAGATATCATCGGCTGTTGTGGATCAAAATGACGGTCTTTTATGACCACAGTTAGCAGTATCCCTCGTGCAGAAGCTGAAACACCAACGCTACACAGACGGACCAGATGGTCGCACACAGGACTAGAAACAGCAGCGCAGAGGCAAATACTGTTGGGGGAGGGGTGCGATCTGTTGTTGAGCGAAATGAAGACTGGGGGAGGGGAATAGTCAGTGGGAGGAGTCTAAGCAAGAATAGTCTGAAACATATTTTTCTGAAACTGCACAGCAAATTAACTCATACAAAAAAATGCACAACTATGGGTTAAATGGGAAACACTACCCCAGTCTTTTATATTGAAAAACACTTGTCTAACCAAGGCTAAAAATCATACATTTTTGTCAGCCTATTGTGAATTGATAATAATGAGATCAATACATGTAGAAATGTTGTATGTCCATATTCAATACCAATAATTAGACAGAATTTGTTGAGTTTTAACCATTCTGTTAGAGAAGCTTATATAATGTCAGCCATTTTGTTTAATCACATGTCTGTAGGAAACCTGTAATTCCCAGAATCACCAATAGAGGGTGCATTATGGTAGCATTCAATTGCTGTTAGCAATGAAATTTATATAATCAGTAATCGTTAATGCAAGGACACAGCACTCCATATTTAGACCGTACCAATTCAGCATGTGCACCTGCATGCATACACACGCACGCGCACACACACACACAACACAAAAGCCTCCCCTAAACCAAGCATTCAGACAAAAGGAAATATTACCCACTGGCTGTGAGGGGTAGATCTAGGTCCACAAGGTCTCACGTAGCCTAGCACAACTACACGTCTTACCTCACTTGAACACAATTTCGTGCCTCTGTGCCTAAACAAAGTTTGAGTCTGTTGCGCAAGTTAACCTGTTAGGCTTATACGAAAGGGAATCAGTCTGAGCAAGGGGGATTTTTAGCACAATCTTCGACTATTTAATAATCATGCACAAACAACCTTTAGAACGCGTTTCCATTTTTTTACATTTTCAACATGAAACTTAAGTTGTAGTCGGTTAGAGTCAGAGTCGGTCAGAGTTTCATGGATTGTTTTGTGAAGCAAAAAACGTCCATGTTGAGTAACACTGTTAAATGAGACAAGCGTCCTCAACAAAGAATTCCCTGTGCTCCTTTCACAGTACCTTGTTCAGAATCAGAGGCACCATTCAATTACTAGAAACAGATGTGAACACAGACTTAAAACAGGTTTGAAGTGATCAAAAATACCTTTTTCATATAGAGATGCAGTATTGTCCAAATTATCAATTACACCCTCACGGATTCCAAATTTGTTATCAAATTTACAAAACTCATTAATGAAATGGATCTTATTTTTTCATGCCCACCAGAACACACACCAAAACAACCACATACATAGTTGCCTTGGTGCTGATGAGCTAAGTGCAATGCATTTGCAGTGGTGGATTTTTTTCTATAAATTTCCAAAAACTTCAGTTAGTACCGATGAAAAAACAATCCGTTTAGTACATGTTGACTGCAAGCAAGTCATTGATAAGCGACGGGCGTATTAGACACATAGCCAGAATATAGAATATAGAAATAGCTCCGCGAAAATCATGAAATATCGGAAAATCAGTCCCAAAAGGCTGGCATTCAATCGATAAATCGTGCGCCCCCTGCTGGCACTCAATGTGTTAATACAGGTAAGTGTTTGAATATTGTTCCCAATTTATGGGGGATAAACATGACATTCTGCTGTAAATGATAAGGTTTCCATCATTGCAACAACAAAAAAACTATTAAATATTTAGGGTGTTGAAAGAGTATAGACCTCGGGAGTCACGTGATAGTTTTAAGACAGTCGGGTTCCAGACACATTTTTGCCTTTGGTCTTTTACCATAAGAGTTTCTCAAGATAGCGGGTTTATATGGTTCCACTTATTCAATTGGTTGAGCATAATTAAATGAGTTGTCTTTACATTTGAGAAAAACAAGAAAGAAGTCATGGGTACAAGACTGTGTACCTAATGCAACTGAATCGTTTCCATGGTAACTACTACAGTACCCATATGCCTCTGCATTTGAAGACCAGTCTCAAGCAAACACTGCAGAGCTGAGAGGACGGCATTACGAAACCAAAATAGTCAAAACAACAGACAGAAGGGCGGTTAGGTGGTCGAGCGGAGATTGCGTTCGTCACCAGCCCCGGAGCTGAGCTGGATTTGCCTGTTCGAATCCAGCTCACAGCTCCGGGGTTGTCACCAGCTTGGCTGGCCGTCTGCACTGATACAATTGGCTGTATCAGAGGGTGGGAGAAGCTGGCGGGGTGGGTCCGGGTCGTTGTAAACAGCGACTCCTACAGTTCGGTCGGGGCGCCTGCTAAGCGCGGATTGGACGTGAGGGGGATAGTGTGGTCCTCCCACACGCTACGCCCTCTCAATGAGAATCCGCGCTGCCAGGTGAAAAGAAGCGGTGATTGGCTGGACGTGTGTCGGAGGAAGCACGTGGTAGCCTCCACTCTCCCAGATGATCTGACTGTGGGGGGTAAGTGCGCAGCGACCAGGAAGGGACTGGGAATTGGCATACGACTAACATTGGGATGGGAGAAAATCGGCGGAAAATGGAGGGGGAAAAAGACCAATAAAAAAAAAGAAAAAAAACAACAGACAGAATACACTATTAGTTATATACTCATGATTACCTGACTAATTTGTTTTTAAACGCTGTAGTCTTCATGTTTTACATGTTTTTGAGTGTTTTATTCATGACTAAAATAAAAACAAGGATGGCAGCAAATGCTGTAAAACTAACGAGAATGACACAAATGTCAAAGTAGTTGTGCTCTTGTGATTGGTTGAAGATTGCCAAGACTCATGGGTACTGTAGTAATTATCATGGAAACACGTAAAGATTACGATATAAAACACATTTTCTCATTTAGCTTTATTAGTTGTAACAGTATAGCGTAATAATTAAAGAATCGATACCTCCATCAATGATTATTAACCTACACATGGTTTGGCTGTAATATGTTTTGATCGTCAATGGGTGGCTACAATGGAGGACAATCACAGGTGGAACCTCACTCCCCAGGTCTATTCAGGTTCACCTGGTCACCCCGAGCACGTCCATAGAAGCTGTCTTACAACTGCATCTTACTCATCTTGTTACTAATGTGAAACAAGTAAAACATGTCGTCCCCCACCAGTGATGTAGTTCTTCCCCTTGGGTCAGTCAGTGACTTAAGTTTGGGTAAAGCAATAATAAATGTGTTCTGAGTTTGTCACACCATAGAAAGATGTCCTTAAGGGATCATCCCTATGTTCCCCGGGTCCTATGTTCCCCGCTTGATTGATTAATAGATTGAAAATTTTATAAATTTTTATTATTTGATTAATTATTAATGTCCGCCTTGTTTCGAACTGGTTAAGGTTAGAGTTTGGAATCAGGCCTGGTGGTCTAAAATCAATCAAAGCGGGGAACATAGGACCCGGGGAACATAGACATGCTCTCTCATTAACCACCCAGCCAAATTTGAATGATTAAATATATATATATATATTTTTTTTATAATAATAAATATTATAAAGCCCAGCTGAAAAACTGCTCATCTGGCTGCTCAAACAATTTCTTTGGATTGTGGGAAGGCGTGGTCAGATCACACTTGATTTATTTTTCCATTCAATCATGTTTTGCTATTAACTACCAAATCTATCAAATGGATGGATGGTTAGAAAATTAAGCAACTAGGCGGTTAGGTGGCCGAGCGGAGATTGCGTTCGTCACCAACCCCGGAGCTGTGTTGTCCGGGGTTGTCACCAGCTTGGCTGGCCGTCTGCAGTAATACAATTGGCTGTATTAGAGGGTGGGAGAAGCTGGCGGGGTGGGTCCGGGTCGTTGTAAACAGCGACTCCTACAGTTCGGTCGGGGCGCCTGCTAAGCGCGGATAGGACTTGAGGGGGATAGTGTGGTCCTCCCACACGCTACGCCCTCTCGATGAGAATCCGCGCTGCCAGCTGAAAAGAAGCGGTGATTGGCTGGACGTGTGTCGGAGGAAGCTACTGCAGCAAACACTGCAGAGCTGAGAGGACGGCATTACGAAACCAAAATAGTCAAAACAACAGACAGAAGGGCGGTTAGGTGGTCGAGCGGAGATTGCGTTCGTCACCAGCCCCGGAGCTGAGCTGGATTTGCCTGTTCGAATCCAGCTCACAGCTCCGGGGTTGTCACCAGCTTGGCTGGCCGTCTGCACTGATACAATTGGCTGTATCAGAGGGTGGGAGAAGCTGGCGGGGTGGGTCCGGGTCGTTGTAAACAGCGACTCCTACAGTTCGGTCGGGGCGCCTGCTAAGCGCGGATTGGACGTGAGGGGGATAGTGTGGTCCTCCCACACGCTACGCCCTCTCAATGAGAATCCGCGCTGCCAGGTGAAAAGAAGCAGTGATTGGCTGGACGTGTGTCGGAGGAAGCACGTGGTAGCCTCCACTCTCCCAGATGATCTGACTGTGGGGGGTAAGTGCGCAGCGACCAGGAAGGTACTGGGAATTGGCATACGACTAACATTGGGATGGGAGAAAAATCGGAGGAAAATGGAGGGGGAAAAAGACAAAAAAAAAAAATTAAGCAACCAACTAGCCAACTGACGGCCTGTCTCCCACCAGACCCCCCCCCCCCCCCCCCCCCCCCCATCTCACTAACCTCCTTTCCCCCTACCAACCCTCTCGGTCTCTCAGATCCACCTCAGCCTGCCTTCTTTCCACCCCCAAGTCAAACCCACAGTTTTAGGGAGAGAGCTGTCCCTCCTCCAAGACATTAGAGGCAGAGTCCCTTGCAGGTTTCCAAGAGTGTGTTTGTATGTTGTTTTATTTATTATTATTATTATACAAATGTTTACCTTATATCTGCTCTTATTCAGCAACGCCCGCTTCACTTTCACACAGTTCCATTCATACTTGGGAGCTGAGCACATAATTAAAATATGTAAAATTTTTTACTAGACCTCCCGGAATATGGCGCAAATTTGTTTAGCATTTTCCATTCACATACATGGAACGGTTAGCATGAGATTTTCTACACTAAAACGTGCTATAAACGACCAAATCTATCAAATGGACCCTACTTGATTGATTGCTGAACCGAGCCTACACTCACCTAGACAAGCCGGGGAGCACTGTGAGAGTCATGTTTTTTTACTTGCTTTTGATACCATACGGCCTGGGCTGCTGGGTGAGAAGTTGGAGGCGATGCAGGTAGAGGACCCCCTGGTGTCCTGGCTTGTTGACTATCTGACGGGCAGACCACAGTATGTGCGCCTACAGAGCTGTGTGTCGGACAGACTGGTCAGCAACACCGGGGCCCCGCAGGGGACAGTCCTCTCTCCCTTCCTCTTCACAGTCTACACCAACGACTTCCACTATCGGTCAGAGTCCTGCCACCTTCAGAAGTTTTCTGATGACTGCGATAGTGGGATGTATTAAGGACGGTGATGAGAAGGAATCGTCACATGGTGCGATAAAAACCACCTGCAGCTAAATGTGACGAAGACCAGGGAACTGGTTGTGGATCTGGGGAGGAGGAGGAGTGCATCTGTGACCCCCGTTTCCATCAGGGGAGTCGATGTGGACATGGTTGAGGACTACAAATACCTTGGTGTGCACATCGACAACAAACTGAACGGGTCAAAACACGCAGAGGCACTCTGCAAGAAGGGCCAGAGCCGACTCTACTTCCTCAGAAGGCTGAGATCCTTCAACGTCTGTACAAGGATGTTGAGGATGTTCTACGAGTCGGTGGTGGCGGGCGCCTTCTTGTAAGCTGTGACCTGCTGGGGCAGCGGACTGAGAGTGGGGGATGCAAACAGGCTGGATAAGCTGGTCAGGAAGGCCAGTAATGTGGTAGGGGTGGAGCTGGACTCTCTAGCGGTGGTTGTGGAGAGGAGGAGCCTTGCTAAGCTCCATGCCATCAGGGACAACTCCTAGTCCCACCCACTCACTATACACCGACTTGGCTGACAGGAGGAGCACATTCAATGCTAGACTAAGGCTGCGTCCCATTCTTCCCCTTGGCCCTACGGATTGGCCCTACCCCTTGGCCCTACCCCTCGAGTCACCCTTCAGAGCGGAGCCACAAGGGGTGAATTGCACTACGAAATGGAACAGCACTAGCACTCAGTTGCCGACAGCGTAATGACGCAACTCACCCACACGCTGACTGTTTACATTACTTACAGGCAGCTTACATCAGAAGGACCATGAAGCTTGCTCTGCATACCATGTAAATTATAACGAATGTCTTCAGTGTTTATGCTTGTATATAAAAGGTTTTTGGTATCAAACTCTTGACATTTTGTGTTGTTATTTTGTAGCACAAGTTTAATCAAATGTTAGTCAGGTTCTTTATATTCATACAGTATGTCAGTCAAATAGAAAATGAATGGGTAGGACTATAATAAAGCATATACAGTAGTACTACATGGTATTGCATGGTACTACATGGCAGTATAGCGTACTACATGATACAACAGAATATGACCATGGTAGTACAGGATACAACATGGTATTGCAGGTTAATACAGAGTACTGCAGTGTATTACATGGTACTGGTAGTGGTAGTACATATTAACTTTTTACTTCTAGGTTCTCTTGATATAAATTCTAGTAATTTGCATGTATATGTAAAGAGAATACAAATCCACTGCAAATATTAACAATTGTAGAAAATACATTTTAATAAATTAATTTACCCCCCCCCCCCCCCAATACAATACCCACACTATTGTTCTGGCATTTTGTCAACCATGCGTTGAAACAGGGCCAAGAGACAATCTGTTTTCCTCCCACTCAAATGTATATACTCTCTTTTAGAAACTGTCTCAAACAGTACTGTAAATTTGTATATCTTGTATGTCATAAATATCTGGATGTAACAGTACTGTTTACCTGTATGTCATAAATGTTATGATGAATTGAAAATGGGGGACCCTGATGTAAACAAGACGAAAGTCTTTCTCTGGTCTGCATCCCAATTGTGTGTATTGAGCCGTACTGTATTGTACCCATTCTGCAATCTGTTAATACAATTTCCAATCAATCAATTCCATAGGCGAAGCAAGACGCTTCGCCAGTAATCCTATAACTACGGTTATAGGATAACCAACCAATTTGCGATATTTTTTATTTGTTTGTCATGACAAACCAATTACATAATCCAACATATGTGTAAAAAACTAACATATTCCAGTTGACTGTATATTTTTTTAATGATTCGTTACGAAGAAATCAATACTTCCATTTGTCTAAATTAGTGCTACCGCTCCGCCATTTTCTTTTTCTTTAGATTTGCGAAAGGTTTGCAGTGCATTCTGGGAAATACCATCTCTCCCTTGAAATCGAGCCTGCATCTTGGCAGACTCCGTTTGTAGGGCCATTTGGAGGGCTGAAATGTCACTACCCCTTGATCCAAAGTGAAATGGGACACCCCTACACTTCGCGGGAACGCGCAAAACGGAGCCGTAGGGCCAAGGGGAGAATTGGGACGCAGCCTAAGGCTGGAGTTACACCTAGGGTGTTTTCGTTTCGTTTTTCAGATGAGTTTAGCTTTTCCAGGTGGCAACGTAGTGGCAGCAGAGTTAGACATTCGTTTTGCAATCTGAGCACCTTCGTTTTGCCTCCTGAGCACAGTGATGTAGTACAATGCCAAAGCAGTAGATGGCAGTAGGTGGCGAACATGAAGGCAATTTTCAACCAATCAGAACTTGAAATGTGCCAATACACTTCCTGCAAAGAAAATGTCAACAAGCCACCATCTTAAATGCCTATTTACCCAATGCAGCACTTATTTTTCAGCTAAATGTAATAAAAGTGCAATAAACAAAACGGATACATTCACTGTGTGTTCTGCCTCTCATTTGTTGATGAAACAAAACTAACATCAACACAAGTGACCACCAAGAGCGGATAGTTTAGTCTCAAAAAAGATCGGCGATGTTGTTAGCTACATTGTTAGCTACATGCTAACGTGAATGGAATTTTATATTAGAATGTATATACATAACAGGAAATGTGAATCCCGGACCGTATTTTATTATTATTATTTTATTCTTAGGCAATTGTTTTGGTTATTCTTATTCGTGACTTTGTTTTGTATACCTATGTTTACTGTGAGCGATTTGTTGTGCCAAATTTCCCTCGGGATGATTAAAGTATTTCTATTCTATTCTACTTGGCTAGAAATGTAGACTAAGCTACTAACTAGCAAACTACCGAAATCTGTGTTTTTATTTAGCTAGACCTCCCGGAGTATGGCACTGATCTTGTTAGCATGTTCCATTCACTTACATTATGTTAGCAATAGCTTTGCAGGTTGTTTCCATCCTGACACCGCATACTACAGTGACTAAATCCCGGTGTGGTCCGGGGTCAGTTTTCTCCCCTACAGACTAATAGTTAAGGTTAGGATTTGGGGAGGGAAAGTTGATTCTAGACCAGAGGGGTAAGTTCACCCTGCAGAGTCAGAGACTGCCCCCTAGCGGCACAAAAATCAACATTACAGTGTGATGAACTGACAAAAGAATGGACACAAAGAGATAGATCCATAATCGTGTCCACAACCCCCTCACTTAAAGGGGTAGAGGACAATAGCCAATTTCAAAGGGAAATAAGAGCAGATGTGCTGTAGGCAGGGTCCTGTATCATAGATATGATTTTTGAATGATGAAATCCAGCTTCTGAAACCGCTACAATTCACACCTCAGCAATGCCAAAATGACCAGAAATTATTCATGATAATGAAAAAAAATTATTCTGCCATAAAAATATGAGAAGTGGTTGCTGATAAGTAGTATAATGTGAGAACGTTTCAGTAACCAACATAGCCCTAATACTAAGCAATTACTGTCAGAAATCTATGCTGGGCGCAGATGTCCAACTTATCACAGAAGTTCTCAGGGAAATCCCCCCTTTGGCTGCTGTGGTTGTCAATCACACCCGTGTGAGAAGCAAGAGAAGAGAAACACAGAAGACAAAAGCAATGGGGCGGTCAGGTGGCGTAGCGGAGATTGCGTTCGTCACCAACCCCGGAGACGCTGGATTCGCCTGTTCGAATCCAGCTCCGGGGTTGTCACCAGCTTGGCTGGCCGTTCACACTAATACAATTGGCAGTATTAGAGGGTGGGAAAGCTGGGCGGGGTGGGTCCGGGTCGTTGTAAACAGCGACTCCTACAGTTCGGTCGGGGCGCCTGCTCATCGCGGATAGGATCTAGGATCCTTCCACACGTTACGTCGTTACACCCTCTCAGTGAGAGTCCGCGCTGCCAGGTGAAAAGAAGCGGTTGATTGGTTAGACGTGTGTCGGAGGAAGCACGTGATAGCCTCCAGTCCCCACTCTCCCAGACCGACTGTGGGGGGTAAGTGCGCAGCGACCAGGAAGGGGATTGGGAATTGGCATAACGACTAACATTGGGATGGGAGAAAATCGGAGGAAAAAGGAGGGGGGAAAAAGATTTAAAAAAAAAAAGGACAAGCAATGCACAACGGAATCAATAAGGTGTTACTATTTTAAAAGCGAATTATGCAACAATGTTTTAATATATTATGTTCTCAGACATCTACCACAAGACTGAACATTCAGTAAAAGGAAAACTCCATGGGAGCTCCAGTAGCTCACCGCGTATCTCGGCGCTATTTCGGCGTCGGGGACAACCGTGCGCGTCACGGATCTGGGGTACACGAGTTCGACTCCCGGACTCGCCATATTTTCTTAGTGTCTTCCCCCGATCTATACCCCATTCAACCTGTTTCTGTCGGTCATGCTTGACCAGAAAAAAAGCGATAAACGCTAAAAAGAACCAGCTGTCTGGTCAAAGTAAAAAAAAAAAAAAAGGAAAACTCCAACATTTTGGGAAATTAGCTTATTTAACATCTTCCCTGGAGTTAGACAAGAAGATGCATACCTTTTTTGTCTCTCTGCATGATTAGGCTTAGGGAACGCCCGCACCGTTAGCGTAGCTTAGCTTCATCACTGGAAGTGGGTCAGACTTTTACCCCGAAGTTCCCTACAGTTAGGGCTGTCTTAAATACTTCGAAGCTTTGTTCGATGGCACGAGCTTCGAACATAAAAAAATTAATCGAAGTTAAAAAATAAATGTTTTCTTTTCTTTATTTTTTTTGCCTCCAAAATCTTGCGCCTCCATTCCAATGAAACGAAAGTAAGTGGCGCCTCGACTCCACCTCTCTACAACAAGCATGTGGAGATTATCTGTGTTGAAAACAACAAGGACATGTGCAGCAGACATGTCGACGAAGAAGTCATCAGACGTGTGGTTACACGTTAAAATATGCAAAGACAATGCCCAAAAAGCCGAGTGCCAGATATGCCAGAAGAAAATGGCATATCACAACTCTACAACAACTTTGTCAAATCACCTAAAAAACGTAAGTATCGTTGTACACGACGGCGACGCCACACAAAACATTAATAAGCTTACTATGACTAATGTGTTACCAAGTTGGCTAATTTAATTGTAATCATCTGCTTTTGTAGGTGCATTGTCTGATATAATTATAAATTAAATATAATATAATTGTTTGCTTGATAGACGAAGGTTGCAACATAATTATGTAATGTCATGTCGTTGGCTGTGAGAGCAGCCCCACTGCACCCAGGCAGCGCAGCCAAGTGAAACCTTGTCGAAAGGGGCTACTTAATTAATTAATCCAATCCACTTTATTTATAGAGCACATTTAAAAACAACAAAGTTTACCAAAGTGCTGTACAAAAAATATATATATATAATACATTTTATTTTATTTTTTTCTCAAAGCTTCGAATTAAAATCGAAGCTCGGCCCCGAAGCTTCGATTGCCAAAAAAAGCTTCGAAGGTCAGCCCACGAAATACACACGAAATACAACTCCAAAACGTTCCTGTAAACATGTTGTGACCTGTGTATTTACCATGTGGCAGTGGCGGCCGGTGGGTACTTCGCCACTAGGGGCGCTATACCAAACATTTTGCAAACATGTACAGTACAGTACCACGCAACAGACTCATGGCAAGACGTGAGCGATTCGACTCACGCTCACGGCAATGAATCGGCTCTTATGAACGAGTCGCTCAGCTGTTACTACAACAACACACAACCAGTCAAATAAAGTATAGTCTAGACTAATTCACAACTTGAAACACAATATATAAATAGAAAAGTTAGAAACAAAACTCGCCCGTCTCCAAACACAGGCAGATCTCTCCCTCTCTCCTTCTCTCTCTCACACACAGCGCGACGTGGAATCGATTCGTTACACAATCAGACCTATTATATACCAAGAATAACTTCAGTATGAGTACAGGGCTGTACACATATTTTGCATATTGTTAAACGAGCCAAGGCTAGCTATTAAACTATCGATATGAATCGAAAATCTGGGACCCTGATGTAAACAAGACAAACGTCTTTCTCTGGTCTGCATCCCCTTAACAATTGTGTGTATTGAGCCGTACTGTATTGTACCCATTCTGCAATCTGTTAATAAAGTTCTCATTCATTCATTCATTCAAACATAGACGATATTGAACAAGCCATAATCCACGTATTTTCAATCCGAGAGAGCTGCAGTAGTTAAATCAATGAGCCATCGACATAGTCAGTGTGGTAACGTTATTATTGCATCCAAGATTGATACACGGCTGGGCAGGAGAGCTTGATAAACGTGTATAATCCACTGATGATGTATTCCAGACCACTGTCCACTGTAGTCTGTCTCCAGACTGCATCCGCCATATAGCTTGTTAGCCAAGTGTTAGCTCGTTAGCACAACACAAGTACATTCCTTTGTCCATTTCCGCTCGAACAGACTGCAAACTACCTGGCGTTCTATCGCCATGCTCTAAGACAAACTCTAACCTTAACCAACTTTGAAAGAGTGCCTAAGCTTAACAGTCTAAAGAACTTGCAGTCACGGCACGCTCGTCTAAGACAAACAGCTGCCTGCATCATTCTCACAACAACACAACTATCTCCACCGACCAACCTAGGAATAACCTAGAATTGGAACATTAGAAATTGGATTCGGCCAATCAGAGATCGTCTCTGTGAAATTCTGCTACGGAAAAAAATACTGGCGTCGGCCAATCAGAGAGCGTCTCCGCGAAATGCGGCTACAGATATTCTTGACGCTACTGGCTAGACCGCTTCAAATCGCGCCCGGATTCCAACATAATAGTCATATTTCAACGCACAACGCGTTATGCACTGATTGGCTGTGACGGATACAGCGATCAAACTGTGACGCGCACTCAGAGCGCTATCGCGTATAGCCCGGGCCGAGAAATACAAAAAAAAAAAAAAACGTGATGTCACTTCCTGCTCTGGAAAACGAGTGTTTTTTAATTGCGATAATAACGTTATATTGTGCATTGGAAATACAAACATACTTAAAATGAGTAAATATTATTCATTTTAAACATGTTTATATTATTTATAGGGCTATAAAACAAAAAACTAAAAACTTATTTTTCTTGTTCTCTCATATAACCAGGGTAGTTCCTGAGGGGGGGCGGCGCCCGAGCGCCCCTAGTGGCGAGCCGCCACTGCCATGTGGAGAAATAAAAAATTGTTGAATTCGACATTTACGTTTTCTAAGCAAATATACTCGGAACAATTTTTTGCCTAACCACTCCTCTGGGCGCAGTGATTTCACGCAACACAGTGCTACTTTCTAATGCTAACGCTACAATTTCCAATCAATCAATTCCATAGGCGAAGCGAGACGCTTCGCCAGTAATCATATAACTACGGTTATAGGATAACCAACCAATTTGCGATTTTTTTAATTTGTTTGTCATGACAAACCAATTACATAATCCAACATATGTGTAAAAAACTAACATATTTCAGTTGACTGTATATTTTTTTAATGATTCGTTACGAAGAAATCAATACTTCCATTTGTCTAAATTAGTGGTACCGCTCCGCCATTTTCTTTTTCTTTAGATTTGCGAAAGGTTTGCAGTGCATTCTGGGAAATACCATCTCTCCCTTGAAATCGAGCCTGCATCTTGGCAGACTCCGTTTGTAGGGCCATTTGGAGGGCTGAAATGTCACTACCCCTTGATCCAAAGTGAAATGGGACACCCCTACACTTCGCGGGAACGCGCAAAACGGAGCCGTGGGGCCAAGGGGAGAATTGGGACGCAGTCTAACACTCCCAAGATGTAGCACTGAACGGCACAGGAAGTCCTTCATTCCGACAGCCATCAGACTTTACAATGCATCACTGTGCATCACTGAGTACAGGGTGACAGTTACCATCTTCCTGGACTTTTACTTTTAAAACAACATTGTTCAATATTACACTGTACAGATTTCTGTATATTTTTACTGTATATTTTATATTAGAATGTATATACATAACAGGAAATGTGAATCCCGGACCGTATTTTATTATTATTATTTTATTCTTAGGCAATTGTTTTGGTTATTCTTATTCGTGACTTTGTTTTGTCTACCTAAATGTTTACTGTGAGCGATTTGTAGTGCCAAATTTCCCTCGGGATGATTAAAGTATTTCTATTCTATTCTATTCTACTTGGCTAGAAATGTAGACTAAGCTACTAACTAGCAAACTACCAAAATCTGTGTTTTTATTTAGCTAGACCTCCCGGAGTATGGCACTGATCTTGTTAGCATGTTCCATTCACTTACATTATGTTAGCAATAGCTTTGCAGGTTGTTTCCATCCTGACACTGCATACTACAGTGACTAAATCCCAGTGTGGTCCGGGGGCAGTTATCTCCCCTACAGACTAATAGTTAAGGTTAGGATTTGGGGAGGGAAAGTTGATTCTAGACCAGAGGGGTAACTTCACCCTGCAGAGTCAGAGACTGCCCCCTAGCGGCACAAAAATCAACATTACAGTGTGATGAACTGACAAAAGAATGGACACAAAGAGATAGATCCATAATCGTCTACACAACCCCCTCACTTAAAGGGGTAGAGGACAATAGCCAATTTCAAAGGGAAATAAGAGCAGATGTGCTGTAGGCAGGGTCCTGTATCATAGATATGATTTTTGAATGATGAAATCCAGCTTCTGAAACCGCTACAATTCACACCTCAGCAATGCCAAAATGACCAGAAATTATTCATGATAATGAAAAAAAAGAATTCTGCCATAAAAATATGAGAAGTGGTTGCTGATAAGTAGTATAATGTGAGAACGTTTCAGTAACCAACATAGCCCTAATACTAAGCAATTACTGTCCGAAATCTATGCTGGGCGCAGATGTCCAACTTATCACAGAAGTTCTCAGGGAAATCCCCCCTTTGGCTGCTGTGGTTGTCAATCACACCCATGTGAGAAGCAAGAGAAGAGAAACACAGAGGACAAAAGCAATGCACAACGGAATCAATAAGGTATTACTATTTTAAAAGCGAATTATGCAACAATGTTTTAATATATTATGTTCTCAGACATCTACCACAAGACTGAACATTCAGTAAAAGGAAAACTCCAACATTTTGGGAAATTAGCTTATTTAACATCTTCCCTGGAGTTAGACAAGAAGATACATACCTTTTTTGTCTCTCTGCATTCATTAGGCTTAGGGAACGCCCGCACCGTTAGCGTAGCTTAGCTTCATCACTGGAAGTGGGTCAGACTTTTACCCTGAAGTTCCCTACAGTTAGGGTTGTCTTAAATACTTCGAAGCTTTGTTCGATGGCACGAGCTTCGAACATTAAAAAAAAAATCTTTTTGCCTCCAAAATCTTGTGCCTCCATTCCAATGAAACGAAAGTAAGCAGCGCCTCGACTCCGCCTCTCTACAACAAGCATGTGGAGATTATCTGTGTTGAAAACAACAAGGACATGTGCAGCAGACATGTCGACGAAGAAGTCATCAGACGTGTGGTTACACTTTAAAATATGCAAAGACAATGCCCAAAAAGCAGAGTGCCAGATATGCCAGAAGAAAATGGCATATCACAACTCTACAACAACTTTGTCAAATCACCTAAAAAACGTAAGTATCGTTGTACATGACGGCGACGCCACACAAAACATTAATAAGCTTACTATGCTACTATGACTAATGTGTTACCAAGTTGGCTAATTTAATTGTAATCATCTGCTTTTGTAGGTGCATTGTCTGATATAATTATAAATTAAATACAATATTGTATTTACAATCAGCCCATGTTCATTCAGCCACTGAAACAGCTGTCGGAGGTGCAAACAATGCTCTTCAGCACATGTGCTGGCCACCAGGATGTCGTCTAAATACACAAACAAAAATGACAACCCTCGCAGCACAGAGTCGATTAACCGCTGGAAGGTCTGCGCTGCCCCCTTGAGTCCGAAAGGCATCCTTAAAAACTCGAAAAGTCCAAACAGGGTAATAACGGCGTCCACTGTGACACCTCGCAGATGGAATTGAGCCTCGACATGTTGGAACCATGGGTCCGGGTCGTGCTGCCAAAACTCCGGCAGCTTGACAGACATCGCAGCTGCCACCGCAGCGGGGCGAACAGCGTTTTCGTCGTTATCACTCATAATAATAATAATAATTCAACGATCAGGGTCACCAATGTGGGAAGTTGAAGGAAGAGGCGATACAATAATGCGCATGACGGGTCCTTCAGTTACTTCCTACTTTATTCATTCACAGAATCACCGCTGTACACACACCTACCACTCCCCTATATCTCCTCCCCTGTGACCCTTCAACTCTGGAGTGAGAGACTCCCTTAATGTGACACCACAATATAATTGTTTGCTTGATAGACGAAGGTTGCAACATAATTATGTAATGTCATGTCGTTGGCTGTGAGAGCAGCCCCACTGCACCCAGGCAGCGCAGCCGAGTGAAACCTTGTCGAAAGGGGCTACTTAACACTTTGATCGCCATGGTTAAATTCATAATTTACCATCCCTCGCCATCTCTATTTGTCTATGGAGAAGTTCCCCTTCTTTGCAGGGCTATAACTTTTTAAATTGTATTGCTAAATTGACATTATTATGGCCCATTCAATGTCCTATATCTATTGTTCAGGGTGTAGCAACGTTATACTTTTTCATTCACATATTCATACTAAAATACGGTCTAAAGTATAAGTATGTTTTTATCGTTTTCTGCAGCTTTCTCCAGAACTTGATTTATAGCCCTAAATGCATTATATTGATGATCAAATACAGTTTGGTAGGAATCTGTGCGAGATAAAAAATTTCAACTGGATGTGCTTCTAGGAGTTACTACGTATGATCTGATGTTGACCGGATGGGCGGGGGGTCGTTTATAATTCCGTGGGCAACGTTATATCATTCATCTAGTGTGGGTGATATGATCATCAGAGCAGTTAGTAAAGAACACGTTGGAAAATAACGCTGGATCTTACCGTATCTTCCTCGTGCCGTTGGGCGATGAGCGTGGAGCAGAGATATTCATATTATGGGATGTAGAAATACCCGATCCATTTCCAGGTTGTATAATAGTATATACGTCCAAATCATGTTGTTTGTCGAGTTATTTGCAACCGATCGACATCCATTGTGTCAAGATGGAGTCCTGCTAATGATAGCGAGTGCCCGGATGAAATATGGGTGAGCACCACTTCATCCACATGACTTCCTGTTGGGCGATCTGCCGATCGGCCACCAGATTGCGCTCTTGAACCGTTAGAGAGTTGAGTGGAGCTCAGCAGTATATCTCAGGTCCCCGGGGGAGAAATATGATTTCGATCACAGATTTTTGAAATATTGATATCAAAGGCGTGTTACGGCGTCTTCGGCAGAATGAGCATGGCGGGGAATGACGAGTTACGGTGTTTCCGGCGATTAAAGTGTTAATTAATTAATCAATCCAATCCACTTTATTTATAGAGCACATTTAAAAACAACAAAGTTTACCAAAGTGCTGTACAAGTCCCACAACATAAGATACAAAATATATATATATATATATATAATACATTTATTTTTATTTTGTCTCGATGCTTCAAATCGAAGCTCGGCCCCGAAGCTTCGATTGCCAAAAAAAGCTTTGAAGGTCAGCCCACGAAATACACTCCAAATACAACTCCAAAACGTTCCTGTAAACATGTTGTGACCTGTGTATTTACCACGTGGAGAAATAAAAAATAGTTGAATTCGACATTTACGTTTTCTAAGCAAATATACTCGGAACTATTTTTTGCCTAACCACTCCTCTGGGCTCAGTGATTTCACGCAACACAGCATAGGCGGCGGGTGTGTAAGGCTGGGGCAGGCTGTGCCTTCCCAGACCAGTCGACACATTATTTTTATAAATTTAGCCTTTATTTTTTCCCCTGTGCAGGCCATGTGAGCGGATCGGAGCGTGAGCAGCGCGGGGCGCGGAGCGGGCGGTTTTGACGTGAGCGAGGAGTGGGTTTTAAAATGAGTCGGCGCGACGTCCGGAGCGAGAGTTCTCCTCCGCTCCAATCCACTCCAGGCCGCTCACAGTGGTTTAACACTGTTGATGTAATATATACATGCAGTACAATGCCAAAGCAACAGATGGCGATGTACAAACATGAAGGCCATTTTCAACCAATGAGAAGGGTTCAGGCTTCGTCACTGTAGAGACGCCCACCATAGATATCTATGACGCCCACACTCACTCCTGTTAGAAAAAGTATCGACGCCATTGTTGTTGACGTTAGCTTACATGCTAACGTTAATGGCAGCGACCATAGCATTGTGGCTCGGCTAGCCTATCATCGCTTAATAGAACTAGTGAATGGATAAACAACGTTATTTAACATTGCAGAATGGCTACAATTACAATGCGGCTCAATACAAACAATTGTTAGGGGGCCCAGGGGGTGTAGACTGTTGTAGTTTGAGCTCATTTACACCATGCTCCAAAAAAGAAAAAGAAAAACTGCCGAGCGATCTGGCGCGGGGAGCGGGGAGCGCTCGATTCAAGGTGAGTGGGGAGCGAGCGGAGAGCGACTTGGGGGCGGGGTCAACATGAGCGATTAGCGGAGCGGACCAAGCTTTAAAGAGCGAAGAGCGGATTTCTCGGCCGCGCCGATCCGCTCACGTGGCCTGCCCCTGTGTACCTGTGTGTGTGTGGGGGGGCTGGGGTCGGCCGACCGTCAATGGATAGGTGTGGTGACACTTAACATTCCAGACGGCCTGAATACACTGAAGACTCTGGCAGGAGCACTCATTCAAGGGTACTATGACTATGCTTGCACCTCATGGTACCAAAGCACCTCAAAGGCACTAAAGTAGAGAATAGGCTGGTTTTCAACACAGTTAAATTTTTCAGGAACACTGTCTTTTCATCTCAACCTGTTTTCTTATACAAACAAATTGTCAGATGCAGTCAGGTTCATTCTTATTTTACTAGGTCAGCTGATGATGGACAGATTATGTTACCACGTCCAAAATCAAATGCTTTAAAGAGGACTGTTGTTTATCGTGCCATCAATCATTGGAATAACTGCCCACTGAACATAAGTAAATTGAATAGTAAAGTGTCTTTCAAATACCACCTGAGAATGCACTACTTAAATATGTGAGCAAAATATTCTGATTCTAACGATGTCTACAATGTTTTACTGTTTTTAGATTATCATTGTTAATTGTGATTGTCATATGTATCTCATGTTGTTATGTTTTGTGTTTTCTGTTGTCTTTCTGTGTGGACCCCAGGAAGACTAGCTCGCCACTTAGGTGACAGCTAATGGGGATCCTTTTAAACAATAAACAACAACAATAAACCTCAAAGGCACTAAAAACCAAATTACAAATATCACAAAACAAACTGGTCAGACTACTGCTTGACCTGACTCCTAGAACCCACCTCACCCCTGCCCACTTTGACAACCTAGGATGGCTTGGAGTAGACGACAGAGTACAGCAACTTGCAATGGGCCTGGTCTACAAGATACACTACACGACCAAGGTACCCATGTACATGTCAAAATACTTCCCAAAGGTCAGTGAATACCACGACCACAACACCAGAGGGAGCTCCACAAATCATGTTAAACCCAGATTCGGCTCTAACAAGGGACTAAACGTTTTGCAATTATGCCACATCAATGTGGAACGCCCTACCCAAAGCAATCACAAACTACTGTATTTGCAAATCTGGTACGTCATAAATGTATAGATGTAGCAGTACTGTCTATCTGTATGTTGTGTGTCATATGTTATGATGAATTGAAAATGGGGGACCCTGATGTAAACAAGACGAAAGTCTTTCTCTGGTCTGCATCCCCTTAACAATTGTATGTATTGAGTGTGTGTGTCTCTGACAAGAACAAGTTACAGGTTGAAAAAACCCTCAGCTCGGAACTAGGCAAAATCTGCATATGGCTCGCCGACAACAAACTATCATTACACATGGGCAAAACAGAGTCCATTCTCTTCGGTTCAAATAACAAACTCAGCAAGACCGACGGCTTCTCAGTAACAGTGGGTGACAATATTGTCACAAGGAAAGATGAAATTACCTACCTGGGTTCCATCCTAGAGGCTAATCTTTCCTGTGACAAAATGGCATCCAATGTAATAAAAAAAGTCAATCAACGAACTCGATTCTTGTACCGGATCTCCTCCCTGGTAAACAAGAATACCCTGAAGACTCTGGCAGGAGCACTCATTCAAGGGTACTACGACTATGCTTGCACCTCATGGTACCAAAGCACCTCAAAGGCACTAAAAACCAAATTACAAACATCTCAAAACAAACTAG
Organism: Notolepis coatsorum; assembly: GCF_963971535.1. Classification (NCBI taxonomy): domain Eukaryota; kingdom Metazoa; phylum Chordata; class Actinopteri; order Aulopiformes; family Paralepididae; genus Notolepis; species Notolepis coatsorum. Next base: position 44,471,217 of record NC_140171.1, read on the forward strand.
TCAGACTACTGCTTGACCTGACTCCTAGAACCCACCTCACCCCTGCACACTTTGCCAACCTAAGATGGCTTAGAGTAGACGACAGAGTACAGCAACTTGCAATGGGCCTGGTCTACAAGATACACTATACGACCAAGGTACCCATGTACATGTCAAAATACTTCCCAAAGGTCAGTGAATACCACGATCACAACACCAGAGGGAGCTCCACAAATCATGTAAAACCCAGATTCGGCTCAAACAAGGGACTAAACACGTTTCGCAATTATGCCACAACAATGTGGAACGCCCTACCCAAAGCTGTAAAGGAATGTGAATCACTACCCACCTTCAAAAACACTCTCAAAGAACACCTACGGGAGACTGCAATTCAAAACTGGCCCCTACAAATGTCCTAACCCAGTTGTAAAATAAAGACCAAGCATGGCTTTGTCAGTATTTCAATGTACAGCCCCACCCAACCCCACCCCACCTACCCAACCTCCTCCAATGAACAGTTTCTATGTCAAATGTAGGTCAGTATTCCAATGTACAGTGTGTGTCCCCCCCTCCAATGTACAGCCCCACCCCACCTACCCAACCTCCCCCAATGCACAGTTTCTATGTCAAATGTATATACACTCTTTTTCTGGATTTTTTTAGTATCACAAACAGTACTGTATTTGAAAATCTGGTATGTCATAAATGTATAGATGTAGCAGTACTGTCTATCTGTATGTCGTGTGTGTCATATGATGAATTGAAAATGGAGGACCCTGATGGAAACAAGACGAAAGTCTTTCTCAGGTCTGCATCCTCTTAACAATTGTATGTATTGAGCTGTACTGTACTGTACCCATTCTGCAATCTGTTAATAAACTTTTCAATCAATCAATCAATCATGTGTGGGGGGCTGGGGTCGGCCGACCGTCAATGGTTAGGTGGACACTTAACATTCCAGACGGCCCTGCAGGCAGGAGCCCCCACCCACCCCCACTTCAAAACATGGTTAAGAAATAACTTCTCAACAACATCCCTGCAGAACTCTAACACCATATGCTTGCCTGTACCTAATATGTAGAATTATTGTTTGTTTGTACATTGTCTGTACATGTCTGATGTAAATATTTAGCATTTATATATAAATAATATATGTGGGCATAATGCAGAATTAGGCAGCCTGTGTGTGTGTGTGGGTGACAATGGGTAGGTGTGGTGACACAGTTAACATTCCAGACTGCATCCAGTACTGTACCAATCACGTCGCACGCACCCGTTTGTATAAACATCTGAATTCGAATGCACCCGCCAGTTGGTTCCCGTAGGCACAGCAACATGTGAACGATCTTTCTCAGCAATGCGACGCATCCGGAACTGGCTAAGAACCACCATGGGCCAGGAGAGACTGTCAACTCTGAGTCTGCTTCACATTGAAAGTGATCTGACACGCACACTTGAAGCAGAAGAGATCATTGCTGCCTACGATGCCAAGACAAAACGTCGCATATTGCTGCATTAAGGTAAGACTGATTGATTGAAATCATATTGAATGCCTTAATTTGAACACATAATTTGCACTACAGTATATCTCACGAAAGGGGATAGGCTTGCTGTAGTCTAGTTGTGTGTATAAATTCAGGACCATGGACAGTAATTAATTTGTGTCACCGCTCCCCCCCCCCCATTCTCGCCCCATTACAGCAACACAGACGAAAGACGAGAAGAGAGACAGTCAGACTGGCGAAGAGAATGCGCAACCCGTTACTGATTTAATTTGCAAATAAAATGTGCAATATTGACTGCAACTACTGATATTATTAGTATTTCATAATAACCTACATGTCTGGTCTTAAAGGAAGGAGGAAAGTAAAAGTCACTTTAAGCAAGGAACAGATGTGGTTCATCTTGGAAAGTTTATTTAGATAAGTATAATGACGGAGTTAAAATTATATATTGTATAATAGTGTATATAGGAACCAGTGCCTTCTCAGGAATTTAGCATGTCTATGACCACCCGCATTTCACATGACATTTCCCTGAATAAACCTCTTGATTCTCTAATAAATGTCCTTGAATTTGAAACAAACCTTGTTGTGTTGTTATTATATATCCTTTCTAATACTATTGCAATTGTATAGTTAGTTCATATTTCATGATCAGTGAACCGTTAATCATATTGGATGCCTTCATTTGAACAATTAATTTGCACTATATATAAATGAGTGGGGCTCGCTGTAGTATAGCCTAGTAGTGTGTGTGTGTATATGAAATCAGAACCTGGACAGTTTGCGTGCAACCAAAAATAAAAGGTCAAAATTACGGTATTTTTCCAAGGCATAAACAAAGTAATTTAGAAGCTGCACCGGGCTGGCCCTGGGCATAACTACCGATCACCTGAGGCTGTATGTTGTTTTATCTTGGCAAACAAGGGCTTGCTCTAAGAGGACATGATGAGAGTCCGAGTTCATCAAATCGTGGAAACTTTTTAGAGCTACTGTATGTATATTGTTTTCAAAGCATGATGAGATCTAAATTACGAAAAATGTTCACTTCATTGCAACTTGTGATTCAAGTTGTGAACAGTCTTTCTCACCAAGACGAAACGTCGCATTTATCTGCATTAAGGTAAGACAATGGTTAATATATTATTGGATGCCTTCATTTGAACACTTAATTTGCACTATATATAAATGAGTGGGGCTCGCTGTAGTATAGTCTAGTAGTGTGTGTGTGTATATGAAATCAGAACCTGACAGTTTGCGTGCAACCAAAAATAAAAGGTCAAATTTTTCGCGCTGCGCTCGCGGGGGGGCGTTCCCTTTACAGCCTACCAGTGTCGGCGTCAGAACGAATGTATCAGGGGGGCATATGGTAATTTTGGGGGGGCATAAAATATACGCTTCAGAAAACGCATTTCCCGCAAACCAACACGCATTTCAAAACATGAGCGCACTGCAGGCATAAGAGATAAGACAGTCTCTCTCTCTCTCTCTCTCTCTCTCTCTATTTCTCTCTCGCACGTCACGTCACACGTCACGTCACAAACACACTGGCGTCTTGCGCACACACACAAAGTGAAAGATCACGTATTTCGTTTTCGTATTATTATACACCTGGCTGAGAATCTTTGACGAGTCCAAACCAGCATTATTTTAGCTCAGCTAAGACTGTCTGTCAATGTCCGTGCATCACCTGCGTCAGCTGTCACTATGGTTACCAGGCGCTCTGTCACTTCAAATGACTGGTCTACAAAACGAATGACAACAGATATATTTTCACATCCTGTGGGATCGCGTGTTCCGTCCACTTTTAATGTGTAATGCGAGTCGCCTACTTCTTCCACTATAGCCTCAGTCACCACACTGCTAAGTGTACTTATAAGTTCATTTTGCATGTCATGACAAGTGTATGTGGCGTTTCGAGGGATAGTTTTCACTATGTCAGCCAATTCTGGGTCCTTTTTAATTGTGTAGTCCAATAAGGACAGGAAAAGACCACTTCCCCCCTCATGTCACCAAAAGCATCTAGGTTTCCACGTAAAGGCAACTGGTTTTCTACCAGAAACCCGACAACATCCACGAGAGCCGAGAAGTAGTACCTGTTCCTTCGTAGCTGGTCTGTGTTGACAAGTGTCGAAATCTCCTTGCCGGTATTGCCGTGAAGAAGCCTTAGGTGCGCCTGCCCCAGCCAACCATTTTCGTATATCCATTTTATTTGTATGTCCGTCTCCAAGAAGTGATTATTATATTTTACCTGAGTCTGACTCTATCTTTGACTTTCGCGCTCACTGACCTCACTCAAGTCACGCCCTACCCATATCAAAATCAATTCAAATGCAGTCACGCCCTACCCGTCAACTCAACGTGACCAATAATAACGCGTGCGTGAGCCGTGGCGTGAGATCAAACATACACTTCCTTTAAGACTTTTTTTGTTTAATTTCGTTTAATAATAGGCTAAATAGCCTATTTATAAAGGAAAACATCTGACTTTTACTATAATAAAAAAAATTAATGTTTAATTATTTAATTTTTTTATAATAATTGACCATGCCGGTTGGAGGGGCACAGTGCCCCATCTGGGGGGGCATGGCCCGCGAATGCCCCCCCATGGCGCCGACACTGCAGCCTACCCTGACCTAAAGCCCACCCGCCGCCTATGCAACACAGTGCTACTTTCTAACGCTAACGCCAGTGTTTGTTTACATTTTCATTTCATTCAAAGGATCCGAACCGATTGAAGTTTATGGATACCATGACTGTGGTAAGTTTGAAGGGGCTAGCGTTACACAATAAATGAGTTATAATAATACCACGAGTGTGGATTCACTCGCCCAAACCCTGTAGCCGTGCATCGCAGTCATGAAAGGGGCTAACTAGGTCGATAGTCCAGCAACGTTGTGACTGTCCTATTCATCAATCTCACAATATTCGCTAATGTTAGACAGATGGAATACAGCCTTCCATCTAAAAACATAAATGAAAACTTACCACAGTCATGGTATCCATAAATTTCAATCGGTTCGGATCCTTTGAATGAAATGAAAATGTAAACAAACACTGGCGTTAGCGTTAGAAAGTAGCACTGCGTTGCGTGAAATCACTGAGCACAGAGAGGAGTGGTTAGGCATATTTGCTTAGAAAACGTAAATGTCGAATTCAATTATTTTGTATTTCTCCACGTGGTAAATACACAGGTCACAACATGTTTACAGGAACGTTTTGGAGTTGTATTTGGAGTGTATTTCGTGACTGTAGGGAACTTCAGGGTAAAAGTCTGACCCACTTCCAGTGATGAAGCTAAGCTACGTTAACGGTGCGGGCGTTCCCTAAGCCTAATGCATGCAGAGAGACAAAAAAGGTATGTATCTTCTTGTCTAACTCCAGGGAAGATGTTAAATAAGCTAATTTCCCAAAATGTTGGAGTTTTCCTTTAAGGAATGTTTTGTGTGCATTTTACCACAATTGTGGATACCTGCCCTCTTTGCTACTTAACCAAACTTACCTACAGCCACTTGACTTTAATGACAGCAAATCCTAGCCCTACAATGATTGCTTCCTTGTCTGCAACAGTGTTGTTAAGTGACAGCAGAGGGAAGAAATAAGTGGACCACACAATGTATCATGAAACAAGGACACTGTCATAGATGCAAACTATTGTTGCATAGAATAAACTGGTCTTACATAAAGTGCCATACCTTTTAGCCACCACTAGGAGCAGAGCAGCTAAATGTGAGTGCGCAAGAGTGAGGTAGTGACATTGCCAATCCAGAGCTGCCAACTCTCAAGCATTGGGTGTGAGACATGGTGAGATTCATGCAAATGTCTCACACCACACCTTCATTTCTCACTCAGTCAAATATTTTTTTATTACATTATTATAATAGAGGATAAAAGATATACATTATTTGTTTATTTATTTTACATGTGATCTACATTCTGTATATTAAATATCCCCCTGGTTCAGCACGCAGCATTTGATTTTGAACGAACATAGCCAAGCCATTAGGCTACTTTGACGGAAATTTGCAGCCTGCTTTGAAAACGGCCTCCACTAGTGCTCTACATCGGAGGCGTCGACTTTGAGAAACATCTGACGGGTATTAGCCTATTAACATTATTACTACTACAGTACATGATAGTTAATGTAGTTTAGAGTAGGTAACGTTAGGTAACTTGCCTGATTCGCCTATGGAAGATTTGCAAATTCATGCAGTGGTGATCCATTAACTCATTCCCCGCCAACAACGAGTTTACTCGTTATTGGGCACCATGCGTTGAACGCCAACAAGTATTTTGTTTCGTTATTTGGTCATTTTTTCTTTTATTCGATATTTTGATTCATTATTCATCCACTGACCTCGGTGTTGCCAAAGTGCAATACCGGCCGCATCCTGCTAGATGGCAGTGTCGCCCACCCTTTGAAACCTTATATCTCACCCTGTGTTACACTTAAATCCCTTTGGGCGCTAAATTTAGACGGAGCCGAGTAAATTGCTTTATCTGACCACTTCAAAACGCATCTGGCACACTTGATCCATAAGTTGTGCCAAATTGTTGTACCAGATGGACACCAATGCTGGAAATCGTGATCAGACAATTGGAATATTCTTTTTGGAATAGCCCTGATCAAAGGTAAGGACTATCTGACATCAATTTCAGCTTGATCCAACAATGTTTTCATATCGATCCAGCGTGTGTAGTTTTCAAAACGAATGCTGTTACTGGCAATCAAAGCATCAGAAACGACCCCCCCCCCTTTCATGCATTCATGATGAAACAATACCTATTATATACATTTGATTTGGAAATAGTAGCGTGTCCAGGGATGAAACGCCAATGCTTTTAGTAGAATTCATGTAGCGCCCTATAACTCAGCTTTCCAGGAATTAGCCCGGATCACTCCGAAACTATACTTATATTCACCATGGGATAACGCGTGAACGTATACATGAAAAAAATTATTCTTTTTTGCATCTTGGACAGAAGATAGTTACTGTCAAATTATCATAGTATTGTATCCATAGCTATAATATAGAATATAGATATAGCTCTACAAACAAGGTGACGCACCCCTATCTTTAAAGCGTGGCCTAGGAAGGCTTGGCTCAATGAGGCAACCTAACGTTACCTGCTACAATTAGACTGACATTGTCTGATGTATCGAGCTGGCTATGAGCTCATTTTACTTCATAGTTAAACAACATTTCTACAAATACAAGAGACTCGGAGTGGGATTCACCTTTAACACTTTGATTGCCCATAACGAGATTTCTCTGGTTATCAGCCCGCAGGTTGAATGCCCATCACGAGAATATTCGTTTTTTTTTAATTTATTAGCGATCTGAATTCATATTTCATCAACCGAGTCTACCGTTGGTAAGCCTGCCCCACCAGGCGCTCGGATGTGAAAAAGCGCCCCCTATCGTCTCCCAGATGGTAATGCACCCTTTTGGATTGGACTCAATGAAAATTGATGAGAAAAAAAAATCTGGAATCCACATTTTACTTCTCACGCATGTAACCGGAGCCGATCAGATTCATTCTGGACCCTCAGGACAGCGTGTAATATGTATTTACAGTACGTAGCATTGGATCAATAAAAAAGGATCGATTTTCGGAATGGCGATCAGGAATTGGAATAATCCATTTGGATACCATCTGATCTCAGGTAAGGAATCTATTTGACCAGTCTTAGGATAATCAGACCTTTTTTCACGGAGATATAAGCTTTCCCCCTATATGTGATATGGCTATTTTGACTGTGCGAGTGATCAGGAAATAAGAGAATCGATTTACAGCTTGCGGCACCAGCGTGCATACGTACACATATACTATCTATAATCTAGCGTTTATTTGAAAACGATTCATAAATAGGCAGAAAAATGACAACGTTCTTGAATATTACAGTACATCAGCGTTTATCAGGGATTTTTTTATTTATTTTTTTTAACGAGGGCTTTTCAAAATGCTATAAAACGGAAATGAACCGATAAAAAACAATCCGCTTCGACAATGTTGACTGGAAAATGAGTCATTGATGGGCGACGGGCAGATTAGACACATATTTAAAACATAGATTAGGCGATATTAACGTTAACATTGAAGCGGATGGTGGGCATTCAAGCACTAAATGTGCGCCCCCTGCTGGGCATTCAAAGTGTTAATGGCATACTAAGTATGTTTTACTCACTAGATGCCACTAGAGCACCACCAACATTTTTGTTTATATAGCAAACCTGACATTGTTCAGAACACACTGTCAAACTAGGCGTTGCAGATCAAATATGACTCAAGATCTAGCAATATCATATCAAACTTACCACAAATCTATTTTAGGTAGAAAAAGAAAGCAAACAAGCCGCCATTTTCTTTTTGAAAACGGAAGTGGAGAACCATGGACTGCCCACTAGTAGTGTGTTTATCCAATCAGGTGCATTCCATGTGGGGAAATGGCAAGTAGGGAGGGGATACATGCACGTAATGTGCACATAAAATGCACTCGCTGCCCAAAGGTTGATGCCCAGGAATATCGTGAGCACAGCAAAATAAGAAAACACAGGCAGAGTTAAGGATCTCTGTAGATAAAGCCACCACCACACACTTCTAGTGGGCCATAAGTGATGCTTGAGAGGGATCATTAGGTTTATATGAGTCTATTAGGCCTGTCCCCGACTAAGGATTTGTATAGTTGACTTTGATTGGCCAAAATGTTCAGATTGTCGACTGGAAGTCAAGATTATAATTTTTTTTATCTTTCCATTTGGGCTGTGGCCTGTGGGGGTGCTTAATATCTGAAGGAGTCGACTGAAGGCTTCTTGGCAATTGGTCCACTGATGGATACATTTACATTTGGCTGACGCTTTTATCCAAAGCGACTTACAAGTTCTGTACGACAAGTCATCAGGAAGGGCACAACTCTATCAGCTGAACAACAATGTTCATCAAAGTGTTGAGTGCTACAGTGTAGGTCAGTCTATTAGGACAAGTACATGACAGTAAGGTTAGTTAGGGTTAGATTTATTTCCATTTTTATTATTATTATTATTTTAAAATGTCAGATAATGGTTGAAGAAGTGCGTCTTTAGTCGACGGCGAAAGATTGGACAGGTTTCGGCTGTCCTAACTGGGGTGGGTAGTTCATTCCACCATTGTGGGGCAAGGATTGAGAAAAGGCAGGTTCTCCTTGATGATTCTCCCGGAGCTTGGATAGGAGTGGGTCTGAGACGGCCAGAAGATGCAGAGCGTAGGGGTCTTGAGGGTGTGTAGCTACTAGAGACCATTGACCGGAGGTAGGCGGGAGCGGTTCCCTTTGCCTTGAAGCGGATTCGTGCAGCAATGGGGAGCCAGTGCAGGTCCCTAATAGTGGGGTGACATGGGCCGACATCGGTAGGTTTGAGATCAGGTGGGCCGCTGCATTCTGAATGAGTTGAAGAGGCTTGGTGGCAGTGGCCGGGAGGCCAGCAAGCAGTGCGTTGCAGTAGTCAAGGCGGGAGATGACTGTTGATTGGACGAGGATTTGGGTGGCTTCTTTTGTCAGGAAGGGGCGGATCCTTCTGACGTTGCTCAGGAGGAATATGCAGGTTCTGGTTGTCGCTGCGATGTGAGCGGAGAAGTTCAACTGGTCGTCGAGGACAACACCAAGGTTCTTGGCGGTCGTGGACGCGGTCACAGCTGCATTCTCGACTGTGATGGAAAGGTCGGTCAGGGGGGAGGATTTGGCCGGCAAGTGGAGCAATTCTGTTTTGCTTAGGTTCAGTTTGAGGTGGTTGGTCGTCATCCAGGCGGAGATGTCGGACAGACAGGCCGAGATCCGCTCAGAGACGCGGATATATATATTTTTTTTATCCCCTTTTCTCCTATTTTCTATTTTTCTCCCATCCCAATTTTGTATCATCCAATTCAACCCTCCCCTGTCTCGAACGCTGTTTCTTGCCTCCCACAAGCCGGCTGCAATGTGGACTAAGTCATACATGGCACGAGTCCCCTCCGATACTCGAGGTAACAGCAGTCGCATCTTTTCACCTGCGCGGCGCGATCTTTCAGCGTCAGGGGTCTGCGATTTGGAGGGGCGCCGCCCCCATCGCTTCCTGATTCTACTGCGCAGGCGCACCAACCGACCTGTAGGAGTCGCTGTCCACAACGCCCGATCCCCTTAGCTTAGCTTGTAAACTATTTTGATGCCTCAAAATGATGTTTTGGTTTGATAAAATGCTTGTTATGATACAATCATTCTAAGAATTATGTGTGTAATACATTTGTTTAGTACACTAATTGCAACAAATCTGAAACTGCATAGTGCACTTTTAAATTAGTATCTTTGTGAGGTTACTGTTATAATTTACATTACATTGAAAAGATATAAAGATATATTTTTTTAAGCTGGATTTTCTAATACAGAAGAGGTATTATTTAGAACATTACTTCATATTTTTCTTGTTATTTATTTTGTCCAGTAAGACTTGAAAATATATATTATTTTGTCATAGGTTGATTGTTATTTTCTTGAGATTTGTCAGATAGATTACTTTAGGCATAATACAGCATGTTGAGTAACTTTGGTTATAGAGAGATATTATTTTGTTATATAAAATAATATAAACAATAATTTTATATCCATACAGAGCAGGCATACTTTAAATATATTATAATGATAAGGCATCTTTGAGTAAACTTTGAGTATCATTAAGTATCTTGAGGCTGAAGGCAGTGTCCTCTTTAAAAAAAAAATCACAATATGGTCACCCTTGAAGTCGCATGATAATTCACTTAATAAAATAATGACGAGTCAGCCTCCTAAAAAGACAAAAGTTAGTGACACGACTCACACCACCGCCGCCAAAGTAAGGACTTTGCTCTGTATCGTCAATCAATGGTCAAATAAATATTTGATTAAGGAATATAATATGCCTTTTTGTATTATTTCTCGGTGTATCAGCAAAATTTGTATATTTTTATGTTAGACATTGAGGGAAATTAAGATTCTCAGATTTTTTACAAACCGCCGCTTATCAACTAACCGGTTAATCGGCAGGTGATGTATGTTGCTCAGTAGTTGCTGATGTCTGCTCAGGAGGTTTGAGTGTTTGCTCAGACCGAAAAAAAATTAGAGGGAACATTGTCCCTCTCCATGACACTTGGTAGGAGCGGTCATTGAGGTATGATGTCAGCCATGTCAGCGCAGAGCCAGCCACTCCCATTCCTGCGAGGGCCGCGAAGAGGATCTGATGGTTGACTGTGTCGAAGGCTGCAGATAGATCTAGGAGAATCAGGACAGAGGAGAGGCCTTTTGCTAAGTGAAGTGCCTCTGTGACCACAATGAGGGCCGTTTCTGTGGAGTGGACAGTCCGGAAGCCTGACTGATTAGGGTCTAGGAGGTCATTCTGTAAGATATAAGCAGTAAGTTGGTTGGATACAGCACGTTCAAGTGTTTTAGAAAGGAAGGAGAGAAGAGAGACAGGACGATAGTTGCCTATGACGGTGGGGTTCAGGGTTGGATTTTTGGATACATATATGATGAATTGAAAATGGGGGACCCTGCTGTAAACAAGACGAAAGTCTTTCTCTGGTCTGCATCCAATTGTGTGTATTGAGCTGTACTGTATTGTACCCATTCTGCAATCTGTTAATAAAGTTTTCAATCAATCAATCAAAACATCTTGATAATTGTCTACTCTAGTGTGTTCATTAGACGAGTGAAATCCACTTTCAGTGCCTCTGTGCCTGTTTTCTTAGGCAGTTAGCGTCGCTGGTATGCGCGCCATTAGTGTTAGCCACGCTTCTAGGTCTCTTTGCGTTTGGAAAAAATTATCCTAAAAAATATAAATATATAATAAATAAATAAAAAGGACTAAGAGGTTGGCAGTCGACTACGGCTCCTTTTGATCAATAGTAGACTATTCGACTAGTCGAGGTCAGCTCTAGAGTCTATAGATTGTTTTCTAGGATAATTCTACTCTGTATACCTTTAAATAAACAAAGATGCCACCACAAAAACATTAGCACAAGAAGCGACAGCGGTGTGGCGATACCACAGAAGGTGACTCCCTAACTAGCAGGCTTAAATATGAGGCAACTAATAATGTATTCAGTTGCTCCACTCCACTAATTCTGTCCTACTAAAACCTGATAAAACATGCATAATTGGAGGTTGGAAGTGCCTGCCCTGTAAATGGTAAATGGCTGCATTTATATAGCGTTTTTATCCAATGCGCTTTACAATTTGTTCCTCACATTTTACCCATTCACTCACATTCACACACCGATGGCAGAGGCAACCATGCAAGGTGCCAACCTGCTCATCAGGAGCAATTATGGGTTAAGTGTCTTGCTCAAGGACTCTTCAACATGCTGCCCGGGAGCAGTGGGAATCAAACCGGAAACCTCCGGATTACCAGACGACTGCTCTACCTCCCGAGCCACTCAGGGTGCGAACCATGGGTAAGCTGGGTGAGCCATTGGCTCCCCTAGATCAGACATCAACTCCCCTGAAAACATGATTTGTGAATTTTTGGGGGGTCTCTAAATTACAATTTTTGCCATGCATTTAAAAAATTTCTGTAATTTTCTGTATCATCATCGTGTATAATAATAAACTTAGGCTATTTTGATGTATGATTAATGATTTGCGCACTAATTCACACACCGTAATATGGCAACATGCATGCTATTCTTGCAATTACCATTCGGAGCGCGGCGGCGCTGCAGCCTGCAGGCACGCACGGCACAAATCAAACTTGACCCACGTTGTAACCTGTGACTTGACAGTGATAGTTTGACAGGTAAATAAGGTAATCACTCAGGAATGGATAATGTCAAAACGAAAAATGCAACAAGTAAGCCTTTTAACCAATTTTGGTTTCACGAAGAAGGTAGCAGCCAATCGACTTGACAGAGCAGCAGGAGGCGGGATCATCTACAGGTGACACCGTTACACCTGCTGCTGGCGCTGCTGCGGTGGGAACGAAAGAGAAATAATGAGCCCCCGGCTCCCCCGAAGACCATGCTATGGTTCTGTCGTGGAATATATTATCATGTCCTTATAGATCTGTGTTGAGATATCATGTTATACAGCGTGACTTTCAGTGTGACCAGCTTGACTGGTTAATGTGTGTATGTCTCTTTAAGAAGACTCCGACATCTCCCCAGCCATAACTTCTTTGTTGTTGCTTCCAGTGACTGAGAACCATTTTTGTTTACCTTCATCATCATATCTGATATTATGTTATGTCTGACAACTGTGTATTTAACATATGTCTGAACAGCGCTCTGCGTCAGTCTATGGCCAGACGCTAATGTGTTAACATATTGTCTCTGACTATAAACTGTCCTTTCATTTGTGGCCACGGTGAAATAAACTTTCTTATTATTATTAATAATGGCTCAGAATGATTTGTAAACAGCTCATCGTTTAGTCCTTTAATATTTCCCATTACAGTTCGCACACTGGAGCCACTGTCACCCCTATAACCAGATGCATGAATAATTAGAGGTTGAGGAAGTCAACGATAAAGTGCGTAGGCCTACCCCGTCAAGCACTGCACTCAGGGGCAGACCTAGCACATTTGGCGCCCTAGGCGAGATTCACCACTGCTAGCATGTTCTGACTGTGAACACCTAAAGCTGAGGCTCAGACCGACCGACCGTTTTAGATTTTTGGCTCATTTTCCCTTATGTTAGAATTTTTGTAAAATAATGGTTGCCGATATAGAGGGGGACGCCAAAACTGCACAGAGAAATTTTTTTTTTTTTTTTTTTTTTGGCGCCCCCCTCTGGGTGGCGCTCTAGGCGACCGCCTATATCGCCTGTAGGAAGGTCCGCCCCTGACTGCACTGGACAGGACGGTGCATGCACTACCAACCACTGGTTAGTTACTCCATACCTTCTGTTCATCATCCACATCACCTGCCAGTCGCATTAAAATATGTGGTGTTTCACCATCTGTCGCTCAACAGGTAATGAGTGACGAGCCTCTCCAGGTTGGCTTACAGTATATACCCTACCTGTCACAGACCTAGTCTATGGATATTAGAACAGTATGGTTAATACTAGTTGAACTGATTATTATTATTATTATATGTTGTCTCATTGTTGGCCTGTATAAATATTTAGTAGGGGTTCCCTGATCAGTCAGCCACCATTCGTTATCGTCAGATATTCGGTATAAATATGAGATCAGGGAATTCCGATTATGCTTTCTAGTCGCCAATTGCGAAAAACGAATTCTCAGTGGAGTTAGTGTCATTGTCACATGTTAACTAACCTAAAACATGGCAGCAGTGTGGACTTAGTGTCTGAGACAGATGTAATGTCCGCGGTATGGTCATAAATAGTCCCCCCCAATAAATGACGGACGTATGGCATGTACACATACATTTTATGTCATCTCTTGTCACCCTTTGATTTGAAGCTAGAGTCCCTGATTAGAATTGATCATTAAAGAAAATATTTGACACCTTGCCACGAAGTGCTCATGTTTTTAATATTGTCTGTTTTTATTGAAAATGTAAAGAAATGTTCTCTTTTCTTTATTCTTACTATCTTATTTGTACTTGTGTTTGTTTTAATGTTCTTTTTTTTATCCACTTTTTCTCCTCTTTTTCAATTGTCCCCTGTCTTGAACGTTGCTCGCATTTGCCCCCCACTGGCCGGTTGTAGGGAGGATAGAAGCCTTGCATCACATGTCCCCTCCGATACATGTGGAGGCAGCCTGTCACATCTTTTCACCTGCCAGCGCGGACTCTCATTTGGCGAGGTGTAACGTGTGGTAGGCTCACACTACCCCCGCCATTTTCCTGTCTCTGCTGTGCAGGCGTCCCCCAACCGACCTGTAGGAGTTGCTGTCCACAACGTCCAGATTACCACCCATCAACTTCCACCCGCTAACTCTGCCAATTGAGTTAGTATGATGGCCGGCCCAAACCGGAGGCAACGCCGACAGCCGGAGTCGAACCCGGTGTCTCTTGCGTTGGTGACGAGTGCAATGTCCGCTGCGCCACCCAGCGGCCCTTTGTTTTAATGTTCTTTATGTGAACATTTTCTTTATGCTGCCTTCTTGGCCAGGGCCCACTTGAGGTGGAAATATCAATGGGTCTCATTCACCAACGGACTTAAGACAAAAGATCAGACAATTTTTTGTCCTAGCGCTACTTGGGATTCACCAACGGTCCCTTCTCCTGGATTCGGTCTTAACTAAGAGCAGGATTTAGGAGCGCTGAAGAGCAGTCGTAAGTCGGACAGAATGGTGTGCGCCGTGTTCTTAACACATTGGTTGCCAGCCGGATATGACGATTTATCGCTTGGATGTCAGCACGTTAATCAATGGGAGGACGAGCACATTTGCGAGCGATTAAACTATATATATATATATTTCTTTTTTGATCTTTTTCCCCCTCCTTTTTCCTCCGATTTTTCTCCCATCCCAATGTTAGTCGTTATGCCAATTCCCAATCCCCTTCCTGGTCGCCTGTATCAGTTCCGCAACCGTTCCTATTTCCGGGGTAGGCCTGATTGGCCCCGACAGGCACGTGACCCGCCGCGGCCACGCCCCGTGGCAGCCCCAGGACGCGGCAACGAGGCTGCCGTGGTTCACCGCCGCTTTCCGCCTTCAACGCCGCAGAGTTACCATACGCTATACAATATAAATATACTATGCAATGTACTAATATACAATACGGCTCACTTTTCCCACTTCAATGACAGAGCCGCTGTTTAATAATATTGTCGCGGCGGAGCTCCGTCGCGGCAGCATTATGTAGCAGTAATCCCCCCTTTTTTACCATCGACAACTAGCTCAATTGGTAACGCTGCTTCCGCCTTCAACGCCGCAGAGTTACCATACGCTATACAATATACTATGCAATGTACTAATATACATCAGTCTGGGAGAGTGGAGGCTATCACGCGCTTCCTCCGACACACGTCTAGCCAATCAACCGCTTCTTTTCACCTGGCAGCGCGGACTCTCACTGAGAGCGCGTAACGTGTGGAAGGATCACAATACCGCCCTTAGATCCTATCCGCGCTTAGCAGGACCGAACTGTAGGAGTCGCTGTTTACAACGACCCGGACCCACCCCGCCAGCTTCTCCCACCCTCTAATACTGCCAATTGTATTAGTGTGAACGGCCAGCCAAGCTGGTGACAACCCCGGAGCTGTGAGCTGGATTCGAACAGGCGGATCCAGCGTCTACGGGGTTGGTGACGAACGCAATCTCCGCTACGCCACCTGACCGCCCGATTAAACTATATCTTAAATTATGGCTATGTGTCTAATACACCTGTCCCTTATCAATGACTTGCTTGCAGTCAACATGTACGAAACGGATTGTTTTTTCATCAGTACATTTCCGTTTTATACCGCTTTGAATACGAGTATAGTTTTGGAGATTTCTAGAAAGAAAAAAATATATGCCGCGAAAATAGCCATTTACTGGAATACACAAAACATTTTCCGGCTGATTTATGAATAGTTTTCAAATAAACGCTAGATTATTGAGAGTATTTGTGTTCTTATGCACGATACAAAAGCGGGCTGAAAAATCATTTATTCGTGCCACGCTCAGCGCCTAACGCCACACACGCACACACACACACGTTGTGAACGCTGTGAAAAACAACTCTGATTAACCCAAAACTGGTTTAGATGTTCTGCAAAAAGATGAATCCAATTCCTGATCGCCATTCCAAATATTTATCGCGTTTATTGATCCAACGTTATAGTCCGAAACGCATGATCTAAAGCTGCTCCGAGCCTCGCCAGTGAATCTGGTAACAGACACTGCTTGCCAGAGATGGGGAAACCCTGGACCCTGGACCCTGGAGTTTTTCTCTGATGCACTTTTTCACTCAATCCAATGATGTGCATTACCATCCGGGAGACGATAGGGGGCGGTATTTGCCCTTTTCGAGTTCAGAGACATTCCCAATGATAACGTCAGGCTGGACGGATGAAAAATGTATGGATATCGCTAATAAAAGAAATAACGATTAAATAACGAGAAATCTCGTTATTGGCAACCAATGCATGGCGGCCAATAACGAGAAATCTCGTTGTTGGCAACCAATGTGTTAAGGACTTTATTTGGGAGGAATCATATGGTGATTTCGTTCATGTCAACTCTACAGGCCTCCTTTGAATTATTTAATCATAATTAAAATAAATATGACAATATCCAGTGGGAGAGCTGATCCCCCTCCAAACCGCCAACCTGGGAAAGAGTGCTAACCATATAACTTATTTTATCTTCATAAAAAAATTTCTTATTGTGTTGTTAGTTCTATTTTCACAAATGTAGGTGGTGATGTCGGTGACATGGGAGGTACAGAGGTGGGCAGGCTGGATTCAGTGGGGGGGGGGGGTGTGGGGGGGAGGGCCATCGTTCCGGCGGTTCGACCCGGGGGAGGGGGGGGCCTTGCGTGTTGTGGGATTGGTGTGGGGGGGTGGGGTTGCCTGGGGCTCTCGGCCGCCGTGGCCTCTGCGGTCTGGTCACCGGGCCGGGGGGGCACCGGGCTTGGGGTCGCGGGGGGTCGGGGGACCATTGAGGCGTGGTGCTTTGGCCTTCTGCAGGCCTGGGCTTGGGGTTTTCGGGGGCCTGGCGGTCGGGCGGGGGCGGGTGGGGGCTCTGGGTGCTCGGCTCCGCGCATGGTGGACCAGGATTTGGGGGTGTTCTGTTTCCAATTGATTCAAGGGACCCGTGTCGCTGGGGGCCCGGCTCCGCGCGCATCGGCCTGGGATATGGGGGGCTCCGATGGGCTTAACTTAGGGGGGGGGGTGTCGGGGAGGGGGACCATCGTTTCCGCGGTTTGGCCCGGGAGGGGGGGTCTTGGATGTTGTGGGGTCGTCGGGCGTGGGGTGGGGTGCTTGGTGGCATGGGAGGTAGCGGGCTTGGCTCGGTGGGGGGGGAGTACCACCCCTCGCCCCTCTACTGGGCCTGGTCCAATTAAATTCAAGGTACCCGTGTCGCTGAGTGCTCTGCCCTGCGTGGGACGACCATGGGATGTGGGGGAGCCCTGTTTCTGGGGGTGGATGGCGGGAAGGGGGGGGTCTGGGAGGCTGAGAGCGGCCGAATTCAAGGGGCCCATGTTGAGGTACTGTTGTGTTGTTGATGTCATTGTAGGTATTGTGTAAGTGTTGTTTGTCTATAAATGTCTCATCGTCAGGAGGGATGGACAGTGTCCACACATTTTATCATATTGCAATAGTCTTGGTGACTAATTAAGTCATTAATGTACAAAATGAGTAGCAGAGGACACAGTCTTGTGGTACCCAAGTAATGGGAAGGAGAGGACGCGTGTAGTCTTTTACCAACAAACTTGCAGTTCCGCGTTCGGGTTCTGCGGTCTGATTGGCCACTGACATACGCTCTCTCTACGCCCAAACAGCGCGTTACGCTAGTTCTGCCTCTAACCTCTAACAGCCTGCAGCCTGCTAGCGTATTTTGTTTTCATCTCTCTATATTAACGTGATTCCATCAACACAACATAAATGTTCAAAACACGACAAGACAGTTTGCATCACTTCCCACGGTTCTCTGCACTTATTCTACCGGTAGTGCGGTAGTTGTTGCCACGGTATTGATCTTTACTGATTGGCTTTATTTCCGTTCGAAGAGAACATCTTTATTCCGAACCGTAAAACTGTGAAAACATACATGAAATACAATAAATCACTGATCAAACCATAACAACATACATACATATTATCTCTACTTGTATAAGAGTGGCACCGGTCTTTGCAAGGTTGGTTGTTAACTTTAACCCACTGAACTTAACCTACAAGCACATTACGGCCCCAAACGTACCTTGTTGACTGCATGCAATACGAGAGGAAATTTAGGAGCGCTGGTGTCAGTGTGTCTCGGCTGATAGTTGTGGAGGAGTGAGGGATCGACCCTTGTAACTTCTCTCTATTTATACACTGTGGAGCGAAGTTCTGGAAGGTTCTGCTATGACATCACTTCGGCATCCTCAAACTTCCAGAACGTTCTAGCCTGTTCTAACCGGTTCTACTATGACATCATACTGAAGCGTAACTTGAATTACACTGTGACACGCCTGCAGTTACACTCCCACCAAACATATATAAGCATTGTATATGATTCTTACGATAACTTAGAGACGATAACTGCCCACATACTGCCTAAACGTAAAGCAATAACTACAATAACTATGGTCCTTGGCCTCCACAGGACGAATCACCTCAGCCTGCGCCTGGAGGGAGAGGGAAAGATAGAAAGATAGAAGGATAGAGATATAGAGAAAGATAGAGGGCGCAAGAGACTTCATTCTGCTTCCACCAGCGTCACCGTCTTATGGATGGCCTCTCCAGGTGGACTGGTGTGGAGATGCGCTTTCCTTTCTTATCAAGGTTGGGGTCGCTGATAAGCAACTTAAGTCTTTGCACTCTCCCATCTCTCCCTGGGTACACCTCAATAACCTTCGCCATCCTCCACTGGTTACGTGGTGTGGACTCATGCTGTAGGAGTACAATGTCATCGACCCTTGCGTTCCTATGGTCCACTTCTGTCTCTGTTGGAGGTGCAGGAGGTACTTCTTCTTCCATCTTGTCCAGCAGTGGGTGGATAAGATTTGAACTCGACGCCATCCTTTGCCGATGTACAGATCTTCCTTGACGAACTGTCCAGGAGGTGGAGCGAGGATTGTGGCCTTCGTGGTCAGGATGTGGCTTGGTGTCCAGGGCTCTGGACTAGATGAATCATTGAGCCGATCCGTGGTCAGAGATCTGCTGTTTACAACCGCTATCAAGTCAAAAGTTTTATTTGTCACGGCATACAAGTATACAATGAAATGCGGGTGGTCTTGCCCGCAACGATGTGCAATACAGTAGTACAACATATAATGGAATCCAATAAACAACATTGTGCAATAAACAGGTAACATAGTGGGACATCACGGTATTTGTACATAGTTATTTACAGAGCATGAAGGACATGCTAGGTCCCTTGGTAGTGCAATACACTGTTACTATACTATTTTTAAAGTGACCTTTCCTTTGTGGCCATAAGTGTGGGTGTGTGCAGCATGAGTGAGTGCTTTCTCATGTTAAAGTGGCTGCTAGTGTGCGAGCGTGCACAGTTATGACTTCATATGGGAAGATGGTCAAGACAAGCCCCGTCAAGCTCCTTCTGATGGTGCGTCTTTGTCTTTCCCAGAAAACAGCAGGCTTCTTCGTTGCCGCCTTTGTGGGTCCTTTGGCTTCCACAGGTTTCTTGGCTGCTGGCTTCTTGGCGGGCTTGTTGGCTTTAACCTCAGCCTGGTTGATCTTGAGAGAGCCGGAGGCTCCGGTACCCTCGACCTGGAACAGGGTTCCTGGACCAGGGTTCTTGTCCACATCATAGCCACCGACAGCTAGAGCATTCGTTACGGCAGACAGAGACACACCGCTCCCTCCCACCTTGACTTCTCCACGTGGTCCAAAGCGTTCCATCCCGTAGTAGGTGAATGGCGGAGCGGTTTCCATTCGTTCCTCCGGGAGGTCTGCCATTCTTTGCTGTTGCGTGCATCGTCTGACCTTCCTGCACGTAGTGCACTTGTAGATATGGGATGATACTGCCTTGCTGCAGCCTAGTATCCATATGCCATTGGATCGGAGTGCATTCATGGTCATCCCTCGTCCCTGATGGTGCACTCTCTCATGATAGTGCTTGACGAGTAACCCAGACACATGACTTTGGAAGGACCGCTGGATGCTTCCCCTGTGGCTGTAAGGCGGCATGCGTTAGGCGGCCGCCAACTCTGAGGACGCCTTGGTCATCCAGGAATGCAGCTTAGTGGCTCTGCCCTTGACTGGTGTCTTCTGGTGACTCTGGAGTACCTGTATGTCTTGTGAAAAGGTGGCGTCTTGCACCATCTTGATTATGGTTAGCTCCGCTTCTCTCCTTTCCTCTAGACTGGTGGCTTCACAGGACTTTGGCTGGTGACCTTTCCTTTCTTTCACATGGCGCTGGAGTCTGGCGATAGCTTTCACCAGTCTGGACCAGTCTGAGAACTTGTGTACGCGCTCTAGCAGTGGCCAGACTTCTTTCACCCGTGTGGTGAGCACCTGGGCCTTCCTAAGTTCAGGGTCGTCACTTGCGATCTCTCCCACCTTGCCTTCTCCACTTGGTAACCCTTTCTGCCAAAGAAAGTCTGGGCCGGTGACCCAGTTAGAGGCTATCAGTGGCTCTGCTGTGAGACCTCTTGAGGCATGGTCGGCTGGATTATCTTCCGACGCCACATACCTCCCATTGTGTAGACTCTGTGCTTTGCTTGATGCGTTCCATTTTCGACTGGAACCTTAGATCCTCTTGGGGGATGGGGGTGGCCTCTGACGCTCTTTCAGCAACGTCAGGCTCCAGCATCTTTATGTCATCTGCAGGTAACACAACTTCCTTGATCTGTGTTCTACCGACATCGTGCCCTTCACTTATTGTCGAGATCTTTACCTGACCTGGTTCACCCTTTGTGTTGAGAGCCTTTGCTGTCATTTCGCAGATCAAGGTTGTGTCACTTTGTGTATCAAGGAGTGCGATACATCTGTCTTCTTGCCTTGTTTCTGCTACAGCTAGCAGTGGAGACCGCTGCTGGTTTTGCCTTGGTTGTGCTTCCGCTGGCAGTGGCGACTGGTACCGGTCTTGCCTTGATTGTGGTGCAGCTTGCAGTTGGGGTTGCCGTGGTGGTGCTGCAGCTGGCCGTGAAAAAAGGTGCTGCCCTACGCTTGCCTGAGACGTGACTTCCTCTTTCACAGCAATGCCTCGCTCTTGCGACACCTTTAGTTCTCCAGCTGGGTAGCCACTTTGGCTGGCTGCTTGAGCTGCACCTTTGGGCTGATCGTATACTTGCGCTCATGCCGTGGCAGCCCTTAGCGTCTTCCTAGTTTCCAATCGCTTTACTTCTCTGCGTCTGGCCTCTAGCACTCTTTGTCTTTCCGCGGTTTCAGCATCCTGCTGAACCTTTCTTTCCGCGGTTTCCGCCTCTTGCTTGGCCTTTCTTTCCGCAGTTTCAGCCTCTTGCTTGGCTTTTCTTGCAGCAGCTTCAGCCGCTTGCTTGGCCTTTAACGTCTGAAGTTCTTCAATCTGACCCTCTTGCTCTCGTGGTTCGTTTAAGGCCGTGAAAGGAACTTCTCGCACTTGGTACCACCTTTCATAGTACACATCCTCGTGCTCTCGTGGTTCGTCTAAGGTTGCTTGGTACCCCCTTTCGTAGCACCTATTGAACCGATGTGCGGTTTCGGCCTCTTGTTTGGCCTTTCTTCCCGCGTTGTCAGCATCCACTTGTGCCTTTAACTGTGCCTCTTCGGCTACCAGTTTCCGGATTGCTTCAAGGTGCTCCTCTTGCGCTAGCAAGCGGTCGATGGTGTGCCGTGCGCTGTCTGCCGGCACTTCAATGATCTTCCACTCCTCGTAGGCCGCCCCCAGCTTCTTAGCGGCGCTGCCTATTGTAGTGACGTGTTGAATTAGGTTGAGTGCGCCCGTGGCAATCAGCGCGTCCTCAGCTTCCTCTATCGCCGCCTGCCATCCTTTATTGCACCTATCGAACTTCCGTGCAATCTTTGTCCTTTGCTCATCCTTCAGTTCTTGAGCCGCGGCCGTCCACTTGCGCTCTCTGGGCTTGTCTCGGCCCTCTGCCGCGGGTGTTGGCTCCTCCTCCACCATTGTGTTGGAATGGCTGCCACTATCAGACATCTTGATGTAATGCCAGGATGTTCGATGTTCTAGAATGGCCGCTATGACTTCATCCAGAACGTTCCAGAATGTTGTGGCAGCGGTAATGTTCTCGACTCACTGTAGTGCTGCTACTGAAGAGCCATCGTGGTGCATCATGTTTTACGAGTAAAACGCCCTCTAGTGTGTCTCGGCTGATGGTTGTGGAGGAGTGAGGGATTGACCCTTGTAACTTCTCTCTATTTATACACTGTGGAGCGAAGTTCTGGAAGGTTCTGCTATGACATCACTGCGGCATCCTCAAACTTCCAGAACGTTCTCGCCTGTTCTAACCGGTGCTACTATGACATCATACTGAAGCGTAACTTGAATTACACTGTGACACGCCTGCAGTTACACTCCCACCAAACATATATAAGCATTGTATATGATTCTTACAATAACTTAGAGATGATAACTGCCGACATACTGCCTAAACGTAAAGCAATAACTACAATAACTATGGTCCTTGGCCTCCACAGGACGAATCACCTCAGCCTGTGCCTGGAGGGAGAGGGAAAGATAGAAAGATAGAAGGATAGAGATATAGAGAAAGATAGAGGGCGCAAGAGACTTCATTCTGCTTCCACCAGCGTCACCATCTTATGGATGGGCCTCTCCAGGTGGACTGGTGTGGAGATGCGCTTTCCTTTCTTATCAAGGTTGGGGTCGCTGATAAGCAACTTAAGTCTTCGCACTCTCCCATCTCTCCCTGGGTACACCTCAATAACCTTCGCCATCCTCCACTGGTTACGAGGTGTTGACTCATGCTGTAGGAGTACAATGTCATCGACCCTTGCGTTCCTACGATCCTTGGTCCACTTCTGTCTCTGTTGGAGGTGCAGGAGGTACTTCTTCTTCCATCTTGTCCAGCAGTGGGTGGATAAGATTTGAACTCGACGCCATCCTTTGCCGATGTACAGATCTTCCTTGACGAACTGTCCAGGAGGTGGAGCGAGGATTGTGGCCTTCGTGGTCAGGATATGGCTTGGTGTCCGGGGCTCTGGACTAGATGAATCATTGAGCCAATCCGTGGTCAGAGGTCTGCTGTTTACAACCGCTATGACTTCATATGGGAAGATGGTCAAGACAAGCCCCGTCAAGCTCCTTCTGATGGTGCGTCTTTGTCTTTCCCAGAAAGCAGCAGGCTTCTTCGTTGCTGCCTTCGTGGGTCCTTTGGCTTCCACAGGTTTCTTGGCTGCTGGCTTCTTGGCGGGCTTGTTGGCTTTAACCTCAGCCTGGTTGATCTTGAGAGAGCCGGAGGCTCCGGTACCCTTGACCTGGAACAGGGTTCCTGGACCAGGGTTCTTGTCCCCGTCATAGCCACCGACAGCTAGAGCATTCGTTACGGCAGACAGAGACACACCGCTCCCTCCCACCTTGACTTCTCCACGTGGTCCAAAGCGTTCCATCCCGTAGTAGGTGAATGGCGGAGCGGTTTCCATTCGTTCCTCCGGGAGGTCTGCCATTCTTTGCTGTTCCGTGCATCGTTTGACCTTCCTGCACGTAGTGCACTTGTAGATATGGGATGATACTGCCTTGCTGCAGCCTAGTATCCATATGCCATTGGATCGGAGTGCATTCATGGTCATCCCTCATCCCTGATGGTGCACTCTCTCATGATAGTGCTTGACGAGTAACCCAGACACATGACTGTCCTTTGGAAGGACCGCTGGATGCTTCCCCTGTGGCTGTAAGGCGGCATGCGTTAGGAGGCCGCCAACTCTGAGGACGCCTTGGTCATCCAGGAATGCAGCTTAGTGGCTCTGCCCTTGACTGGTGTCTCCTGGTGACTCTGGAGTACCTGTATGTCTTGTGAAAAGGTGGCTTCTTGCACCATCTCGATTATGGTTAGCTCCGCTTCTCTCCTTTCCTCTAGACTGGTGGCTTCACAGGACTTTGGCTGGTGACCTTTCCTTTCTTTCACATGGCGCTGGAGTCTGGCGATAGCTTTCACCAGTCTGGACCAGTCTGAGAACTTGTGTACGCGCTCTAGCAGTGGCCAGACTTCTTTCACCCGTGTGGTGAGCACCTGGGCCTTCCTAAGTTCAGGGTCGTCACTTGCGATCTCTCCCACCTTGCCTTCTCCACTTGGTAACCCTTTCTGCCAAAGAAAGTCTGGGCCGGTGACCCAGTTAGAGGCTATCAGTGGCTCTGCTGTGAGACCTCTTGAGGCATGGTCGGCTGGATTATCTTCCGACGCCACATACCTCCCATTGTGTAGACTCTGTGCTTTGCTTGATGCGTTCCATTTTCGACTGGAACCTTAGATCCTCTTGGGGGATGGGGGTGGCCTCTGACGCTCTTTCAGCAACGTCAGGCTCTAGCATCTTTATGTCATCTGCAGGTAACACAACTTCCTTGATCGGTGTTCTACCGACATCGTGCCCTTCACTTATTGTCGAGATCTTTACTTGACCTGGTTCACCCTTTGTGTTGAGAGCCTTTGCTGTCATTTCGCAGATCAAGGTTGTGTCACTTTGTGTATCAAGGAGTGCGATACATCTGTCTTCTTGCCTTGTTTCTGCTACAGCTAGCAGTGGAGACCGCTGCTGGTTTTGCCTTGGTTGTGCTTCCGCTGGCAGTGGCGACTGGTACCGGTCTTGCCTTGATTGTGGTGCAGCTTGCAGTTGGGGTTGCCGTGGTGGTGCTGCAGCTGGCCGTGAAAAATGGTGCTGCCCTACGGTTGCCTGAGACGTGACTTCCTCTTTCACAGCAACACCTCGCTCTTGCGACACCTTTAGTTCTCCAGCTGGGTAGCCACTTTGGCTGGCTGCTTGAGCTGCACCTTTGGGCTGATTGTATACTTGCGCTCGTGCCGTGGCAGCCCTTAGCGTCTTCCTAGTTTCCAATCGCTTTACTTCTCTGCGTCTGGCCTCTAGCACTCTTTGTCTTTCCGCGGTTTCAGCATCCTGCTGAACCTTTCTTTCCGCGGTTTCCGCCTCTTGCTTGGTCTTTCTTTCCGCAGTTTCAGCCTCTTGCTTGGCTTTTCTTGCAGCAGCTTCAGCCGCTTGCTTGGCCTTTAACGTCTGAAGTTCTTCAATCTGACCCTCTTGCTCTCGAGGTTCGTTTAAGGCCGTGAAAGGAACTTCTCGCACTTGGTACCACCTTTCGTAGTACACATCCTCGTGCTCTTGTGGTTCGTCTAAGGTTGCTTGGTACCACCTTTCGTAGCACCTATTGAACCGATGTGCGGTTTCGGCCTCTTGTTTGGCCTTTCTTTCCGCGTTGTCAGCATCCACTTGTGCCTTTAACTGTGCCTCTTCGGCTACCAGTTTCCGGATTGCTTCAAGGTGCTCCTCTTGCGCTAGCAAGCGGTCGATGGTGTGCCGTGCGCTGTCTGCCGGCACTTCAATGATCTTCCACTCCTCGTAGGCCACCCCCAGCTTCTTAGCGGCACTGCCTATTGTAGTGACGTGTTGAATTAGGTTGAGTGCGCCCGTGGCAATCAGCGCGTCCTCAGCTTCCTCTATCGCCGCCTGCCATCCTTTATTGCACCTATCGAACTTCCGTGCAATCTTTGTCCTTTGCTCATCCTTCAGTTCTTGAGCCGCGGCCGTCCACTTGCGCTCTCTGGGCTTGTCTCTGCCCTCTGCCGCGGGTGTTGGCTCCTCCTCCACCATCGTGTTGGAATGGCTGCCACTATCAGACATCTTGATGTAATGCCAGGATGTTCGATGTTCTAGAATGTCCGCTATGACTTCATCCAGAACGTTCCAGAATGTTGTGGCAGCGGTAATGTTCTCGACTCACTGTAGTGCTGCTACTGAAGAGCCATCGTGGTGCATCATGTTTTACTGATAGTGGCAGCCATTACTGTAATGCCCTCTATTGCAATGATGACTCATCCCGTTTTTGATCTTTACTGATTGGCTTTATTTCCGTTCGAAGAGAACATCTTTATTCCGAACCATAAAACTGTGAAAACATACAGGAAATACAATAAATCACTGATCAAACCATAACAACATACATACATATTATCTCTACTTGTATAGGAGTGGCACCGGTCCTTGCAAGGTTGGTTGTTTAACCCACTGAACTTAACCTACAAGCACATTACGGCCCCAAACGTACCTTGTTGACTGCATGCAATACGAGAGGAAATTTAGGAGCTCTGGTGTCGGTGTGTCTCGGCTGATGGTTGTGGAGGAGTGAGCGATCGACCCTTGTGACTTCTCTCTATTTATACACTGTGGAGCGAAGTTCTGGAAGGTTCTGCTAGGTTCTGAAGTGCCGGCAGACAGCGCACAGCACACCATCGACCGCTTACTAGCGCAAGAGGAGCACCTTGAAGAAATTCCGGGAAACTGGTAGCCGAAGAGGCACAGTTAAAGGCACAAGTGGATGCTGACAACGCGGAAAGAAAGGCCAAACAAGAGGCCGAAACCGCACATCGGTTCAATAGGTGCTACGAAAGGTGGTACCAAGCAACCTTAGACGAACCACGAGATTACGAGGATGTGTACTACGAAAGGTGGTACCAAGTGCGAGAAGTTCCTTTCACGGCCTTAAACGAACCACGAGAGCAAGAGGCTCAGATTGAAGAACTTCACACGTTAAAGGCCAAGCAAGAGGCTGAAGCTGCTGAAAGAAAAGCCAAGCAAGAGGCTGAAACTGCGGAAAGAAAGGCCAAGCAAGAGGCTGAAACCGCAGAAAGAAAGGTTCAGCAGGATGCTGAAGCAGCGGAAAGACAAAGAGTGCTAGAGGCCAAACGCAGAGAAGTAAAGCGATTGGAAACTAGGAAGACGCTAAGGGCTGCCACGGCACGACCGCAAGTATACGATCAGCCCAAAGGTGCAGCTCAAGCAGCCAGCCGAAGTGGCTACCCAGCTGGAGAACTAAAGGTGTCGCAAGAGCGATGCGTCGCTGTGAAAGAGGAAGTCACGTCTCAGGCAAGCGTAGGGCAGCACCTTTTTTCACGGCCAGCTGCAGCACCACCACGGCAACCCCAACTGCAAGCTGCACCACAATCAAGGCAAGACCGGTACCAGTCGCCACTGCCAGCGGAAGCACAACCAAGGCAAAACCAGCAGCGGTCTCCACTGCTAGCTGTAGCAGAAACAAGGCAAGAAGACAGATGTATCGCACTCCTTGATACACAAAGTGACACAACCTTGATCCGCGAAATGACAGCAAAGGCTCTCAACACAAAGGGTGAACCAGGTCAGGTAAAGATCTCGACAATAAGTGAAGGGCACGATGTCGGTAGAACACCGATCAAGGAAGTTGTGTTACCTGCAGATGACATAAAGATGCTGGAGCCTGACGTTGCTGAAAGAGCGTCAGAGGCCACCCCCATCCCCCAAGAGGATCTAAGGTTCCAGTCGAAAATGGAACGCATCAAGCAAAGCACAGAGTCTACACAATGGGAGGTATGTGGCGTCGGAAGAGAATCCAGCCGACCATGCCTCAAGAGGTCTCACAGCAGAGCCACTGATAGCCTCTAACTGGGTCACCGGCCCAGACTTTCTTTGGCAGAAAGGGTTACCAAGTGGAGAAGGCAAGGTGGGAGAGATCGCAAGT
The DNA here is from genome assembly GCF_963971535.1 of Notolepis coatsorum. Classification (NCBI taxonomy): domain Eukaryota; kingdom Metazoa; phylum Chordata; class Actinopteri; order Aulopiformes; family Paralepididae; genus Notolepis; species Notolepis coatsorum. Next base: position 44,498,922 of record NC_140171.1, read on the forward strand.
GACGACCCTGAACTTAGGAAGGCCCAGGTGCTCACCACACGGGTGAAAGAAGTCTGGCCGCTGCTAGAGCGCGTACACAAGTTCTCAGACTGGTCCAGACTGGTGAAAGCTATCGCCAGACTCCAGCGCCATGTGAAAGAAAGGAAAGGTCACCAGCCAAAGTCCTGTGAAGCCACCAGTCTAGAGGAAAGGAGAGAAGCGGAGCTAACCATAATCAAGATGGTGCAAGACGCCACCTTTTCACAAGACATACAGGTACTCCAGAGTCACCAGAAGACACCAGTCAAGGGCAGAGCCACTAAGCTGCATTCCTGGATGACCAAGGCGTCCTCAGAGTTGGCGGCCGCCTAACGCATGCCGCCTTACAGCCACAGGGGAAGCATCCAGCGGTCCTTCCAAAGTCATGTGTCTGGGTTACTCGTCAAGCACTATCATGAGAGAGTGCACCATCAGGGACGAGGGATGACCATGAATGCACTCCGATCCAATGGCATATGGATACTAGGCTGCAGCAAGGCAGTATCATCCCATATCTACAAGTGCACTACGTGCAGGAAGGTCAGACGATGCACGCAACAGCAAAGAATGGCAGACCTCCCGGAGGAACGAATGGAAACCGCTCCGCCATTCACCTACTACGGGATGGAACGCTTTGGACCACGTGGAGAAGTCAAGGTGGGAGGGAGCGGTGTGTCTCTGTCTGCCGTAACGAATGCTCTAGCTGTCGGTGGCTATGATGTGGACAAGAACCCTGGTCCAGGAACCCTGTTCCAGGTCGAGGGTACCGGAGCCTCCGGCTCTCTCAAGATCAACCAGGCTGAGGTTAAAGCCAACAAGCCCGCCAAGAAGCCAGCAGCCAAGAAACCTGTGGAAGCCAAAGGACCCACAAAGGCGGCAACGAAGAAGCCTGCTGTTTTCTGGGAAAGACAAAGACGCACCATCAGAAGGAGCTTGACGGGGCTTGTCTTGACCATCTTCCCATATGAAGTCATAGCGGTTGTAAACAGCAGACCTCTGACCACGGATTGGCTCAATGATTCATCTAGTCCAGAGCCCCGGACACCAAGCCACATCCTGACCACGAAGGCCACAATCCTCGCTCAACCTCCTGGACAGTTCGTCAAGGAAGATCTGTACATCGGCAAAGGATGGCGTCGAGTTCAAATCTTATCCACCCACTGCTGGACAAGATGGAAGAAGAAGTACCTCCTGCACCTCCAACAGAGACAGAAGTGGACCAAGGATCGTAGGAACGCAAGGGTCGATGACATTGTACTCCTACAGCATGAGTCCACACCACGTAACCAGTGGAGGATGGCGAAGGTTATTGAGGTGTACCCAGGGAAAGATGGGAGAGTGCGAAGACTTCATTGGCGGGGAAGAAGAACACTGATAGCGGTGTGTGGACCGTCCTGTGATCCCCAGGCCACCGTCCTGCGAGCCCCAGGCCACCATCCCGCGAGCCCCAGGCCACCGCCCCGTGAGCCCCAGACCACCGCCCGCGAGCCCCACGGGACGAGACCAGGTAGAATTTTAGGCGCACAGGAAACAAGTCTCGCGAGACGGTGGTCTGGGGCTCGCAGGGCGGTGGCCTGGGGCTCGTGGGAAGGTGGCCTGGGGCTCGCAGGGCAGTGGTCTGGGGCTTGCGGGACGGTGGCCTGGGGCTCGCGGGACAGTGGTCTGGGGCTCGCGGGACGGTAGCCTGCGGCTCGCAGGACAGTCCACACACCGCTATCAGTGTTCTTCTTCCCCGCCAATGAAGTATTCACCCAAAGACCCAATACCGTGGCAACAACTACAGCACTACCGGTAGAATAAGTGCCGAGAACCGTGGGAAGTGATGCAAACTGTCTTGTCGTGTTTTGAACATTTTCTTTATTTTTATTTCTTTTTTTTGCTTTTTTGAACATCTATGTTGTGTTGATGGAATCACGTTTATATAGAGAGATGAAAACAATACGCTAGCAGGCTGCAGGCTGTTAGAGGCAGAACTAGCGTAACACGCTGTTTGGGCGTAGAGAGAGCGTATGTCAGTGGCCAATCAGATCGCAGAACCCGAACGCGGAACTGCAAGTTTGTTGGTAAAAGACTACATGCAGAGAGGACATCTGATGTATGCATGTGTCTGTCAAAGACTCCGGTATTCATATAGACATTGGAATACGTTCCATAAGACTTTCAGATATGTTCCCTTAGGAGGACGAACACTAGGGGGTGCTGTGAGACAGTCAGACTGGTGGTCAGAAGAACGACGACAGGTGTACTGTGTAACACACGAAGAAGCGAGGTGCACGCCCCTTCCTACGATGACCGCGAACGTGAGCAGGCGCGTGTGAGGGAGCTCTTCCCGAACAAGGAGCTAAACGCTAATAACATGGCCTAGTGATAGAGTATAGCGTGTTAGAGAATAAGTATAGGTATCGAGACGTCATGTTATCGAAAAGACGGTCGACCGACCAATGGGAGAAGACGACTGAAGCTTTGCGTATTAGCAGTCTAGGTCGGTAGCTATTGTAGCCACACCGGCTATTAGTTAATACAAGGTATTGTGAGTTAGCCTTTTAGCTTAGCTCATCGTGACCAGCAGGCTACAGCAAGGAAGAAGGACATTTCGCCGGGGCTTCTACTGGACGTCGCTTGCATCCACCGAGACCACCAACTGACTGTCCGCACCATCCCGGCCGGGGTTGTATCAGGTGACGGTCGGGTCTACAGAGACCATTTTGATTCCATCGTCAACTAAGCACAGACATTATGAACATGCATGCTGGAGCCACGGCTAGACTGTTTACCGTGACTGACATTGTTATATGCGAGACCTCAGCGCCGTGGCTGTGAACTTGGAGAAACAGAACTTGTTCATTAACGGTACACCCTGTGCCATTGTTGCCGTTGGATTACAAATCCTTTTATTTGTTCATGCTCTCAAGAGAGTGAAAGGGCCATAGTGTTCCCAAGCCACGACAGGGCGCTCCAAAGGGGGGGTTTGTTATTTTGTAATGCCGGCTTAGCTATAGTAGATATTCTTTCTGAAGTGTGGGCCCCACTTATGTTTGGTTTATTTCGTGTGTGTGGTGTTACCAGCGGTTTCGGGCTGGGAGGTGTGTGCCAGTGCAGTAGCACAGTTGTGCGCTAAGATGTTGTCGTGCCGCCACAGGGCGAAGGTTCACCAATGACGTGATGTGTGTATGCATTGGGCTACTGCTGTGTTGCCTTTAAAGGGAACGTCCACATTACGGTGACCTTGTGATGTGCTTTTCTATTGCCATGTCAGCATGCAATTCAAACAGTAAAGGGAGAGACTGATAATTGGATCCACGGTGTTGTGTGTATTTACTTCGAATAATATAATTACTTACCTCAGTGGAATACTTGTGACCCAAACTGTTGTGATGAATTGTCCAAGGTATTTGGAAGACTCAACAGATGAAAGGTACGTTACTATTGTGGGGAAAACTGTTTGGTCTATTACTTTTACTGAGTGTGGGGGGGTGTGTCACCTACTAGGTGGGATGTGGTTATTAAGGGGAACTACAGTGTGTTAACGGGTATCAGTCACTAAAGAGCAGGTGGTGCCTACTGTGAAAACTCCTAGGTTGGTAAACCCTAGGCCCCACTAACTACATCCATATACCTTACGCCTTGTAGCATGGCAACTACAGTTGGGGGCCCGGCGGGACATAGCTCCTCCGCGTTCCTGCTACCCAGTGTTTGTAGAACCTCACCCTCACTAAGCAGGGATAATCCACCCGGTTACATTTGGCGTCACGAACAGGATCAAATCCAAACCAAACCCCTTTTAGCAACCTGTTGAGAGATCCAAGATGGAAGACAAACAGGCCCACGGGGCGAGAGACCTGACCTCGCAATATGAAGCTCTTCAGGAGCAGTTGCGGAGCCAGACAGCGCATATGGAAGCACAAACAGTGCTCCTAGATGAAGTGCGTAGAGAACTGAGTGCCCAGCGTTTCGAGGCCCTAAAGGTCAAATACCTCGACCAAGAAGCCCATATGGACCGACAGACGGTGCTCATGGAGCAGTCCCGGAGTGACCAGAGGGAAGCACTTTCCTTGGTCAATGCCGTCCTCGAGAAAAGCCCCAGTGTGCCCTCAACTGTGTATGTCCAACGGGACAAAGTGCAGCAAGGTCGGCGGGGGAAAAGAGAAGGGAGAGCTGGCGGTCGAGGAGTGGATTAGTGCGATGAAGTCCCACTTCCGGGCTAGCAAGGTACCAGCCGAAGACCAAGCGGAGGTTTTAAAACTACACCTGAAGGGCAAGGCCAAGCAGACGGTGAGGTTCATGTTGGACGAGGCTCACCCGCAACCGGAAGCCGTGTTCCGGGTACTAGAAGCGGCCTATGGGGACAAAGCCCCAGTCAGCGTCCGTCTGGGGGAGTTTTATGACCGCAAACAAGCAGCCGGTGAGACCGTGAGACAATACGCTTATGACGTGCAAGAGATGCTTCGGCATCTGAAATGGCAGGGAGCCCGGCCGGGTCCTGTACACTGCCACCTTACTGCAGGAGCAGTTTGTCCTAGGCTTAAGAGATGATTTGCTGCGACGAGAGATGAAACGATACTCGAGAGAGAAGGGGACGCTGACGTTTATCGAACTGATGCTGGCCGCAATTGACTGATCTGAGGAGGAAGAGGCCCTGTCCACCGCTAAGAGTTCTGCCAGGGGCGCGGTGTACGCCGCTGCCGCAGAGGACCACGGACCCTCCACTAGTGTACCAGCCTTACAGGAATCCATTTGACAGCTGGTCGGAGGCCAAGAGCAACTACTCCGGGCCTTACAGCAAGGGAGGGGCTCGCCACAAGGAGGCTCTACCGGACACGGACGGTGAGGAGACTTGCCCCCTACACCACGTAGACTACCCCGCAGGAGCGAGGATGGGAGACTGATCTGTTACGCCTGTCAGCAGCCGGGACATATTAGTCGGGAATGTCCACTCCAGACCGGCGGACCACCCCCGGCCCATGCTATCGCGTCCGAACCACTGGGTCTACCAGGCCCGTCCACTCGAACACGAGGCGCGGTCGTCGCCGTAGTAGGCGGAGCAGCCAACCCGGCAGTGGCGGGCCGAGAGCCCGAAGATATATACGGGGGTTGCTACACCCTAGATGTTCAAATAGACGGCGTCAAGACTTGCTGTCTCCTAGACACCGGGTCCGAAGTGACCACCATGACGGAAACATACTTCAAGCAGCAGTTTAAGAGAGAGAGACTGTCCTCCGCCACTTGGGTCACCCTGACAGCCGATAACGGCCTAGAGATACCAGTGGTTGGTTGCCTCTACACAGATGTGGAATGTCTGGGGATGAGGTTCCCCGGAAAGTGTGTGTTCGTAGTGAGAGACAACCCCAACCGCAGCTCAGCAGGTACTACAGTCCCTGGCCTTCTGGGGATGAACATACTCAGTGGAGTATACACCCTCTTCGCCGGAGTAGATGGGATATGTCAGACGGGCCACCACCGTTCAGACACCGGAAGCGCCACCCTGCGTCGCGTCGTCACTGCAGTCGCCCAAGAGGAGCAGGGTTGCAACGCCCTGGGAAAAATGGGATACGTGAAGGTGGCCGGCAGAGACCCGGTAGTCATTCCCCCACACAGTGAGGTGATCGTCCAAGGTCGCTGTGGGACGCCCAGTGATGCTGGAGGGAACTCCGAGCGCCAACCTACCGCCCGGCCTACTGGTGGCCAATGTAGTGGCCCACGCCATGAATGGGAGAGTACCTGTGCGGCTGTTAAATCCTACCGATACAGCTATTGTGCTCCTGCCCCGGTCTAGACTGGCGGAACTATACAGACCTCGTCAAGTGCTATCTAAGGAGAGGGTGGTCATGGAGAAAGTCGCCGGAGGATTGAGGGTGACAGCGATTGGCGCCAGAGACAACACGGCCCCCGGGACCTCAGACGGAAAGACCAGATGATTATCGGTACCCGTACAAGCGAACCCCCAGGATCTCGACCAGGGGCAAGTGAACCGACTGAACCAGGTATTGGAGAAACACAAGGCAGTGTTCTCCATGGACGATGGAGATTATGGTTACACTACCACGATCAATGAATGAATGAATGAATGAATGAATGAATGAATGAATGAAAAGTTTATTTCTTGGACATGTTATTCTTCTTATTTCTTCAAACAACTCAGTGTCTTGATCCGTCAGACCAAACAATCTTAACAACAAATTAAAAAAAAATCCTTAAAGGAAAAAAACATTTAAAAAATAACAAAGAAAAAAAACAGGATTTATAAACAAAAGAGCAATGTGTTTGGTTAGCAGACATGTCCAAAAAAAGGAGTAGAGGGAAGCTTAGCTTATTGATCCCTACCCCCTTACATTTGTATTTGTTCTTCCATTAATTTTACTAGAATTTACATAATTTAGTATATTACAATATAGAATATTATTTGTACTTATATTAAAAGTTTACAATAAAAAACATGATTCACTTGACAGCAGTGAATATAGTACATTTAAGCATTACATCACGCGCAGGAGTGGTTTGTGAACAATAAACCATGCCTAGGGGTGGTCGTTAGACCCCCTTAGGCATGGTTTATTGTTCACAAATCACGACTGCAAGTGGTGTAAAGCTTTTATACAACTGCCCGATTCATCCAACCTTATTTCTATACAATAAACACACATTAATCGAAGATTTATTGAAAAAACCATCCGCCAGAAAAAGTAGTTCCCACAACTACAAAAAAGACAAGTTGCCTCCATGTGGAAGCAGCTTGAAGTGCATCCAACCAAACTAACACATCCAACTGTGTATTATTGGAATGATTGAGAGAAGTTGCCTCATGTGGAAGCAGCTTGAAGTGCATCCAACCAACTAACACATCCAACTGTGTATTATTGGAATGATTGATTGAAAATTTTATTACCAGATGCAGAATGTGTACAATACAGTACGGCTCAATACACACAATTGTTAAGGGAATGCAGACCTACTTTCCATAGAACTTCATTCTTAGATGCTTCTATATAAAGTAGGTAAAACAAATTAAAAAGTTTTCTTTGCCCTATAGGAAAAAAACGTTTTCTTCGCCCTATTATTTTATTTATTTTTTTAAACCTACTGTAGAGGGCCTAAACTTAACCAGTTGGAAACCAAGCGTACAGTAATAAAATTAGCAATCAATCAATCAATCAACTCAATAGGCCATGCTCACTTAGAACAGCGCAGCACCCAGGGCCCCGTTCCATGTACCGGGATAACCGAGTTAGCCGGATAACTTTAGCTGGATAATTGGGTTAGCCTGACTTTCCGATTTCATGTACCTGGATTTCCCAAATCACCATGACAACATATCCAAAAGTTTGAGCCTGGTCGAAAGCAGAGTTCAAGTTCAAGTTAGCCTGAACTATCGCCACGCCCCCGCAAAGAAGTGACAGCCCGTTTCCTGAAACTATTCCCACAGTCTACGATCTGCATTATACCATTCTGAATTACGTTTTTGTGCTCCATTCTTCCAGAGGGGGCTTTTGAAATGTAAAATAGACCCAAAATGCTGATATTAAATTCACTTTGTCCTAAATAATGCACGTTATATATACCGTGGCGACGGTGGCGCTCGCTCGTGCGATGTACACATGATGTGGTTATTTTAATTGTAACTGGGATTAAGATGTCTGATGAGATGCGCTGTTTGACGGATTTGAGAAATTGAATGAGCCGTTGACGTCACATTAATGAATGAGGATAAAGAGATAAACTTCATTCAAAACAACGGATATTCTAAACACGGGTCTCTCGTTCATTAATGTATAAACAATGAATTTATCCCATCTGGCCCAGTGGCCCAGCGGTAGTGCTCATGCCTGCCAATTCAGCGACCGGGGTTCAAATCCCCGTGTTTCCAATATGATTTTTTTGAATATAATATTAATGATTATACGCCAAAGTAGCCTGGTTTTAAGTTAAAATATTATAAATCTACATGCATTGAGGATGTCATTCTTTATATAGCTCTCAACGTGCACCAAATTGAATTATTCCTATATTGCAAAAAGAAGGAAAAGACTAGGGCCTTGAACCCCGGTCGTCCGTGTGAAAGTCAAAAGAAGAACCCGTTACACCACAGAGAAGATAAGTAAAAGATTGACTATACATCAATCAATGGGTAAGAGAGCCGTATCGTAATTCTGTATAACAGTTAACTAATAATTTTCGCTAGCAAGATCTCATTTGATTATTCAATCCAGCAGGCAAGTTTAAAGAAATATAATCTGATTGATTGAGGTAATGAGGGACTTAGAATTAGCCTATAGATAACGCATTTAACTTGTCGGCGAGGCGATTGAGCCTATTGCAATCTGTCAATAAAGTCTTAAATCAATTAATCAATCAATGCCGTTGAGAATCAGGGTCTCTGCCATCGATACGTGCTGGCTTTCCACCTAAAACGGGAGCGCGCATCTAGCCTGACTTGAGCCTGACTCTCAAGTCTGGCTTGAGTTAACGAGACTGAATCCTCCTTTGTGAAACAGGAAAATCCCGGCTTTGAACATCGGGTTAACTGAAGCTGGATAATGGACATGTTGATCGACTTAGTTGAACCACGTACATGAAACAGGGCCCTGCTCTCTGACTATCCCCCGCGTTGCAGGCAGAGTGTGTGTGTGTGTGTGTGCGCGTTTGTGTGTGTGTGTGTGTGTGTGTGTGTGTGTGTGTGTGTGTGTGTGGGGGGGGGGGGGTGTGGCGGTGGGTTGAGACTAGAGCGAGCGCTGACAGTCGAAAGGAAAAAGAAATTGAAAAGAAAATTGAAAATTAATCAATCAATCAATCCGCGATTTTTCTTTTGTTACAGAATGATTCAAGACCCATCAATTACATCATCCAACATTGTTTAAACGACTAAGACATTCGCTGTGACAGAATCGCTTGATATTTAGTCGTTTAGTCGCTATCAACATATCCATTTGTAAAGATTATTGTCCACCTTCTTGTGATCCGGCGGAGTGATGTGATGTGGTTCGGTTGTGGGCGGGTCCTGGGCCAGCAGCGTGGAATTGTTGCCAATAAAGACGTGTAACAGACGACGTGATAGTATACATGAGGCAACCAGAAAAGAGCTTCCCGGCACTGATGGATCTACTGAAGGAATATGGCCACTACTCAGGATACAAACTAAACGTGACAAAGACACAGACCTTAGCATGGAACTATTCTCCAACGACGGAAATTAAAGAACAGTACGGGATAAGATGGGACATGGACAAGATTAAATACTTAGGGGTGAACATCACGAGAGGGGTGGAGAAACTGTTTGAGGCGAATTATACACAGATAAATCAGAACATAAAGAGAGACCTAGAGAGATGGACAGTAATGCCCTTGGACTTCAATTCAAGAATAGAGGTCATTAAAATGAACATATATCAAGGTTACTGTACCTATTCCAGTCACTACCCATACAAATACCACAGAATCAATTCAGGGAGTGGGACAGACTGATATCGAGGTTCATATGGGCGGGGAGAAGACCACGGGTCAGATATAAAACACTACAACTACCAAAGGAAGAGGGAGGGATGGCAGTACCCAGCCTACAAGATTATTACTATGCAGCACAACTGAGAGCAGTGACGTGCTGGTGTAACGACAGATATGAGGCAAGATGGAAAGACATTGAAAAAGAAGGGGAGGGATACAAGGTACAAGCTCTGGTGGGGGATAGGGAACTATTTAAAGAAAAAGAGGGACTATTAGATCCAATCACCAAATGCACCTTGACCATATGGAACAGAGTAGTAAAAACACACAAATTGGAGAAGCAGTCAGGGGTCCTGAGATGGGTAGCACATGACAAGAGATTCAAACCAGGGAGGTTAGACCATGGATTCAGAAGGTGGGAGAGGGGGGGGGGGGCAACAGCAATATGCAAAATGATAGAGAAGGGAGAAATGCAGACACTACAAAAATTAAAGGAGAAATTTGGACTAGAAAACAGGGACCACTTCAGATATCTACAGGTTAGAGACTACTACAACAAAGAAATAAGGGGGGCCAAAGACGAGGAACAGAATGGAATAATAAAGATGATAGTATGGGCATACGAAGGGGGGCAAGGAAGAGTAATATCAGCAATATACCGGGCTATAATGACCAGCAAGGGACACACGACCGATTATATAAGGGAGAAATGGGAGAGAGAACTAGAGATAGGAATAACAGGGAAGGAATGGGGGAACATATGTGAGGTACAACATTCAACAACAGGATCGAGAATATGGAAAGAATTTGGATGGAAAAACATAATCAGATTCTTTATAACCCCAGAGCTGAAGGGAAAATATGCACCAACACAAAAAGCATGCTGGAGGATGTGTGGGAAGGAGGGGGCAAATCACACGCACATATTCTGGGGATGTCAGAAGCTGAAGGGGTATTTGGAGGAGATAGGGGAAGCAATGATCAGAATATTAGGATACGGGCTACCACAAACAGGACTGGTGCTTTACTTAGGAGACCTGACACACGAGGGAATACAAGGGGGGGACAAATATTTAATAAAGATAATGTTGATAGCGGCCAGAAAAGCAATAACGAGACTGTGGTACAAGGAAGACCCACCGACAAAAGCAAAATGGGTAGGAATAGTGGAAGAAATACAGGATATGGAAAGGATAACACACATGCTGAGGTTACAGGAAGAGAAATTTGGGGAAAGATGGGGAAAGTGGGAGGATTATAAAAGGAACGAGAACGACATCACAGAGGAAGAACCAAATGCAACACAAGAGAGCGAAGGGTAAAGGAGGAAAGATGTTCAAGCAGGGTCTATGAACCCATGTCACACACCTGTACTTTAGTTAATATTTTGTTTTTGAGATATTACAAGTGCTGAATGCTTTTATACCTTATTATTTATGTCTGTTTAACGGTGTGATATTAAATATTCAGGGATGAGGTGGTTTGTGTATGGGTGAACCAAAAGGCAAAGTGAAAGTTAATAAACAAGAGAAAAAAAAAGAAAGGACGAAGGAGAAGGGAAGAAAGAAGCTCAAGGAGGGTCTCTGGACCCAGATCACACATACAAACCTTAGTCAGCATTTATCGTCTTTGAGTAGGAATTACCTGTTTATGCCTGTTTAAGGGAGATACACAATCAACCTTTATATCAAATACCTAGAAAACAACAGTAGGGGAACCAGACAACTAACCATGTGATACCCATGTAAATATTTATGTGCACTGTTTTTTCTTTTTGTTTTTATTGTGATACTAGTTTCTTCATTTTTTATTATTTATTTTTTGTAAGTGCTGTCTGTCTAAATAACTGTTAATAAAAAATGTAAGTTTAAAAAAAAAAAAAAAAAAAAATACGTGTAAAATGACTGTTTCAGCCAATCAGAATCGAGAAATTTGCATGAATGAATGAATGAATGAAAACTTTATTTAACAGATTGCAGAATGGGTACAATACGGGGGGGGGCGGGGGGCACACTGTATAAACAAGTAACACTGTACATTGAGGGGGGGGGGGGGAGGAGACACTGTACAAACAAACACAATTGTACATTGAACTATTGACAAAACCATACTAGGTAAATGACTGTACATTGGAGGGGGTTGGGTTAGGATATTTACAGGGGCCAGTGTTGAATTGCAGTCTCCCGTAGGTGTCCCTTGAGAGAGGTTTTGAAAGTGGGTAGTGATCCACATTCCTTTACAGCTTTGGGTAGGGCGTTCCACATTGATGTGGCATAATTGCGAAACGTGTTTAGTCCCTTATTTGAGCCGAATCTGGGTTTAACATGATTTGTGGAGCTCCCTCTGGTGTTGTGATCGTGGTATTCACTGACCTTTGGGAAGTATTTTGACATGTACATGGGTACCTTGGTCGTGTAGTGTATCTTGTAGACCAGGCCCATTGCAAGTTGTTGTACTCTGTCGTCTACTCTAAGCCATCCTAGGTTGTCGAAGTGGGCAGGGGTGAGGTGGGTTCTAGGAGTAAGGTCAAGCAGTAGTCTGACCAGTTTGTTTTGAGATGTTTGTAATTTTGTTTTTAGCGCCTTTGAGGTGCTTTGGTACCATGAGGTGCAAGCATAGTCGTAGTACCCCTGAATGAGTGCTCCTGCCAGAGTCTTCAGGGTGTTCTTGTTTACCAGAGAGGAGATCCGGTACAAGAATCGAGTTCGTTGGTTGACTTTTTTTATTACATTGGATGCCATTTTGTCACAGGAGAGATTAGCCTCTAGGATGGAACCCAGGTAGGTAATTTCATCTTTCCTTGTGACAATATTGTCACCCACTGTAACTGAGAAGCCGTCGGTCTTGCTGAGTTTGTTATTTGAACCGAAGAGAATGGACTCTGTTTTGCCCATGTGTAATGATAGTTTGTTATCAGCGAGCCATATGCAGATTCTGCCTAGTTCCGAGCTGAGGGTTTTTTCAACCTGTAACTTGTCGTTACATGCCGTTGTATAACACTACATACACAATATACCATAACTTTGTTTATCCTCACTACTCATTTCTGTATTTTTCTAATGTGTATTTTTTTAGCTGCTTTTTAAATCATTTTGATGTATTCGGGTAAATTATTCCACAACTTCACTCCACACACCGATATGCACATGCTTTTCAGCGTGGTGTGTACCATTGGTTGTTTGAGATTCCCTCTCCCTCTTAAATTATATTCACCTTCCCTGTCTCTGAACCATTTTTGAATGTTGCCTGGGATTAGCTTGTATCTGGCTTTGTATACAATGAGGGCAGTTTTGTAATCCACTAGGTCCGTAAATTTCAATGCTTGTAGCTTTATAAATAAGTTATTGGTGTGTTCATAATATCCTACATTGTATTTACTTGTATCCGTTTACCAAATATCATGAATTTGGTTTTTTTAATATTTAATGATAATTTATTTACATCAAACCACACTTTCAGCTTGGTTAGCTCAGCTGCGACATCCTTTAAAAGCATTTGGAGGTTCTCTCCCTCACAGAAGACATTTGTATCGTCAGCAAAAATGACATTTTTCAATATTTTAGACGCATTACCTATATCATTTATATACAGTATGAATAGTTTCGGGCCCAGAATTGACCCTTGCGGCACACCACAGATTATGTTTGACTGAGTGGACCTGTACTCCCCCAACTGCACAAACTGTTGTCTTTGTTCTAAGTAACTCTTTAACCATTTGAGCCCTACTCCTCTGATCCCATACCTTTCCAATTTTAGTAGCAGAATATCATGATTTATATAGTGTCAAACGCCTTCTTCAGATCTATGAAGACTCCTATTGCAAACTTCTTATTATCAATTATGCTTGTCAGTTCTTCTACTAGGTCCATTAGTGCCAATGACGTTGAATGATTCAATCTAAATCCATATTGACTGTCTATAAGTAATGCGTGTTTATCAATGAAACAGTACTCGGACCAGTCAGTACTCGGATCAGTCAGTACTCGGATCAGTCAATTCCTAGACCCACCATAAGGTCAGGTGTCGGCTCCCATCGTTCATACCCGGCGAGCGAAGCAAGGGCTCCGTATGAAGGTAGTAGGTCCTCACATCTGTCAATTCCGAGACCCTCCATAAGGTCAGGTGTTGGCTCCCATCATTCATCTGGGAGTGTACACCGACCACATGCTCTCTCACCAGTCCAGGAAGCTATCCTTCAGGAGTACATCCACTCCCTGGAGCTTGAGGAGCTACAGCGCCAGGTAAAAGAAGACTACGACGCCAACCTGGAGTGCCAACGCTTACAACGCCTAGTGCAGGAAGCACAAGATGCACGGGAAGCTATCGTTAAACGCCTGGACAGGCAGAGGCGGCCTAAGAAGAAGGAGAAGGAACTTCAAGTAGCCAAACTGGTCACCTCACTTCAAGAGTCAAAGATGAGGGCTCTTGTACGTGCAGCAGCATCTGAGCCGACCTATCCACCGCCTGGACAACAGCACCACGTAGTGGCACCTGTGCCTCTAGCCCTTCCTACCGTACCACAGTACATGCATCCCCTGCCGGCTAATCCAGCCGCCATCACTCCAGTGATACACCATCCAGCACAGGCGACGCCTCGCTCTGCTGCTCCCCCTGTGTCATGGTACCCAGCCCCCAACATGCCTGGTTCAATTGAGCAACTTACAATCTCACACGGGCCCCCTGTAGCTAGACACAGTACCCAGAGTCCTACCTATGGTGCGACCATCACTAGTACTCAACCCAGTACTCAACTCAGTACCCAACCTAGTACTCAACCCAGTACTCAACCCAGTACTCAACTCAGTACCCAACTTAGTACTCAACTCAGTACCCAACCTAGTACTCAACTCAGTACCCAACCTAGTACTCAACTCAGTACCCAACCTAGTACTCAACTCAGTACCCAACCTAGTACTCAACTCAGTACCCAACCTAGTACTCAACTCAGTACCCAACCTAGTACTCAACTCAGTACCCAACCTAGTACTCAACTCAGTACCCAACCTAGTACTCAACTCAGTACCCAACCCAGTACTCAACTCAGTACCCAACCTAGTACTCAACTCAGTACCCAACCTAGTACTCAACTCAGTACCCAACCTAGTACGCAATTCAGTACCCAACCTAGTACTCAACTCAGTACCCAACCTAGTACTCAACTCAGTACCCAACCTAGTACTCAACTCAGTACCCAACCTAGTACTCAACTCAGTGCCCAACCTAGTACTCAACTCAGTACCCAACCTAGTACTCAACTCAGTACCCAACCTAGTACTCAACTCAGTACTCAACTCAGTACCCAACCCAGTACTCAACTCAGTACCCAACCTAGTACTCAACCCAGTACCCAACCTAGTACCCAACCTAGTACTCAACTCAGTACCCAACCTAGTACTCAACTCAGTACCCAACCTAGTACTCAACTCAGTACCCAACCTAGTACTCAACTCAGTACCCAACCCAGTACTCAACTCAGTACCCAACCTAGTACTCAACCCAGTACCCAACCTAGTACCCAACCTAGTACTCAACTCAGTACCCAACCTAGTACTCAACTCAGTACCCAACCTAGTACTCAACTCAGTACCCAACCTAGTACTCAACTCAGTACCCAACCCAGTACTCAACTCAGTACCCAACCTAGTACTCAACTTAGTACTCAACCTAGTACTCAACCTAGTACTCAACCTAGTACTCAGCCTAGTACTCAACCTAGTACTCAACCTAGTACTCAACCTAGTACTCAACCCAGCACTCAGCCTAGTACTCAGCCCAGTACTCAACCTAGTACTCAACCTAGTACTCAACCTAGTACTCAATCTAGTACTCAACCTAGTACTCAACCTAGTACTCAACCTAGTACTCAGCCTAGTACTCAGCCTAGTACTCAACCTAGTACTCAACCTAGTACTCAGCCTAGTACTCAACCTAGCACCCAACCTAGTACTCAACCTAGTACTCAACCCAGTACTCAACCTAGTACTCAACCTAGTACTCAGCCTAGTACTCAACCTAGTACTCAGCCTAGTACTCAACCTAGCACCCAGCCTAGTACTCAACCTAGTACTCAACCTAGTACCCAACCTAGTACTCAACCTAGTACTCAACCTAGTACTCAACCTAGTACTCAACCTAGTACTCAGCCTAGTACTCAACCCAGTACTCGACTAACTCAACCTAGGAACTCTCCCAGTCCTCCGCTCCCTGCCGTTGAAGACCTCTCTTCATGGAAAGATCTCGTCCAAGCAACAGTCAGGCCCCTTCATGGTGCGGCTGATGCCCAGACCACTGATCAGCCTTATGAAGCAGCCGACTTCCTCAACGCTGAGAAGGTCCTCCTTAAACGAACCCAGCTGGACTCATTCCCAGAGGAGATCAAGGCCCTCAAGTCTGACCGACCTCTTCCCCCAGACAGTCGTTTGGATCCACATCACCCCCTGACAAAGCTGATCATCCAAGATTATGATCAAACTCTTCTCCACCCCGGGCCTGAGAGGGTATTCGTTGATCTTCAATCCCGATTCTGGGTTCTACGTGGAAGAGAAGCAATCCGCAAGCATCAGCACACCTGCCGAGAACGTCATCTGCGGCGAGCAAAGCCCGACATGCCTAAAATGGCCGCCCTTCCGCCCTGTCGCCTGCGTCTCTACAAGCCCCCATTCTATTCCACCAGAGTAGACTGTTTTGGGCCATCTCACACCAAGATAGGGCCCCGGAGAGGCAGAAGTGGAGGAAGGACGGCAAGAAACAGTCGCTCGGCCAGGTGGCCCTCATCGTTGACCCGCGGCTTCCGTTTCACTTACCATAGAACGAACATAGAATGAAGGAGCTGTTTGGATTTTTTAATCAGGGATCATAGAGCAGCTGCACTGCACTGTTGTGTGTCTTTGTGGAGACAGAAATTAAATACAGTTTAGTGTCTTAGATGAAAACGTCGGTTAGTCGAATAGTTATTAATTGATCTGATGTAAACTGGAAACCTTTTTGTTGTTGAATAAGGGAATGGCCCCTGGCGACTGTGGGAAATCACAAGTCCGATACAAGACGCCTACCAGGTAAAGCCTATACGCCGTTTCTTGACTAATAGAAGAATAACATGTATATTCATACCTGGGAGCTGCCCAGTACAACCACAATCTGACACCGTTGGCCACTGAGCGGCTCCACTGGATCAATTGGGGGTTAAGTGCTTTGCACAAGGGCACTTCAGTGGCAGGAATCGAACCAGCGACCTTCCGGCGCTTCTGTAACCATTAACCCCACCACCGACACAATTCTGGGCGTTGTGCCAATTTCAAAACTTATGTTTACTCAAGCGGTAAAGTCCAACCAAATTGTGATAAGGATACGAGATGGGCCAATAATTGACAGTAGTTTGTTGATTTTGTTAGTAGGGTAAAAGTTTTGTCTATGTAACTGGATCTCACTGACACCTGGTGGCTGAACTACAGACATACACACAGTACACACACACATACATAGGCAACACAGACCACACAAGTTCGCACCATACATTGATGACACACACACAAAGGTAACTAGACACACACCACATATAACAGCATACACACAAAGAACTGATACAACACAAATATAGTAGTGACTACACACACACACACACAAACTTGTCATAACTGTTTGAGCTAAATAGGGCCAGCCCACCAGCTGAAATAAACAAGATGGCGGCTAAGTTCACAGCAGAGGACATATTGACTGAATTTAACCCTTTGTTGAGAGACTTAATTCTTTCAATAGGTGTCCGTTGGCAGAAACGCACAAAGAACTCTGGGACAAGATGGCCTCCCGGAGGCACGTTTGACCTTTGCCTATGCGATGAAATGAAGGTTATTATTCGTAACCATAAAACAGGCCAGACAAGCAAAGCGAGACTAAAGAAGAGGTCAGAGGAGTTGGAAATATTGAAGCTTTTCACAGACAGGGGAAAGGCATACAGGCAGATCGTTTTGGCAAACAATCAGAGGGAGGAGGAGGTAGGGAAGACAACACCTCCACCTTATATCACGCAGCTACCTGTGGGCAGACTGGAGATAAGAGGTGACTGTGAGGAAACAGACCCAGGGACCTCCCTGAGATCAGGCACAACATACCCCAAGCTGAGCGCCCACCCCCTCTATCCAAAGATACCCACAGCGTACAACGATGCCACAGATAAGAAGTTGACTGCAGGGGAAGGAGAGATAGAAGACCTTGACAGACAGGAGGAGGAGTTAGAGGGGGCAACTAAGGACAGAGAGGAAGGGAGCAGACTGAGTGTGTCCCAGCAAACGTCGGGGAAACACAGGGCATGCGGCCACCACAGTAAGACTTTGCAGGATGAGGAGGAGGAGAGTGAGTGTAGGCAGCAGGAGAAAGGAAATGTTACAGGGACCTTGACTTTCACCCCCGCAGCCATGCAGGGAAGTGTGACGGCCATAGGCCAGTTTCCCCTGCTGGTCAAAGGTAACAACATCTTTCACATTCCATGGTCAGCTTTGGATGTAGACAGGCTGTTAGCAAGGCTACCAGACCTCACAGAAGGAGCTTCCAGGTGGATCATGCAGTTTGAGGAAATTACATCACCTTTCTTACTATCAGTGGGCGACGTCAAGGCCCTGTTGACACGTTTGTTAGGAGTAAATTATGGCTGAGACATCGATGCGGGTAGCATGCGGCACACAGGCCCATGATGGAGACATATTCAACGCACACAGAGCAGCATTGTGGTACAAACTCAGAAACCAATTCCCATCGTGTATCAATCCGGCAAAACTGGCAGGGAACCCTATACTGCCGACAGAAGGGCCAGGTGCTTATGTGAAGAAAATACTGAAGGAGTGGAGATACGAGTTGGGGCACAACCCAGAAGATGAGCCGTTGCAGAGAGCGATGTTCAGGGAAAGTGTGATGACAGGGCTTCCAGGAGCAGTTAGGAACAGACTGGGAGATGCAGTAGGGTTGTTAGACATGACTTATGCTCTGTTCTGTGCACATGTAACCCACAGTGTTGAGAAGCACAGGGCTCGGGAACAGAAGGTCAGTGATCAGGACAGGAATGAAGCGAGGAAGTTAACTCAGCAACAGTTGCAGCCAAAAAGGAACTCCCAGGCTCCCAGGCAACAGACTGAGACAAGCTATGGGCAGCCTGGACCGCCATGTTGGAACTGCGGAAGGACGGGTCACAGACAATTTGAGTGTAGGTCGTCTTACCGATCTGGCTCTGATTATGGGAGGCCAGCGTCCCAGGGGGGAGCACAGAGGTAACTGAGGGTCTCTCTCTCTCTCTCTCTCTCTCTCTCTCTCTCTCTCTCTCTCTCTCTCTCTCTCTCTCTCTCTCTCTCTCTCTCTCTCTCTCTCTCTCTCTTTCTCTCTCTCTCACATGGCTCCCTTGTGATTGTGTATGGCAGAATAGAAACTGTTTTGGCACGAATCACCGTGGGTCGATAAATAATAGAAGATCTTCAAGCATTTGCAGTTAAAATAGTCTATATATATATTTGTATTAAAGGGCTGATCAACAAAAAATACCAGGAATACCAAGCCTTATAGTAATCAGGGGTTTGGAAGGGACTGTGTTGACATGGATAAATGAGATTATTTAATAATATATATATTTAAAGAAACATTAAAGGACAACTCTATTTTTGGATCAGACGAGTAGCCTTCACGAGGCACAGACACGTCAACGTATGTTCTAGCCGGTTTCAGGCCTCAGGGTTTTATAGATTTATTGTTTTGTCAATATGGGCCCTTATACTATGAAATAACTAAAGGAGGTATGGTATGGTTTGATAGGTTTAAATATGGGGAATTGTATTTGTGGTTTCCTTTCCGTGGTCGACTCGTGTTGACAGAAGGTCTATGACCTAGTTTGAAATGCAGAGATTGCGACGCATGGTGTAAAACCCAGTTATAAGTGTCACAGGGACACACCGAACTAACACACACTTAACAATGAATCATCTTATGATGGATCATTTTAGAAGTACACAAACACAAACAGTTATCGGTTATCAGGGGAAACAGATCAAATAGAGTTACCGTTTTGCAGAACCAAAGTGCAACGTGGGATTGGCCCATTGACCAGAATTGGAACCCCCCCTCTGACTAACTGGCAGAAACTTGGCTCACGAATGATTGATTGACTGGTTGAGAACTTGTTGACAGATGCAGAGCGCAGGGTGAGGTGCGTAAAACCCTTGAAGGAGTGCTCCTGTTGGGAGTCTTCAAGGTATTCTTATTATTAGAAGGGAGATTCTGTACAAGAAGTCCTGTTGGTAGGTCAATATTGATGCACTATTTGGAAAGTATAGTCCTTTACAGTAATGCCACAGGTTACTTGTAAAATGTATCTGATTACTGATTACTCCTTTAAAGAGTAACCTAGTTACTTTACTGATTACTTGATTATCAAGGTAACTTGGTTGCTTTGAAAGTAACTAGGTTGCGAAGTTGTTGTCGTCCCCCCTGCTGCTGCCACAACATGAGATTATTGGCATCACTGGACCTTTCTTTTTATGATGTACAATCAGACAAACAGTGTGTTTAATAGAATAATCTTGTTTTTTCCCCTTTCTTTTGTCTTGACAGGTAAGGGGACAGAGCTTGCTGCAGCAATTGGGGAATTTTTCAAGTCAGCCATAACTAATAACTAGATGATAAACATTGTTTCCACAGGGGGATCAATAGAGGGGGGAGGGGGTGTAAATGCCGATAACATTATCCCTCAGCTGTCCTTTTCAACGGTGGACAGGGGTTGGCACACATGACCGGTGTATATATATATATTACGCATTTTTAACAACACATACGTTTTTGTTTGTTGAATTAAAGGCTGCAAGCATACATTTATCTCTATCACGGATCCCCATTAGTCAGCACCGCAGCAACAGCTAGTCTTCCTGGGGTCCACACACAAACAGAGTATCAGATCACAGAAGATGTAGTAGGATGGATTGGACTCTCGGACAGTCATATCTTTACAGTGTGAACTACAGTATCTGTGTTTTCCTTTAATGTAAAATAATTTAGTTTTCTCTCAAATGCTCTTTTCAGATTCTTTTTAGAAGCTTATCTTACTGGTGTACTGGCAGTTTATTCCAATATGACATGGCTCTATATAACACAGTTGTCTTTGCTGCATTGGGGTTTGGTAGTAGCAGTGTGAACGTTTCCCTATAGGCATGCCTAGTGTTATACTTATGTCGATCAGGTGTACATGTTAGCTGTGAAGGCAAACAGATAGGTTCTCTTGCAATATATATATTCCTCATGAACAAGATCAGGCTGCAATCCAGTCTTCCACCTTCAACCATGACAGCTTGGTGTGCATTACCTCCACACTGTTTCTCATTGAGCAGTTCAGGGCCAGACGGGCCGCTCTGTTCTGAGTGAGCTGGATTTTATTGAGCTCTTATCTTGAGGCGTTAGACCAGACAGCTGGACAGTAGTCAAGGTGAGAAAGAACTAACTTGCTCAATAGCTGTTCCGTCTAAAGATATATTTGGCTTCACGTTTTTCTTATAGCATGTATTTTCTAAATACCCATGGCAAAGCATTTGTAAAAATGACGCAGAAGACTAGCCCCAGGTAGTTTCCCTGTGGAATTCCACACTGTCAGGGTTAAGCACCTCCTGGTGGTCCCCAGGCGGTGACAGCACCAAGGCTCTGGAACACTCTCGCCCTGGACCTGTGAACGGCCCCCTCTGCCACGTGCAGCGCGGTGCTTGCCCCCACGGGGAGCCGGTCCGGAGGGACGGTTCTGGGAAACCTGGTCACATCGATCCCTACCGTCACCTCCGGGCGTGGGGCGGCTGGCTGCGGCGGACGAGGCACTCCCTCCACTCCTGGCCTTCTTTGATGAAGGCCCAGCAGCGGCGGCGGTGGTGGCGGAGGCAACGGTCTCGGTCCTCTGCCGGCGTTGTTTTTGTCGGCCATCACCGGTGGCATCGGGTCGGGGAAAATGGGGTTGGAGCACAGAGCGCTCCTCCTCCATCTCTCTGCAGGCAGCCGTCATTTGTTGCATGGCCGACCCGAACAGCCCAGCATCGGAGAGGGGGGCCGTGAGCAGGGGAATCCTCTTCTGTTCCGGCACCCTCGCCCGCTCCAGCCAAAGTTGGCGCTGGCATAGAGTGGCCAGGGCGCGCCCCTTCCCGGCGGCTATCGCCTGCAGCTGGGTAAGGTGCAGGATGGCTCCAGCCGCCTGGGCGTGAAGGTACTGTTGATGGTCATCCAATACCGACCCGCCCGCCATCATCCCCGACATGTAGCGCGCTAGCTGCGCGATGTTAGACGTCGCAGCTAGGCTCTGAGTTGCGGCAATGTACGCCTGGTCACTCCAATTAGCCATCTGCCTAGCCGATTTCCCTTGGGGAACCGGCTTCCGCAACGGCTCCCACACCACTTCGGGACAAAGTATGGATGTCATCGGGCTATCAAGCCGAGGCACCCCGTCCTTTAGTCCCTGGACCAAACCCGCCACCCGCGTGAGTAAGGTGGGGGTAAGGCCAGTGATGCGGGAGATTACCTGTCCCTGTTTCACGTAGGCCTCCATTGAAGGGAAGAATGGGCAGACAACGCCCGTCTCTCTCACAGGACGACGTTGCCAAAGATGACCTATCATGTCATCAGGAACAGGTGCAGGCAGAGGCTGCGGCAATGCCACGCCATTAGCGGCTGCGGCGGCCACCATGAGCTCGGGGAACAAGGCAAGCAACTCCCCTTGAGTACCTCCCTCCACGTCACTCGCGTCCCTCACGTACAGGAGGCTGCCATGTCGGGCGCCTAAGTGGTGTATAGACACTTGTCTGTGGTGAAAATAGGGAAGGAGCTGTTAGTATGGCCACGTCCCCACTTATGTAGAGGAGCGGGTGTGGGTGTGGCCAGGCGGATGGGTGTGTACATGTGGAGACATTTTATTCAGAATTAGATTGAAAGGGATAAGGTTCCACTACGAGCAGAGCGTAAGCTATACGATAATATAACTGTTTGGTCTATTACTTATACTGGGTGTGGGGGGGTGTGTCACCTACTAGGTGGGATGCGGTTATTAAGGGGAACTACAGTGTGTTAACGGGTATCAGTCACTAAAGAGCAGGTGGTGCCTACTATGAAAACTCCTACTAACCCCCCCACTAACTACATCCATATACCTTTCGCCTTGTAGCATGGCAACTACAGTTGGGGGCCCGGCGGGACATAGCTCCTCCGCGTTCCTGCTACCCAGTGTTTGTAAAACCTCACCCTCACTAAGCAGGTATAATCCACCCTGTTACACATGAGATAAAGTAAAGTTTTTGATAGCATTATTTACTGTTATGCCTGCATATACATTATCTGTCAAATGTAAAATTCATGTATTTGTGGGTAAGGCCTAAGGGTGGAAAGGGATCCCTGCCTAGAGTTGCGCCCTGGGAATGGGGACCTCTTGTTTATAAGGAACACTGGCCCTAAGGAGAAGAAACCTATCTCTGCCGGGGGAAGGGGGTTCTTCAGTTGAATGTGATGCAGAACCTGGTGGGGGGGGGGGTATCTTAATAAAGGGAAGGCGTGTACCCGGACAAAGAGGTGTACCCTACCGAAGGGAGGTTCTAAGGGACAAAGAGGGGTACCCTACACAGGAAGGTTTTAAGGGTCAAAGTGGTGTTCAGGGGAAACCATATAAGTTAAAGAGTCCTATTCATCATTCTTTCAATGTATTGTAGAATCTGATATTTCCAGTAAGTAGTTGCATGTCACTAGGACAGTAGCCTGGGCATATAAACATGCACTTGTCTGGTTTAGCAACTAATTGTGTCAAATGACACTGAAACTGACGTGTCAAATGAGTGGGAATTGGTTATGCATTCAATGTTTACTTTTAGGAGGTTAACTGTTATAGGTATGATAGGTCGAGATGGATAGGAGAGAGTATTATTAAACTCAAATTTCTCCGTAACCTATTATGTGTATTAGAGTAACAGGGAAAATGTTGGCACGGGACTAAATAAGTGGAGCATGGTTAAAATCAAATTTAAAAGGATCTAAGCGAGGCAAATTGGTTCAATTAGCAGTAAATATGAGGGAAATTCTAATTGTAACTTTTCTGTTGGACATGTTGCGATTGTGCCCTGGCCAAGACGGTGTGGAGGAGGAGGGACAATTGAGGAGGAGGAAGAGGACTTTTCTTTCTGAGTACAAGTTGCGGCCATTCCAACCTGGACACAACTGATCTTGCCTGATCCTAGAAGCTAAGCAGGTTCAAGCCTGAGGACCTGGTGTGGCAAACATCAGGAAAGCGCATGGCAGATGGAAGGACAATTGAGTCGTGGACTATGCACTGGATAATAGACAAGGAGTGGACAATGATAAAAGTGTTTATTATATTCAGGCCATTATATGTTAGACTACATGTTGTTTTTTGTATTCATGTAAAATAATCATGATTATATGATATTTTTATTTGATAAAGAACCAAAGATTGAAGGTGAGCCGGATGTTGGAATATGTAAGATTACCGGCATAAATGTCACAATAAGTTAGCTTTTACCAAACTACCTTAACACCAAAGGAGTACATTTTTCTCCTAAAAAAGAATGTGATGAGGAAGGGGATGTTTACTAACATATTGTGGGCCCATTGACAAAATGCCTCGGATTGATCTACGAGTTGGTAGGCCAATGAATTAGAAACCTGAAGCTGTGATTTTCACTGATTGTCTTTGAGCACGGTAACTGAAAGGGAAGTTGGTGTGTTGTTTAAAGTGTGGAAAGATGTATGTTCATGAAGATAACGCATCATTATACTTATAGTGATCACGGTTATTAAACTGTGAAAGTGAGGAATGTAGTGGAAAGTAGTTGTGCGTATGTCTTTGAGCATCAAACATTACTATTTTTACTATTAATATATATTTTTATTAGCTACTTTTTCTCCTATTTCTCTGTATGTTCTGTCGTTATGCCAATTCCCCCCTCCCCTTCTCGGTCATTGCACACATTTCCCTCCCACTTGCCGGTCTAGGGAGCCCTGAAGTTTATCACATGCTTCCTCCGATACATGTGGAGACAGCCAGCAGCCTATTTTCACCTGACAGCGAGGACTCTCACTGGGGAAGTGTAACGCATGGGAGGATCACACTACCTTCCCCAGTTCCCTCCCTTGCTGTGCAGGCACCCTGACCGACCTGTAAGAGTCGCTGTTTACAACGACCAGGACCCACCCACCGGCTTTCCATCCGCTGACACTGCCAATTGGGTCAGTATGGACGACCGACCAAGCCGGAGGTACCGCGTGTGGAATAATATATTGATTCCCCAACTCTCTCATGTAAAGACATCCCCCAATACATTAATCTCACCCACATTATAATAGAGAAAAGTGAGTAACTGTGGAATAATATAATTCCCTCATGTAAAGACATTCCCCTCCCCTGTGTCCCCTTACCTATGTGCCCCTCCCCCACCCAATTGACCGATCAAATGGGACCACATCCCCCCCCCTTTTAACTATATAGGGCTCCTCCCGACCACAATCGAGGTCTCTTTACCTGGGTAATTTCAGCTGATCACCTGGGGAGAGCCCCTCAGCCATTCTCTCTATGTACTATGTATATTTCTATCTGTTTGGTTAATAAACCTTTGTTATTAACTGAACCTCGGTTGATTGAGAACATTCTTCTTCAGGATATCCACGAATATCCCACAATTGGCGTCTACGAACTTGTGACGGACTCTTTGCGTCCTCCCGGCGTGCTGTATTGTTTCATCTATACAGAGAAAAGTGAGTATAATAGACTGGTCGACCAAAAAATGTATGGCAAGGAATTAAAACCTTCCCGCTTTTCTCTGTGCCAGGTGAATGTTACGGAATGTTGTCAAATATTGAGATCATGGCTGAGTAAGAATAGCGTGAATTAAATCTGATCTGTATTGAGAATCGTTACCAGGGAAACGCGTGTACCCGGGTCCTTATCAGGCGGTTCTGAGAGGATTTGCGGGGTTGTAGTGCTATTCCCGGATCGAGCTGGTGCCGACCAAAAGCTAAGGCACACCATAAGGTTGTTGGATTGCTAATCCTAGTCTAGCTGATGCAGACTAAAATATAGGCAACAAAGTAAGATACGTGGGCTTATTAGACGTGATATCCTTGGAAAACGCTACTCTGTTAAAAACGTTCTGTGATTCCTCTGCAAAAAGGCGGGAAGTAGGACCGAGAAGCTGATAGAATCATAATTAGATTTACCAGAGTAACGTTGCAATATTCATAGTTTCAACCTCAAACTAAGCCCACAACCTCTTCCATTCCTGAAAACGATATATTCGGATTAGGTGAACCAATTGATCACTACAGATAGCGGGAAGCTGAATATGCGACGCCCCGGTAGTACGTGAATGTACATTAAACGGGACATTAGTCGCAGGTTGAAGGGGCCGTAAGTGTGATTAAACGGTATATTCAAATCTAATATAGCGCTGTTAAATTTAGAAGTTCAGGTTCAGTCGTTATGCGTTAATAAAGGTGTATAGTGTATATCGAGGGTATAAAAGCCTTATCACAGCATGGTGCTGGTCGATTAAACGAACAGCGATCCGATACAAGACCAGATATACACATACGTTACCTTGTAAATATTATTGTTTGTTTGTCTGTTTACGTTTCGTTTGTATGTGCACAGTATGTCTGTTTGTTTACGTTTCACATGGAACCGCATATGATGCACAGGCGCGTTCATTCGGTTACAAAACGCTGGTTTAGGTGAATTCCAGGCTATTGAGAGCTCGCGGAAGAGTACTGCATGGATTGCAAAGCGTTATTTCCGAGGCGAATGGGAACGCGTGAACGTCGCTTGGAGCGATGACGTCATACAAATGTGCGCCATGAAGTTATGATTTTGATATGAAACTATCCATGGGCGAACGTAAAGTTTAATATGCCCGAGGCCGAGGGTATATGAAATCCATGTGTAGTATATGTTTTATTTGTATGTCTAAATACGCGCTGCAAGGGGGTAAGATAATATGGTTATACAAATAACTGAACTGAACTGTGAGGATCCGACGTGAACACAACAGCTTTTCCGGTAAGTATGAAGTCCTAATGTAGATGCATGACATAACTATCTTCTCATTTGCAGTGAATTACAGCTATCCCATATCGCTTGATTGATTGTTTTTCATTACTGTACACATTATAAGTCACATAAAGCTAACCTCAATGCCTGTTTCAAATTTATAATGTATCTGTGGGCGCGCAGGTAGGCTCGCTCCTCATAAATAGGTTTCTATATCTTAGAATGTGCACAAGGCTAGTGAGAAGGCAAACATGCTATGTTTATTCAACAAATCATTTCTATTTTAAAAACAGTATGTTTTAACTCCCACGTCTCTATTATTCTGATACGGGGTACCATAGAAAATCATGCATCATAACTGAACACATCACAATTTATGAGTAACACACTTACTCCCAGTACATGCGATTAGACCTTATACGCTGTCTTAGAGGAGTGGGAAATTAACATGTTTTTTGTGTTTACAGGAGAGGCAGACTGATTTAACTCTAAATTGAATTACAGAGCAGTGTTTAAACACTCACTCGTATCACAAAAGACATACTACATTGAAACTCCAGTGATTTGCACATTAACACAGACAGGACACAGAACCATTGAAATACCTGTCAAGTCAAGTCAAGAGTTTTAATTGTCACGGCATACAAGTATACAATGAATTGTATACTTCATTGTACCTGCTGCAGTCATGTAAATTGAGACCCCAAAATAATCTACATTTGAACACGAAAATCAGCTGAGGACGATGTGGAGCTGAAAGACAATGCAAATGCCTAGAGAGGACTCTGACCACACCTATAGGGACTCAACTTAGTATCTCCACTATACTTAGTATAGTAGGAAGTATCGCTTTAGATGCAGATTTTCTCTTTGTTACCACGAGACTCACCTGACAATGGATAACAACAGGGAACCACTTATTTAACATGAATCAGACACAGGTGATGAATTTGCAGTCATGAAAGGCTACCATATTTCCCATACTAACAGAATAACTAACCAGTTGTTTTCATCTCTCTCTTTTCAAGAAGGCACACAAATGAGAGATATGATGTCTGAATAACACCAAACAAAGTAGAAGTGCCTGAGATGAAAGATCAATGATGAAAACAATTTAACATACTATCCCCTCCTTCTATTCTCTGCTTAACCAATAACTCCTTGCTATTTCAAGTACTTTCCATGACTGCAAATATCAAAACCACCAAATTGGAGCACAATTATCTAAATGTACAAGGTATACACTTACATTGATCATTTAGCTGACACTTTTATCCAAAGCGACTTACAGGTTCTGTGCGACAGGTCACCAGAAAGGGCAACTCTATCAGCTGAGTAACAACGTCCATCAAAGTGTTGAGTGATACAGTGTAGGGTAGTTTATTAGGACAAGTACATGACAGTAAGGTTAGTTAGGGTTAGATTTATTTGTATCAGTTGGAACATCAATATAATCATTTACACAATGATTATCAAAATGCACAAGATGTATTATAGGATAATTGAATTAATGCTACTTAAGAGTAAATGAGAAAACGAATGATTGTTTTTCATGCAAAATTAACTGGCTGCCTAGATTTTTATGTGTTTTCCCCATGCTAATATGATGAGCCACACTGAGATGTGAAGAACGCCAGAGAAGTCATGGCAAGGTAAGTATCCTGAAGCACACCAACGTACGCGGCCTGAGCCACACTGAGATGTGAAGAACGCCAGAGAAGTCATGGCGAGGTAAGTATCCTGAAGCACACCAACGTACGCGGCCTGAGGTAAGGTCAACTTCAATTTAACATCACAGACTATGAAGATAAAGAGCTATTTTGTCTGATTCAAGACTTTGGCCATTCATTTACAATTTTATTTAAAGCCTAATGCTGTAAGATCTAGTTAGATACAAGACCTTCTTGGCATAAGGACTCACTGCTAATGCAATTGGCTTGCATTTCCTATTTTCAATTAAGTGATTTTATTTACAATGAATTGAATCAACCCCAAAATGACTTTCCTCTTTAGCAGAAAGGCGTTGAATCATTTATGTGAGGAGTTTTCTAAGGCAATTTTATCATCCTCAGATCATATTGGTGAGAGGACACGACAAGTGAGAAGGTGTGACTCGTGATTGACCTGAACCATGAACGACATGCGGCCCATGGCAGACCAACCGAAGGGGAGCACAACCAGGGCGACGACACAACCTACCCAGCCCACACGACACAGACGTCCCCAAGGAAGTGGACCAGAGGACCACGAAGGAGACTGACCAAGGAGACACTGACGAAGAGGAGATCAACCTTTGACGGCCTGAGAGAAGACACCTACGAGTTCAGAGTCATCACCATCAACGAGATTGAGCCTGCTGCGCCACCCCGGCACTGCAGACCACGGCAGACCAAACCCATCACCTACAGAAAGGAGATGGAGCCCATCCTACTGACTGGCCACTACACCGGCAAACCCTCGCCCTCCACCAAGTGCCCTGTGACCTTTGACGAGGCACACAAGAAGTGGATGGTGACCTCCCGTAGGCCCCCTCTGAATGATGGAGGAGTGAATGTTTCCGACTGCATCGTCAAGAAGAGAGACATCATCTGTCAGAGTCATGCCTTCACAAATTTTATTCTGTCAGTCATGCCTTCACAAATTTTATAATAACAATAAGGAATGATCACAGAGTCACATTGCAAATTATATTGTTAAACAGGGCAGAACCAGTTGGGTTGTTCCAAGACACCAAGTTTTGTTTTGACCATTGATAGTATGCACCACAGAACAATGCATAACGATTATCATAATCACCTTTTATATCAATTTTTATACAAACCACTAGGTTAACGGTTTTTAAATGTTTTTATACATTAGCCACTAGGTTAATGCCTATTTGTAAATCCTATTCCTGATAATTATGCACACGATTTTGTGTTTTCACCCTGTGCACTCTGACCACACAGAGACAGTGTTCACATGTATTTAATTGGGTTATTACTATGTCTGTATGTACAACCATGATCTTAGCTCCCATAGATATTATCATGAAGACACATAGTTACCACTTAAATGTCTGAGTCACGACATGAGCGACTGGAGGTAAGCCAAGATAGGCACAACCAGAGCTTCTAATGATTATGTTAATTGTTGTTTGATATCAGAGTTGAGGACCAATCATTGATATAGGTATTTGAGATTATTAATAAAAGAAAAGGGTGATATTCCCACATCCCACATCTCTGATATCAAAATAACAAAGACTTTAGTCCAGTCAATCATGTCATGAATCACGTATATAAATATTTCTATTTTAAACTGTTATGCCAACCAACAGATCACATTGGCCAAAAATTTCATTTATTTGAATTGTTTCTATTTCATTCATTATCTGATAACCGATGGATTACATCGGTCCCATTCTTTTACCATATCTATTCACGTTTCAATATTTTACCTGTTCCAAATAATCCTGGTATAATATATATTAATCTCACCCACATTATGAAGAGAAAAGTGAGTAACTGTGGAATAATATATTGATTCCCCAACTCTCTCATGTAAAGACATCCCCCAATACATTAATCTCACCCACATTATAATAGAGAAAAGTGAGTAACTGTGGAATAATATAATGCCCTCATGTAAAGACATTCCCCTCCCCTGTGTGCCCCTCCCCCACCCAATTGACCGATCAAATGGGACCACATCCCCCCCCTTTTAACTATATAGGGCTCCTCCGGACCACAATCGAGGTCTCTTTACCTGGGTCATTTCAGCTGATCACCTGGGGAGAGCCCCTCAGCCATTCTCTCTATGTACTATGTATATTTCTATCTGTTTGGTTAATAAACCTTTGTTATTAACTGAACCTCGGTTGACTGAGAACATTCTTCTTCAGGATATCCACGAATATCCCACACGCGGCAGCCGGATTTGATCCCACTGTCTCTGCGGTGGTAGACAGACGCTTAGTCCGCTGCGCTACCCGGCCGCAGGTGAAGTGATAATTAACTACACGGTAACACAAGGCCCCGTGGTAGGAGCACCGGGAAACAACTCAGTGAGTTGGTCTCTAACTGTATGTATGGAGTCAGACAGTTCCTTTTGCCTAGCGAACATTGTCTTTAGTCCCTCTGTCACCTGGGAATGTGTCTGATCGTGCTGTCCCAGTAGGGCGCCTTGTCTCAGGAGAGCCTGTCTGAGTTCTATGTCTGCTGGGTTAGTTTCCATGACCAGATCGTACTGTCACGGCTGAGCGTGTTGAACCCAATATGCAGACACAATTCAGAAAGGTCTTGCTATAACCCAAAAGACTGGTATTTTATTATAAGAATGTTCGGGTAGTTCAGGCAGAGGTCGGTCATCAAGAACGGAGATACTCGTACAGTCCAGGGGGTATATGTGGAGTGGGGTAGTCACACAAGCGAGGGGTCATACACGGAATCAGATACTCATACGGTCCGGGGAATAGGCAAGGAGCGGGGTAATCACACAGGCAAGAGGTCATACACGCAATCTGATACTCAAACAGTCCGGGACGTGGTCAGGCAGGTGTATGTCATGCACGGGATCCAGGAGTAGAGACAGGACGTGGAGCCAGATGATGGACTGCAGGAAAGGGAAAGACAGACAGGGTTAGTGTAGAATTATCCAATGTATTATCTAGGGCTGACCCCTATTAGTCGAATAGTCGACTAATCGATTGAAAGGAGCCGTAGTCGACTGCCAACCTCTTAGTCGAATGCAAAAAAAGAAAAGTATTATTATTATAATTATATTATATTATAATAATATTTGAATTTACATTTTTTGTATCATTCTTTCCAAAAGAAAAGAGGCCTAGAAGCTAATGGCAGATATACCAGAGGCTAACTGCCTAAGAAAACAGGCACAAAGGCACTGAAAGAGGATTTCACCCATCTAATGAACACACTAGACTAGACAAATATCAAGATGTATCCATGATCAGCGGGCCAATTGCATGCTTTTGCAGAGGACAAGAAGCCTTCCGTCAACTCCTTCAGACATTAAGCACCCCCACAGCCCAAATGGAATGATAAAAAAAAAAAAAAATTTAAATAAATTATACTGTTTTTTCTTCAAATTTTCTTTTTTTCATAGTCGACTAATAGGCTAATTTCGGCCAATCAAAGTCGACTATCCAAATCCTTAGTTGGGGACAGCCCTAGTATTATTCAATGTTGTTACCAATAGAACGTTTTGCAAAGGTTTATTCACCGTCTGGTGCCATCTAGTGGGCATTCGCTGGAACGGCACTGGAATGTGCATCTAGTGGGCGTTCGTTGGAATGGCACTGGAACGTGCATCTGCGTATGCGTCAAGGACAAAGAACTACTTCCGGGTCGGCTTGACCGTCTGGGGTTTAAAAACGTTGCTCATTCAAACAAAGGAACTGTTGTGGCTGAAGGTTGTTTAACACAGCAGGAGACGATATTTCCAATTGTAACAAGTAGGTAATTTATTTAAGAAAAGAAGTTCTTAACAGCAAGAGCTATGGGTCGAGCAGAGGATCACCACAGCTTGAACAAAAAACACTCTACTCTCAATCCCTCTGCCTGTCCCCTAAATCCCCTCTCAGTCCTGCCCCCCCATGACAGATATGATGACGTATCATATCATGTCAGATCTGACATGACGTACATTAAGATGATACGTAGATTTAACATCGGAGAGAGATAAGAACATTAAGAACATGAAGAGAGATAAACAAGATATGATGTCCACACACGATATGATGTAAAACATTTAAGAACATTGAAGAGAGAGTGAGATGTGTGTGTGTGTGTGTGTGTGTGTGTGTGTATGTGTGTGTGTGTCTGTGTGTGTGTGCGTCTGCGTACAGACGTATGTGTATTGTATGTGTGTATTGTGTCACAGGGAATGTGTGTGTGTGTGTGTGTCGGTGTGTATGTCTGTGCGACTGTGTGTGTCTGTGTGTGTGTGTGTGTCTGTGTGACTGTGTGTGTCTGTGTGTCTGTGTGTGTGTGCTGTGTCTGTGTGTGTGTGCTGTGTATGTGTGTGTCCGTGTGTCTGTGTGTGTGTGCTGTGTCTGTGTGTGTGTGCTGTGTATGTGTGTGTCCGTGTGTCTGTGTGTGTGCTGTGCCTGTGTCTGTGTGTGTGTGCTGTGTATGTATGAAAGAGAGAAAAGAACAAGATATGAAAGCGATACGATGTCCGAGATTACCAGCACACAATGTGCCGTACTGAAATGTCCCTCTGTCCAAGTTGTTTTAAGAACGTCAGCCAGACCGTCTTTCAGCACTGCTAGTTGACCTATATTAAACTAGTCCACCCCAACTAGTCCACATTGATACTTTATTACTTATTACTATATTACTACTATTATTGACATTATTATTTTGCACATGTTATATCTTATGTTGTATGCCAGTGGTGATGTTCCTAACAAATTTCGTTGTACCAACAATGACAAATAAAGATCTATTCTATTCTATTCTATTCTATTCTATTCTATTCTATTCTATTCTATTCTATTCTATTCTATTCTATTCTATTCTATACACATTTTCCCCAACATTCCCCCATTTGGGGCTATCCCTAATCCCACCCAAATCATATAACCAAGAAAATGTGAACGTCTAACTAAACGAGAAACCATATTTATATAATAAAAGTTTAAATGGCTGATCTAAACAAGAAACCTAGCCATATAATAAATTTTAAATGTCTAACTAAACAAGAAACCTTACTTCATTCACTGGACCCCTAACGGACCAACAAAGGCTGACTACCGTTCTCACAATAAACACAAAACCGCTCAAAACAAGAGTAATAATAAAACAAACAAAAAAAAAAAAAAAAAAAAAATACCCCAATTTATAATCCTAACCTGACAGACAAATCCCCCCAACCTCCACCGCTTACCAAATGAGCCACAGTTCCGGCCGGAAACCGCGACTCTCATCAGGGAAAGGAGAAGTTGACCGTCAGAACTAAACATAGAACATCCCTCCCAAAAAAAAATGACATTGTCTCTTCCATAACATTGAGTCCCAGTGTCCATCGCTCAGCCCCCCTTCCATGCCCACGCCATAGTCTCCTCACCGTATTGCCAAAAGTCACATTTTGCCAATACAGCAACCACCACGCCACACCTCCAGTCCTCGTAGAAGCATGTCCCCATGCCTGGACGGGAGGCGCTGGTACCGACCTCACCACGTGTCCCCCCATCTTCGACGGGAGGTGCCCATCTTGCCCACTGCGTTAGCCCCCCCCTTTGTCCCTCCAGTCCCCAGAACCGATCCCCAGACCACTTCTTCTCAATGCTTCCTCAGGCTCAGAACCGACACTCTGCCGATGCCCCTTCCCATTCCGGTTTGACCAGGACCACAAGTAAAATAAACAAAAAATAATAAAAAAATAAAAAACAATGCAATGATTTTCAATGGTTGCAATCTCTATGCCGAAGGATCATTAGAAAATCAGACTAAAATTCCTAGTTAAAGGAATAAACCAACAAAACTGCACTCAGACCATCCCCCGTCACTCTTAAAGGAAAGAACCAACAAAAAGAAAATGTCCCTACCTCACCATACCCCTAATCCTCTATCCCCTCGTCTCCCTCTAAGGCAGCATAAAGCTGAGGATATGGCCCGATTTGTGGCTCAATCTCTTTCTGTCCCACCATCAGCATTTGGCTCGTTACGTGTGAAGTTACCAGCCTACCCAAGAGAGGCATACCACAACAGAAAAGGAGAACCAATATCAACCCTGCCACCCCAATGGATATCCCCGTCTGCATCACTATGCTTCCCCACTGTCCCAATCTTTCCAACACCCCACTCCCCCACCATTCTTCATTCCGGCCAGAATTCCCCCTCAACTCCTCCCTCAAATCCTTCAGCTTAGCCATGGCCTCGGAGAACTTTCCCCCTGGCCCCACATTCGTCGGAATGAATGTGCAGCAGTACTGTCCAAACATGGAACAGACTCCACCCTTCTCCGCCATTAACCAGTTCAGAGCCTGTCTATTCTGCCACGCCACCGTACTGGTCGCGTGCATCTGGTCCCCCATTGCATCCAACGCCTCCTCGGTGTAGTTGAGATACCGCTGCTGATTGTAAAACAAATAGTTGATCCACCCGGTGTTCTTATTGACCGATATCCATGGCAGAATAGACTCAAACCCTGCCGCAATCTCATTCTTAGCCATGAACTCGGCTGGAATGCCCCTTGGCTGTCCTATGCTGTCCAGATACACCCTTGGGTCTGCCTTGTAGCTACGCTTCGTTCGAGAGATAGGAGACTCAGAAGGTCCTTCCGTCACTGATAATGGTAGGACCACCATTGGCATGATCGCCTGAACCCGGGCACATCTACCTGACCAATCTAAAGGAAGTGTATTCCTCAACCTCCTACCGCCGCAGAGCCAGTATTGGTCCGCCAGTGCCATATCCTGGACATGAAAAGGGCAAGCTACAGGCCGTGGGTTGGTATCCACTCCCTTTAACACGACCCCGTGTCCACACTTTCCTTCTTTCGTGCAGTTAGTCGTGATGCTCCAAATAGTAGTGCACCGCCCCTCTGCCACCTCCCCTACATCCCGGGTCCCCTCCTTTTGCAAGCACTCGAAATCCTTGGTCAGCCATAGTTTGACACCTCTGGGTATTGGCAACCCCGTCGCTACCCCCTGCACACGTACATCCAATTTCCTACAACGTTCCCGCATAGTGACATCCTTGAAATCCGTGACGTTTCCTGCCGCCTTAAAACGACTAGAGCCGAGAAACCCCAAACACTCTGCCTCGCACCAAGGGCGACTATTATGGGGCCCTTCCCATGCCTCTGCGTCCCTGTCACACTGAGCCCAACTGAACTTCGTGCCCTTCACCAGCAGCCTATCCGGACGTGCCTTGGAGCAGACATAACAATCCTCTATCTGATTCTGCGCGCTCGTGTACTGGACCCACTTAAACCACTCATTCCCTAAAGCCGCCCTATACATCGGGTCAGCCTCCGGGTCTTCCTCGTCATAGTCATAGTCGCCCCCATCTTGTTCCCCGGAAGGAAGCAAACCCCTCAACCTGGCCCAGAGTGAGCCCACTGAGTCCCTCAACGTTCCGGCTGTCCTCTGGAACATATCCTGTCCCCCCACCTCTTCCGACTCAGTGTCCTTGACCTCCCTTTTTCCCCTCACCCCTGTCCCCTGTGATTGGTTCGGGACAGGCTCAACTCTCCTATCTACCCCCACAACCCGATCCTCGTTAGTATAATGGTAAGTATCCCCGCCTGTAACGGGGGAATGGTCAAAATCAAAAACATGCCCTTGCGGTCCTACGGGAAACACCCCTTTTGGTTGTAGTCTTATCTTCTCCCCCCCTTCCTCGATGGAGGGAAGAGGGGGCGCCTGATTCTGAGCCTGGTCATGAAAGCCTGCTGGTACTTGAGCCTGAGCGGGACCCCGTGGGACTCCTACCCACTCAAACCCGTCATCCTCAAGGACGGGTCGACCGTGACGGTTCTTAATGACGTCGTTGTGCCCGGCCGACCGTCCGCACACTGCTGCCAACATCTGCGGGAGCATCAGCAGGCACTGCACCTTCCAGTTGCCGTCTCGGACCCTCCATGTCGGGTTCTGCATAACTGCGATCGATTGTATCCCCCAAGAGATCGCCGCTGGCCTTTATGCAGTGATTGAAGTGGAACCAGGTCGCTGATCCTTTGACTTGGACTGCCGTTCCAGTCGATCGGATCACCTCGTACGGGCCCTCTCTCCGGGGTGATGACCACTTTCTCTTGTGGACCTTTACGAAGACCAAGTCCCCAGGGATCAGTCTCGGTTTGGTGGCTTCCTTCTCCGCCTCCTTCACCCCCTTTCTCTCCTTTCTCTGCTCCTGTCGAAACACAGCTTCATGTATTTTAGTCACTTGCTGAAGATATTTTTTCAGATCTTGCTCAAAAATATCTAATGCCGGGCCCCTAGCCAGGTGTCTAAATGGCGGTGCTGGCATGCTGCGGCCTGTAAGCATTTCATGCGGTGTTAGCTGTGTTTGGCGGTTTACGCTGCTTCTAATAGCCATCAGAGCAAGTGGCAAAGCATCAATCCAGTTAAGCTTAGTTTGCATACAGATTTTCAACAGTTTGTTTTTAATGACCAGATTGGCCCTTTCCACCTTCCCCTGCGACCCGGGACTATAGACACAGGAAAGGCGCTGTCTTATACCTAATTTCTGCATCAGCCCTTTAACCACCTTGTCGATGAACTCGCTGCCATTATCGCTTTGTAATATCGTGGAAATTCCAAATCTCGGAATGACCTCGCGACACAGGAACTTGATCACTGTGTCCGCGTTCTTGTGTTTAGATGGAATGGCCTCAATCCAGCGACTAAAGCAGTCCTCTACTACCAGGAGGTATCGTTTGCCCTGCACTGGCGTTATCATGTCTGTATAGTCCATAATCAGATGTCTGAATGGTCCCTCAGGGAGGGGTGTGTAAGCCGCCACTGTCGGTACTCCTTTGCGCACATTGCCCTGTAAGCATGTTAAACACCTGGCTAGTGTAACGTCAATTTGTGCCTGAAGCTTTGGGGACCAAAATCCCATTTTCGTGATTCGTTTCAGGGTCTCTGCTCTTCCACAGTGATCAACACCATGAGCCTCAGGTATCACTAAGGACAGAAGATCGATGGAGGCGACTATCAAACCGTTATGACTCCTCCACAGACCATCTGCCCCCCTTACAGCCCCCCTCTCCGTCCACGACTGTTTCTCGGCCTGCGTGGCTGAGTCCTGAAGATCACTCAAATTATCCTCAGTTACCTCAGTCGTCAGTTCGGCCGCAAACATCAGAACAGCCGTGGACGGCACCGCAGCCGCCGCCTTCGCGGCCTCGTCCGCCGCGTTGTTTCCCGTCGTCACAAAGGACAGGTCTTTTCTGTGTGCCTGGCACTTTACGATAGCAATGCTTTTGGGCAACTTTACAGCCTGAATAAGCGCCACAACCTGCTTGTGGTGAAGGATCGGTGAGCCGTCCGATTTCTTAAAGCCTCTTGCCTTCCAAATGGCCGCGAATAGGTGGCATACGCCATGCGCATACGCAGAGTCTGTAAAGATGTTAACCGTGCGATCTTTAGCTATTATGCATGCTTCTGTTAGTGCTATTAGTTCTGCAAGCTGGGCCGAACATGGTTGCATGCATTGTTCGGCCTTTCTTGTTAGTGTTTCTCCGTTAGGTTTGCACTGTACGACGGCGTATCCTGACCTTAAATTTTCCCCCTCCCGATAGCAGGACCCATCCACAAAAAGTGAGAGTTCTGCTATCGCGAGCGGGTCGACTCCCAAATCAGGACGGAGTTTCACGAAAGCCTGTACCTCCACATCACACTCATGCGGTTGACCCTCGCTCGGGAGTGGTACCAGATCCGCCGGGTTACTGCCGTGGCATGTTTTTATCGTAACGTCCGAGTACTGCAGGAGCCTCATGTAAGCCTGTTGCCGTTGGCTGGTCAGAACAAATTTGCCTCTTTCAATCAAGTTTGCCAATTTGTGATGTGTCCAAATGCAAATGTCATATCCCATTGTCATGGCCGTTGCCTTCTCATACATCAAATGTGCTGCGGCCAGGGCCTGATAACAAGGTGGCAGACCCTGCTCCACCGGCGAAAGAGCTCTAGAGTAATATGCTATCGGTTGTTTTTTCCCACTCCCCCCCTGTGTTTGAGTCAGGACAGCTGTCGCATGCTGCGCTCTATGTGAGACGAATAGGTGGAAACACTTCTCATAATCCGGCAGCGCCAGGGCAGGGGCCTGTAACAACAGACGCTTAATGTTTATGAACGCGTCCTCCCCCTCCTCGGTCCATGTCAAGGGAGCGCGAAGCTTGTCTGTACCCGCCTCTTTTATCATCATCCTCAACGGCGCTGTCGCTATCGTATAGTCCTCCACCCACTCAGAGCTGTACCCAGTCATCCCTAAAAACGTCATCATCTGTCGGACCGTCAATGGCCTAGGTGCCTTGGATACAGCTTCGAGTTGCGTGGGTGAGATGTTTTTTATGCCCTTTTGAATGACGCGAGACAAGTACTCAACTTTTGGCTGGCAGTACTGCAGTTTTGAACGGGATGCCTTGTGGCCTCCCACGGCTAATCCACTCAAAACTTTGATGGAGTCCTCATGGCACTGCTGACGTGTATCCGAGCAGATTAGAATGTCATCTGCATACAGTAAAACCGTGCTGAGTAGTGTGTCGCACACTCCTTGCAAGTCTTCCTTGAGCGCCTTCGAGAAGTAATGCGGCGAGTGCGCGAACCCTTGTGGCAACCGGGTGTAAGAGTATTGTTTCCCCCTGTGGGTAAAAGCAAACAGATACTGAGACTCTTTTTCCAATGGAACACTGAAGAATGCCTGCGTGAGATCAATGACCGTATAGTACTGCGAGCTACTCGGGATGTTTGTCAGGAGGGTGTGTGGATTAGCGACTTCCGCCTCTGGTCCAGACACCACGTCGTTCACCGCCCTCAAATCGTGTACCAGTCTGTACCTAGCCCTGTCCGCCTTTAGCACTGGGTGGATAGGTGTATTACATCTGGATTTGAAAGGGACGAGCACTCCCCCCTTTAACAGTCCCTCAATCTGATGTGATATAGCTTCCTCCGACTCTGGCTTCATTGTATACTGTCTGATAAAGGGTGGTCTACAACCCTTCTTTAACCTGACCTTCACTGGCTGTGCCGACAATATTAGACCCACATCTGTGTCGTGTTTTGACCACAACCGTTCCGGGGTGCGCGCCAACATGTCCTGTTCCAGCAAAGCATCCGCCTCTGGAATAACGCAAGGGTCTCCTGGTAATCTGATTACTTGCGGTTTTGCCAAAACTGAAAAGGAAATCATTATTTTTATGAAACTCCCATCTGCGCTGTTCCAAATTAGCGGAGATTCCGTGGAGACCCACCTTTGAGTCTCGGATTCCTGTATCATTGAACCTAGATGTTCGGATTCGTAACCAGGATTTATTCTCAGAGTGATGTGTGGGGCGGCGTCTCTTAGTCTATGTTGTTCCCGTAGATACTTACCCGTGTTAACCCTCAACGCCGCGCCCTGTCTCCCTACAATTATCGTAGATGAGTTAATCTGCACCTGCTCGGGCTGTCCCTGCAACCATGCCTTGTTCCTAACTAGGTCACTATTCGTCAAATATTGTAGTGTGCAATGTGCCTCCATGTTTGTTTGTCTAGACTGAGGCAGTTGGGTTTTCAGAAATGGCTCCCAGGGGGCACAGACCCTTTGCAGCTCTGCATCTATGTTGCCCAGCCAGAACACAGTGGCCTCTTTCTCCCCCGTCCCTTGTAGCATCATTTGGTACACGTCTTGTTCAATTTGAATCCCCTCAGGCGTACATAGGATTTTACAGCCTAGTTTACACATTGCATCTCGTCCCAAGAGATTGCGCGGGGTGCTGTCCGAAATTAATACAGGTATTGTTATGGTCTTGTTGTTATACGTCATAGAGATTGGATCTGATGTGGGTATTAATTGTGTTTTTCCCGAGAATCCGACCGTCCGAACATACTGTCCAGACTGGGGTAAGTGAGCGGCGTATTTTTGCTTTATGCAGGAAAAACCTGCTCCAGTGTCTGCCATCATCTCTGTTAATTTGCCCTCCACTAGGACCTGCAGAATAGGTTCTTGCTCAGCTCCCTTGGAAACCACAATCATTTGATTTCCCCCCGTCGCATTCTCTGGGCACCCCTAGTGATTACCCCCCTGGTTTCGGGGCCCTCCTGTCTCCCCCTGGTCGTGGGGCCCTTGTGACTCCCCCTGGCGCACAGGTCTTCCATACTCCGAGCCGGGACGGTATGGTTGCCTACATCTCATTTCCCTGTGTCCCTGCATGCCGCAGTTCCAACAGTGGAAACGGGGAAACTGTTGTTCGTTCCCCGGTCCCTGTGTAAACCGTGGGCCTGATTGCCCATTCCCTGCCTGCCGCCTGGACGCCTGGTTCTGTGAACTATAGCCATAACTTCTCACTACCTGAGGTGCAGGCGGGGGTCCCTGGTCCTGCATGGGTGGAGAGGTAGCAGATGACACCATTACTGCCTGCAACCTCCTTTGGGGCTGCAGTTGTTGCTGAGTTAACTTCCTTGCGTCATTTCTATCCTGATCCCTGACTTTCTGCTCCTGAGCCCTTTGCTTCTCCACACTATGTGTTACATGTGCACAGAACAAAGGATAAGTCATGTCCATTAACCCCACCACGTCTTCCAGTCTATTCTTAACCACCTCTGGAAGCCCTCTCATCACACTTTCTCTAAACATCGCTCTCTGCAACGGGTCAATTTCTGGGTTGTGTCCTAGCTCACCTCTCCACTCCTTCAGTACTTTGTTCACATAGGCGCCAGGCCCTTCCGTCTCCATTATGGGGTTGCCTGCCAGTTTTGCCGGATTAATACGTGATGGATATTGATTCCTGAGTTTGTACCACAACGCCGCTCTATGCGCGTTGAATATGTCTCCATCATGGGCCTGCGTGTCGCATGCCACTCGCATCGATGTATCACCCATGATGTCCCGGCAGGCACCAACTCCTAGCAAACGCGTCAACAGGGATTTGACGTCACCCACTGCTAGCAGAAAAGATGACGTATTTTCCTCAAACTGCGTGATCCACCTGGAGGCTCCTTCTGAAAGGTCCGGTAGTCTTACTATTAAACCATCGATGTCTAGAGTTGACCATGGCATGTGAAAGATATCGTTCCCCTTTATTAGCAGGGGAAACTGGCCTGTGCTTGTCACACTTCCCACGAATGTAGGGGCGAAAGTCAGGGTTCCTGTAATGTTTCCTTTCTCCTGTCCTGGTTTTGTGTCATTCTCATCTTCCTCCTCATTCAACAGTTTAGTGTGGCCACACGCTCCGTGTTTCCCTGATGTCTGCTGTGCCATATTTTGACGGGCCTCTTCCTCTATCTTCCCCCCGACTCCCTCCCTCTGCCTGCCCAGGTTCTCTACCTCCTCTTCCTCTGCATCATACAACTTCCGACGTACTGTCTCGCCATATGCCGCCAGGACTTTCGGATAGAGATCCTGCGGGGTCAGTTTGGGGGGGGTATCTCGCCTAAGGGAGGTCTCTGATCTAGCGGAGGTTTCTGACCTAGCGGGGGTTTCTGACCTAGCGGGGGTCCCTAATTCCGTCTCCTCATATTCTCCTCTTATTGTCACAGTGCCCACCGGCAATTGCGTGACATAAGGTGGGGATGTTGGTTTCCCTATATCCGTCTCTCTCTGATTTAGCGCTAAAGCTTCCTGCCTGTATGCTCTCCCCTTCTGGGCGTAGAGCTTCATTACCCCCAACTCTTCTGTCCTCTTTTTCAACCTCTTTTTGCTGTTGTCGCCTGGCTTGTGGTTACGAATCATTACATTCATCTCTTCGCATACGTCGAGATCAAAAGTACCTCCGGAAGGCCATTTTGTGTCCCCGGCCTTTGTACGCCTCTGCCACCGGACACCAACCTTGAGAATTAGGTTCTTTATCAGCGGGTTCCGGTCTAACAGTATGTCCTCTGCTGTATGCATCGTTGTTTAGTGTGTATATGTGTTTATTGTGTTGTGTGTGTGTGTGTGTGGTTGTACTTCAGCTACTACTACTCTACAACTACCACTCCAGGACACAGTTAACCTAGATCTACTACTCTACAACTACCACTCCAGGACACAGTTAACCTAGATCTACTACTCTACAACTACCCCAGGACACAGTTAACCTAGATCTACTACTCTACAACTACCCCAGGACACAGTTAACCTAGATCTACTACTCTACAACGCTACTACAACTCGGTGTGTGTGTGTCTGTGTGTGACTGTGTGTGTGTGTGTGTGTGTGTGTGTATGTCGGTGTGTGTGTCTGTGTGTGTGTGTGTATGTGTGTATGTCGGTGTGTGTGTGTGTTTGTGTGTGATTGTGTGTGTGTGTGTGTGTGACTGTGTGTGTGTGACTGTGTGTGTGTGCGTCACAACCCGCTGTCTACCGGGACACAGGAATGTGTGTGTGTGTGTGTGTGTCTGTGTGTGTGTCGGTGTGTGTGTGTGTTTGTGTGTGATTGTGTGTGTGTGTTTGTGTGTGATTGTGTGTGTGTGTGTGTGTGACTGTGTGTGTGTGACTGTGTGTGTGTGCGTCACAACCCGCTGTCTACCGGGACACAGGAATGTGTGTGTGTGTGTGTGTGTCTGTGTGTGTGTGTGTTTGTGTGTGATTGTGTGTGTGTGTGTGTGTGTGACCGTGTGTGTGTGACTGTGTGTGTGTGCGTCACAACCCGCTGTCTACCAGGACACAGGAATGTGTGTGTGTGTGTGTGTGTGTCGGTGTGTGTGTGTGTCACAACCCGCTGTCTACCGGGACACAGGAATGTGTGTGTGTGTGTGTGTGTGTCTATGTGTGTGTGTGTGTCTGTGTGTGTGTCGGTGTGTGTGTGTGTTTGTGTGTGATTGTGTGTGTGTGTGTGTGTGTGACCGTGTGTGTGTGACTGTGTGTGTGTGCGTCACAACCCGCTGTCTACCGGGACACAGGAATGTGTGTGTGTGTGTGTGTGTGTCTATGTGTGTGTGTGTGTGTGTGTGTCTGTGTGTGTGTGTGACTGTGTGTGTGTGTGTGTGTGTGACTGTGTGTGTGTGTGTGTGTGTGTGTGTGTGTGTGTATTGTATGTGTGATTGTGTGTGTGTGTGTGTGACTGTGTATGTGTGTGTGTGTGACACAACCCGCTGTCTACCGGGACACAGGAATGTGTGTGTGTTTGTGTGTGTGTCTATGTGTGTGTGTGTGTGTGTGTGTGTGTGTGTGTCTGTGTGTGTGTGTGTGTGACTGTGTATGTGTGTGTGTGTGGTTGTGTGTGTGTGTGTTTTCTACCACCAGGGGTCAGCAAACCCAAGAGAGCAAACCCAGGAGAGAGAGAGAGAGAGAGAGAGAGAGAGAGAGAGAGAGAGAGAGAGAGAGATAAAGATTTAGTGAGATGTGTGTGTGTATGTGTGTTTGTGTGTGTGTGTGTGTATGTGTGTGTGTGTCTGTGTGTGTGTGCGTCTGTGTACAGACGTGTGTGTCTGTGTATGTGTGTTTATATGTGTGACTGTGTGTGTGTGCGTGTGTGTGACTGTGTGTGTGTACGTGTGTGTGACTGTGTGTGTGTGTGCGTGTGTGTGTGTGTGTGTATTGTATGTGTGACTTTGTGTGTGTGTGTGTGTGTGTGTAGGACAGCTAGCCTCTCTGTAGCAACAACCTCACAAGCCAATAAGAAAACGAACAATAGTGTTTGACACAGAGAATGCCAGCTGTGATAGTGTGTTTTGAATAACAGCAGAGGTACCGGTTTTTGTTTTTGAAAATTGAGAGTCTTATCTACGGAGGACAGAAGGCACAGTTATGTGTGTATGTGGAGAGTGTCGTTAAGAAATCAGGGAAAAGGGTCGGGGAGAGGTTTGAAGAGATGGAGAAAAATTTGACCAGAGGTCGAAAACATGCAATTAAAATTGATTAGTGGCGTACTTATAGCCTGTTAAAAGAGGAATCGCCCCAGTGTAAACACCTCATCAGTCGTATTCTTTTTAGCCGTCCATCCAGAAAACCAGTTCACACAACCAGCTCACTTTCTCCTCCCGCAGAAACTCTGACGGATATTTATATAACAAGCCCAACGCTTACCTTTTTTTGTCGACAACCGGCAGAATGTTTACGGGAGATTCCAGGAACTGGCCGTATGAAAAGGCCCGGTGGAGCGATCTACAGGTCAAGGGTCACCAAATGTTGTGGCTGAAGGTTGTTTAACACAGCAGGAGACGATATTTCCAATTGTAACAAGTAGGTAATTTATTTAAGAAAAGAAGTTCTTAACAGCAAGAGGGTCGAGCAGAGGATCACCACAGCTTGAACAAAAAACACTCTACTCTCAATCCCTCTGCCTGTCCCCTAAATCCCCTCTCAGTCCTGCCCCCCCATGACAGATATGATGACGTATCATATCATGTCAGATCTGACATGACGTACATTAAGATGATACGTAGATTTAACATCGGAGAGAGATAAGAACATTAAGAACATGAAGAGAGATAAACAAGATATGATGTCCACACACGATATGATGTAAAACATTTAAGAACATTGAAGAGAGAGTGAGATGTGTGTGTGTGT
Organism: Notolepis coatsorum; assembly: GCF_963971535.1. Lineage (NCBI taxonomy): Eukaryota > Metazoa > Chordata > Actinopteri > Aulopiformes > Paralepididae > Notolepis > Notolepis coatsorum. The sequence continues at coordinate 44,543,564 of NC_140171.1, forward strand.
GTGTGTGTGTGTGTGTGTATGTGTGTGTGTGTCTGTGTGTGTGTGCGTCTGCGTACAGACGTATGTGTATTGTATGTGTGTATTGTGTCACAGGGAATGTGTGTGTGTGTGTGTGTGTCGGTGTGTATGTCTGTGCGACTGTGTGTGTCTGTGTGTGTGTGTGTGTGTGTCTGTGTGACTGTGTGTGTCTGTGTGTCTGTGTGTGTGTGCTGTGTCTGTGTGTGTGTGCTGTGTATGTGTGTGTCCGTGTGTCTGTGTGTGTGTGCTGTGTCTGTGTGTGTGTGCTGTGTATGTGTGTGTCCGTGTGTCTGTGTGTGTGCTGTGCCTGTATCTGTGTGTGTGTGCTGTGTATGTATGAAAGAGAGAAAAGAACAAGATATGAAAGCGATACGATGTCCGAGATTACCAGCACACAATGTGCCGTACTGAAATGTCCCTCTGTCCAAGTTGTTTTAAGAACGTCAGCCAGACCGTCTTTCAGCACTGCTAGTTGACCTATATTAAACTAGTCCACCCCATACACATTTTCCCCAACAGAACTATTGCAACAAACTTTAAAGACTGTGCGAAGCACAAGTCTTTCAGAACAAAGGAGCTGTTGAATCAGCCATTTGGCAACCTAACTGACCAACGGTACGTTATATTGTAAACGCAGACTTCCAGTCTCCATTGTTACTTGTGTAATCATTGAATGTCTAACGGTTTGTTGATGTGTTGATAATGCGGACTACCATTCTCAAATGTAATCGTGTATGCTTGAATGTTTTTTTCCTTTATTCGCTTTTTCCTGGTCGTGCAGGACCGACAGCTTTTTCTTGGCCACGCAGGACCGACAGAGGAGAGAGGGAGAAACGGGAGGAGAAGAAGGGAAGACATGCGGCATATGGTCACCGGGTGTGGGAAACGAACCCGGGACGACCGCTTCGCGACTCGGCGTGTTATGTGGTGTGCTACATGATTTGCACCGTTGTTTCTGTTTACCACCAGGTTAACTCAATGGACGCCATACCCAAATAAAGTCGGGTTAACTCGCCGACGCTTGAGCGCCAAACCAGAGAAAAGTCGGGTTTTCATCGTTATTTCTTTTATTCTATATTTCCATTCATTATCCATCCAGGGAGCCTGGTGTTATCATAGGGAATGAGTCTGAGATCGCAAAAGTGCAATACCGGCCTCATCCTACCAGGCGGCGGTATGGAGCACCCTTTGAAACATTGTGTCTTGGGCTGTGCGTCGATCTAAAGTCTCTGGTCTGATTTTCCATGTCGGGCAAGGGGAGCGGTTGTCCCGATTGGCTTGAGGAGCGTCAAATGCTCCAGATGGATGATGTGTGGCGGATTATGTTGGCGACACGATCGACACCAATACTGGGACTCGCAATCAGATAATTGGAATATTCTTTTTGGGGCACATCCTAGTCAAGGTAAGGGCTATATGAGATCAATCTTGCGTTGATCAAAGCATGCCTTCATTGCGATCCAAGCATATGTGTGTAACGCTAGTCCATAACGTATTCCGTTGGTGATGATCAAAGCATAAAAAAACTACCCTCCCCCCCACCCTTTCATGCATTCATGATGGAACATAATACCTATCATATGCATTTGATTTTTTTATTGATCGTGTAGGGATGGAACGCCAATGCATTTAGTATAATACACGTTACATTACCAGCCTCCCATGAATTACCATAGACCGCTCTAAAACCATACTTATATTCACCACGGTATAAAACAGGAATGTATGGATGAATTCTTTTTTTTTCACATATTGAACGATAGATACTCAATGTCAAATGGGCCATAGTATTGTATCCATAGCTATAATATATAATATAGTTATAGCCCTGCAAACACCGCCATGTATTCCTATACTTTAGAACGCTGGCCTTATAACCACACATTACACATATCCCCATAGGCGGCGGGTGAGCTGAAAATTAGGGTAGGCTATAGATGGGATGGGACCTGCGCGGAGTGTGCAAAATTTTCCCTTTTTCTTTTTTTCTTGCACGCAAACGGTGCTGTCCAGGTTGCGTGTACCTGTTCCGCAACAGTAAGTGACTTCCGGGGTAGGCCTGATTGGCCCCGACAGGCACGTGACGCGGCAAACTCAGGACGCGCAACGAGGCTGCTGAGAGCTGTCGCGCGGAAATAGGCTGTCTATTGCCATTCTCTAACACAAACTCTAACCTTAACCAGCTCCTTAACAGCGCCTAAACTTAACCGTTCTAACCTTAACCAACTCCGAAACAATGCCTAACCTTAACCTTAACCTTAACCATGCCTAACCTTAACCATAGAAAGAATATTGCCATTCTCTAAGACAAACTCTAACCTTAACCAGCTCCTTAACAGCGCCTAAACTTAACCGTTCTAACCTTAACCAACTCCGAAACAATGCCTAACCTTAACCTTAACCTTAACCATGCCTAACCTTAACCGGCGAAAGAATACACGTTAAAAAAAAATCACGTAAAAAAAAAAAAGATTTGATGGGATTCGAACTCACCATCAACGGACCGCAGGATCGCAGGACCGCTGCTCTGCCAGGTGAGCTATAGCGCCGAATGAGAGTCATGACGTATTTGGACGGTTACGTAATTCCGTAAGCTCTGCCGCTCGGCTCCGCGGAGCGTGCCGCGCGGCAGAGAAAGTTGCGCGTCACGTGCCTGTCGGGGCCAATCAGGCCTACCCCGGAAGTCACTTACTGTTGCGGAACAGTTACACGCGTCCAGGTTCTGATGTCATACTACACACTCACGTCTACTAGGCTACTACAGCGAGCCACACTCATTTCATATAGTGCAAATTAATTGTTCAAATGAAGGCATCCATTGTCTGTGAGATCACTTTCAATGTGAAGCGGACTAAAAGTTGACCGTCTCTCCTGGCGCATATTGTTGTTCTTTCGGATGCGCCTCATTGGGAAAGGCCGTTCACAAGTTGCGGTGCCGACGGCAATGAAGGAAACGTTTTCCGTAATTTGGATCTCATCATGCTTTGAAAACAATGTACATAGTAGCTCTAAAACGTTTCCACGGTTTGATTAACTCTGACTCAGTCTCATCATGCCCTCAGCCTCAGGTGATCCGTGTTATGCCCAGGCGGCATGTAACTTGGAATGGAGTTCCAGGTCTTGACAGCTCTCACGGAGAGGGCTGATTTGCTAAATGTACTTGTCCTTAATGGAAATTAGCTTTAGGATTCGAATAGACGCCACCCGGTGCAACAGTTCTGAACCCGAACGCGGAACTGCAAGTTTGTTGGTAAAAGACTACACGCGAACCTGGAGGTGAAAAATCGGAAAGTGGGGGTGGGGCTAGACCATGGAGGGTTTTGAAGACCAGACTAGCATCGGTTAGTTTGATGATGCGGCGTGATTGGTTACTGCCTGCAGTCTGGAATGTTAACGGCCACCACACCTACTGCCGATTGACACCTTGGTTGGCCGACCCTTGCGTATTGTCACCACTGCAGCAGCCCACACACACACATCGTAGCCTAGGCTGCCTATAATAATGCGCAGATTGGGGCGTTTGGGTCGGCATTGCCTCCCCTGGCCTTACATACGCCTATGCATATCCCTCTGGCGCTGATTGAGTTAATAATCTGACTACCAGCCAGCTAAACTGGCTAAGCACTGACAATCACTGTACTGCTTCTACGGAATGAAGTCGTTCGTCTGAATTGTTTCCTTCGGACTGGAAAGAACAGTTGTTTTGCCATACACCCTTCCAGAGGGAGATATGGATCAGCACATAAAGAGTGTGATTGACTGGATAACTGGACAATTATTAACCGTGGAGCTGCCTTGAAGACGGACGGACAGAGAAGGAGCGAGTCCCTGTGAGTAGATTGTTGACGAACATCGAGGTATTGAAGACCGCAACGGAACGGCATACACAGGGCCGGATTAACTCGTCACTATAGAGGCCTTTTGGAGGCCCCTCGTCACAAGAGGCCCCACATTACTTAAAAAAAAATTTTAACTTTAATTTTTAATTTTTTTGGAGGCCGCTCGTCACTCGAGGCCTTTTGGAGGCCCCTCGTCACTAGAGGCCTTTTGGAGGCCCCTCGTCACTAGAGGCCCCAAATATTTGTTTATTTTTTTTTAACTTTTATTTTAAACATTTTTGGATACCCCTCGTCACTAGAGGCCCCACATTTTATTTAAATTTTTTTTTCTTATTTTGGAGATCGATGTCATACTGTGACACTGGATGAAAACATATTTCATCAACTAAAATATTTTAGTCAACAAAAATATTTCATCAACTAAAATATACAGTACGTCACACCCTGCCGTCTGCAAGTGGCTAATATTTTTTCTCCTCTTCATAAGAGTTTGAGGTTTTCCGTTTGAGGTAAAAACAGCAATAAGGGTGCTCCAGTAGCACACCATGTTACCGCGCTCGCGCGGGACTCCGTGCTGCGTCACGGATCTGGTTGACTCCGAGTTCGATTCCCGGACCCGCCGTCATTTGCCGAATGTCTCCCCCTGCTCTCTTTCCCGTTTCACCCTGCAACTGTCGGTCATGCTTGACCAGGAAAGCGATAAACGCTAAAAAATTAAGTAAAAAAAAAAAAAAAACAGCAATAAAAAGTCAAAACTTGCATCTCCACATCCCAGCCCCGACGCCTGAATACTTTTACCAACGGATTTCCAGTTCCGCGTTCGCGTTCTGCGCTCTGATTGGCCACTGACGTTTCTGGTAACGCCAATCGTGTGACGCCTCTTTCTTTCACTGGTTAAGCTTGGCACTCTTTCGAAGTTGGTTGTAAAGGCCATATGAGTGTTTTGGTTATTATTATTACATGAATGTTTAATATTGATTGGATTTAGATAATGTCATTGAACCGTCCATTTTGGAACCTAGAACCTTCTAGAGCGGTGTGGTGATGTCATAATAGACTTTCTAGAACATAGGACATTCAAGAACCACCGTATGACATCATGATAGAATATTCTGGAACATTCGTGATGGCACTGTATGATGTCATAACCGAACCTTCTGGAACGTTTGGGTCTCTATATATAGCCACGATTCTCTCTCTGGGTCAGTTGCATCTTCGACCAGACTGGACAGGACCGAAAGGATGGACTCAACAATGAACTGAAGCCAGAAGCCAGCAAGTAGATTCACGGCTGGTACACTACGAAGGAATTTTCCTGTGTGGAGTCGGCGGTGATTTTGGAGACTGGGAAGATACAGTTTTCTTACCTTGTAGTAGTATGTGCATGAGTGACAAGAATATTTAGGAAAGTAGATTCAGGACCACTTCTGTAAAGAAAGACTATGCAAATAAACCATTTGAATATCTTTACTATACACGGAGCGGCTGTGGACATTGCTTTTCTTTATCAACGGACGTACTACTCACGAGTAAGTAATTTGACCAGTGGAGTGGAGCCCCGACACGAATAAGGCAGATTGGGATCATTATTCATGACAGACAGCATGGACCCGTCGGTGCTGATAGCGGATATCATCGAGCTCCCCCTAGTGACTAGGGCCCTAGGGGGCGTTATTTCTAAACCTAGCCGCATTTCTGGCAGACGCTCTCTGATTGGCACTGACTGACGCTCTCTGATTGGCCACTGACATGTTTGCCCAATCGCGTGACGAGCTGTGTCTTTGCCCATTTCCTCGTCAAACAGCCTGCAAACTACCTGGCGTTCTATCGCCACGCTCTAAGACAAACTCTAACCTTAAATAACTTCGAAAGAGTGCCAAGCTTAACCAGTGTAGAAACAGGCGTCGGCCAATCAGAGAGCGTCTTGCCAGAAATGCGGCTAGGTTTAGAAATAACGCGACTAGGGGCCTCCACACTACACACTAGTAAAAAAAATAAAAGAGATACGAAAAAATATATATATAATCAGATCCTCATCCAGCGTTTACTTTCACAGCATCTATAGCAGGGCTATTCAACTAAATTGTTCAGGGGGCCACATTGTCAGAAACCCAAGGGGCCAGGGGCCGGACTGCCACGGCGCCTCCCCGTGCTATGAATATATGTACACTTGACACAACACGCAACCACATTTTCACAACTTTTATTTAACTACATTGCAAAAGTAGTATACTTTTCAAAAAAAGTGCTTCATTTATGTGCCACATCTGCAACATCTCCTGCAGAAAGTGCTTCATTTATGACTGTGCAACAACTGCAACATCTCCTCTTCAACATTTCAATATAAAAATAAAATAAAAAACAAACAAGTGCATGATGTGCATCTGAACATTCTAACATCAACACTTGAACAAAAAACACATTTATAGTGCAGCTGAGCTTATGAAAAAGTGCTTCATGTCTGTGCAACAACAGCAAATCACAGCATCTTATAGCACTTATTGTCCACTCTTAACTCTCAAACATCAGGGGGGTGGGGGGCAGACAGGCCTAGCCTACATACACACATCTAATGAGAGCGATTGCACTTCTTTGACTGGGCAATGGCAGAGAAAGAGGGTTCATAGGAAGTGAGGGCTACCCGCAAACAGTGATGCAAATGCTCATTTTGTCAAGGAGGCACGTTGCTTGTTTTAATGGCATTCATGTGAGAGAAACTGGATTCACAGGTGTATGTTGAGCCAAACATTGTTAGCACAGATATTGCCAGCGTTTTTATTTTGGGGAATGTCTTGACATGAATACACTTTATCCAAAATGTTGTGGTGGATTCATTCTCAAGTGCCTGCTTCAGAGCAGATGATGCTTGCATGTCAATTATTTCAAGTTGCAGGAGACCTTCATCAATGTGAAGTGATGAACTCTTGTCCTTTTGTGGAAATAGCAGCTACATTGGCAAATGGGTTGCTCACAAAATGCATCAATTCTCTGGACATGTCAAATTCATCAAATCGACTTGCAAAGTTTTCCCTCAATTTATCAATGAAATCTATCATTAATTGAGTGACTTTTGGCTCAATTGTGCGTGTTAACGTTGACATAAAAAAAAAGTAAATTATATTTTTTTTTTTTTTTTTTTTTTATTATCATGTAATCTTTGCCGCGGGCCGCCAGTTGAATAGCCCTGATCTATAGTGACTACTAGTATCATCTCATCTCTTCTCTATCTATTTTTATTAAATTTTTTGTATTGCAAATTGTTTGATAATGAGGGGTGAGAGACGTTGAGTCTACGTGACACTGACGTCCAGGTCCAGGGGTCACTGTCAGGTCAGGTCAGGTGACCACTGATCGCGAGAATTGCACTTGCAAGTTGATCAAGTAGGCTAAGACTCGTCTCGAGTAGTACTGTATGATCAATTGAGACTGTGACACTCAGAAAACATGGATAAAAAAGTAAAACGGTGGGAAAGCGGAGCTGCTAAGTTAAAGTCTAAACAGGAAAGGGACAGAAAGAGCGCGTTACTTCGGCAAAGCATACCAACTGTCGCTACTTTTTTCACCCCGTCAGGTAAGGAGGAGGATAGCCCCCTGGCTAGCACTAGTAGCAGCAACGTTAAAGAGGCTGAGCCAGGCGCCGCGGGCAGAGAGGACGAGAATACTAACGTTGTTATTATTATTGATGCTAGCGACAGAGAAGAGGAAGCGGCAGCCTCTAGTTCAACTTCAGCCGGCCCACCACCACCAGTGGCTGACGCCAGTGCCACCTGTTCGTATACACCCGCCGCATCTCCACAGCCCAGCCCCAACACCAACACGAATGAGCTGGTTCCTCCTCCTAATACAAGCCTGGTATCCACTACAGTTGAAACAAATACAAGCCGGGGTTACTATTAGAGGAATTACGGTATTCTATATATTTTTTAAAGTGACATATAAAAACGCCACTGTGCGTGCATGCACGTGTGTGTGGGGGGGCCTCCACAAGAATCTGGCCCAGGGGCCTCTGAAGTCTTAATCTGGCCTTGGGCATACACGACGCTGGACATCAAAGAACGCAAGTCAAGGGAAGTGATAACGCTGTGTTTGTATACCAACAGTCATAGGATAAGGCTGTGGGACAAATGAGAGTGAAATTGACTGAGCGGGATTAGCTGATTAAGAGCTAACATTGCTACGCTACTGCTAACTAGTCACAACAAAGAGAGCTAATGTTGCTAAGCTAATGCAACTGGCTAGTCGCAACAAAGGGCTAACGTGGCTAAGCTAATGCTAACAAGCCACAACAATGGAAACGTTAGCTGCTTTCTGAGGAGGAAATACTACCTACAAAGCATCTACATTGTGATTGATACAAAAGGACTGCACTTAAAGCCACGCTGCTACGAGCGGTTGCGACTGTATAGCTGTGCTTCAAGCTAAACACAGCTATCTATTATATCATCATTGCTGTCTGCAAACCAGTAATCAAGCCGTGGACGGCTGACTGGAACAGGATGGGGGACGCCGATATGGAGGTGCTGAAAAACAAGCGCACTGCAGCGCAGTCCGCTTTCACGAAGAGAGCGAGCCTGATAGAGCACAAGATTCACACTGCATCGCAGGCGGAATTGATTGCTGATGGGGAAGCACTTCGAGAGGAGTTTGCTAAGCTCATTTATGCCACCGGAGACTATGTTGAAGCCTTGGAGGAGGCTGACGCAGATACACATTCCACAGCGATGGCAGACGCCGCCGCAAAGGCGACTGCATGCCGGGAGAGAGCAGCAGTGTTGGAACAGAGGATATTCGCAGAAAGAGTGGAACCGGAGTTAAAGGGGAACTATCTTATAAATGGCCTTTTTCAGTGTTTAGCATTGTTTCATAGCTATGTGGACTTATATTAATATGATCTATGTCTCTAATTCTCATATTGGCGCATTCTTCCAATTCTCCTCTCACAATATTCACCCTCACTGAACTGAGTCATCTGAAAATGTGCTGATCTGTGATGTCAGAGATGTCTCAGCTGCATAATAATGTGCACGGTTGGCCCCTTGCAGCACCACCGTGGCCTCCCAGGCTCAAAACGGCTTAAGATCTTGAGGTAGAAAAATGCTGTTTTTGAGTAGTTGATTAGAAATACAAAACAATGAATTAAAAAAAAAAAAAAATTACAGAGGTGTTCCATAGACTCACAGGAATTGTGTAAAAGTGCCCAAATAGTGAAAGAAATAGTAAAATAGTTCCCCTTTAACTCCTCTGGAGGAGGAGGTCGGGGAAGCCTTGGATGAGACCAGGAGGCTCAGCTCTAAATGGGCATCCAAGGAGGAAAGAGCATTGGAGGGAAATAAACTGGAGAGGGGACTCAGTGCCCTTGCGCAAGGAGTCAGGGAATGGGGGCACGCTATTCCAGGCCCCGCGGTAGCTGAGTTGAAGAAGCGGTACAGACGCCTAGATTAGCAACGAGCGGCGCTGATGGATAAGTGATCAACACTCCAAGAGCCTGGAAAGGAGAGTAACGCTAGGCCGTGCGACGGGGATGAAGTGGAAGAGTGCGACGAGGAGGCCACTGGAGCTAGCCCTTCCCCGTCCGCCGACGGTCTAAGTACGGCCGGTCATGCCCTGTCTTCACCTCCCCTGCACGACAGCAGTCAAACGAGGAGCACTTACCAAAGCCCTCCACAAGCGAAATGGGTGAGACGACCCGACAGTGTAACCCCGTGTCCGAACCCCGCTGGCACGCCACAGTCACAGGGTGTCCGCGCCATGCCACCTGGCTACGAGGGCACGTCACAGGAGGGTCTTGCATCCCACAGAAGTCCCACAGACCTATTGGCGCTGGCGGGCTAACTGGGAGAGCCTCCAGGCACTAGCAGAACCCACAGGTTTACCAGTGTGTAAATTACACCACCTACTGGACAGTATGGAAGGGCCACTAAGGGAGAAGCTTGGACTGGAGCGCTGCAGAACGGCAGAAGACATCTTCAGGCTCTTAGACAACCGGTTTGGGGACAAGAGCGCGACTGCAAGCCTGATCCTGAGGGATCTGGAAGACGTACCTGCGGTAAGAAGCAACCAGCCTAGGCCAACGATAGCCTTGATCCAGGGAGTGGAAGCCGCACTGTATGATCTTAACCTCTTAAGCCCACAGCCTAATTTTTGAAAATGTGCCTATAAGTACATACCCAAGTAAAAGGGAAGATTGCTCCAGTTCTACAAGGACCATTTGCATGTTCTTGGTATCTAGGAACATCTATGGACCTCAGGGAATGTATTCCCAGTGTTATAAATATTGTGTCTGGTAATATGCTATGAGTAAATTGTGATGAACCAAAGGAAAAATATAGATTTTCATCCTCATCTGTTTTTGTTCCATATTTGACAGTGAATAACACCATGCTAACAATGTCCAAACCTGAAAAGATGCCACTGAGCTCATTCAGAAACTTCTTGAAAACAACTGTACCAAAAATCTAAGCAATTGAACAAAGGACATAGCTTCCAGAGCAGTTCTAATAAGGGTAGTACCAGGCGGGCACTCAAAAGGACATCTGGGATATCCAAAAGTACCCAAAATGTGCCAAATGGGTTCCAATGGAATTTGGCTGGAAAAAAACACTTAAAACAGTTAATACATAACATACACTTATTAGTATGTGTTAAAAACAAGATGGACAAATACATAGGGATAAAAAGAGCTAAAATAGGGCTAAAATAGAGCTATAAGTGAAAAAAAAAAAAAAAAAAAGAAGGAAAAAAGAAACAAGTCCAATCATGATGTTAAATAATTTAATTAATTGGTTACAGTCCACAACCCAGCTCCTCCAGTCCACAGCAGTTAGCCCGTCCTGGCCCGTCCTGGCCCTGCCTGGTTGTGGAGCCTGATTGCCACCGGCACAAAGGACTGCCCGAAGCGCTTTGTGGTATGTCGGGGGGGGGGGGGGATAAGTCTGTGGCTAAATACTAAATATGTCTCAGCCCTGACAAACAGACATACAGTGGCATCAATATAAACATATACTTTCTGTTACAATTAGTCATGGGTCAGACCTTACTCTGCATGGACTACAAGACCCAATGAGAAAAGAAATAAGCACTGATCATTGTATGGATCTTCACCCATGTAGATACACAGTCCCTTCAGGATACACTCTCGTCCAGCATCCACATCATCACACTGAAAGGAACATTTCTTGATTAGTGTCTTAATTCAGCCATTGTGCTTTATTTTAAAGTCAACTACTGGTTCAAACTGTTATATGACTACATATTTCTCTGAGAATATAACAGCAGGATTCCTACGATGGCACAAGCCTTGCTACGAGTAGTGTTGCACGGTATACCAGTATTGAAAAAGTAATGTGGCACTAGAGGTTTGAAAGCGGTACTATACCTCATTTTAGAGGAAAGGTTCAAACTGAGACAAAAAGATGCAAATAGTCAAAGGAAAAAGATGAAAAATAAAAGCACCCATGGCCTCCTGTACAATCATTTGTGGTAACAAAAAAATCATTTCCATAGCCTTTCCTCAATTAAAAAAAAATCTTAATTCCCCCAAAACAGCCATAATTCATAACTTTACAGGTTTTTCATGACAGTGGAACCAGTTAGCACTTACGTCAGCCATTTGTCTTTTGAGCTTTTCCCCTAGCTGTCCTCTCCTCTTTTGGAACAGCTTCGTCAGGTTGTCAAGAGTAGAGATCAAGCTGAGACAGGAACTTGGAATGAAGTGGCATGGTGGTGATTCTCTTGAATTCAGCATTGATCTGAAAACAGGTAAAAAGCACAGGAATCAGAATAAAATGGTTAGAGGGTAGAAAGCCACTGTTATATATATACAGCCGATCAGGAAGGGGGAGATATAGCACAACGAAATATACAATCATATTAGCAGTTTGACAATGGACCCAAGACTTCCCTTGTAACGTTATCAACAGCAAATCCAAGATGAGATAAGCCATACCTCACTGACTTCAAAGAGAGCTGGCCACCTTGCCATGAAAGGCTCCACCATTGGTGCATCACGGACGACTTCAAGTCTTCTATGTGCAAAAGTCTTCTCCATCTTCAGTTTCACAACATCTGTTGTTCCTCTTCTTCACATCCAAGAGTAGATCTTTCTGCATGGCCTCCAGACTTTCCTCCGTTTCTGCTGACGGGTATGGTGGGCAGAAGTTAACCTCTGCTCTCTTGGCCTTTTTGACACCAAAGGCTGCACGCTTTCCTGTTGGTTTGTTTCTTAAAGAGTTCACCGTCACCTCTGGGCAGCCCAGTTGTCTCAGCTCTCTGCGGTAGTAACCCAATTTATATTTTAAACTCATCTTCCATGCGCCATATCCAGTGCTGGACCCCTTCTCAGTTAAACATGGATGTGCCTTGATAAGACTCTGGGCTGTTTGTTCCATCTCTGTATCACTGACATAGACTTTATACAGAACAATTTCCTGCACTAAACCATCAAGGATGGCTGACTTCAACTTGGGATCAGGGGTAAGTACAGTGCCATTTTGACTATAAGCTAAATTTGCCTGCTGAAGTTTTATTTCAGCATCATAGGGGAACTTAGGCACGTGAAAAACAGCAGGCCAAGAGGACCGTGAGCTCCTAAACTCAATTGATGGCAGTACATCTGGATCCACAGATTCAGGCACTTGAGAAGAAGTAGGCCAAGAGGACATTGTAGACTCAATCCATGACATTATATCTGTATCCACAGTAGATCCATCCGACGAGAGAAGAGAGGTATTTCCAGAGAAAGGACGGAGAGCTTGGGGGTTTAGGACTGGATAGAGAACAATGGGCCTTGACATATCCACAACTTTAAGAGTACCTTTGTCTTCTAGTTATGAAATGGAGGTAAGGTTAAGGAAATCATTTCCAAACAAGGAGTCCTTAAATTGAAGTCTGAAGCTGCCCTGAAGTCCACACTGTTTCTTCACTTCAATAACAAGACCATCAATGGATGTAGGGAATCCATGGGAGAGAGTCAATCTCTGAGAGCTGCCATCAGTCAAGATGATCTTAAGGATCACAGGAGTCGCCATCTTCAAAGTATTTTACTCTGTAGACACACACAAAAAAGTTATTAGACATCATATATTGCCTTCTCTTTCCGAGTGACCCCAGTGGAATGGGTTTTATTGTGGTGGACAATAAGGGCATTCCACTTCTTAAATGTACATGGGCAGTGCAGGTACGTACATGGAAAGGGATAACTACTTCCAAATCGTGGATGCCTTAACCTGTAGTGATGCAAAAGCTTGAACCTACTTGATACAGTTTCTGTGCACCCCTTACATCTCCACATTCCCAGCACCTAACCCTGTAACATAAATCAAGACCATCATTAAAGCTCTGATCACTAGGCCTAATTATAATAAAAAGGTCTACTGCACTAACAATTCAAAACATTATGGAAATGTACTAGTGCTATCAATTCATAAATAATGGATATATCTTTAAATACAAGGACAAACACTAACCAGCTAAATGTGTTTTAATGTGTTATGATGCTGTTAATGCCGATTCCTCCTGAGCAACGTCAGAAGGATACGCCCCTTCCTGACAAAAGAAGCCACCCAACTCCTCGTCCAATCAACAGTCATCTCCCGCCTCGACTACTGCAACGCACTGCTCGCTGGCCTCCCGGCCACTGCCACTAAGCCTCTTCAACTCATTCAGAACGCAGCGGCCCGCCTGATCTCAAACCTACCGAAGTCGGCCCATGTCACCCCACTTCTTAGGGACCTGCACTGGCTCCCCATTGCTGCACGAATCCGCTTCAAGGCCCTTGACCTAGCATACCGTGCGGCAAAGGGAACTGCTCCCGCCTACCTCCGGTCAATGGTCTCTAACTACACACCCTCAAGACCCCTACGCTCTGCATCTTCTGGCCGCCTCAGACCTACTCCTATCCAAGCTCCGGGAGGGTCATCAAAGAGAAGTCGCCTATTCTCAGTCCTTGCCCCACAATGGTAGAATGAACTACCCACCCCAGTTAGGACAGCCGAAACACGTCCAATCTTTCGCCGTCGACTAAAGACTCACTTCTTCAACCATTATCTGAATAAAAAAAAAAAAAAAAAAAAAACTAACCATACTGTCATGCACTTGTCCTAATAAACTAACCTACACTGTAGCACTCAACACTTTGATGAACATTGTTACTCAGCTGATAGAGTTGTGCTCTTCCTGATGGCTTGTCGTACAGAACTTGTAAGTCGCTTTGGATAAAAGCGTCAGCTAAATGACTAAATGTAAATGTAAATGTAATGTTAAAGAATGCCTTAATAGTGATGCAAAAGCTTGGGACATACTTGATAATTTCTGTTACATTCCCAGCACCTGTAACATAAATCAAGACCATCTGTTATGGTTTGACACCGACCCCAAACGCAAACGGCACAGAGAGTAGTTTCAGAGTTAGCCAAAATCTAGGGCTTGTTTATTTTACAGAGTAACAGAAAGAACTTGGTTGAGAACAGAAACAAACTGGGAAACAAGCATGTGAGGAATGTTGCCGCTCTGCAGCTTCTCCCGGGGGGGTTACGTTTGAGGAATCTGTCCGTGACGTCAGAGCCGCTCTGCAGAATCCTCCCGGCAGTACTCCGACGTGGTAGCGGAACAGGGAGAGAGAGAGAGCGGGTTAGCTCAGTGAACAGTTGGGAACTGACAGGTGACAGGTGAAGTGACTTGTCCCAAACAGATTATCCAAGTGACAGAATCTTCGGTGTGAAACACACAGTGAGCAATGTCCAAACAATAAATCCAAGTGACAGAATCTTCGGTGTGAGACACACAGTGAGCAATGTCCAAACAATAATGAATCCAAGTGAATATCCAAAACAGGCAAAAAGGGTGAGAGACAGTCTGAACGAAAAACAGGATCTCTTCAGTGCATTACACACACGAAAAAATGATAGAGTCAAAAGACTGTCTTGCAAAAACTCACCAGAGCGCTGTGTGTGAAGCGAGCAGATCAAACAGGGCGAGCGCTTCGTAACGGGGAACGGGTTGTCCAAACGGAATACTCCTCGAGAGTCCTGGGAGGCAAAGCACAGGGAAAAGCAGGCGACGGAAGGAACGGCAAATGCAGAGAATATATCAGAACGATCCAACAACACTAAATGGGGAATCCGGGTATATAAAGCAAAAGGGATGCTTAATGACAAGCTGTGACAGCTGCGGGATGAGATTGACAAGCGTGTGGGTGGGGGAGCACCAATCAAAAGGCATCTACAGGAAGAAGCGTGTGGAGAGGAGAATGCAATTAATTAACCGAAAATCTTAAAGGAACAGAGCGAGTGGGTGAGCAGCGGGCAAAACCTCACAGTACCCCCCCCTCCACGGGAGCCACCCGGCGACCAGGCCGACCCGGCTCGCCCGGATGGGCACGATGGAAGTCCGTGATCAGGCCGGGATCCACGATGAGCTGTCGGGAGACCCAGCTCCGTTCCTCCGGGCCGTAACCCTCCCAGTCCACCAGGTACTGGAACCCCCGACCCCGCCGTCGAACGCCCATCAACCGGCGGACCTGCCACTGGGGGTGACCGTCCACCATCTCGGGAGGTGGAGGATCAGGAGCTGGAGGCATCAGGGGACTGAGGGAGACAGGCTTAACCCGGGACACATGGAAAACGGGGTGAATGTGCATGGACGCAGGAAGTTTTAGACGCAGAGCCGCCGGACTGAGTACCTTCAGAACCTCGAAAGGTCCGACGAACCGGGGGTTAAGCTTCTTGGCCGAGGACCGAAGCGGGAGGTCCCTCGCGGAAAGCCACACCCTCTGCCCAGGGTGGTACGTCGGCGCAGGAACCCGGCGCCGGTCAGCCCCACGACAGGCGCGCTCAGATGTCCGGAGCAGCGCGGTCCTGGTGATCTCCCAGACCCGTCGGCAGCGGTCGAGGTGGTCCTGCACGGAGGGAACTGCCACCTCCGTCTCCTGTGCGGGGAAAAGAGGGGGTTGGTAGCCCAGGGACACCTCAAAAGGTGAGAGGCCGGTGGCGGAACTGACCATGGAGTTGATGGAGTACTCGACCCAGGGAAGGAAACGGCTCCAAGAAGCTGGTCTCTCGGCTGCCACACACCGAAGAGCAGACTCCACGCTCTGGTTCATCCTCTCCGTTTGTCCGTTAGTCTGGGGATGATAACCAGAGGAAAGACTGACCGTCGCCCCCAATCCCTTGCAAAAAGCCCGCCATACCTGGGAGGTGAACTGGGGCCCCCGGTCCGAGACGATGTCCTGGGGAAAACCATGAAGGCGGAACACGTGGTGAGTAAGGAGGTCCGCCGTCTCGGCCGCTGAGGGAAGCTTGGAAAGGGCCACGAGGTGAACCCCCTTGCTGAACCGATCCACCACGGTCAGAAGGCAAGTGTTCCCCTGGGAGGAGGGAAGACCTGTGACGAAGTCCAGCGCCACATGTGACCAAGGACGGCTCGGAACGGGAAGTGGCTGTAACAGCCCGGAGGGTGCCTGGTGGGAGGCCTTGCTGCGGGTGCAGACCGCGCAGGCCAATACGAACTCCTTGACGTCGTTCCTCATGGTGGGCCACCAGAATCGACAAGCCAGGAAGGAGAACGTGCGATGAACGCCCGGGTGGCAGGCGAACCGGCTGGTATGGCCCCACTGCAGGACCCGGGACCGGACAGAGTCGGGGACGAAGAGACGATGAATCGGTACGTTGCTTGGAGCGCGATGGAAGCGTAGGGCACGCCTTACCACCCCCTCGATGCCCAAGGTGACGGCTCCTACCACCCTGGCCTCCGGGAGGATGGGAGTCGGGTCCTCCGTGGGTGGAGCCCCCTTGGAGTGTAACCGGGACAGGGAGTCGGCCTTCGTGTTGCGGGAACCAGGACGAAAAGTCAGCGAGAAGTCGAACCGACTGAGGAAGCTGGCCCATCTCGCCTGCCGACCGTTGAGGCACTTGGAAGCGCGGATGTACGTCAGGTTCTTGTGGTCCGTCCAGATGGTAAATGGCTCCTCGGCCCCCTCAAGCCAATGACGCCACTCCTCCAAAGCAGCCACGACCGCCAGCAGCTCCCGATTGCCGATGTCGTAGTTCCTCTCGGCAGGGAGGAACCGACGCAAGTAGAAGGCGCACGGATGTACCTTCTGGTCCGTTGCCGAACGCTG
Organism: Notolepis coatsorum; assembly: GCF_963971535.1. NCBI lineage: Eukaryota > Metazoa > Chordata > Actinopteri > Aulopiformes > Paralepididae > Notolepis > Notolepis coatsorum. The sequence continues at coordinate 44,560,535 of NC_140171.1, forward strand.
GGATAAGACAGCCCCCAGTCCAGTATCCGAGGCGTCCACCTCAACGATGAACTGTCTCTTGGGGTCAGGGTGGAGCAAGATCGGGGCGGAAGTGAACCTCTTCTTGAGGGAGCGGAACGCAGCACACGCCGCTGGGGACCAGTCGAACGGCAGGGCGGGAGAGGTCAGTCTGGTAAGTGGTTCCGCCACTTGACTGTAATTCCGGATGAACCTTCGGTAGAAGTTGGCGAACCCGAGGAAACTCTGTAACTCCTTCCGAGAGGTGGGTTCAGGCCATTCCTCCACTGCTTGGATCTTGCGAGGATCCGCTCGGGTCAAGCCCTTCTCCACGATGAAGCCCAGGTAGTCGACGGAGTCGGAGTGGAAACGGCACTTCTCCGCCTTGACGAAGAGCCGATTGTGGAGGAGGCGCTCCAGCACACGGCGGACATGCTGGATGTGCTCCTCGAGGGTCTTGGAGAAGATGAGGATGTCGTCCAGGTACACCACCACAAACTCCTCCAGCATGTCACGAAGGACGTCGTTCATGAGCGCCTGGAATACCGCCGGGGCGTTGGTGAGGCCGAACGGCATCACCAGGTACTCGTAGTGGCCCCTGGGGGTCTTGAAGGCGGTCTTCCATTCATCGCCCTCACGGATACGGACTAGATGGTAGGCACTCCGGAGGTCCGGCTTGGTAAAGACGGTAGCCTGGGTGAGAGGCTCGAAGGTGGAGTTCATGAGAGGAAAAGGGTACTTGTTCTTGATGGTGATCTCGTTGAGCTGGCGATAGTCGATGCAGGGTCGAAGGTCCCCGTCCTTCTTCCCAACAAAGAAGAAACCGGCCGCCACCGGGGAGGAGGAAGGCCGAATGAGTCCTGCTTCCAAGGACTCAGAGATGTATTGATCCATCGCCGCCTTCTCCGGAACGGTCAGACTGTAGAGGCGGCTGCCGGGAAGGGGAGCCCCTTGGCGGAGGTCGATGGCACAGTCGTAAGGACGGTGGGGTGGAAGGGCCTGAGCCCTGGACTTACTGAAAACCTCCATGAGGTCGTGGTACTGGGGGGGTATGGTCGAAAAGTCTGGAGGCGGCTCACCAACGGACCTCCGGGGCGGGGGACAGGACGCCGCCTGTAGACACTGGGCGTGACAGGAGGAGCTCCAGCCCTTGATGGTACCGGAGGACCAGGCGATGTGGGGCTCGTGCAGCGCGAGCCAGGGCCGACCCAGGACTACCGGGACAAGAGGGGATCTGGTGATAAGGAACTGGATTCTCTCAACGTGGTTTCCAGCGATGGTCAGCATGACAGGGCAGGTGCGTTGAGAGATGTCGGCCAGGCGGTGTTGGTCCAATGCGAATATCTCCAAAGGCCTCACTAGGTCCTCAAGTGGAATGTTGGCCCGGGTAGCAAACTCGAAGTCGAGGAAACTCTCGTCTGCCCCCGAGTCAATGAGTGCCTCCACCGTGGCCCGTTGGTCCGCCCAGGCCAGGGTGACGCTCATCAGATGGCCAGGTGGTGCACGGCTCTGGGAATGAGAAAAACGGCTCACCAGGATCTCCCGGGGTCTCGGCGAGCCTGGTCTTTTGGCCGGGTGGGGCAGTTGGCGATTCGGTGTCCCTCCCGACCGCAGTAGAGGCAGAGACCGGACCTGAACCTCGCCTCACGTTCAGCTGGGCTCAGATGAGAGCGTCCCAGCTGCATGGGTTCCTCCTCGGGAACCGAACGGGAGGGGAAGCTACCACCAGTCATGTTGGGGGCAGGGCGACCAGCAGTAACGTCACGAGTACGGGGGGTCCGGAGTCCCTCAGGAGGTCCCTGTCGGGCTCTCTCACGTCTTCTCTCCTGGAGGCGTCCGTCGATGCGAATGGCGAGGCTGAACAGGTCCTCGAGGGAATCAGGTTCCTCCCGGGTCGCGAGCTGGTCCCTGACTGCGTCACTGAGCCCCCTCACGAAGGTAAGACGAAGTGCTTGGTCGTTCCAACCGCTCTCCACCGCCGCCAGTCTGAACTCCAGCACGTAGTCGGTAACCCCGCCGCTGCCCTGCCGGAAGGTACCCAACCGGGCTCCAGGGTCCAGACCACGGGCTGGATGGTGGAACACCCTGCGGAGCTCAGCCACGAAGTCTGGATAGGAGAAACAGAAGTCTGCCTCCATTGCCCAGGAGGAAGTGACCCACTGGGCTGCCCGGCCTGAGAGCAAGTTAGTCATATAGGCCACTTGGGCTCCTCTTGAAGTGAAACGACTGGGTTGATGACGAAAAACCAACTCACATTGCATGATGAATGTGGCACAATCCTCGGGGTTGCCGTCGAACAGCCGTGGTTCGGAGAGACGGGGTTCCCGAGGTGCGGGATCGGGAAGCGCAGGGCCTGCCAGGGCTGCGGGGGATGCTCCTGCCAATGTTCCTGAAGGAAGTGGGGATACAAGCAAGGCGTTAACGGTGTCGTTCAGCGTGTGTAGATGGAGGAGAATACTTGATTGTTGTCCTGCCAGAGCGGCCAGGGACCCTTGAATAGGCTGGACCTGCTCCCTGAGTTCCTGTACAGCAGCCGCAGCCCTCTCTAGTTGGTGACTGTGATCCTTGGTTAACTCGATCTGGCCAGCTAGTGCTGTTCTGACTCTCTCTGTGTCGGCTGGGGTCGTCATATTGGTTGGATCGTAATGTTATGGTTTGACACCGACCCCAAACGCAAACGGCACAGAGAGAGTAGTTTCAGAGTTAGCCAAAATCTAGGGCTTGTTTATTTTACAGAGTAACAGAAAGAACTTGGTTGAGAACAGAAACAAACTGGGAAACAAGCATGTGAGGAATGTTGCCGCTCTGCAGCTTCTCCCGGGGGGGTTACGTTTGAGGAATCTGTCCGTGACGTCAGAGCCGCTCTGCAGAATCCTCCCGGCAGTACTCCGACGTGGTAGCGGAACAGGGAGAGAGAGAGAGCGGGTTAGCTCAGTGAACAGTTGGGAACTGACAGGTGACAGGTGAAGTGACTTGTCCCAAACAGATTATCCAAGTGACAGAATCTTCGGTGTGAAACACACAGTGAGCAATGTCCAAACAATAAATCCAAGTGACAGAATCTTCGGTGTGAGACACACAGTGAGCAATGTCCAAACAATAATGAATCCAAGTGAATATCCAAAACAGGCAAAAAGGGTGAGAGACAGTCTGAACGAAAAACAGGATCTCTTCAGTGCATTACACACACGAAAAAATGATAGAGTCAAAAGACTGTCTTGCAAAAACTCACCAGAGCGCTGTGCGTGAAGCGAGCAGATCAAACAGGGCGAGCGCTTCGTAACGGGGAACGGGTTGTCCAAACGGAATACTCCTCGAGAGTCCTGGGAGGCAAAGCACAGGGAAAAGCAGGCGACGGAAGGAACGGCAAATGCAGAGAATATATCAGAACGATCCAACAACACTAAATGGGGAATCCGGGTATATAAAGCAAAAGGGATGCTTAATGACAAGCTGTGACAGCTGCGGGATGAGATTGACAAGCGTGTGGTTGGGGGAGCACCAATCAAAAGGCATCTACAGGAAGAAGCGTGTGGAGAGGAGAATGCAATTAATTAACCGAAAATCTTAAAGGAACAGAGCGAGTGGGTGAGCAGCGGGCAAAACCTCACACCATCATTAGTTACATTATTAAAGCTCTGATCTCTAGCCCTAATTATAATAAAAAAGTCTACTGCACTAACAATGCAGGCTTCAATCTATGTTGTTTAGTCTATCTGTTCAGTACTGTCTCAAGATGCACAATGAGATCTTCTTCTTCTTCTTCTTCTTATTTGAATTTCCGACAGTGTAGACGCATCGTGGCGTATTACTGCCCTCCGCAATTCTTTGTATGGGCTCTTCGTCTTCTTCTACTTCACCTTCTTCTTCTACTGGACCCCGTCATCAACTACATTGTCCATTGGAGTGCAGCTAACGCTGCTACTTCCTGCCTGAGCCCCCCTCCGCGGGACCCTCCTTGCCCCCTGCGATCTTTTTCTGGGCTGCTTTGTCCCTCGCAGCCCCCTCAGCCAATTCCCTAAGCACCACCTCCCAGTCCAGACCTTCCAATCCCAGATGTTGAACCGCTATCCTAACAATCATCTTCACCATCGCTGTTTTACCCTTAGCCTCTGCCATACCAGTAACTACCCCTGCCACGAAGGCCACAATACCTAATTTCTCCTCCCTTCCCCTCTCTCTTTCCACCTGCTCTACCCTCTCTGCCAAATGCCCTCCTTCAACCCCCTGCACCCTTTCTTGGCTGCCCTGTCCTACCCTGCTAACCGCCTCAGCATACGACAACTTACCCTCCCTTCTCACTCTCCGATCCGCGACCTCCTTCTTCATCACCTCACACCCCCTAAACGCTACACTATGCTCCCCACCACAACTACAGCACATCGGCTTCACTCCCTCTCCACACTTCCCATATTCATGTTCCCCACCACACCTAGCGCACCTCAGCCCCTTCCTACACATGGTAGCTATATGGCCAAACTCCTGGCACCTATAGCACCTAAGAGGATTCTGAACAAATTCCCTAACCCTATACATCCTACGCCCTACAAACACCTCCCTAGGAACAACCCCACCCTCAAACTTAATCACTACCGTTTCCGTCACTGCCCTCTCTGCTCCCCTCCTCATCCTTTCTGCATTCTTAACTATGCCATTACGCCCGTCCTCCTTTAGCTTTTCCACCAGCTGCTCTACGCTAACCTCGACCGGTACCCCAGCTATCACCCCCTTACTTCCCCCCTCCCCTACTCTCGCCACCCTACTTATGCCCACCCCACCAATGCTCCCCATCTTCCTAGCCCTCTCCACCTGCCCCTCACTACCACACCCTACGGCCAAATTCCCATCCCACAAAACTCTCGCGTACTTTACCTCACCTAATTGCTCGGCAATGAGTTTGGGCAACTCAAGCCTACCTACTTTCCCCACTCCCCTCTCCCCCTCAAGCCTGACCACTATATGAATCACTTCCTCTTTTGCCACATAATTTCCAGCACCCTCTCCTCCCGGCCCTCTTGAGCTATCGTCCCTCGCTTTCTTCCTCTTCCCCCCTTCTTCCCCACTCTCCTCCCCCCTACTCTCCACGTCACCACCCGACCCCTTACCCTTGCCCTGGCTACTCTCACCCCCATCGCTGTCGTTCCTCTCCGTCTGTTTCTTCCTCTTCTTCACCACCGTTACCCACCCCTCTTTCTCAATCTCTTCTTTCTCACTCTCCTCCCCACTATACTCCATTCTGTCACCACCCGACTCCTTCCCTTTGCCATTCTTACCCCTATCGCTATCTTCCTCGCCCTTCTCACACCATTTACTTCCATCACACCATTTACTTCCATCACCATCCTCCCAATACCCTGGACAGCCGCTCACAGGCCGGGGCCACCAATCGCGAGGTCTTCCCTGTTCCCGATCCTCCATATCTACTCCGTTCGCCTCCCACCACCGACTACTACCCCTACACATGTCTTCGCTGCACAGTTCCGGCGGACGCAGACGCCGCCACTCTGCGCACCTCTCAAAATCCATCTTTCCACAGCTTTCCACAGCAAAACGGTAAGCACGGGACCTTGGTTGAGAAATGCAGGTTTCAGTCTATGTGTTGTAGGATAGACAGTCTTCTCTTCTTCGAGAATTGTTGAATATATATAGAACTCAAATGTTCTAAAATGTTCTATTATGACATACTCACACGCCCCCGAAGCAAGATGGCGCCTGTGTCGGCCAGCCGTCGGCCTCGTCGGTACTGTCCGCTTAGTCTCCTGCTTGTTATTACTCTGCTTCTATGTATCTTCTGCCGAGACATCTCCACCCTACTGGTTTATGATCGACAAGCTCTTTTAAATCTAAGAGCCTTCAGCAAAACGCTTTCATCACATTGTTTGGGTGAGAAAGTGACAAGTCTCCCCCCGTTCTCCTGAATATACCTGCTCACCTACGCCGTCCTCCCTGTGCCTCCCTACGTAAAAAACATTACAGGAGAAGGGGAAAACGAGGCGGTGTACACGTCAAAATCAAGGCCTACCTGCTGGCCTCCTCGTCCAGGATCAACGTCGGTCCCCTCTATGATGGATGTCATCTCCCTGCAGCCAAACGCTCTCTGCTCCCCAGAGACTGCTGGCTCTGTGCTGTTCTTCCCGAGCCCCTGCCGCCACTCTCGGGACCGGGACTGTCTGCCGTCACCCCCTCGCCTGGCCCTGCTCCCCTTGGGCTGACGCGGGACCCGCATCAGCGCTGTATTCCATGGGCCCGCAGGCCGAGCGGTGGTGTGTGTTTTGATGTCCTTCGGCGGCTGGAGCGCGCCCCACCACCGGCTAGCCCAGAGCTAAACTTCCACTTAGCCCTGTTGAATGCTAGGTCGATAGCCAACAAAACGTTCATTATAAATGACTTCTTCACCTCCCGTGGCCTGGATTTCATGTTCATTACCGAGACGTGGCTCCAAGTTGGCGAGCTACTGCCGCTCTCTGAACTTCTCCCCCCCGAATGCACTTTCTTCAACACTCCTCGCCCCTCGGGCAGAGGGGGTGGAATAGCCTCGGTGTTCAAATCCACGTTCCACTGCCGCCTGTCACAGCCGGCAGCGAAGTACACTAGTTTCGAAGTTCAATCTTTTGAACTAAACTTGTCATCCGTCGTGTTCTGCGCCGTCATATACCGCCCGCCTAAATACAACAAGGACTTTTTAAATGACTTCATGGACTTCCTCTCCGGACTGATGGTTAGATACGATCACATTCTCCTATGCAGCGATTTTAATATCCATGTGTGTTGCGAATCACATCCCCTGTCGCGAGATTTCCTAAATCTCATTGACTCTCTCAACCTCACCCAATCTGTCACAGTACCAACGCATGAAAAAGGACACACACTTGATCTCGTTCTGTCATTTGGGCTATCTGTCAATATAATTGACATATGTGCTGCTGCTTTTTCTGACCACTCACCTATTGTTTTCTCCATTAAAATCCCCTGCTCTGCTATTTCCCCTCATGTACCTACAAAACAATCCTGCACGTTTACCTCTGACACTGCTGCCCACTTTTCTGAAGCCTTCTCAAGCTCCCCAATTTGTGTCCTAAATGCAAACAGTGTCCCAAATATCGATGACTATCTCTCCATGTTCAATGAGTCATGCACCGATATTTTAAATACTGTAGCACCTTTTAAAACTAAACGCATAAAACCCCTCCCCACACCCTGGCTAAATGAATCCATGCATACTCTCAGATGTGCATGTAGACGTGCCGAGAGAAAGTGGAGGAAGGACAGGTTGCATGTATCCCTCCAAATCCTACACAGCGCTCTGTCCATCTACCAAACGGCTGTCAAAACTGCAAAAACAGCTTACATTTCCAACTTAGTCATAGCAAATTCAAACAAACCCCAGGCCCTGTTCAAAGTCCTAAACTCCCTCACCAACCCCTGTGCCACCCCCTCTATTGTACCTTCATTAGCTCTATGCGAAGGCTTCCAACACTTCTTCATCAGCAAAGTCTCTGCCCTTAGATCTCTCTCCCCCTTGCCCCCCTTGTCCCCCCTACCCCCCCTCCTCCCCCCCCCCCACCCACTGCCTGCTGTTTTTGACCAGTTTGCCCCGGTCTCCCTCTCCTCCCTTTCCGATGCCATTAAACACCTGCGACCAACAAATTGCCCCTCAGACGCACTCCCCTCACGCATTCTAAAGGAAGTACCTGACCCTGTCCTCCTCACATTACTACCACTACTAAACGCTTGCCTCAGCACTGGATGTGTCCCGGCTGCCTTCAAGCACGCTGTGGTCCAGCCCCGGATAAAGAAGCCCAACCTCAATCCCTCTGTCTTCGCCAATTTTAGACCCATCTCACAACTACCACTTTTATCAAAAATCCTGGAGCGCATAGTCTACATACAGCTACAATCATTCCTTGAACACAACAACGGCTCTCCTCCGTGTCTTAAACGACCTGATTACAGCTGCTGATGCAGGAAACTCATCCCTACTATTACTCCTTGACATCTCAGCCGCCTTTGACACGGTAGACCACCACATCCTTATAGCTCGCCTCGAGCATTACGTAGGCCTTAGGGGCCCCGTCTTAGACTGGTTCCGGTCCTACCTGAGTAATAGGACCTTCTCTGTCCAACTCGGTGATCTCACTTCCTCTGTGGCCCCCCTCACCTGCGGGGTGCCCCAGGGCTCGATATTGGGTCCCACTCTCTTCCTCCTATACATACTCCCCCTAGGCCAGATCTTGGCAAAACACAATATCTCATTCCACTGCTTCGCCGATGACGTGCAGGTTTACCTCCCCTTAAAGCCCACCCAAGGGAAGACATCAATAGAACCACTGCTTGACTGCCTGGCAGAAATCAAGTGCTGGATGTCCGAAAACTCCCTGACATTGAACGAAGGGAAAACCGAGGTCATTGTTTTTAATAGTGCCCCCCCGCCCCCCCTCATTGACGCACTTGGTCCCCTGGGCCCAAACCTCTCCACCTCTGTCAGGAACCTCGGGGTCATCTTCGACAGTTATTTTAAATTCGATAGACAGGTCAGCGCCGTAGTGAAAAACAGCTTTTACCACCTTAGACTCCTGGCGAAGACAAAGGCATACCTCTCCCAAAGTAACCTGGAGACGGTGATACATGCCTTTGTCACCACCCGCCTCGACTACTGCAATGCTCTGTACACGGGCATCGACAAGTCCCTCCTCCGCCGCCTACAACTGGTGCAGAACGCAGCCGCGCGCCTCCTCACCAAAACAAGAAAACACGAACACATCAGCCCAGTTTTGGCCTCGCTCCACTGGCTGCCTATTAGCTTCAGGATCGATTTTAAATTAGCACTAAATGTTTTTAAATCATTAAATAGCACGGCTCCCTCCTATCTGTCCGAGCTCCTGCACCGCCACACCCCCCACCGATCCCTCAGATCAGCTGACCAGATGCTATTGGTGGTACCCAGAACCAGGCTCAAGACTAGGGGAGATAGAGCTTTCTCCACCGCAGCGCCTAGACTGTGAAAACAGCCTCCCCCTCAGCGTACGGACTGCCCAGACTGTACAGGCTTTTAAATCACTCTTGAAAACCTACCTGTTCTCCTTGGCCTTCCCCCCTACTTAACCACCACTAGACCCCTGGCCCCTCTATCCTCTTTGTTTTACTGTGTCCTACCAGTTTTTATTACTTTCATTGCTTTATTATGTTTTTAATCCTATATCTTGCACCATATTGTTTTGTTTTTGTTGCTTTCATTGCTTTGCTATGTTTTTTTTTCTTTCTTTTAATCGTATACCTTGCCTCACACTAATTTATTTTTATCAACTTGCTTGTGAAGCACTTTGGTGTCAGCTGCCGCTGCCTGGAAATGTGCTATACAAATAAAACTGACTTGACTTGACTACTGTGACATCACAAATGAATGGTCTGTGACATCACAAATGTTCTAGAATGGTATATTATGACATCATACATTATGGAAATGTACTAGTGCCATCAATTCATTAATAATGGATATATCTTTAAATACAAGGACAAACACTAACCAGCTAAATGTGTTTTAATGTGTTATGATGCTGTTAAAGAATGCCTTAATAGTGATGCAAAAGCTTGGGGGGGGTGGGTGGAGGTGTAACTTTGTCCTGGGCCAGACGTCGATGTAGACGGGATCTCGCCATCAGATTCACTATAACAAATAATAATGCAGGTGGGTGGTTGACGTTTTTTTTATTTTATTTTTTATATATCGCATATGAGTAATGGAAATCTGTCACACTCCCAGGTCAGGTCAGACCGGGGAGAGAGAACGCCACAGCACTCCCAGGTCAGGTCAGACTTGGGAGAGAGAACAATACAGACATGATGTGAACATTGGTCCCCTACCTGCTGACATTGGTTCCCTGCCTCCCTCTAGTGGCCAGACTAGCCTGATGGTACAGGCGGCCATCTTGTTTTGGTTCCAAGTGATAGAATTAATATCTAATTATTTGTTATCTTGGGCCATCCCTGTCTGTGTGTGATGTCGTCTCCCTGTCTGGTTGTTATGTGTGATTATGTCTTCTGTGTCTAGTTTGGTGTATTCCTAGTGTGTTTATCAGATTTTGCCTTGTTGTATTATTGCCTGGCATTGCCAGCTGTTAGTCATTACAATCAGTGGTAGTATTTAAGACCTGCTTGTTACTGACTTCCTTGTGGCGTCATTGTCTCATGTACCCTCCAAGTCCTCAGTGTTAACCTTCTCGTTGTTCTCCTGTGTTCCCCCGTGCCTTGCTGTTTGTAGATGCGCTTGTAAGTAGATTAGTCTTTTGTTTTGTTATTGTTTTATTTTCCGTGTTTTACAATTCAGCTCTTCCTCTAGCGCCAGCTCGGCTGTGCCGTTTATGTTCTCTTTGGTAACGTACAGTCGTGTTCAGTAAAGTCTGTTTACACGTATCCTGCCGTCTCTGCCTCCTCCATTCCGTTCCCTATCTGCAAACTGTGTTCTAACCAACCCTCATCGTAACAGAAATCATTCAGTTCTGTTTTACGGACTCTTATCTTTCTAAAAATATGTGTGATATTGTAGATTTTTTCATGTAATCATTTTTTTTCATTAGTATAATGTGCTAGTGAGTACAATTGTCATATGGTGTGACATGAAGGTTATTCTGTACAAAATTGAAACGGGGTGTATTTTAATTATGTATGTCTATTTATCAGCATTCCTCATCACTACTATACACATTTATAGCATTTCCTTGTGCAAATTAGTTACATTTTGCATTATTTCTCTTAATCAAAACTCATGGTAAGACGATTGCACTAAATTTGACTATGTATTTCTAATTAATTTTGGCAAACCTTCTTATAAAAACACCGAAATGCTAGAAATATTTGGTGACACTGTTATTTATCTGTCCCATTGATGATTTTAACATTTCTTACCAAAAAGCCTTCATAATTTCATAATTCTGAAAGTCACACCAAATGATATTCCGTCACGCCATATGATGAATCACACCACACAACAACCCGTAATGCAAAAACATGTATTTAATAAATTTAACAAACAACCAAAAACATATGAATTATATCATGGGTTCAAATTAAGAAAAACTGTTATAAGATGTTATAAACAGTGTGTCACAAAATACATCGTATAGCACTTGGGTTCTGAACAACTGAAGAACCTGAAGAAACATATGAATTAATCGTCCAACCGTTACAGTCAATTGTAATAATCATTGACATTTATTTCTTATAAAAAAAAATATTCAAGACATACATGTAGTCGAACATAACAGTAGAATCATTTTGAAAAACTGTTTTAAAATAGTGTCTCACAAAAGACATTAATAGCACTTGGGTTCTGAACAACTGAAGAACCTGAAGAAACATCATCCAACTGTATTAATTCCAAGGTGCTGTCTCATTTATTTCTTTTGTAATTCAAGGCAATTTAGTTGAACAGTGACTGAACAACAAGCCTCAATTATGTATTGCCGGCTCAGTACTGATTGAACAGAAGCCAGTCGTAGTTGGCAAGCATGGCAAACCGACTGCATAGCTGGGGTTGTGTGATTTTACTCAGTATTTATTTTTGGTGGTAGAAAATGCAGTCGGGCCTCCTTGGCCACACAAAAGCATTCTGCCTCCCAAGCTGCTCCAGACAATTTACCTTCAGCTCATCCTCATCTATTTCCATTATCTGCCCCACATATGGCCTTTCTCCATACTTCACTATTACAAATAGCCCCTCGACATACTTTTCATCATCATCATCATCATCATCATCATCATCATCATCATCATCATCATCATCATCATCATCATCATCATCATCATCATCACCATCTTCGTCAATGCAATCTGACTGAACTTGAATGATGACGGGACCTTTGCTTGATGGGTCAGGTGGCACCTCAGCAGGAGAGCTACTTGACTCGGCACGGGGCACATCCGATGTGTTGTGGTCAAACTCAAGTTGAGTTGGCTGGTAGCAATATGTTATGTCAAACCTCATGTCAAATCTTCATCTTTTTCATCCAAGTGTGTGCGCGCGCACGCATGTTTACACTATGAGATTTCTAGATATACTGGGCTTTTCTACCTGTGTACAACACATGTTGTACAACTACAGTAATATATTTTATACGTTTATATTTATATTTTATACGTATTATATTTTGGACTTCCTGACGGGCAGACCCCAGGTGGTAAGAGCAGGCAACTGCACCTCCTCATCCATCACGCTCAACATAGGGGCCCCCCAGGGCTGTGTTCTGAGCCCCCTCCTCTACTCCCTGTACACACATGACTGCGTGGCACAGCGGAACAACAACACAATCATCAAATTTGCTGATGACACAGTAGTGGTGGGCCTGATCTCTGCCAACGACGAGAGGGCCTACCTGGAAGAGGTAGAGAATCTGTCACAGTGGTGTCAGGAGAACTGCCTCTCCCTGAACATCAGCAAAACAAAAGAGATGATTGTGGACTTCAGGAGGTCGGGGGTCAAGGACTACAGCCCCCTCAGCATCGACGGGGCACCGGTTGAGAGAGTGAACAGTTTCAAGTACCTCGGAGCCCACATATCCGAGGACTTGACATGGACCACACACATTGACAGTGTTGTGAAGAAGGCACGACAACGCCTCTACTTCCTCAGGCGCCTAAGGAAGTTCCAAGTCAGTCAGAAGATCCTTAGGAACTTCTACTCATGTACAATAGAGAGCATCCTGACTGGCAACATCACCTCCTGGTTTGGGAATAGCACTGCACAAGACCGTAGCAGACTACAAAGAGTGACACGTTCAGCCGAACGCACAATTGGAGGGGGGCTTCCCACCCTCCAGAACATTTACAACAAGCAGTGCAGGGGGAAGGCTAAGAGAATTATTAAGGACTCGAGCCACCCGAACAACTGCCTCTTTGAACTGCTGCGGTCAGGCAAGCGATACCGGAGTCTTAAGGTGAGCACAGAAAGACTCAGAAGAAGCTTCTATCCCCAGGCCATCAGGCTGCTAAACAAACAATAAACACTATGCAACAACCATCAAATGCACACAGCACACACACCCACACGCACACACTCACTTAAACCACACAAACACACTTTATATTTATTGATAAAGGATTTGCACTACAATTCGTACACCCACTGTAAATTGTACCTAAATTGCACCTCATCCCATTTCTACCTTGCACTATATAGTATTGTATTAGTACACTGCACAGTATTGTATATTATGGTAACTCAGTTACGTCTATTCTGCATCGAACATTGTACATATGTCTATACTGAACACTGTGACCTCATTTTTTTTTACTTCTAATTTACATGCTATACTATGTTATTTTATTTCATACTTATCTTGTCTTGCACAGTCTCTGGAGCGTAACAGTAAGAAGCATTTTGTATAAAAGTATTCTGTACTTCTGTATGACAACTATTAAAGAAACTTGAAACTTGAAACTTGAACTTTAATGGTTAAATGAACTTTTCTCGTCTTCTTCTCAGGACATCCTCTCTCCTTACAGGATCTCCATTTAGCCTCTCCCTGTATTCTCTTGTTCTGTCTGTACTTGCCATTCCTCTATGAAATCTGTCTCAAACTGAAAAACAAGTGAAAGGGAAATATTTCAACTACAACATCTTGTAGATAGACATGGATTTAGTTTGAGAAATGGAATAGTAGGGAAGTAGGGATACAAGTAGGTATACCTTAGAAAACGTGTTTATAATACAGTGACAAAGTGTTAAAAGGACAAAATATTAATTAAACTTAAGTATTAGTGTTGTGAAGGATCAGATTAAACCGAATATATATATTTATTTATGGATATATATTTAATAGTATTTGTATATCGTTTGATATCCCTTGTATATTCCTTGTACATATACACTGAATATCCCTTTAGTCTACTACCAGCCCATAATAGTTTCATTCTCTCATTGGACAAGAACTTGGCGCCAGCAGCCAAGCCCCTTGGTTCAAGTTCAATCGTGCCGACGAACATGTCGTTACTAGCCCGGTTCCGCGTAGGAATACGTCTGGCGAAATACGAATGGTACTATTTGTTCACAGCGCATATATATATGGCGCAAGTAAAGTAGAACTTTCTTTTAGTCCCTTAGCCCTTAGTTCTTTACCCTCCAACCTAGTGGCAAGACGTTAAGCCTCACCCACGATACACGTGTGGTGCAGTATGGTCAACTTGGCCTCAGAATGGCATTGAGACATCGTGTGGATTAATAGTTGAATTGTCATAGTTTGGCACTATACCGTCGAGTGGGACGTATTTCTATTAAGTTAATAATAGTCTATTATGTATGGTGCATCGTTCGGTTAGAGTTATACAGTGAGTAGTACCCCCATTGTTTCCTCGCGTTATCTAGAGTCTTAACCAGGCTGGGCAGACCACGTGTGGTGCTTTCATCCGAGGAGTTCTGGGCTAGGACGAGTGGACCTGCACATTGGATTACCTTACCCGGACGACGGCGAGCCCTACACGGCTTGGATTATCTACTTGCTTTGGGTGCTTTGATTTATGCCATGGATAACAGCCAACACTGGTGAGTGTTGGAACTACCCCCCGAGAGGAGTCCAGGTGAGACGGCGCTCTACCCCGAGTGAGGTCGCCTCACGTCTCTTCGTTGTGGACCGGCAGCTACCGTCTACAAGAGGGCCCAACTGTATTCATCTGTGGACCAAGGTTCTGTGGGCACCGTGTTCAGCACTCTGAATTCTCCCAAGAAATCGTTGGCCAGATGGGATATTGCCGGCGGCTCTCCTAACCCCCCCCCCCTACTGACTTACAACCAGCAGGACCCCCCTTTAGTATATCCAGCTATAATCATTAAGTACCATCGCTATAGTTCCCTAAAGAACCAGGTTGTATACTTGCTTCCTGCGTAACCAGAGATTGGACATTCAATGTTGATTTGCCTACGAATACTCATTTGCCTTACAAGTGCATTCAAATCATAAATGTCATTAAGTGAACGTTGTATATACCCTTTGCTATATATTAAATATTCGACTTATACATTTGTGTGGACTTGGTTTCATGGTGGGAAAGTGTTCATCATATCTATATCATGTACTGTGTGGCCAGTAGTTAAAGTACATAAAGCGGTAGTGGTTTAATGATACCATACTTATCAATACAGTCAGGGAATTGTACCCCTCAGTTACAATTGGTCCTTCGAGCCGGATGGTAACTAGTGTAATATTAATATAGTGTTATTAATATTGAAATGGCCTATGATGAACACTCCACGAAACGGTCCTCCTAACGTAGAACGCCCGCGGCGCAGACGACAGACACCTCAGTACTTAGAGGATTACGCTGTCAGTCAACTACCTAGCCTTCGACAAACGGTAAACGCGGTAAAAGTAGAAAGTAAAATTATGTCTGACCTTAACGACCAGGTTACCCCGACCACAGAGGCCCTAGTGGGTTCTAATGTAACTGACCAAGCTCACGGTGGGGACCAGGAGGGAGCTGACATGCCTTTACCCCCCGCCAATACCGAAGAAGTAGTCCCCGACCAGCCCCGGGAGGAAGACAACCCTACAGAGAGAGAACTCTTCACGGAACAAGATGAGGAGAGCGCCGAGGAGATAGAGCTCCAGGACTCCCCAACGAGTACAGCCAGGAGCGGCTCACCTCTACAACCGTCTTCCCCCAGCGAAGCGGAGAGGATGCTATCACAGGCGTTCCTCGTCAGCCTGACAGCCTCTACCGAACGCGATCGACTCCAGGGTGAACGCGATCGACTTCAGGGTGAACGCGATCGACTCCAGACGCAGCAACGGAGCGAAGAAGAGCGCATACGCCTGGAGATGAGACGCCTTCAGACGGAAGAGAATTTGGCAAGAGACCGAGCAGACACCCAGCGCGCCGCTGACGGTGCCCAAAGAGAGGCAGAGCGCGACCTCGCTCTCATCCAGCGCGAAACCGAGCGCGACAGACTACAGGGCGAGCGCGACAGACTACAAGCGCAGCTAATGGAGCAGCTGATCACCAAGGCAACACCCTCTCCTTCCGCCAGGGGTTCAAGGAACTCGTCGAGACAACAGTCAAGGGCAGCATCCCCTAACCGAGCAAGCGACCCTGAACTTGACCAACAGACCAAGCCTATACCCCCCGTAGACCCCCTTCCCCGACCGGTCCAAGCGAGACCCAGCTACAAGGAAGGAGCGGCATACACTGCGGAGAAGCTAAATAAACGACTACAGGATCTAGAGGACCTGATAGAAGAAGAAGAGGGAGAGGAGGAGAACCAAGCCCGACGACAGCACAGTACTCCACCGGACCAGGAGGTCCAGTACAGCCCAGGCTATACCCCCGCGGCGCTGCGCTACAGACCCCCGACTCTATTCACGGGTGAGCATGACGCACGACCAGCCCCGAGGAATAGCACCTGGACCAGCGGGCCATGGTACCCTGCCGGTACCAGCCCACAGAGAGGCGCAAGAGGAGACTCGCCTAGGAGGCCTCTCCCCCAACGCTCCCGATGTATCAGCCATCCACGGCGTCATACATTGGCACACCGACGTTTCCAGACTTCACCTATGAGAATCGAGCACAGTACACGGAGCTCCGGATGTGCTTAGAGACAATGATGGTGGATGTCGCTGATGAACGCCACAAGTATGCAATATTACTGAAGCACCTGAAAGTACCCTGAGCGCACAATATAGCGCTAGCCTATGCCACCTCTACGACCCCATACACCGCGGCTCTAGCAGCGCTGGACCAGAG
This sequence comes from Notolepis coatsorum, assembly GCF_963971535.1. Lineage (NCBI taxonomy): Eukaryota > Metazoa > Chordata > Actinopteri > Aulopiformes > Paralepididae > Notolepis > Notolepis coatsorum. The sequence continues at coordinate 44,577,260 of NC_140171.1, forward strand.
ATATGGACGTATATGGGATTACGTAATCCAAGAGATAAGGCATATTGACCGCCTACCCCCAGCAACAGACAATCGCTCATTAGACGACCTGTCTATAAAAGTGCAGTCCCTGGTAGGGATGCTGGGAGCGCAACGAGAAAAGGGTATGCACGAGCTATACGCCAACTCTAACGTCGAGAGGATTTTAGAGAAGCTGCCACCCGCCAGACAAGAGCGCTTCAGGCGGCAGAGAGACCACCGTGATCCTAACGGTCCCGAACCATCCCTCCTCGATCTAGCCGACTTCCTGGCGAGAGAAGTCAGCAGCCTACGACTGGATACGTTCGTGCGGAGCACACCAAGCTCCAGAGAGGGACCCAGGAGAATAAACGATGGAAGAAGATCGGTGACTGTCATGCACCAATCAGAATCAGTACCGAGCAGTAAGAACCACAGTACCCCCTCGAGAAAAGAGAAGTGGAAGATGGTGTGCCCGTACTGCGAGAAGGAACACTGGCTGTCACAATGTGACCTGTTCACAAAGATGAATGCAGAAGAAGTGAGTCAATGGATAAAGTCCAACAGGCGCTGTTACCGATGTGCGCGCAGTCACATGGCAGCCGAGTGCCGCCTAAAGAAGAGGTGCAGTCGGTGTGACGGAGCCCACCTAGATGTCCTACACGACAGTAACAGAAGAAAGCCTGCACCTGCACCATCGAGCAGCACAAAGGCAAGTGTCATGTACATTGACCCCGCCAGCAGCAGCGGCGCCCAAGTGCTCTTAAAGGTAGTCCGTGTAACATTGAGCTACCAAGATAAAGTCATGGACACTTACGCCGTCCTTGATGACGGGTCAGAGAAGACCCTTCTGCTCGTGTCCGCTGCGGCCCAGCTGGGACTGCGGGGGAGCGAGAACCAAATGACGATTCGGACAATAAGAAGAGATTTAAAGACGATAAAAGGCGAGAATGTCTCCTTCACTATCGCAGCAAGCGGGCAGCCAGAGCGACGGTATAGGATTACAAATGCTTTCACCAGCCAAGAAATAGGACTATCACAGTACACCTACCCCATCGCCAAACTGATGGATAAATATGTGCACCTGTGTCAACTACCTATCCCGCTCATAGACGGCGCCACCCCGACCCTGCTGATAGGCTCCGACCATGCAGACCTCATAGTCCCGATAGACCGGGTCCATACAGGACCCAGAGGCTGTCCTGCAGCAGTCGAGACCCGCCTAGGATGGACATTACAAGGCCCCCTCGCTAAATCTCTCAACCGAACAGCAGCCACTAGCTGCCTCCACTCCAGAGTGACAGAAGAAGACACCACTCTCCTGCAGCATGTCGAGAGGCTATGGACACTAGAGACAATGCCCTTTAAGAACGAAAAGAAAGACATTCGTTCTAAAGAAGACATTTACGCCATAAACCTCCTCGAGCAAGGGACAAAGAGAGTCACAGTCGGCGGAGTGATGAGATACGCAACTCCACTCCTGAGGCGAGAGGGAATGCCCACCTTTCACGCCACGAAAGAAGCTACGGAGCGGTATCTATTGAACACAGAGCGGCGCCTAGCCAAAGACCCCGCTCAAGAGAGTGTGTACCGCGCTGAGATTGAGAAGCTAATCACAGCGGGACACGTAACGAAGATTGACTGGCGACGCCGTGCGCTGCTCCGCGCCTCTCTGATCAAAGACGGCTTTGATCTCCGGCAGCAGGCCAGCAGCGACCCCCCAGTATTACGCAGCCTCTCCCCAGAGGAGAAGCCCTTGCTGCGGTTACCATGGAGAGAGAGGATCGGGGATGAGCAACCAGCCATCTATCAAGAGGAAGTCCTCCCTTTCGGAACCACATGCAGCCCGTGCTGTGCTACATTTGCACTACAGAAACACGTCGCAGAGGACCCAGCAGCAGATGAAGAGGTCCGACACAGTGTGAAGAACAGTTTCTACGTGGACAACTGTTTACAAAGCGTTTCGACTCAAGAAGAAGCCGAGGCTCTCCTACTCAAGCTACGCGCCTCTCTGATCAAAGGCGGCTTTGATCTCAGGCAGTGGGCCAGCAGCGACCCGCACGTATTGCGCAGCCTCTCCCCCGCGGACAAGGCTGCCAGCAGCGAGACCTGGATGGCGACAATCCCAGGAGAAGCTCAAGAAATGACACTAGGACTAGTCTGGCGCTTCAAAACAGACTCGCTCCACTATAAACACAAACCCCTGACCACGGAGCAGGGAAGGTCGACGGCGATACCGACCACCAGACGGAGTGTGTACAGAACACTCGACAGACAATATGACCCGTTGGGATGTATTCTACCTTACACCACCAGGGCAAAGATGATTGTACGAGCACTATGGGACAAGGACCAGGGCTGGGACGACCCAATACCCGCACCCCTTGCCTCCACATGGAGAGAGTGGGAGACGGAACTCCGCTCACTCCCAGGCGTCAATATACGCCGCAGCTACTTCCCACCCACAGTGAGGCCAGAGACATGCAAGATGGATCTACACGTCTTCAGCGACGCCTCCGAAGTAGCCTATGGATCAGTGGCCTACTTGCGTGCCCAAGAGAAGGGAGGAGAGATACACACCGCCTTCATCCTGGCTCGCTCAAGAATAGCCCCACGAAAGCAACAATCTATCCCGCGTCTAGAGCTCTGCGCAGCCCTAGCAGGAGCGCATCTAGCCACGTTAACCCAACGTGAACTCACCATTCCGGTGCACAGAACAATCTTGTGGTCAGATTCCACGACAGTACTCACATGGATCAAGTCTGATTCATGCAGATACAAGGTCTTCGTGGGAGTCAGAGTCACAGAGATTCAAGAGTTAACAGAAGCAGCGAGCTGGCGGTATGTGGACACCAAACACAACCCAGCTGACGTCATCACCCGGGGAATGTCCCTAGATGACCTCACCCGTCACAACATCTACAGTGACGGACCAGAGTTCCTCAAGCTCCCGGAAGGAGAGTGGCCTACGCCCACCCCACGGGAGGCGAGTAAAGAGGAGGCTGAGAACAAGAAACCTATGTTCTGTGGACTGAGCACAGTCGCCTCCACAGACCCCAACATAGATGATTGCCTCACCCTACAGAGTGCGCAACTAAAGACATTTCTGTGGCACCACCCAGAGATTCAGCCCACTGCCGACATTTCAGCAGCTGACTACGAAGAAGCAGAACTTCTTCTACTACAACGAGCCCAGGGAGACTCGTTCCCCGACGAGCTAGACTGTCTACAGGGAGGAAAGCCCGTCCCATCAGACAGCAGATTGCTCCACCTGGCACCCGAGAGCGACGCCCATAATCTCATCAGAGTGGGTGGTCGTCTGCGGAGGGCCCCCAATCTACCGGATGACGTTAAGTACCCGATAGTCTTGAACAGCCGACACAAGGTCACAGAGCTGATCATAAAGAAATACGACGAGGATGTACACCACGCAGGAGCAGAGAGAGTCTTCGCGGAGATCAGACGTCGCTATTGGATACTTCAAGGAAGAGAAGCAGTGCGACGCTTCCAGCGAACCTGTCTAGACTGCCGAAAGTGGCGCGCGCAGCCCAGCATACCCCGGATGGCTGACCTACCTCCCTGTCGCCTCCGACTCGGCGACAAGCCATTCCACTCCACAGGCATGGACTGTTTTGGCCCGTTGTATATAAAGAAAGGAAGAGGAACCGAGAAGCGGTGGGGTATTGTATTCAAATGCATGACCACCAGAGCGATACATATCGAACTCCTTCCAACCATGAGCACAGACTCATTCCTTATGGCCTTCCGAAGATTCACATCACGGAAAGGAAAACCATCTACATTGTTGTCTGATCACGGGACAAACTTCAAAGGCGGAGAAAGAGAGCTGAGAGAGAGCTTCCAAGCTATGGGCCCAGAACTTAAGACCCACCTCGCTCCATCCCAGATTGACTTCCAGTTTAATCCCCCGAACGCACCCCACTTCGGTGGAACCTGGGAACGAGAAGTACGTTCTATAAAGACAGCCCTGTACGCCGTGCTTGGGGCCCAGACTGTAGCGGAAGAAGTCCTAATGACAGTCCTCACGGAGATCGAGGGAGTATTGAACTCCAAGCCCCTCGGCTACGTCTCCAGTGATATAGCAGATGTCGACCCAGTCACCCCCAACACACTCTTGATGGGGCGGCTGGACCCCGCGCTACCCCAGACAATGTACAGGCCTGAAGAAGCGAACGGCCGAAGAATGTGGAGGTACAGTCAAGTACTAGCTGACAAGTTTTGGAACAGCTTTCTACTCCACTACCTACCGTCTCTACAGACCCGCCAGAAGTGGGTAAAAGAGAGAGACAATTTGACAGAAGGAACAGTCGTCATGATTATCGACCAGTCACTACCCAGAGCTATGTGGCCGGCTGGCCGCGTAAGCAAAGTGATCACCGGTGCCGATGGCAAGGTCCGAGCAGCTGAGGTGCTCGTCCAAGGGCGAACTTACACACGACCCGTGGCGAGGCTAATAGAACTGCCCAGACTCCCAGACACTATCGATGACGACCATGACCCCACGACTTTGTGAGTTGACTGACCCTTACAGCGGACCTTGAGTGGTAGACAGTGCGGTTAATCTGTCTCTGCTTAGCTAATTAGGTGGGACTAATTAGGGGGCGGCTGTTGTGAAGGATCAGATTAAACCGAATATATATATTTATTTATGGATATATATTTAATAGTATTTGTATATCGTTTGATATCCCTTGTATATTCCTTGTACATATACACTGAATATCCCTTTAGTCTACTACCAGCCCATAATAGTTTCATTCTCACATTGGACAAGAACTTGGCGCCAGCAGCCAAGCCCCTTGGTTCAAGTTCAATCGTGCCGACGAACATGTCGTTACTAGCCCGGTTCCGCGTAGGAATACGTCTGGCGAAATACGAATGGTACTATTTGTTCACAGCGCATATATATATGGCGCAAGTAAAGTAGAACTTTCTTTTAGTCCCTTAGCCCTTAGTTCTTTACCCTCCAACCTAGTGGCAAGACGTTAAGCCTCACCCACGATACACGTGTGGTGCAGTATGGTCAACTTGGCCTCAGAATGGCATTGAGACATCGTGTGGATTAATAGTTGAATTGTCATAATTTGGCACTATACCGTCGAGTGGGACGTATTTCTATTAAGTTAATAATAGTCTATTATGTATGGTGCATCGTTCGGTTAGAGTTATACAGTGAGTAGTACCCCCATCGTTTCCTCGCGTTATCTAGAGTCTTAACCAGGCTGGGCAGACCACGTGTGGTGCTTTCATCCGAGGAGTTCTGGGCTAGGACGAGTGGACCTGCACATTGGATTACCTTACCCGGACGACGGCGAGCCCTACACGGCTTGGATTATCTACTTGCTTTGGGTGCTTTGATTTATGCCATGGATAACAGCCAACACTGGTGAGTGTTGGAACTACCCCCCGAGAGGAGTCCAGGTGAGACGGCGCTCTACCCCGAGTGAGGTCGCCTCACGTCTCTTCGTTGTGGACCGGCAGCTACCGTCTACAAGAGGGCCCAACTGTATTCATCTGTGGACCAAGGTTCTGTGGGCACCGTGTTCAGCACTCTGAATTCTCCCAAGAAATCGTTGGCCAGATGGGATATCGCCGGCGGCTCTCCTAACCCCCCCCCCCCTACTGACTTACAACCAGCAGGACCCCCCTTTAGTATATCCAGCTATAATCATTAAGTACCATCGCTATAGTTCCCTAAAGAACCAGGTTGTATACTTGCTTCCTGCGTAACCAGAGATTGGACATTCAATGTTGATTTGCCTATGAATACTCATTTGCCTTACAAGTGCATTCAAATCATAAATGTCATTAAGTGAACGTTGTATATACCCTTTGCTATATATTAAATATTCGACTTATACATTTGTGTGGACTTGGTTTCATGGTGGGAAAGTGTTCATCATATCTATATCATGTACTGTGTGGCCAGTAGTTAAAGTACATAAAGCGGTAGTGGTTTAATGATACCATACTTATCAATACAGTCAGGGAATTGTACCCCTCAGTTACAATTAGTTATAAAATATGTATGAAATAGCATTATATATGTAGGTATTAGTTATAAAATATGTATGAAATAGCATTATATATGTAGTTAAATGCAGTTCATGTCATATAGTGTGACACACGAATCATACTGTATGGTGTGACGAGAAAACCCTGTCACACCATATGATGAAGTCACACCATATGATGTTTCATGAACTTAGCACACAATTGTGCATTGGGGTTATATGCTAGCATGCTAACAACATGCTCATTGGCACATGGCAATATAGATTTAAGTTTAGTATTGACTAAAAAGTATCTTATTTTTGGCATTTTTGCGTAAAATGCATCAGACCAAAAGACAGTGTGAAAGGTCTAAAAGTGGAAGGGCCAAAATATACCTTATATATTGAGAAAACTAAGAGGGGTAACTCACCTTATAACCTTGTAATGACTTTTCAGAGATGAATGAATGAATGAAAACTTTATTTAACAGATTGCAGAATGGGTACAAATACAGTACGGCTCAATACACACAATTGTTAAGGGGATGCAGACCAGAGAAAGATGTTTGTCTTGTTTACATCAGGGTCCCCCATTTTCAATTCATAGTAGACAATTATGACATACACAACATACATGACATCGTGACATTTATGGCATAGGGACATACATGACATACAGGTATATAGTACTGTTACATTTGTGACATACGATATGCAAATATACAGTAATAATAATAATAACTTTATTTGTATAGCACTTTTCATACAGAGGTTGCAGTTCAAAGTGCTTCACAACAGTAAAAAATACAGGCATAAGCGAGCATAAAAAGATAGACAGGTAGAATCCCAGTGTTTCACATTAGGATTTAGCATCCCAATAGGCTCTCCGCTTACAGTTTTCAGTAACACAAATAGTAAAAATAGTTTAAAATGATTCAGTTTAAAAATAGTAAAAAAATTATAAAATAGAACGGACATAAAAAATACAGGCATGAGCGAGCATAGCAAGATATGGCAAATCACAGTGTTTCACATTTGGATCTAGCATCCTAATAGGCTCTCTATTCAGTAATACTCCTGTAATTCCCAACATACTTCCCAGTACATATTGCTGTAACTTTAGTGATATTAGATCACAGGGACACGAACCCACACTGTAACTTTAGTGATATTAGATCACAGGGACTCAAACCCACACTGTAACTTTAGTGATACTAGATCACAGGGACTCGAACCCACACTGTAACTTTAGTGATACTAGATCACAGGGACTCGAACCCACACTGTAACTTTAGTGATACTAGATCACAGGGACTCGAACCCACACTGTAACTTTAGTGATATTAGATCACAGGGACTCGAACCCATACTAAATAGTGGGACCTATTGCATGAACAAATAATCACAGTGTTTCACATTTGGATCTAGCAAATAATAAAAATAGTTTAAAATGATTCAGTTTAAAAATAGTCATCAGTAAGAAGTAAAAAGTGCAATAACCGACACATGAATTTGATAGGCAGTGTATAAGAGTAGGCAGGGTAAGAATAGTGCAGGTAAATACAAGTTGTGTCAGGATATCCCTGATGTTTCCTCTTGCCACTAGGTGGTAGCAGATATCTATCAGTGAAATGCCTGAGCAAAGAGATAGGTTTTAAGCTGTCTTTTAAAGATGTCTAGCGAGTTGGCTTCCCTGATGTTTTGGGGTAGTTTGTTCCATAGTTTTGGGGCATAGTTGATAAAGGCTGCATTACCGATCCTCTTTTGACTGCTTCTGGGAGCCTCTAGTAGTCCAGCAGCTGATGATCACAGTGTTCTTGCTGGTGTGTAATTTATTAGAGTGTTGGCGATGTAGCTAGGTCCCTGTCCATTTAGAGCTTTGTATGTAAGGAGAAGGACCTTAAAGTCAATTCTAAATGTTACAGGAAGCCAGTGTAAAGCAGCTAAGACTGGACTAATGTGCTCTCTCCTTTTGGTTCTAGTTAGCAGTCGGGCTGCAGAGTTTTGGATTAGCTGAAGCCTCTCTGTGGTTTTCTTAGGGAGACCTGTGAAAAGTGCATTACAGTAGTCTAACCGGCTAGAAATGAATGCATGAATTAGCTTCTCAGCATCGTTCTGATTAATAAATGGTCGTACTTTTGCTATATTTCTGAGATGGAAGAACGATGTTTTCGTCACTTTGCTAATATGAGAATTGAAGTTCAGTTCTGAATCTATGATAACCCCAAGACTAGTGACCTCAGATTTGATCCAAGGGGTTAGTCCCCCCAGGTTCTTTATTAATGTTTCTTTTCTAGTTTTGGAGCCGATAATTAGAATTTCAGTTTTGTTCTCGTTTAGTTTCAGGAAGTTCTTACTCATCCATTTATTTATTGCCAGTAAGCAGTCTGTAATGGAGCTAATCGCTGTAGCATTTGGTTCAGCAGATATGTACAGTTGTGTATCATCCGCATAGCTATGGAAATCTACATTATGTTCTCTGATGATATCACCCAGCGGTAACATGTAAAGGGAGAAGAGTAAAGGACCTAAGCAACTCCCTTGTGCAACTCCATAGTTGTTGTCGTATATATCAGACATGTGATCTCCTAGTTTAACATAGAATTTCCTCCCTCTGATGTATGTTTTAAACCAGCCCAGCACATGTTCTGAGAAACCGACATGGTTTTCAAGACGATCGATTAGAATATCGTGATCGATTGTATCAAATGCTGCACTGAGATCTAACAGGATAAGGATGGAGATCTTATTCTCGTCAGAGTTTAGTCTGAGGTCACTGATTATTTTGGTGAGGGCAGTTTCAGTGCTATGATATTTTCTGAATCCTGACTGAAATTCTTCTAAGATGTTGTTTTCTTCAAGAAAGGAATTTATTTGAACTGAAACTATCTTTTCAAGTACTTTACTAATGAATGGTAGGTTGGATATTGGACGATAATTTGCCATTTCATTACCCATAGATTACCCATAGATCCTAACAGAGAATATATACATATGATGGGGAGGAGACTGTACATTAGGAGGGGGTGGGTGGGTGGGAGAGAAATATACATATGGTGGGGAGAGAATATATACATACGGTGGGGAGGAGACTGTCTATTAGGAGGGGGTGGGGGGGGTTGGACATTTACGGTGGCCAGTTTCGAATTGCAGCCTCCCGTAGGTGCTCTTCAAGAGCGGTTTTGAATGTGGGTAGGGATTCACATTCCTTTACAGCTTTGGGTAGGGTATTCCACATTGATGTGGCATAAGTGCGAAACGTGTTTAGTCCCTTGTTTGAGGCGAATCTGGGTTTAACATGATTTGTTGAGCTCCCTCTGGTGTTGTGGTCATGGTATTCACTGACCTTTGGGAAGTATTTTGACATGTACATGGGTACCTTAGTCATATAGTGTATCTTGTGGACCAGGCCCATTGCAAGTTGCTGTACTCTGTCGTCTACTCTAAGCCATCCTAGGTAGTCAAAGTGGGCAGGGGTGAGGTGGGTTCTAGGAGTAAGGTCAAGTAGTAGTCTGACCAGTTTGTTTTGTGATGTTTGTAATCTTGTTTTTAGCGCCTTTGAGGTGCTTTGGTACCATGAATGAGTGCTCCTGCCAAAGTCTTCAGGGTGTTCTTGTTTACCAGAGAGGAGATCCGGTACAAGAATCTAGTTCGTTGGTTGACTTTTTTTATTACATTGGATGCCATTTTGTCACAGGAAAGATTTCCCTCTAGGATGGAACCTAGGTACGTAATTTCAGCTTTCCTTGTGACAATATTGTCACCCACTGTAACTGAGAAGCCGTCGGTCTTGCTGAGTTTGTTATTTGATCTGAAGAGAATGGACTCTGTTTTACCCAGGTGTAATGATAGTTGCAGATTCTGCCGAGTTCTGAGCTGAGGGTTTTTTCAACCTGTAACTTGTTCCTGTCAGAGACCAGCAGGGCTGAGTCATCCGCGAACAAGAACAAGTTGCAGTCACAAGCTGACGACATGTCATTTGCATAAATTAGGAACAGTAGCGGTCCTAGTATGCTTCCTTGTGGAACACCAGATGTTGTCCTACTTCCTGAAAAGATGAAGGACTCCTCCACCCCAAAGGTTTCCAAACAATTGCCAGTTGAAAAATATGAAAATGGTGTCACACCATATGATATATTTTTGTTTCTGGAGCATTCAAAATATTATGCCTGGACTTTTAGAAGATCACACTAAGTGAGTTGTCAATATGTAGTTAAATAAATAACAAATGCATACATTTTCTTGTTTTTATTCAAAATCAAACTTTGTAAAATGTTCGTGGGACAGTCACACCATATGAGCTTTTACTCATTTGGCTGACATTTTTTAATAACTGGAACAATATTCGCAAAAATGCTCTGTGCATTCATACAATACTAAATGTTCTGTGCAATATAAGAAAATTTTCTCATATATTTTTTCATTATTTACTTATCTTTGACACTAAGGACTCCAAAAAGGTCACGTCAACCACCCAGATATAATTGTATTCTTATTTTTACTGTATGAAGCACATTATCAGGGGCTTGTGGGAGAAAATTATCTTTATCTATGTATTTTATTGTTATATCATAATGTACTATTCATACATCAAAATGTATTCATAATTGTAACTGAGGGGTACAATTCCCTGACTGTATTGATAAGTATGGTATCATTAAACCACTACCGCTTTATGTACTTTAATTACTGGCCATACAGTACACGATATATGAATATGATGAACACTTCCCACAATGAAAATCGGTTCCACACAAAGGTATAATCAAGTATTTAATGGAGCAAAGGGTACATAATATACTTTACATTATTCTTTGAATGCACTTGTAAGGCAAAGGAATGTGCGTAGGCAAATCAATAATGAATGTCCATTCTCTGGTTACGCAGGAGGTAATTATACAACCTGAATCTTAGGGAATTATATCTATGGTACACTAGTAATATAGCGGGAGATACTGGAAGGGGTTCCCCCTGGTTGTAAGCCAGCAGGGGTAGAAGATCTGTCGGTAGTAGAACGTCTGGTCAACGATGACTAAGGAGACTCCAGGTACAGGAGCCGGTGCAGTAGCCTCTTGATCCACAGACGAATACAGCTGTTCTCCGTAGACTGTAGCTCCACAGTGAAGAAAGCTAGTCGGCCTCAGGCTCTCTGAGACGCCGACTCGACTTGACTCCTCGCGGGGTAAATCCAACACGTACAGGCGTCGGCGATTATCCGCTCCATAAATCACAGGACCAAAGCAAATATATTCCAGCCGCAAAGGGCTATGTAGTCGTCGGGTAGATTAATCCAGTGTACATGTCCATACGGTTCTCGTTTAGGTCTCCTCGGGTGAAAGCGCCATGTGGTCAGCCCAGCCTGGATAAGAACTCTAGCTAATACGAGGAAGCGTTGGAGATGCTGGTCACTGTAGAACTTTAACCGCACGATACACTATACACAAATAGACTATTATTGACTTAATAGAAATATGTCGCACTCGACGGTATAGCGCCAAACTCTGACAATTCAGTTATTAATTCGCACGCGGTCTCGATGCTCTATTCTGGGGCCAAACAGGCCATACTTCACCGCACGTTGTATCGTGGGTGAGGCTTCAACTTATTGGTAACTCACTAAGGGGCTAAGAAGGGGCTTCTATATTCACCTGCGCCGTATTTATACGCACGGTGAACAAACTAGTACCAATCTCATTTCTGTCGCGTATCCCTGGGCAAGGCCGGGCATGTCCAGACACGTCTTGACGGTGACTTTGAACCTGACTCCGGAGGCCGGTCCCTGGCGCCGGTGGACCGCTGTCCAATAGGAGAATGAAATATTATGGTCTGGGCTAAAGGGATATTCCGTGTATATGTACAAGGAATATACAAGGGATATCAAACGATATACAAATACTATGCAATATATATCAATAAATAAATATATATATTCGGTTTAATCTGATCCTTTGTAACAGCCGCCCCCTAATTAGTCCCACCTAATTAGCTAAACAGAGACAGATTAACCGCACTGTCCACTACTCAATGTCTGTTGTGAGGGGTCTGTCAGTTCACAAAGTCATGGGGTCATGGTCGTCATCGATGGTATCGGGGAGCCTTGGCAGTTCTATTAGCCTCGCCACGGGTCGGGTGTAGATCCGCCCATGGACGAGCACTTCGGCTGCTCGGACCTTTCCGTCGGCACCGGTGATCACTTTGCTTACGCGGCCAGCCGGCCACATAGCTCGGGGTAGTGACTGGTCGATAATCATGACAACTGTTCCTTCTGTCAAATTGTCTCTCTCTTTCACCCATTTCTGGCGGGTCTGTAGAGACGGTAGATAGTGGAGTAGGAAGCTGTTCCAAAACTTGTCAGCCAATACTTGACTGTACCTCCACATTCTTCGGCCGTTCGCTTCTTCAGGCCTGTACATTGTCTGTGGTAGCGCGGGGTCCAGCCGCCCCATCAAGAGTGTGTTGGGGGTGACTGGGTCGACATCTGCTACATCACTTGAGACGTAACCGAGGGGCTTTGAGTTCAATACTCCCTCGATCTCCGTGAGGACTGTCATTAGGACTTCTTCCGCCACGGTCTGGGCCCCAAGCACGGCGTACAGGGCTGTCTTTATTGAACGTACTTCTCGTTCCCAAGTTCCACCGAAGTGAGGTGCGTTCGGGGGATTAAACTGGAAGTCAATCTGGTATGGAGCGAGGTGGGTCTTAAGTTCTGGGCCCATAGCTTGGAAGCTCTCTCTCAGCTCTCTTTCTCCGCCTTTGAAGTTTGTCCCGTGATCAGACAACAATATAGACGGTTTACCTTTCCGCGATGTGAATCTTCGGAAGGCCATAAGGAATGAGTCTGTGCTCATGGTTGGAAGGAGTTCTATATGCATCGCTCGGGTGGTCATGCATTTGAATACAATACCCCACCGCTTCTCGGTTCCTCTTCCTTTCTTTATATACAGCGGGCCGAAACAGTCCATACCGGTGGAGTGAAAAGGCTTGTCGCTGAGTCGGAGGCGACAGGGAGGTAGGTCAGCCATCCGGGGTATACTGGGCTGCGCTCGCCACTTACGACAGTCTAGACAGGTTCGCTGGAAGCGCTGCACTGCTTCTCTCCCTTGCAGTATCCAATAACGACGTCTGATCTCCGCGAAGACTCTCTCTGCCCCGGCGTGATGCACATCCTCGTCGTATTTCTTTATGATCAGCTCTGTGACCTTGTGTCGGCTGTTTAAGACTATCGGGTACTTGACGTCATCCGGTAAGTCTGGAGCTCTCCGCAGACGACCACCCACTCTGATGAGACCATGGGCGTCGCTCTCGGGGGCTAGGTGGAGCAGTCTGCTGTCTGATGGGACGGGCTTTGCTCCCTGTAGACAGTCTAGCTCATCGGGGAACGAGTCTCTCTGGGCTCGTTGTAGTAGAAGAAGTTCTGCTTCTTCGTAGTCAGCTGCAGTAATGTCAGTAGTGAGCTGAACCTCTGGGTGGTGCCACAGGAATGTCTTTAGCTGCGCACTCTCTAGGGTGAGGCAATCGTCTATGTCGGGGTCTGTGGAGACGAGTGTGTTCAATCCACAGAACATAGATTTCTTGTTTTCTGCCTCCTCTTTACTCGCTTCCCGTGGGGTGGGTGTAGGCCACTCTTCTTCCGGGAGCTTGAGGAACTCTGGCCCGTCACTGTATAGGTTGTGACGGGTGAGGTCATCCAGGGACATTCCCCGGGTGATGACGTCAGCTGGGTTGTGTTTTGTGTCCACATACCTCCAGCTTGCTACTTCAGTTAAATCTTGAATCTCTGTGACTCTGACTCCCACGAAGACCTTGTATCTGCACGAATCAGACCGGATCCATGTGAGTACTGTCGTGGAGTCTGACCACAAGATTGTTCTTTGCACCGGAATGGTGAGTTCACGTTGGATTAACGTGGCGAGTTGCGCTCCTGCTAGGGCTGCGCAGAGCTCTAGACGCGGGATAGATTGTTGCTTTCATGGGGCTATTCTTGAGCGAGCCAGGATGAAAGCAGTATGTATTTCTCCTCCCTCCTCTCGGGCACGCAAGTAGGCCACCGAACCATAGGCTACTTCGGAGGCGTCGCTGAAGACGTGCAGGTCCATCTGGCACGTCTCCGGCCTCACTGTGAGTGGGAAGTAGCTGCGGCGTATGTTAACACCTGGGAGTGAGCTGAGTTCCGTCTCCCACTCTCTCCATGTGGATGCAAGGTGTTCGGGTATGGGGTCGTCCCAGCCCTGGTCCTTGTCCCATAACGCTCTTACAATCATCTTTGCCCTGGTGGTGTAAGGTAGAATACATCCCAACGGGTCATATTGTCTGGCGAGTGTTCTGTATACACTCCGTCTGGTGGTCGGTAGTGCAGTCGACCTTCCCTGCTCCTTGGTCAGGGGTGTGTGTTTATAATGGAGCGAGTCTGTTTTGAAGCGCCAGACTAGTCCTAATGTCATTTCTTGGGCTTCTCCTGGGATGGTCGCCATCCCGGTCTCGCTGCTTGCTGCCTTGTCCTCGGGGGAGAGGCTGCGCAATACTTGCGGGTCGCTGCTGGCCCACTGCCTGAGATCAAAGCCGCCTTTGATCAGGGAGGCGCGGAGCTTGAGTAGAAGGGCCTCGGCTTCTTCTGGCGTCGAGACGCTTTGCAGACAGTTGTCCACGTAGAAACTATTTCCTACACTTTGTCGGACCTCTTCATCAGCTGCTGGGTCCTCTGCGACGTGTTTTTGCAGTGCAAACGTAGCACAGCATGGGCTGCATGTGGTTCCGAAAGGGAGGACTTCCCATTGATAGATGGCTGGTTGCTCATCCCCGATCCTCTCTCTCCATGGTAACCGCAGCAGGGGCTTGTCCTCTGGGGAGAGGCTGCGCAATACTGGGGGGTCGCTGCTGGCCCGCTGCCGGAGATCAAAGCCGTCTTTGATCAGGGAGGCGCGGAGCAGCGCACAACGTCGCCAGTCAATTTTCTTTATGTGTCCCGCTGTGATTCGCTTGTTAATCTCAGCGCGGTACACAGTCTCCTGAGCGGGGTCTCTGGCTAGGCGCCGCTCTGTGTTCAATAGATACCGCTCCGTCGCTTCTTTTGGGGCGTGGAAGGTAGGCATACCTTCTCGCCTCAGGAGTGGAGTTGCGTATCTCATCACTCCGTTGACTTTGACTCTCTTTGTCCCTTGCTCGAGGAGGGCTATAGCGTAAATGTCTTCCTTGGAACGAATGTCTTTCTTTTCGTTCTTAAAGGGCATTGTCTCTAGTGTCCATAGCCTCTCGACATGCTGTAGGAGGGTGGTGTCTTCTTCTGTCACTCTGGAGTGGAGGCAGCTAGTGGCTGCTGTTCGGTTAAGAGACTTAGCGAGGGGGCCTTGTAATGTCCATCCTAGGCGGGTCTCGACTGCTGCAGGACAGCCTCTGGGCCCTGTGTGGACCCGGTCTATCGGGACTATGAGGTCTGCATGGTCGGAGCCTATCAGCAGGGTCGGGGTGGCACCGTCTATGAGCGGGATAGGTAGTTGACGCAGGTGCACATATTTATCCATCAGCTTGGCGATGGGGTAGGTGTACTGCGACAGGCCTATTTCTTGGCTGGTGAAAGCATTAGTAATCCTATACCGTCTCTCTGGCTGCCCGCTTGCTGCGATAGTGAAGGAGACATTCTCGCCCTTTATCGTCTTTAGATCTCTTCTTATTGTCCGAATCGTCATCTGGTTTTCGCTCCCCCGCAGCCCCAGCTGGGCCGCAGCGGACGCGAGGAGAAGGGTCTTCTCTGACCCGTCGTCAAGGACGGCGTAAGTGTCCATGACCTTGTCTTGGTAACTCAGTGTTACGCGGACCACCTTTAAGAGCACCCGGGCGCCCCCGCTGCTGGCGGGGTCAATGTACATAACACTTGCCTTTGTGCTGCTTGAGGGTGCAGGCTTTCTTCTGTTACTGTCGTGTAGGACATCTAGGTGGGCTCCGTCACACCGACTACACCTCTTCTTTAAGCGGCAATCGGCTGCCATGTGACTGCGCGCACATCGGTAACAGCGTCGGTTGGACTTTATCCATTGACTCACCTCGTCGGCGGTCATCTTCTTGAACGTGTCACATTGTGACAACCAGTGTTCCTTTTCGCAGTACGGGCACACCATCTTCCACTTCTCTTTCATCGAGGGGGTACTGTGGTTCTTGCTGCTCGGTACTGATTCTGATTGGTGCATGACGGTCACCAATCTTCGGCCATCGTTTGCTCTCCTAGGTCCCTCTCTGGAGCTTGGGGTGCTCCGCATGAACGTATCCAACCGTAGGCTGTTGACTTCTCTCGCCAGGAAGTCGGCTAGGTCTAGGAGGGATGGCTCGGGACCGTTAGGATCACGGTGGTCTCTTTGCCGCCTGAAGCGCTCTTGTCGGGCGGGCGGAAGCTTCTCTAAAATCCTCTCGACATTAGAGTTCGCGTACAGTTCGTGCATACCCTTTTCTCTTTGCGCCCCCAGCATCCCTACCAGGGATTGTACCCTGATAGACAGGTCATCTAGTGAGCGATTGTCTGTGGCTGGGGGTAGGCGGTCAATGTGCCTTATCTCTTGTATTACGTAGTCCCATATGCGTCCATATCTTTGGTCGAGTGCTGCTAGAGCCGCTGTGTATGGGGTAGTAGAGGTGGCATAGGCCAGCGCTATATTGTGCGCTCGGGGCACCTTGAGGTGCTTCAGTAGGATAGCATACTTGTACGGTTCATCAGCTACATCGGACATCATTGTCTCTAAGCACATTCGTAGCTCCGTGTACTGTGCTCTGTTCTCGTGGGTGAAGTCCGGAAATGTCGGTGTGCCAATGTATGATGCCATGGATGGCTGGCACATCGGTGAGCGTTGGAAGAGAGGCCTCCTAGGCGAGTCTCCTCTTACGCCTTTTGGTGGGCTGGTACCTGCTGGGTACCATGGCCCGCGTATCCAGGTGCTATTCCTCGGGGCTGGTCGTGCGTCAAGCTCACCCGTGAATTGAGTCGGGGGTCTGTAGCGCAGAGCCGCGGGGGTAGAGCCTGGGCTGTACTGGACCTCCTGGTCCTGTGGAGTTCTGTGCTGCTGTCGGGCTTGACTCTCCTCCTCTCCCTCTTCTTCTTGCTCTGGCAGGTCCTCTAGATCCTGTAGTCGTCTATTTAGCCTCTCCGCGGTGTAGACCGTTTCTTCCTTGTAGCTGGTCCTCGCGTGGACCGGTCGGGGAAGGAGTTCGGAGGGGGGTATAGGCTCTCTCTGGTGGTCGGGCTCAGGGTCGCTTGATCGGGTAGGGGAGGGTGCCCTTGACCCTTGTCTTGACGAGGCCCTGGAACCCCGTGCGGAGGGAGGGGTTGTTGCCCTGGTGATCAGCTGCTCCATTATCTGCGCTTGTAATCGGTCGCGCTCGGCTTCGCGCTTGGTGAGAGCGATGTCGCGCTCTGCTTCTCTTTGGGCACCGGCAGCGGCGCGCTGGGCTTCGGCGGCGGCGCGCTCTGCTTCGGCCCGAACTCTTACCATATTCTCTTCCGCCTGAAGGCGTCTAATCTCTAGACGTATACGATCTTCGTCGCTCCGTTGCTGCGCTTGAAGGCGTTCTCTTTCCATGGAAGAATGTTCGCGCTCACTAAGCGTCTGTGCTTGGAGTCGATCGCGCTCTGTTGAGGCTGCTAGGCTGGCGAGGAATGCCTGTGCCAGCATCTTGTCCGCCTCGCTGGGGGAAGACGCTGGTTGAGGTGATCCGCTCCTGGCAGTACTCGTTGGAGATCTGTTCTCCTGTGGCGAGTCCTAGAGATCCATCTCCGGGGTGCTCTCCTCTTCTTGTAGCGGGTAGAGTTCCATCCCTGGAGAGCTGTCTTTATCCTGGAGCTCTCCGGGGACTACTTCTTCGGTCTTGGCGGGGGGTAAAGTCATGTCAGGTCCCTCCTGGTCCCTACCGTGAGCTTGGTCAGTTACGTTAGAACCCACTAGGGCCTCTATTGGCGGGGTAGCCTGGGCGATAGGGTCGGACATAATTTTACTATCTACTTTTTCCGCGTTTACCGTCTGTAGAAGGCTAGGTAGTATATTGGCAACGTAATCCTCTAAGTACTGAGGTGTCTGCCGTCTACGCTGCGGGCGATCTACTTTAGGAGAACCGTTTTGTGGAGTGTTCGTCATAGGCCATGTCAATATTAATACCACTATATTAATATTACACTAGTTACCCTCCGGCTCGAAGGACCAATTGTAACTGAGGGGTACAATTCCCTGACTGTATTGATAAGTATGGTATCATTAAACCACTACCGCTTTATGTACTTTAATTACTGGCCATACAGTACACGATATATGAATATGATGAACACTTCCCACAATGAAAATCGGTTCCACACAAAGGTATAATCAAGTATTTAATGGAGCAAAGGGTACATAATATACTTTACATTATTCTTTGAATGCACTTGTAAGGCAAAGGAATGTGCGTAGGCAAATCAATAATGAATGTCCATTCTCTGGTTACGCAGGAGGTAATTATACAACCTGAATCTTAGGGAATTATATCTATGGTACACTAGTAATATAGCGGGAGATACTGGAAGGGGTTCCCCCTGGTTGTAAGCCAGCAGGGGTAGAAGATCTGTCGGTAGTAGAACGTCTGGTCAACGATGACTAAGGAGACTCCAGGTACAGGAGCCGGTGCAGTAGCCTCTTGATCCACAGACGAATACAGCTGTTCTCCGTAGACTGTAGCTCCACAGTGAAGAAAGCTAGTCGGCCTCAGGCTCTCTGAGGCGCCGACTCGACTTGACTCCTCGCGGGGTAAATCCAACACGTACAGGCGTCGACGATTATCCGCTCCATAAATCACAGGACCAAAGCAAATATATTCCAGCCGCAAAGGGCTATGTAGTCGTCGGGTAGATTAATCCAGTGTACATGTCCATACGGTTCTCGTCTAGGTCTCCTCGGGTGAAAGCGCCATGTGGTCAGCCCAGCCTGGATAAGAACTCTAGCTAATATGAGGAAGCGTTGGAGATGCTGGTCACTGTAGAACTTTAACCGCACGATACACTATACACAAATAGACTATTATTGACTTAATAGAAATATGTCGCACTCGACGGTATAGCGCCAAACTCTGACAATTCAGTTATTAATTCGCACGCGGTCTCGATGCTCTATTCTGGGGCCAAACAGGCCATACTTCACCGCACGTTGTATCGTGGGTGAGGCTTCAACTTATTGGTAACTCACTAAGGGGCTAAGAAGGGGCTTCTATATTCACCTGCGCCGTATTTATACGCACGGTGAACAAACTAGTACCAATCTCATTTCTGTCGCGTATCCCTGGGCAAGGCCGGGCATGTCCAGACACGTCTTGACGGTGACTTTGAACCTGACTCCGGAGGCCGGTCCCTGGCGCCGGTGGACCGCTGTCCAATAGGAGAATGAAATATTATGGTCTGGGCTAAAGGGATATTCCGTGTATATGTACAAGGAATATACAAGGGATATCAAACGATATACAAATACTATGCAATATATATCAATAAATAAATATATATATTCGGTTTAATCTGATCCTTTGTAACAATAATGCTTTTAACTTGTGCCTTCCAATATGAACTAATGTGATCTCTGATTCAAGCGACATGAGGTAGGCACAATGTTTTCTGATATCTATGCCCAGGTATTTACCGACCTCTGAGAGGGCTTCATTAGCGAAATGACTGCCATTATCACTTGAAATTCGGGCTGGGACCCCCCAACGGGCTATTATTTCAGTTAAAAGGGCTTTTGTAACTACACTTGCTGTTTACTTTGATGCTGGAAACGCTTCAACCCATTTTGACCACATGTCAACCATCACCAAGCAGTATTTTTTACCTTCTGAGGGTGATAGTTCCACGAAATCCATCATTAGATGTTCGAATGGTCTGGTTGGTGGTGGGTGGGCTGCAGTGGCTGTGACTTTAATGTGTTTACCTGGATTTTGTTGTTGACAAATTAGGCAAGATGCACAATACGTCTGTGCTGTCACTGTAAATCCTTTAGTGAACCAATTGGAATTCAACATTGCTAACATCCCTCCTTTTGACACGTGGTCTAACCCATGTGTCAATTTAGCAAAGTGGGGAAAGAAATGTTTGGGGAGACAGGACCGTACCAAACCTTGGTGGTGTGGTCGAAGCGAGCCCCGGAAGCAGTCCAGATGCGACGTTCATCTGGCACAGCAAAATGCTGTAGGTCAGTAAGGGAGGCGGATGGTGTAAGCAGGGATACATACGAGCCTGCAGGTTGAGCGTGGGAGTGAGACAGAGGGGCAAGCTTGGCAGCTGCGTCTGCAGCAGGATTACCTTTGGAGACAGGGTCATATTGGTTAGTGTGGGCAGCACATTTACAAACAGCAATGGTAGATGGTAATAAAATTGCATCTAATAATTTTGCAATGAGTTTGTGATTGAGAACCGGTTTCCCATCAGATTTCAGGAAGTTCCTACACTTCCAGAGGGCGCCAAAGTCGTGTACGACACTGAAGGCATATCTTGAATCTGTATAGATTGTGACAGCCTTATCTTGGCCTTGGTGTCAGGCTTCAGTGAGGGCCACTAGTTCTGCAGCCTGGGCTGAATAGTGAGAGGGGAGAGAGCCAGACCACACACAGACATAATCAGTCACCACAGCAAAACCAACATTATTCTTGCCATCCGGGCCTCTAGAGGCGGACCCGTCAACATATAACACTAAGTCAGAGTTGGGGAGAGGTTCGTCTTTCAAGTCAGGCCGAGGAGTACAAGTCAAGTCTAGTTCAGCCAAACAGTCATGTGGCTCCCCGTCGTCAGGGAGTGGGAGAAGGGTGGCTGGGTTGAGAACATTGCATCGTTTGATAGTTACATTGGCCATGTCTAATAAACATGTGTGATATCTAAGATATCTTGCAGCTGATAAGTGGGAAGTTTTCTGTTCATTTAGAATGAGGGAGACAGAATGTGGAACAAGTAGCGTCAATGGGGCATATGACACAATATCGCAAGTTGATACCAGAGCCTTCTCGCGGGCCGCAACCGTGCGTAAGCATGTAGGGAGGCCAGCAGCCACAGGATCTAATTTGGAATAATAATAACCAACCAGGCGCAATTTATCTCCATGGCGTTGGAGGAGAACAGAGGTCATGCAGCCAGATCGTTCATCGACTGCTTGGATAAATGGTTTATCAGGGTAAGGAAGGCCCAAAACCGGGGGAGACTGTAGTGCTAGTTTCATGTCATTAAATGCCTGTTCAGCCACATAAAAGTGAGTTTGGCAGATGATGTCATACTTGGAGCATGTGCTAGGGCTCTCAGTGGTAGTTCGAGAGTAGCATAATTTGGAATGAAACTCCTGCAGTATGAACACACACCTAGAAAGGACAGCATTTGTTTCTTTGTTATAGGCTTGGGTAATGAAGCAATGGTTTGAATGCGTTTTGGAGACAGTGTCTTTGAGTCGTGTGAGATCACGTGACCCAGAAAGGTAACAGTCTGCTGTACAAACTGTAATTTTGACAGACTGGCCTTGTGTCCTTCAGAATGAAGGTGTTGTAAGAGCGTAACGGTGTCTTGCTCACACTGTAATCGGGAATTAGAAGATAAGAGGATATCATCAACATACTGAACCAGAACCGTACCTGGAGACAGTTTCAGAGGCTCTAAGCTCTGTTGTAGTGCTGTGTTTGTTGGGGATTCGCAATAGCCTTGATACAGGCGTGTGAATGTGTAAGGTTTACCATTAAACATGAAAGCAAACCAGAATTGGCTGTCTGGGTGAACAGGAACACTGAAGAATGCGTTAGACAAGTCAATGACAGAAAACCATGTGGCAGTTATTGGGATCTGTGATAGGATGGTATGGGGATTTGGGACAACAGGAGCTCTGGCCTGGACTGCATCATTAACTGTACGCAGGTCCTGAACAAAGCGCCATTCAACAGGCTGACCTTTGTCCCTGATTTTCTTCACAGGAAAAACCGGGGTAGATACCAGGGAGTCTGGACATTCGACAATGACACCAGCGTCTAAAAGAGATTTAAAAACTATCCCAGTGAGAATGTTCTAACAATAATAGAGTCAAGTGAATGTCGATGAATGTCTATCCCACCCCATATATTTTATATATGTAAAATCTTGTACACGTTCTTTCTCCTAGAGAGTATTAAAGAAAATATGGACAAAGGAGGTGTTGTCGGTGCCATATTCTTTGATTTTAAGAAGGCATTTGACACTTAGTTAGTCATCAGATACTCCTTTGCAAACTTGCTAACTATAATTTTTCTACTCGCGCACTGAACTGGGTGAAGTCTTGTCTTGCTGACAGAATTCAATGTGTTAGGGTCAGAGGTGAAACATCACCCTTCCTGAGCAATACAATGGGTGTGCCCCAGGGATAAATCTTCGGGCCTCTCCTATTTAGTTTATTTATAAATGATCTTCCATCTGTTTGCACAGAGTGTGAAATTCAAATGTATGCCGATGACACTTATTTATATCCATGCAAATACCAAAGAACGATAGGTTATGTATATAACCTAGTTATATCTCGCTCTTTTGCCATATTGAGATATACCTCATCTCCAGTACCTACTGTACTTCATTAACGAAACAAATGCACCCATGCACCTGACCAGGCCCCGCCCCATTGTCCTCCTATAAGACACCAGGCATGGTCACACTTGCCCTTCCTCGGGAAAAAAGTTTTCCATCAAGAAAAACCCCACCAAGGGACCTCAGGGCATGCTAAGAGCGAGACGCTCAGCCAGTACTCATATAACTATAACCTATCGTTATATATTCGTACTGGCGAATCATGTCTCGCTCTTTCGCCATATTGAGATATGGGACAGAGCAGACGCGTGGCCCGACAAATGTACCCCCTGAGGACCCGCAAGCCCTACCACCAGGGGGGAGGGGAGTCCCGTCACCCCCCCTTCCTAGTGAAGAGGGGGCGGCAGTCAACTCCACCCAAGTGCGAAAAAGAGGGAACTAGAGACCCCCAAAACGCACAGGCGGGACCACGTG
The DNA here is from genome assembly GCF_963971535.1 of Notolepis coatsorum. Classification (NCBI taxonomy): domain Eukaryota; kingdom Metazoa; phylum Chordata; class Actinopteri; order Aulopiformes; family Paralepididae; genus Notolepis; species Notolepis coatsorum. The sequence continues at coordinate 44,600,261 of NC_140171.1, forward strand.
TGACACATCACCTCGTGGCACACACCCACACACCCCTGCTAACCCACGGGACGCAGGGGAGGTCCCAGACCCCAGAACCGCCTGAGAGACAGAACCCCCAGTCATGTCCATGAGGTAAAACCTAACAAAGGGACCCGAGGAGGACCAGGAGGCCGCAGCACAGATGTCCCCCACCGAGGCCCCCCCTAACAAGGCGGCAGAGGCCGCCACCCCACGAGTGGAGTGCGCCCTGACACCCCCAGGGGGGGCCAGCCCAGCCAACGTGTAGCAAAGGGCAATGCCCTCGCACAACCAATGTGACAGGCGCTGTTTCGACAGTGCCTTACCAGCGCGAGAGCCACCGTAACAAACAAAGAGCTGATCGGTAGCCCTGAGGTCCTGAGTCCGGCTGAGGTAAACCCCCAAAGCCCGGACTGGACATGACAGGTGAAGGCTCGCCTCTAATTCACCAGCGTGAGGAGGCGGATGAAACGCCTGAACCACAATATCCCTGGGGCGAAAAGAGCTCCGGATATTCTTTGGCACGAAGACTGGATTAGGCCTCAGAGTCGCACCGTTATTGACACAAATAGACAAGCACTCAGGCCGCACCGAGAGAGCACAAAGCTCACCCACGCGCTTAGCGGAGGTGATGGCCAGCAGGAATGCAGTCTTGAAAGACAGCTGTTCCAAAGACGCCTGCTCAAGAGGCTCAAACGGGGCCTCAGACAACCGGCCGAGGACCAGTTGGAGGTCCCAACTCGGAGACAGAGAACGTTTCACCGGCTTAAGGCGCAGAGCGCCAAGCAGGAAACGCTTCACAAGAGGGTGGCTGAACAACGTAACGCCCTCAAACCCCACATGACAAGAGGATATAGCCGCGACATATACCCTCACAGTCGAATTTTATTTATCCTTTATTTATCCAGGAATGTCCCATTGAGATACAAGATCTCTTCTTCCAGGGAGTCTTGACCAACACGGCACACAACAAGTTTCAACATAAAACAGCCGACAGTTTATCCAAAATAGACTGAAGGAAGGAAAGGACAGCGTCCAGGGGGCAGGACACAGGATCCAAGCCCCCCACTCTACACCACTCTTGGAAAATACGCCACCTACCTGCGTAGACCGCGATAGTGGAGGGAGCATGCGCGTTCCGGATGGTGTCGACCACAGAAGGGTCCATCCCCTCCAGACTCACCCTCTCAACAGCCAAACCATCAGCGGCTGGCCCAGCACAGGGAACTGCCACAGAGAGTACCCGCTCCAACAACTGACCTATCAGATGTATGGGGGGAAAAGCGTACAGAATCCCGGGCGGCCATGGATACATCGAGAAGGCATCCACCCCCAAGGGAGGATTGTCCCCCCGACTGACCGAGAACCACAAGGGGCACTGGTGAGACTGTCTGCTCGCAAACAGATCCACCGAGGCTTCCCCGAAGCGGTCCCAGACCTGCCTGACTATGTCTGGACGTAGTCCCCACTCGTTGTGATGAAGACCGCCCCGCGACATCACATCTGCGCCCACATGTCTGTTGATATACGCCGCTGCCATCGTGCTGTCCGTCCTGACACGTGCTCACCCACCACCAAGTGGCCGAGCCGCTTAAGGACCAGGAGGACCGCCTTCAATTCCAACACATTGATGTGCATAGCAGACCGGGCAGCATGGACCGTCCAGCTGCCCCCCACTGCGTTGGTCCGACACGTCCCCCCCCATCCCGTGACGGAGGCGTCGGTGAAGACCGTGACATGTGACCAACTGCCGCCCATGGGGACCCCGCTGGTGAGGGTACCAGGCCTCCTCCAGTAGGCGAGATCCCCACGTATCAACAACTTACTTACTTACTTAGGCCCATCGCTCCCAATGGAGCATAGGCCATCTACGACTTTTCTCCATCCAACACGGCTTTGGGCTGTCCTTTCTGCCTCCCCCCAGGTAGTTCCTTGTCTCTTGAGCTCCGCCTCAGTGTCCCGCCTCCAGGTGTTCTTAGGCCGCCCTCTCTTCCGCTTCCCTTGGGGATTCCAAGTCAGGGCCTGGCGTGTAGTACTGGTAGCCGGTTTCCTCAAAGTGTGGCCTATCCATCCCCACTTTCGTCTCAGGATCTGCTTCTCCACTGGTTCCTGTCTTCCTTTCAGCCATAGTTCCTCATTCTTGATTTTGTTTGGCCACCGGATCCCAAAGATGCGTTTCAGACAGCTGTTTATAAAGGTCTGTATCTTCTGCAATGTTCTTTTCGTCATTCTCCAAGTCTCTGAACCGTAGAGAAGGACAGATTTGACATTTGAATTGAAGAGCCGCACTTTGGTTGTCATGGCGATGTCCTTGGAGGACCAGATGTTCTTCAGAATGATGAATGCTGCTCTGGCTTTGCCTACTCTTGCTATGACGTCGCCATCTGTGCCGCCCTTCTTATCCAAGATACTGCCTAGGTAAGTGAAGGAGTTGACTTCCTGTATGGATTCATCACCTACTGTGACTGTGTTGTTGGTAGAGGTGTTGATCATCATTAGGTTGGTTTTCTTCCTGTTTATTCTCAACCCAGTCTCAAGGGATGTAGTTGCCAGCTTGGTTGTCTTGTCCTGCATCTGGTTGTAGTTGTGTGACAGGAGAGCCAGGTCATCAGCAAAGTCGAGGTCATCCAGTTGTGTCCATAGGGTCCACTGTATGCCGTTTTTATTTCCTTTTGTGGTGGTCTTCATAATCCAGTCTATGACTAGAAGGAATAGAAAGGGCGATAGGAGGCATCCCTGACGCACACCGGTCTTGACCTCAAAACTCTCTGACAGTTGGCCTGCATGTAAAACTTTGCATGATGTTCCTTGATAGGTGTTTTGAATCAGAGTGATGATTTTCTTTGGGATACCATAATGCCTCAGCAGTTTCCACAGAGTCTCTCTATCCACACTGTCAAAGGCTTTTTCATAGTCTATGAAGTTTATGTATAATGGAGAGTTCCATTCGATGGATTGCTCTATAATGATGCGCAGGGTGGCGATCTGGTCCGTGCAAGATCTGTTGCTCCGGAAGCCTGCCTGCTGGTCTCGAAGCATGGGATCCACAGCAACACTCATTCTGTCCAGTATAATTCTGTTGAGTACTTTTCCCGGTACTGATAGAAGCATTATTCCTCTGTAGTTGTTGCAGTTGGTAAGATCTCCCTTTTTTGGTAGCTTGATGATGATTCCATCTTTCCATTCTTCTGGAATCTTTTCTTCCTCCCAGATCTTGGTGAAGAGGCTATGAAGCATATCTACCGCAGTCTTCAAGTCGGCCTTGATGGCTTCTGCTGGTATTTCATCTGGTCCTGCAGATTTTCCGTCCTTTGTTGAGATAATAGCTTTTTTGATCTCTGCTTTGCTGGGTTTATCACAGTTTATTGGAAGTGTTCTCTCCGCTGGTGTAATGTCCGCTGGCTCTGTCGGGGCTGGTTGGTTCAGTAGTTCTTTGAAATGTTCAGCCCATCTTCTCCGTTGGTCCTCTGTTGTTATAAGTGGGTTTCCCTGTTTGTCTTTTACCGGTTTGTCCGTTTGTTGGAACTTGCCTGCTAACTTCCTCGTGATCATATAGAGGTCTTTCATGTTGCCTTGCCCTGCCGCTGTTTCTGCTTGTTTGGCTAAGTTGTCTATGTGATCTCTTTTATCCTTCTTAATGCTACTCTTCACCTCCTTATTGGCTTGGGTGTATTCTTCCTGTGCCTTTGCTTTTGCTGATCTTGTTTTGCTTGTGTTCAGTATCTCTTTCCTCTCCTTTCTTTCTTTCAGTTTCTGGAGTGTTTCCATTGAGACCCATTCCTTGTGTTTTGTCTTCTTCTTTCCCAATATTTCTTTGCAGGTGTCCAGCCACAACGTCTTTGTGTGCTGCCATTGAGTGTCTATGTCCACATCTGTGTCTTCATCCTGTTCCTGTAGTTGCTGGTACCTGTTGGTAAGGCTGATCTGGAATCTACTCTGTATTTCTTTGTTCCTAAGAAGTCCAACGTCATATCTGGTTCTTGCGCCGGTGGTTGTGGCATACTTCTTCAGACGTAGTTTTATGATCGTCAGCACGAGATGATGGTCTGATGCCACGTCTGCCCCTCTCTTGACTCGTACATCTTGCCATGACCTCCTGAACTTTCTGTTGATGCATATGTGGTCTATTTGATTCTCTGTAACTTGATCTGGAGATCTCCATGTGGCCTTGTGGATACGTTTGTGGGGGAAGATGCTGCCTCCTATTACCAGTTGGTTGAGGGAGCACAGGTCTGCAAACCTTTCTCCATTTTCATTCATCTGCCCCAATCCATGTACGCCCATGATGTCTTCGTAGCCTATGTTGTTGGATCCTATCTTGGCGTTGAAATCACCCATGAGGATGGTGATATCTTTTTCTCTCCGTCTGTCCAGTACAGCCTGCAGTTGTTCATAGAAATTGTCTTTCTTCTCGTCTTCGGTGTCGTTTGTCGGCGCGTAGCACTGAATGATGGATAGTCTGATGTTGTCCTTCTTAGTGGTGAACTTGGCGGTGATGATTCGTGGGTTCACCGGTTCCCAACCAATGAGAGAGCGCTGTGCCTCCGGAGCCAGCATCAGGGCCACCCCTTCCGTGTGTGGGGCGCCTTCTTCTGTATGACCGGAGTAGAGCACCATCTCCCCAGATGCCAATCTCAGTTGTCCTGCTTGTAGCCACCTTGTCTCACACAAGCCAAGGAGAGAAATGTTGTAGTTCCTCATCTCCTGTGCTACCTGGACTGTCTTCCCTGGTTCGTACATCGTCCTGATGTTCCATGTGGCAATTCTGGTGGTTTTCCTGGGGGTTAAGAGGGGAGTCGGCCTTACAGCTTCCTTTCGGCTTTCACTGCACGGCGTCATGCGCCTCCTGTGTGGGAGCCCTTCTTTTCCCAGGTCGAGTTGGTTTTGAATTATCGTAGATGCTTTAGTAACGTGCTTTTTTTTCCAGGTAGGGTTGTTGGCCCTACGCAAACCCATTTAACCTCTGGGGGAGGGTTTTGGAGTTGGCTTGTTAGTCCTCTTCCCACGCCTATTGTCTTCCAGGTGATGGATTGCAGCCTCATACCACGTGAGGCCAGACAGGCTGAGGGTCGTGTACAAGCTGTCTCGGCACGTCAAGCCCAACCAACTCCTGCTACTGTGTATTGAAAGCTGCACTAGGCGAGCTAACCCTACCAGCAACGCAAGACAGACGTATCAACAAGGGAACCTTCAAACGTTTCCACTTGCCTCTCACCGGGTCTATTTTCAGACTGGAAAACCACCTCTGTATCCTCCTCATGAAGAGGAGGCCAAGAGGGACCACCGAGTGAGCAGATGCCATCATACCGAGCAGGCGCATCACATACAGCGCCGTAACCGTCCCGCCAGGACGGAGACCCCCGAGCGCGTCGAGGATAGTCACTCGCCTCCGCTCCGAGAGGGTTGCCCTCTTGGGCCTTGAGCTTAGAACCAAGCCCAAGTACTCCACCTGTTAACTGGGAAGAGGCGTACTCTTCTTTCAGTTCACAGCAAAACCCAGCTTGGTGAGGAATTCCACCACCAGCCTGGTATGAGACCTGGCGACCTCCTTCGACCGGCTGAGGAGCAGAATGTCGTAGAGAAATATTCGTATCCCCTGACGACGTAGAGGCTCCAGCGCGGTCTCTACGCACTTGGTGAATGCCAGTGAGTAGCCAAACGGCAACCTCTGGTATTCGTACGCCACGCCCTGAAACAGGAAGCGTAGGTATTTCCTGTGAGGAGGGAAAATCGGGATGTGAAAATACGCATCCTTCAGGTCTATGGAGGTGAACCAGTCTCCCACCCTGACAGCGTTTAACAGGTGTTTGACGTCAACATTCTGAACCGTCTCGCCACAATCAGACGATTGAACGCGGACAGATCCAGTATAGGTCTGACACCTCCCGTTTTTTTGGGCACCAGAAAATACCGGCAGTAGACGCCACACATCGCGTCCTCCCGTGGGACCACGACTACGGCTTGCTTCGCCAACTGAGATTGGATCTCGTCGGCCAGAGCTGTCACTGCTGCCGACCCTGACAACAGGGTCTGCACCAAACCTGAAAACGGAGGGTGGGGTTGTGCGAATTGCAAGACAAGCCCCCGCCTCAACGTTCTCTCCATCCACTTCGACATATGGCACTGCTGTAACCATATGTGATGATACTCCTAAAGCGCACCCGCCGCCATTTGACGCTGGCCCGCTAGGAACTGTAGATAGGCGGCCGGGTCCCACCCGCTGTGCGTAGCCAACCCTGGACCCGCTAACCGTGCGGGCAGGGCGTTTCGTGGAGTCGGGACATCGGTCCCTGATACAACCCACGAGGCAATCGCACCCAAGGGGGGATCCCAACAGAAAGGGCCGGTTTGATACGGGAGAAGCTGACATCATACCAGGTGACAAGAGCTCCCCCACTGAACACCCCTCCAGCATGGACCGCTGAGGAGCTATTCTGCAGCTGGACATGCAAGGTGTGAGGCCCCCATGGGTTCCTACACACCGTAGCCCTGCAGTGATATTACTACCACCCAAATCACGCGCGCCTGCCAGAACACTGCCGGGCTCTCCGGAGTGGGAGGCACTAATGTGATACCCGGCCTAGCGAAGGCGAGGTCGGGGAAACCGACCACCAGATTGACCAATCAAATCACATTCAAGTTTCAAGTTCAAGTTTCTTTATTAGTTGTCATACAGAAATACAGAATACTTTGCATGAAATGCTTCTTTCTGTTTTGCTCCTAAGAGTGTGATATATAATAAAAAGATAGTATAAAATAAGTATAAAATAGAAAGTCAAGTACGTAAACAAGTGTAACAACAAAAAATTTCAATATACCTATATACAGTATATATCAAAAACAAAAGTGGCGTAGTCTGCAAACAATTGGTCTTTATTTGGTTTTACAGTAATTATGCACTCTGCACTTTATACGGTGCAAACAAAATAAATGATTGCTCCAGAGGGTTAAAACCCCCTGGAGTCCGGGCTATTGGGCCCCTCCTCCCTGGGAATTTTCACATTTTTCTTTTTTTACATAATATGAAACTACAGGTTCATACCTTCAAAATAAGCCATCAATTGTACAATTCTAGCCGATAGTTTTCAATCAATGTCCTATGAAACATTCTGGTAACATTCTAACCTAAACTCAGTTCAGGGCTTTGAAAGAATGAAAGTTAATTCAGCTATTTGATGAAAGGACTACACTCCCAGAATTAAATTCACTGCACATCAATTCACACCTGAACAAAGGCCCAGCTTGTAGTCTGTCATTCCTTTGTTATTCCAATTACTTTTGACCCAAGAGGCCCAGAGAGAGTTTTGTTGATAAAGCTAGGGTGCAGAGTCATTAGAAATGTTATTATATATTTTTTTTATCCAATTTTTTCTCCTTCTTTTTCAGTTTTTTCTCCAATCCCAATTTTTTGTCATGCCAATTCCCCCCTCCCCTCTCTTGATCGTTGCTCGCATGTGCCCCCCACTGGTCGGCAGGGGCGGAGCTAGGGGGTGGCTACTGGGGCTCAAGCCCCGAATGTTTTCTGAAAAGCCCTGAATCTATTTAAAAAAAAAAAAAAAAAAAAAAATGTTTTTTTTTTTTTTTTTTTTTGACAATTCATCATTGTTACATGAAAATATGTTTGCACCAGATTTAGCAGAAGCTAATTTCCATCTGTGGTCTATCCAGCTGCTAACTGTATTTGAGTGAGTTAAGTCTTGGTGTCATGGTAGACTCAGACCTAAGCTTTAAATCACAATCAAATCACAATCAAATCACAAAAACGTAATTCTTCCACCTTAGAAACATAGCTAAAGTACGGCCATTTATAAATCAAAAGGACGCTGAAAACCAGATCCATGCCTTTATCTCAAGCCAACTCGACTACTGTAATGCACTCCTTACCGGCCTCCCGAAAAAATACGATGATAACTATTTTATTGCAATGCACTATTTTACTTTGTATCAGTGAATCATAGACGCCTGGCCATAAGAGCATTCGGAGCATCTCTGCTCTCCCACTATTGAACTTGGGGGAGCAAAGGTATGCTCTTGCTCCACCACTTTTTGATCATATGAAAAATATGATATATCCCCCCCCAATATATAAATCTAACCATAACTACGTTATGGTTAACTGAGTTTTATAGTGAAAAGAGCAGCTTTATTGGTCAAGATTGAAGGCTCTATATTGCAGGAAATTGCACGTACAGGTTAATTAAATAAAAAAAAAAATCTGCCGTGGAGGGGGTCGTGCCTGACCACCTCCAAACCACCCCTTGCCTGCAAAAAAAAGAAAAAATTATAAAAAAAAAAAAAAAAAAAAGAAAAAAAAAAAAAAAAAGGGGGCACCTATCTGGGCTAAGCCCCGGATCTCCTATAATCCTAAATCCGCCCCTGCTGGTCGGTCGTAGGGAGGGTTGAAGAATCTATCGCATGTCCCCTCCGATACATGCGGAGTCAGCCAGCCAATTCTTTTCACCTGCCAGCGCGGACTCTCATTGGCGAGGTGTAACGTGTGGGAGGCTCACACTACCCTCGACATCTCCTGTCCTTGCTGTGCAGGCACCCTGACCGACCTGTAGGAGTCGCTGTTTACAACGACCAGATTACCACCCATCGACTCCCCTCCCGCTGACTCTGCCAATTGAGTCAGTATGACGGCCGGCCCAAGCCGGAGGCAATGCTGACAGCCGGATTCGATACCGGTGTCTCACGCGTTGGTGACGAGCGCTTAGACCGCTGCGCCACCCAGCCGCCTAGAAATGTTATTTTCTATACCTTATTGTTATTTGTATAAGATATATATTTACTCTGTATTTTTATACCAAATTCAAGTTCATGGTGAAAGAAATCGGTGTTTTTCAATGTACATTTGGTTTATAACCGATATATTGTCACGATCGGGGCCCGAGCCTGCCTGATGAGGATCAATCAGCGCGGCTGCAAGGGATTACCTCATCAAGCAGGCTCTATATCATCTGGCAGAGCCTGTCATCCGGCGTCGCAGTGTTAAACTGCAAACCCAGGTACGACGTCTCGACCTGAAGCCCTGCTGACTGACCCGCTCTTGTGTTATTCCCTGTCCTAACCTCCCTCTCTTCTGCCCAAGGACCTCCGCTCCAGCGTCACCCAGGACCTCCATTCCAGCATTGCCCGTCTGGACCCCTGGTGCTGACTACGAGGTTCCTGTTCGCCACCCCGACACAGCCGGTGTCTACCATTCTCTCATACTGCACGAGGAGTGCACCAACTCAAGGACCATTCTCTCGTACTGCACAAGGAGTACCCCTGTGCTACCCCCCCAAGAACATTCATCCCCACCTTTTGCACATTCCTGTATTATTCTTGTTTGTTTGGGGGGAAACAATTAAAACACCCTAAACCGCTCCATTCTCTCTACTCCTGTGTTCGCTATTGGGCTCCACAAGAACCCCTATCCTCACAGAACACTGCGACCATGACGTCGAACCCAGCGCCACAGGACGCCGGGGAATGGAGTAGGAACATCCAGGCCGCCGTCACCGGACACGCCATCCTGGTAAATAAACACACACAACTACTGGAGGAAGCCATGTCCCAGCTCCGCACCCTCACACTCAGCTCCACGGAGCGAGACAAACAATTCGAACAATTCACTGCATATGTGGCATCCCAGCTAGTCGTTCCACCCGTTGTCTCTCCACCCGTGGTATCTCCACCTGTTGCATCCCAGTACAGGGAGCCCCATGTACCCACGCAAGAGCGTTACGACGGAAACGTTGCCAAGTGTCGTGCCTTTCTCTACCAATGCGATTTAGTATTTGGGCAACAACCACTAACTTACCAGAGCGACAAATCCAAGATATCCTACCTGTCTGGTTTGCTCACAGGTCCTGCGTTAGAGTGGGCAACCGCCCTCCACTTCAGTAATTCCCCTCTCTGCGATTCGTACTCCAATTACATCGGCGACATGCGAAAGGTTTTCGACCATCCCCCCGGTGGTTCAGATAGAACGGCCGCTTTATTCACCATCCGCAAAGGACACCGCAGCGTGAGCGAGTATGCTATTGAATTCCGTATCCTGGCAGCTGGTTCCCAGTGGACCGACGAGCCATTACTAGGGGCTTTCCGCCAGGGCCTCAGCGACGTCCTAAAAGACGAATTGGCGTCTAAAGAGAAGCCCACTTCCCTTGACAATTTGATTAACTTGGCCAGAGATTTGGACGCGCGTCTTCGGGAGCGCCGCCGTGAAAAAGCCAGCGCCGTCAACAGTGTGCCGCTGCAGAGCCGCAGAGCCGCAGATCCGGAGCACACCGTTAACAGTGTGCCGCTGCAGAGCCGCAGAGCCGACGACTCGGAGCCTATGGAACTCGACCGCTCTCGCCTCCCTCTCCGCGAACGCCGTCACAGACTCAGGTCAGGGGCATGTCTGTACTGCGGGCAACTAGGCCACTCCATCTCTTCATGTTCGGTTCGCCCAAACGACGGGGCCTTAAATTTGTTCCCAGCTCCGGTCCAAATATGCAATTCAGTGCCACGCTCTACCACAACGGTCAATCACTCCCTCTGTCTGCGCTGGTCGACTCGAGCGCAGACGAAAACCTCATTGACGCTGGGGTAGTGCTACACTATCACATTGCCACCGACGCCTTGCTAATCCCCCGCGATGCTCAAGGCCTAAATGGGAGGTTGCTCTCGCAAATAACCCGCCACACCACGCCTCTCCGCCTTCAACTCTCCGGTAATCATAGTGAGGAGATCCGTTTCCACGTCATTGAATCCCCCCATAATACCATCGTGCTAGGCATGCCGTGGCTAAAGCTACACAACCCTGTAATAAATTGGCCAACGGGCTCAGTCACGAGCTGGAGTGCTCACTGCCACGCCTCTTGTCTACGGTCGGCGCGGTCGCCACTGGCAGCCGCAGGTTCTCCCGTTCCCAACGAACCTATTGACCTTTCGACTGTTCCTCCAATTTATCATGACCTAGAGGCTGTGTTTAGTAATCAACAGGCTCTCTCCCTGCCACCTCATCGCCAGTACGACTGTACTATTGATTTGCTCCCGGGAGCCCCGCTCCCCGCTAGTCGCCTGTTTAACCTCTCACGCCCAGAGAGAGAGTCTATGGAGAAATACGTCCACGTGTCCCTGGCCTCAGGCATTATTACCCCCTCCTCCTCTCCTGTCGGCGCGGGATTCTTTTTTGTGTCCAAAAAGGATGGCTCCCTTCGCCCCTGTATCGACTACTTGGGTCTCAACAACATCACGGTTAAGAACAAGTACCCCCTGCCATTGATTAACTCTGCTTTCGAACCCCTGCAAGGTGCCACCATTTTCTCGAAGTTGGACCTCAGAAATGCCTATCACCTTGTCCGCATCCGGGAGGGAGACGAATGGAAGACAGCCTTTAAGACCCCGCTCGGACACTTCGAGTACAAGGTAATGCCTTTTGGGTTGACCAACGGCCCTGCTGTCTTCCAGGCCCTTGTCAACGACGTTCTTCGTGATGTCCTTAACCGCTCTGTCTTTGTTTATCTGGACGACATCCTGATTTTCTCCCGCTCTATGGAAGAGCACATCCAGCATGTCCGCCGGGTCTTCCAACGCCTGCTGGAGAACAAGCTGTTCGTCAAGGCGGAGAAGTGTGAGTTCCACATCTCCTCCATCGGGTTCCTCGGCTACATCATCGAGGGCGGCAAGATCCGGGCGGATCCTGAGAAGATCAAGGCGGTGACCGACTGGCCCCGTCCCACCAACGTCAAGCAGTTCCAATGCTTCCTGGGGTTTGCTAACTTCTACCGGCGTTTCATCAGGGACTACAGCCGGGTCGCTGCACCCCTCACCCAGCTCACCTCTCCCTCCGTGCCCTTCGTCTGGTCAGACAGAGTGGACTCTGCCTTCGCCGATCTGTGCCGGCGCTTCACCTCCTCGCCCATCCTCATCCAGCCGGACACGTCCCGCCAGTTCATGGTGGAGGTGGACGCCTCATGTACCGGAGTAGGGGCGGTCCTTTCCCAACGCTCCGCTCTCGACCAGAGACTGCATCCCTGCACCTTCTTCTCTCGCCGCCTGACCCCAGCGGAGGTCAATTACGATATCGGGAACCTGGAGCTCCTGGCAGTCAAACTGGCCCTGGAGGAATGGAGGCACTGGCTGGAGGGAGCAGAGATCCCCTTCCTGGTCTGGACTGACCACAAGAACCTCGCCTACGTCCAGACGGCCAAGCGCCTGAACTCTCGCCAGGCACGCTGGGCACTGTTCTTCGCCAGGTTCAATTTCACCCTGACCTACAGGCCTGGCTCCAAGAATACCAAGCCAGACGCCCTCTCCAGGCAGTTTGTCCCCGAAGAGGGTTCCGCGCACCCGGACACTATCCTCCCCTCCTCCTGCCTGGTGGCCGCCGCCACCTGGGAGATCCAGTCCGTCGTCCGGGAGGCCCAGCGCGTCCAGCCTGATCCAGGTAACGGCCCACCTAACCGGCTTTTTGTCCCCGACCTTGTCCGCTCCCAGGTGCTCCAGTGGGTCCACGCTTCCCGGTTCGCCTGTCATCCTGGGATCAACCGTACCCTGTCCCTGCTGAGGCGGCACTTCTGGTGGGTCACCATAAGGGAGGACGCTCGCGACTTCGTCCTGACGTGTAACGTCTGTGCTCGTGGGAAGGCTTCCCACCAACCACCTGCCGGGCTCCTCCGGCCGCTCCCTGTTCCCGGTCGGCCCTGGTCGCACGTCGCCCTGGACTTCGTCACCAGTCTGCCTCCCTCACACTGTAACACAGTCATTCTCACTATCGTGGACCGTTTCTCGAAGGCCGTGCATTTTGTTGCTCTCCCCAAACTCCCCTCTGCTTCAGAGACCGCGGACCTGATGGTGCTCCACGTCTTCCGTCTTCCGTGGACATCGTCTCCGACAGGGGTCCGCAGTTTATCTCCCAGGTATGGAAGGCCTTCTGCCGGGAGTACGTTCTGGAGTACGACTGGAGTACGTTCCTGCCGTGGATCGAGTACGCCCACAACTCGCTGTCCTCCGCGGCCACAGGTCAGTATCCCTTTGAGTCCTCCCTGGGCTACCAACCCCCGCTGTTCCCTGCGCAGGAGGAGGAGCTCGCCGTCCCTTCGGTGCAGGACCACCTTCGCCGCTGCAGGAGGATATGGGGGGACACGAGGGCCGTGCTGCTCCGCACCGCTGAGCAGAACCGCCGCTTCGCCGACCGCCACCGGACCCCGGCTCCCGACTACCAGCCAGGTCAGATGGTTTGGCTCTCGTCCCGAGACCTGCCACTCAAGTCTTTGTCCCGCAAACTCACCCCCTGTTTTGTTGGTCCTTACAAGATCTTGTCCATCATTAACCCCTCGGTCGTTAAACTCCAGCTCCCCGCCATCATGCGCATTCACCCCTCCTTCCATGTCTCTCAGCTGAAGCCGGTGGTCTCCTGTCCCCTGTCTCCTCCTGCTCCGGAGCCTCCTCCTCCGCTGGTCATCGGTGACCACCCGGCCTACATTGTCCGCCAGCTGCTGGACGTGCGTCCTCGTGGCCGTGGGCATCAGTACCTCGTGGACTGGGAAAGCTACGGCCCGGAGGAGCGCAGCTGGGTCTCCCGGGGAATGATCCTGGACCCAGAACTCGTCCGGGACTTCCATCGACGCCACCCGGACAAGCCTGGGGGGCCGCCAGGAGGCGCCCGTCGAGGGGGGGGTCCTGTCACGATCGGGCCCGAGCCTGTCTGATGAGGATCAATCAGCACGGCTGCAAGGGATTACCTCATCGAGCAGGCTATATATCATCTGGCAGAGCCTGTCATCCGGCGTCGCAGTGTTAAACTGCAAACCCAGGTACGACGTCTCGACCTGAAGCCCTGCTGACCCGCTCTTGTGTTATTCCCTGTCCTAACCATCCTCTCTTCTGCCCAAGGACCTCCGCTCCAGTGTCACCCAGGACCTCCGTTCCAGCATTGCCCGTCTGGACCCCTGGTGCTGACTACGACGTTCCTGTTCGCCACCCCGACACAGCCGGTGTCTACCATTCTCTCATACTGCACGAGGAGTGCACCAACTCAAGGACCATTCTCTCGTACTGCACAAGGAGTACCCCTGTGCTACCCCCCAAAGAACATTCATCCCCACCTGTTGCACATTCCTGTATTATTCTTGTCTGTTTGGGGGGAAACAATTAAAACACCCTAAACCGCTCCATTCTCTCTACTCCTGTGTTCGCTATTGGGCTCCACAAGAACCCCTATCATCACATCTATAGAGACGAGCTTTAAGAGGGTAATACCATTATCATCATTTTTAGCATGTGTCTGTCTCCAGTCAAACTGGCAGAGGGCCGTTATCAGCTGGGTGCTGATAGCCACAGCATCAAGTTCAGTGTCTACAGCAGCGACACAGAGCAGTGTAACCACAGAGGGGGAATAATATCAACTTTGCCGTTGCTATAGTGATCTGGGTCAAATGGCTGTGGTCAAAGACAGCGCGTCACATGGCAACCAGAAGAGGGGCGAGGCCATCGTTGCTATGACAAAGATCATATAAATCTAACAGTGGTTCCGGGTAAAGGCAGACCAAAGAAACGAATCCCACAGGAGAGAAGAACCATCACAAACGCTCAGGAGAGGGGGGGACGGCTGAAACCAGACGGAAAAATTGTTATGGCGGGACTGGTATGACAAGATTGTCGCCTGAGACGGCTCACCTTAGACTGGTGCTGTGGTCTCAAGACGGCTGGAATTTGTTATGACAGGAGGAAAGCCAATTGGAGATTTACCTTAATGTGTGTATTATGTCCGATCAGGCAAGAGTTTAGTCCTGGATAAGCGTCCCCTGATATGGATAGAAAAGAGAGAAAAACAGCTGTGTTTTTTAGGCCTTTGAAGGGAGGGAAGCGGCCGTTTGTTTAAGAGAGTAGCCATCTTCACAGAGACAGCAGAATCGTGAGCGTAAGATAGTATGAGAGACAGAGTCAATCAAGAGCGAGAGAGTGATTGAGGCATTAAAGGGACAGTGAAAAAGAAAAGGTCAGCAGTTAGGCACAGAGACAAGATGGCCGCAAAGAGCCACGAGGAGGCTGACACCAGATAAGGAGAAAATGTCAACAAAACTGAGCAGACAAGATGGCCGTAAGGCTCCACGAGGAGATAAGAACGAATTAGAGACACGTCAGCTAAAGTATTTTAGACTGAGTAGGCCGCCATCTAGGGGTGGGAGTGGGGAAATGTCTCTGCAACCCTTTAGTGGCGGAGGGGGGTAGTGCAGGGAAGTTTATCAGGAAATGATGACAGAGTGATTCCATAGGTCTCTACTACCATCTAGTGGCGGAGTGGGGGAGTGATTCAAGTCAGGACACTGGAACAAGTAGGAGAAGAGTTTAATTATACAATGGATTAAATAAGAACTTCACAGAGAGATGAGGTGCATGTAATTAAATAGGTTAATTATGAAATAAAGAGGGAGTTTGATTTCCAGTTGCGCCTTCTCACACTTGATAGGTAGGGCGAGAGGTTTTCAGAGTACACAGTCACCAGAAAGAACTGGCGCGCGCTGGGGGCCAATCGTGGGACGAAGATAGGGCGACGAAAGTGGGTATCGGTAAGCTGCTGGTGTCATGACGGAAGACGACAAACAGGGAACCGCCCTGTAGGACAGATAATAGGTGTTGAAGGTGGTAGACTAATAGATAACGATAGCGCCATGGGCTGTAGGACACTCACACCGTCCAACAGCCTGAAAGGGTGTGGCCATGGTAGGGGCTTGCAGGGAAAATATATATAGCGAACCGGAAATTACAGTATGGGAGGAGCTGCAAGTCCCCAGGCCATGGTATATGAGCGGTCAGGGAAACACATGGGAAGGTCGAGTGTACAGAAGACAGCTGGTGTTGTTTTTCTGCTTTCAGAGTCTGGAGATGACCGACGGCGGTGGAGACGGCCAACGGGGTGGAGACCAGCGGTCGCAGGCGGTGTTGCTCCGGGAAGGACAAGGCAGGAGGGATGGGGCCTTCCTACAGAGACACTGTTTTGAGGCATTTGGAATAGAAGAATGAATCATGGACAAAACAGGGACTTCCTTTCAGACAAGACGACAGTGTGAAGTCCTGTGTGTTCATTGATAATAATCTACAGGAGTATGAGATATAAAATAAACCTTATGGAGGATTTATATATAAGATATATACATATAGAAGGATATATATATATATAGAGGGTAGATAAGGGGGGGGGGAAGGTGAGTTTATCTCGGGACCACGAAGAAGGGAGGCCGTGTACGTTAAAATTACAGCCGAGTATGATTGAAAAACCAAGTGGTTTGTTGATTCTGAAATTTGATTAGAATCAAAGGGGGGAGTGAAAGAAATCGGTGTTTTTCAATGTACATTTGGTTTATAACCGATATATAGAGACAAGCTTTAAGAGGGTGTGGTAGTTTCTCAGGCAAAGTGTATATACATGTACAAGGAGCAGGCGTCCGCCAGACATTATTGGTAAGCACTGCAACATACATTCCTAGCTCACAAAGGTCGCCGCTCTTCGCCTGTAGAGGGGGAGGGTAGGTGATATAAATTTGGGTTAGCACATAGGATACACAACAGACTTCTGTCTCACTTTCACAGGCCGAAACTCAGATACAATAGACTAATAGAAATGGCTTGTTGACTAAATACACTTACACAATAGAATGGCCCGCATACACCCCCCCTGATATTTACAGAAGACTTTTGGGCTGGTGGAAGACAATGGGGGTTGACACAAGACCTTTTTTTATTACTTCCCCCAACAGAAACTGTCAAACTGCAGCTGTTAAAAGTACAGTTGGGTGAGACAGTACCTCCAGCAAAACCATACCTTAAAAGGCTTTCCGGGACATGTCTATTCAAAAAGACAGTCACCTAGTTTCACCTAGTTTTAGCCAATCAAATGTGTCGGTAGGCTAAAAACGGTCACGAACACGGGTTCTCCAATCGGAAGCTCTCTGGCTCATAGAAAGAACCGCCCTCATGACGTAAAGTCTGGCGTATCCTAGGGGGAGGAGATTAGTCTTTAGAGTATGCGGTTCAGATCGAGATAGACAGAATCCCAACAACAACACGGAGCGAGCAACACCCACTATACATTCTTCCCCTACTGGACGGAGGACCGGCGACGCATTGAGATGCATACCATCGACCATCGAAGAAGGAGCCGAGACGAGATAGATGCTTTTTAGTTTAAAGTGAACTTTAGTCTGAGTTCTGATGACCCTCGGCATAGCGATTGCATCCGTCAGGACTCATTGCATTGTTCTTTCAAATCTTTGATTTGTAAATTGTCTTTGGATCCCATTAAAAACGGATTCTTACATTAATCCTCTCGATGACTCTTTCTTCAAAACGCCGCCTCTTTGTTGCCGCCGTGTAAACCATTTCCTGGTTTTTTAAAGTACAACAGGGCTTTTAAGGTTTACACACAACGCAGAGCAGTTAGGAGATTAGGTTCTGAGTATTCAGAACAAGAATAGCCCCGTTGGTGACTTCAAAAGTAATACCATTATCATCATTTTTAGCATGTGTGTCTGTCTCCAGTCAAACTGGCAGAGGGCCGTTATCAGCTGGGTGCTGATAGCCACAGTATCAAGGTCAGTGTCTACAGCAGCGACACAGAGCAGTGTAACCACAGAGGGGGAATAATATCAACTTTGCCGTTGCTATAGTGATCTGGGTCAAATGGCTGTGGTCAAAGACAGCGCGTCACATGGCAACCAGAAGGGGCGAGGCCGTCGTTGCTATGACAAAGATCATATAAATCTAACAGTGGTTCCGGGTAAAGGCAGACCAAATAAACGAATCCCACAGGAGAGAAGAACCATCACAGACGCTCATCCCTCTCTCCCTCGCCGGTGGGGGGGGGGGGGAAATGCCACATCATCATTAGCTTCGGCTAACGGGAGAAGGGTTCTGGCTAACGACAAGGCCTGAGCCACTATTGGACTGAACAGCAGAAGAGACGATAGCAAGGACAATACAATCTGATAACATCTTATTATGAGGTTTTGTTTATGGAATAAACAACGATTTTCCGAGAAAGGTATTCCACTGTCAAGTGTCGAATTCTTACGAGGGCGGTGAATTATTATGGTTACGGGATTGCATTAACGGGGAATGATAAGGATTGTACAGCCAGTATGTGAAGACGTCAAAGAAATAAACACAACGTAGGGTCAGTGGATGGAGAGATGATAACTAGGGATGCTCGATATTGGCTTTTTTACCGATACCGATATACCAATATTGTCCAACTCTTAATTTCCGATACCGATATTTTCCGATATCACATTTTAATGCCGATATCGGCCGATAATATCGGTAGGCCGATAATATCGGACATCCCTAATGATAACACAAGCCAAACAGACGAAGACGTGATACTGGCTGATTGATCAGAATCTAACAACGGTCAACTTTGATAAACTGCTTGTAAAGTATTGTACAATGAAGTGATGTACATATTTCTTTTCAGAACAACCAGGGCTATCAGAATATATATGACTCCGTTATGTCACATGAATGTAGTATGTAGGGGAGAACGGGTTGGTTGTCACACGGGTAGGTTGTCACATTCATTATATTTCACAACCAAAAGGCGCTGTCTCCCATATTTCTGTATGGAAATGTCCAGAATTGGGATCAGAGCTCACCTACATAGTCTTCTTTGGAGTAAGACAGCTGAACTTGAGGTGAGAGGACCTTTTGTGTTTTTCATGTGTAATTGTAAATATTCAGCTCCTCAGTATTTCTCTTCTAGGCTTTTACACAATTGGTTTATAATGAAACAATTGTTACCCTTAAAAAGTGCGAAGGGAAAGCTATAGTTTAGATTGTTGTTGGCTTCTCTGTTACAGTGGGTGATAATATTGTCACAAGGAAAGATGAAATTACATACCTGGGTTCCATCCTAAAGGCAAATCTTTCCTGTGACCAGGGCCGGATTAACGACCGGGCCGACCGGGCCGCGGCCTGTGGGCCTCTAGTGATGAGGGGCCTCCAAAAAAAAAAAAAAAAAATATTTAAAGATTATTTATTTTATTTATTTATTTTTGGATGCCCCTCATCACTAGAGGCCCCAAAAAAATTTAATTCTTTTTTAACTTTAATTTTTTATTGTTTGAGGCCACTCGTCACTATAGAGGCCTTTTGGAGGCCCCTCGTCACAAGAGGCCCCACATTTTTTTAAATTTTTTTTTAACTTAAATTTTTTATTTTTTTGGAGGCCGCTCGTCACTCGAGGCCTTTTGGAGGCCCCTAGGGGGCGTTATTTCTAAACCTAGCCGCATTTCTGGCAGACGCTCTCTGATTGGCACTGACTGACGCTCTCTGATTGGCCACTGACATGTTTGCCCAATCGCGTAACGAGCTGTGTCTTTGCCCATTTCCTCGTCAAACAGCCTGCAAACTACCTGGCGTTCTATCGCCACGCTCTAAGACAAACTCTAACCTTAACCAACTTCGAAAGAGTGCCAAGCTTAACCAGTGTAGAAACAGGCGTCGGCCAATCAGAGTGCGTCTTGCCAGAAATGCGGCTAGGTTTAGAAATAACGCGACTAGGGGCCTCCACACTACACACTAGTAAAAAAAATAAAAGAGATACGAAAAAAATATATATATAATCAGATCCTCATCCAGCGTTTACTTTCACAGCATCTATAGTGACTACTAGTATCATCTCATCTCTTCTCTATCTATTTTTATAAAAAATTTTGTATTGCAAATTGTTTGATAATGAGGGGTGAGAGACGTTGAGTCTACGTGACACTGACGTCCAGGTCCAGGGGTCACTGTCAGGTCAGGTCAGGTGACCACTGATCGCGAGAATTGCACTTGCAAGTTGATCAAGTAGGCTAAGACTCGTCTCGAGTAGTACTGTATGATCAATTGAGACTGTGACACTCAAAAAACATGGATAAAAAAGTAAAACGGTGGGAAAGCGGAGCTGCTAAGTTAAAGTCTAAACAGGAAAGGGACAGAAAGAGCGCGTTACTTCGGCAAAGCATACCAACTATCGCTACTTTTTTCACCCCGTCAGGTAAGGAGGAGGATAGCCCCCTGGCTAGCACTAGTAGCAGCAACGTTAAAGAGGCTGAGCCAGGCGCCGCCGGCAGAGAGGACGAGAATGCTAACATTGTTATTATTATTGATGCTAGCGGCAGCCTCTAGTTCAACTTCAGCCGGCCCACCACCACCAGTGGCTGACGCCAGTGCCACCTGTTCGTATACGCCCGCCGCATCTCCACAGCCCAGCCCCAACACCAACACGAATGAGTTGGTTCCTCCTCCTAATACAAGCCTGGTATCCACTACAGTTGAAACAAATACAAGCCGGGGTTACTATTAGAGGAATTACGGTATTCTATATATTTTTTAAAGTGACATATAAAAACGCCACTGTGCGTGCGTGCACGTGTGTGTGGGGGGGCCTCCACAAGAATCTGGCCCAGGGGCCTCTGAAGTCTTAATCTGGCCTTGCCTGTGACAAGATGGCATCCAATGTAATCAAAAAAGTCAACCAACGAACAAGATTCTTGTACCGGATCTCCTCTCTGGTAAACAAAAATACCCTGAAGACTCTAACAGGAGCACTCATTCAAGGGTACTACGACTATGCTTGCACCTCATGGTACCAAAGCACCTCAAAGGCACTAAAAACAAGATTACAAACATCACAAAACAAACTGGTCAGACTACTGCTTGACCTTACTCCTAGAACCCACCTCACCCCTGTCCATTTTGACAACCTAGGATGGCTTAGAGTAGACGACAGAGTACAGCAACAATTGTAATGGGCCTGGTCTAAAAGATACACTACACCACTAAGGTACCCATATACATGTCAAAATACTTCCCAAAGGTCAGTGAATACCACGACCACAACACCCGAGGGAGTTCCACAAATCATGTCCTACCCAGATTCGGCTCAAACAAGGGACTAAACACGTTCCGCAATTATGCCACATCAATGTGGAACACCCTACCCACAGCCGTAAAAAAAATTGAATCACTACCCACCTTCAAAACCGCTCTCAAAGAGCACCTACGAGAGGCTGCAATTCTAAACTGGCCCCTGTAAATGTCTGAACCCCCCTCCCACCCACCCTGTCCTAATATACAGTTCCCTCCCCCTCGTATGTATATATTTACTGTTAGGATCTGTTTAACAGTACTGTATATTTGCATATCTTATATGTCACAAATGTAACAGTACTGTATCTGTATATCTGTATGTTGTGTATGTGTATTATGAATTGAAAATGGGGGACCCTGATGTAAACAAGACCCTGGCCCCGTTCCCCGTACCTGGTTCAACTAAGTCGATCAAGATGTCATTATCCAGATTCAGTTAACCCGATGTTTGAAGCCGGGATTTTCCTGTTCCTCGAAGGTGGATTCAGTCTTGTTAACTCGATTCAGACTTGAGACCCAGGCTAAATGCGCGCGGCCGCTTCAGTTGAAAAGCCAGCACGTATCGATGGCAGAGATCCTGATTCTCTAACGGCATTGATTGATTAATTGATTTAAAACTTTATTGACAGATTGCAATACGGCTCAATCGCCTCGCCGACAAGTTAAATGCGTTATCTATAGGCTAATTTTAAGTCCCTCATTACCTCAATCAATCAGATTATATTTCTTTAAACTTGCCTGCTGGATTGAATAATCAAATGAGATCTTGCTAGCGAAAATAATTAGTTAAACTGTTATACAGAATTACGATACGGCTCTCTTACCCATTGATTGATGTGTGGTCGATCTTTTACTTATCTCCACTGTGGTCTAACGGGTTGTTCTTTTGACTTTCACGCAGACGACCGGGGTTCGAAACGCTAGTCTTTTCCTTCTTTTTGCAATATAGGAATAATTCAATTTGGTGCACGTTGAGAGCTATATAAAGAATGACATCCTCAATGCATGTAGATTTATAATATTTTAACTTAAAACCAGGCTACTTTGGCGTATAATCATTAATATTATATTCAAAAAAATTATATTGGAAACACAGGGTTTCGAACACCGGTCGCTGGGTTGGCAGGCTTGAGCACTACCGCTGAGCCACTGTGCCAGATGGGATAAATTCATTGTTTATACATTAATGAACGAGAGACCCGTGTTTAGAATATTCTTTATTTTGAATGAAGTTTTATTTCTTTATCCTCATTCATTAATGTGACGTCAACGGCTCATTCAATTTCTCAAATCCGTCAAACAGCGCATCTCATCAGACATCTTAATCCCAGTTACAATTAAAATAACCACATAAATGTGTACATCGCACCGAGCGAGCGCCACGGTATATATAACGTGCATTATTTAGGACAAAGTGAATTTAGTATCAGCATTTTGGGTCTATTTTACATTTCAAAAGCCCCCTCTGGAAGAATGGAGCACAAAAACGTAATTCAGAATGGTATAATGCAGATCGTAGACTGTGGGAATAATTTCAGGAAACGGGCTGTCACTTCTTTGCGGGGGCGTGGCGATGGTTGATCCGGCTAACTTGAACTTAAACCCTGCTTTCGACCAGGCTCAAACTTTTGGATCTGTTGTCATGGTGATCTGGACAATCCAGGTACGGGGAGCCGGAAAGTCCGGCTTAAGTCAGACTTCACCGAAAGTTATCCGGCTAACTCAGTTATCCAGGTACGGGGAACGGGGCCTGGTCTGCATCCCCTTAACAATTGTGTGTGTTGAGCTGTACTGTACCCATTCTGCAATCTGTTAATAAAAGTTTTCAATCAATCAATCAATCAAACTAACTTGTTTTAGATGGTAGTTAGCCTTGATACTAGCAAGACATCCCAGTAAAAAGAAATCCCACAAGAAAATAGTTTGAACTACTTTAACCTCGAAAACAAAAGTGGCGTAGGCGGCAAACAATTGGTCTTTATTTGGTTTTATAGTAATTATGCACTTTATATGGTGCAAACCAAATACATTATTGCTGCCATTCTTAAGAGTAAGTTCTACGTGACTGAATCGGCCACGGTTTTATAAATCTGAATATTTATTGGCGCACACCATTTCCATCTTTTGAGTGCAGGAAAACTTCTAGTGGATTCTCCGCACGGTTTTATAAATGAGACCCCTGCTTAGGATTCTCTCCTTTCCAAGATTCAAGATTCAAGAGGTTTATTTGCAGACCCGGCGCCATGGGCGGGCATTGGGGGGCCGGGCCCGCCCACTGAGTCAGCTGTGCCCACCCTGGTAAAAAAAAAATTGGTCAATCAAAGTCGACTATCCAAATCCTTAGTCGGGGACAGCCCTAGTGGGCACTGATGTCAACAACAACACTACTGAAGCTAGCACGGCACTCTGTGAGAATTCGTTTTCTACCCTCAAGAACGTCTTTACAGAACATCGCCTTAGTATGCTTCATCGACGCAACTAAGGCCAATTTAATTCAGTTGGCATTGGAGAAGGACTTAACAAAAAAGTTCAGGAATGAGTGGAGGGCAGTGTTTTTTTTTTTTTAACTTCAATTTTTATTAACACTTATAGACAAACAACACTTACAGAAAAATGAAACTAACAACACAATAAGAAAAAATGCAGTGCACATAAATGGTTACATGGGTAGCATGGTTAGTTGTCTGGTTCCACTACAGTTGTTTTCCAGGTACTTAATACAACGACTGATTGTGTACCTCCCTTAAACAGGTATAAAAATATAATACCTACTCAAAAATATTAAATACTGACTAAGGCATACATGTGTGATATGGGTCCAGAGACCCTCCTTGAACTTCTTTCTTCCCTTATCCTTGTCCTTTTTTTTTTTTTTATTAAATTTCTCTTTGCCTTTTGATTCACCCATATACAAACCACATCATCCCTGAATATTAATACAACACTGTTAAACAGACATAAATAATAAAGTACAAAAACATAAAACAATTGTAATACCCCAAATTTTTTTTTAGAAAATACTAACTAAATCAAAAGTGTGTGACATGGGTTCAGAGGCCCTCCTTGAACTTCTTTCCTCCTTTACCCTTCGCCCTCTTGTGTTGCATTTGGTTCTTCCTCTGTGATGTCGTTTTCGTTCCCTTTATAATCCTCCCACTTTACCCATCTTTCCCCAAATTTCTCTTCCTGTAGCCTCAGCATGTGCGTTATCCTCTCCATATCCTGTATCTCCTCTACTATTCCTACCCATTGTGCTATTGTCGGTGGGTCTTCCTTGTACCACAGTCTCGTTATTGCTTTTCTGGCCGATATCAACATTATCTTTATTAAATACTTGTCCCCCCCCTGTATTCCCTTGTGTGTCAGGTCCCCTAAGTAAAGCACCAGTCCCGTTTGTGGTAATCCGTATCCTAATATTCTGATCATTGCCTCCCCTATCTCCTCCCAATACCCCTTCAGCTTCTGACATCCCCAGAATATGTGCGTGTGATTTGCCCCCTCCTTCCCACACATCCTCCAGCATGCTCTTTGTGTTGGTGCATATTTTCCCTTCAACTCTGGGGTTATAAAGAATCTGATTATGTTTTTCCATCCAAACTCTTTCCATATCCTCGATCCTGTTGTTGAATGTTGCACCTCGCATATGTTACCCCATTCCTTCCCTGTTATTCCTATCTCTAGTTCTCTCTCCCATTTCTCCCTTATGTAGTCTGTCGTGTGTCCCTTGCTGGTCATTATAGCCCGGTACAGTGCTGATATTACCCTTCCTTTCCCTCCTTCGTATGCCCTTACTATCATCCTAATTATTCCATTCTGTTCTTCGTCCTTGTCCCCTCTTATTTCTTTATTATAGTAATCTCTAATCTGTAGATATCTGAAGTGGTCCCTGTTTTCTAGTCCAAATTTCTCCTTTAATTTTTGTAATGTTTGCATTTCCCCCTTCTCTATCATTTTGCATATCGCTGTTGACCCCCCCCCCCTCTCCCACCTCCTGAATCCGTGGTCCAACCTCCCTGGTTTGAATCTCTTGTCATGTGCTACCCATCTCAGAACCCCTGTCTGTTTCTCCAATTTGTGTGTTTTTACTACTCTGTTCCATATGGTCAAGGTGCATTTGGTGATTGGATCTAACAGTCCCTCCTTTTCTTTGAATAGTTCCCTATCTCCCACCAGAGCTTGTATCTTGTATCCCTCCCCTTCTTCTTCTTTCCATCTTGCCTCATATCTGTCGTTACACCAGCACGTCACTGCTCTCAGTTGTGCTGCATAATAATAATCTTGTAGGCTGGGTACTGCCATCCCTCCCTCTTCCTTTGGTAGTTGTAGTGTTTTATATCTGACCCGTGGTCTTCTCCCCGCCGATATGAACCTCGATATCAGTCTGTCCCACTCCCTGAATTGATTCTGTGGTATTTGTATCGGTAGTGACTGGAATAGGTACAGTAACCTTGATAGTATGTTCATTTTAATGACCTCTATTCTTGAATTGAAGTCCAAGGGCATTACTGTCCATCTCTCTAAGTCTCTCTTGATGTTCTGATTTATCTGTGTATAGTTCGCCTCAAACAGTTTCTCCACCCCTCTCGTGATGTTCACCCCTAAGTATTTAATCTTGTCCATGTCCCATCTTATCCCGTACTGTTCCCTAATTTCCGTCGTTGGGGTATAGTTCCATGCTAAGGTCTGTGTCTTTGTCACGTTTAGTTTGTATCCTGAGTAGTGGCCATATTCCTTCAGTAGATCCATCAGTGCCGGGAAGCTCTTGTCTGGTTGCCTCATGTATACTATCACGTCGTCCGCAATATTTATATTCCGTTCCCTTTATCCTTACTCCCTTAATGTCCTCGGTCTGTCTGATCAGTTGTGCCAGTGGTTCTATGAAAACGGCGAAGAGCGTCGGTGAGAGACAACATCCCTGTCTGGTAGCCCTCTCTAATCTGATTCTATCCGTCAAGCTGCCATTCACCTTAACCCTCGCTGTCGGTTCTTGATATAGCGCCTTGATCATCTTCATCGCCCTCCCGTTCAGTCCGAACCTCATCAATGTTTTATATAAAAATGTCCAGCTCACACTGTCGAATGCTTTTTCTGCATCTAGGCTAATCAGTACCGCGCTACCACCTTGTTTTTGTATCTCCTCTACTATGTGTAATGTCTTTCTCACGTTGTCCTGTGTCTGTCTCCCTTTAATAAATCCAGTTTGATCTTCATCTATAATGTCTGGCATAAACGTCTCAAATCTCTTTGATATTATCGATGTATACATCTTGTAATCCACGTTGAGTATGGACACAGGTCTGAAACTACTACATAATTCCCTATCCTTCCCTTCCTTCGGTATCGTGGTGATTATGGCTTCCTTCCACGAGGGGGGCATTTTTCCCTCTTCCATCGTGTGTCTGAACGCCGCCCCTAACATGGGTGCTAATTCAGTTCTAAATGTCTTGTAGAATTCCGATGGGAATCCGTCGCTCCCCGGAGACTTGTTGTTTTTAGCTCTACTAATTGCCTCTTCCAGTTCTCGTTCCGTAATTATTTTATTTAATTCTTCATTCTGTTCTTTCCCTATCGATGGTAACTCTAGCTTCTCCAGATATGCTTCTATTTCCTCTTCTCCCGCTGCTTTTGGCTGTGTGCATAGGCGCCTACGTAATAGAGCAGGCGAAGCGGGTGCTCTACCAGTATTGAACTTGGGGGAGCAAACTTGTCTCTTTGCTCCCTCACTTTTTGATCATTGATATATCCCCCCCCCCCCCAATATATAAATATTATCTAACCATAACTACGTAATTTCAATCAAATTAATAATACGCAATGACACTTAATAACAAGTTTTTAAGTTTCCAAAGATTGCGAACCCCCCCCCCCCCCCCCCCCCCTGCCCCATTATGGTTTGATCCAGTGCCTCCCATCTCCAGCGCATAGACCTTGGCGCACAGCGCTGCAGTCTGGCTGCAGGTAGGCTGAGTGTATCAAAGCCCACAGAGTGTGTCATAATATTGGTGGCAGGCAGGCAGGCTTTTCCAGTAAGTTGTTCAAATAAAAGGATTATGTTAGACATAAGTTACTATTGAGTGGTAGTAGAACTTCTACGGTTCTACCACGCAATACAATAAAAGTGTTTCATGGTCCCGAATTGCGATCTGGTCATACGGTTTCCTCGAATAAATAATAATAACGTTTCCCTCTCTGGTTGGCGTTAGCTTTAGTGCTAGCCGCTAGCTAACGTTATCTAGATATGTGGTGTGAGCTGGATGACGTTGACTTCATTTGCAAACGTTAACGCTATCTATATGGCAGACGAGCAGGGCCGGATTAACGACGGCCGCGGCCCGTGGGCCTATAGTGACGAGGGGCCTCAATTTTTTTTTTTTTTACTTTTTTTTTATTTATTTATTTTTTAGATCGATGTCATGATTGTGCACTGCAGACTCAGGGAGGAGGCAGAGAAGGAGAGAAAGAGACACAAGATTTACAGGTAATGGAAATATATCTTTTTTCTCTTTCTTAAACACTTTGACTGCCAGGGGGCGTCTTTAGACGTCTTTGCTGGCCATGCTAAAGTTGCCGGGGGACGCTGTACGTCGTCTTTATATCAATATTTAAAAAATCTGCGATCGGATTCATAATGTCCCTCCGCTGGCCTGAGATTCACCAGCAGGACCCACTGAGCTCTCTGGCGGTTCAGGAGCGCCATCTGGTGGCCGATCGGCGCAAGCGCTTAACAGGAAGCGCACTAGAGGTTTTGCTAGACGTCCGTATTGCTTCCGGCCACTCGGTACATGTCCCGTGACTCTAGCTCGTCACTCTACATAGCGATCGATTGCCAATAACTCGATAAACAACATGATTTGGACGTATATACCATTATACAAGCTGGAGATGGACCGGGTAATAATATATCCCATAATGATAAAATTTCTACTCGACGATGATCGCCCAACGGCGCGTGGAGACTGGGGTGAGTTTCAGCGTGTAACGTTACCGTCTTCGATAATAACTGATATTATCAACATTTGACCCACATTAGATGATTGGTATAACGCTGCCCACGGAATTATAAACGCCCCCTCGCCCATCCGGTCAACATCAGATGACGTGTAGTAACTTCTAGAAGTACGTCTAGTTGGAATTTTTTATATCGCGCTGATTGCCATCAAACTGTATTTCATCATCAATATAATGCATTTGGGGCTATATATCACGTTCTGGAGAAAGCTGCAGAAAGAGATGAAAACATACTTATACATTAGACCATACTTTACTATGAATATGTGAATGAAAAAGTTTAACGTTGCTACACAATGAACAATACATATAGGACTTTGAATGGGCCCTAATAATGGCAATTGTGAGGTTTCTGTCCTTGCTCTCTCACTCGTTCTGTTCCTTTAACCACCCTCGCTTTGTTTTCATTCATTGGTTCTATCCCCTCGTTCACACGTTTCTCCCCGTTGACGTCATCAGAGACGTCGCTGATTGGTTCTCTCACTTCCCCACGCTTTTCAATCACATTCCCCAGCTGTCACTGCTTTCTCCCCGTTGACGTCATCAGAGACGTCGCTGATTGGTTCTCTCACTTCCCCACGCTTTTCAATCAATCGATCCCTCATTATTTATACCCCGTTTTTCCCCACCCTAAGTTGTTGGATC
The DNA here is from genome assembly GCF_963971535.1 of Notolepis coatsorum. NCBI lineage: Eukaryota > Metazoa > Chordata > Actinopteri > Aulopiformes > Paralepididae > Notolepis > Notolepis coatsorum. Next base: position 44,628,800 of record NC_140171.1, read on the forward strand.
GTCTTGATTTGTCGCTGGATGTTTTTCCCCGTTGCTGCTGCTGCTGCCTTTTTCTCTGTGCTGTTCTCCAGGAATTCCTAGAAGCCTTCGCTTGGATACCTGCTCCCGTGGCGCGCGCTCGCCTCCACTGTTGTTCCAGTTCCATTTACGCATCTCGTCTGGGTGAGTTATCTATTTGACTGTCTTGACCTATTCCGTTTTTCGTGTGTAACTTTTACACTGAAGACTACCACCTTTTGTCAAACAGTCACTCACCCAGCCATTATCTATTTTTGCTTATTCCTTTATGGAATAATATTTTTGGGATCTTCCATCTCCCTCTGTGTGTTTGCTCACACCGAAGATATTATTTCACAATTGGACTGTGTGTTTACATGAAGATATTCACTGTGTGTTTACATGAAGATATTCACTGTGTGTTTACATGAAGATATTCACTGGGACTGTGTTAGGATTTTGCTCACTGTGTTGTTAACACGAAGAGTTTCACTTGGGCTGTTTTTGGAATTGTGCTCACTGTGTTGTTAACACGAAGAGATTCACTTGGGCTGTGTTTGGAACTGTGCTCACTGTGTTGTTAACACGAAGAATTGTACACCCTGTTCTCCTGCTCGTTTTAAGACTGCTCTGTCACTGACTCGTTCCCTCTCTCCCTCTCTCGGTCTCGCAACAACATCTGAGAATCCACCGAGAGAATTCTGCAGAGCGGTTCAGAAGTCAACACCTGCTTCCCAAGACTACCCTCACGGGAGAAGCTGCAGAGCAGCAGAACTTTGCCCCTTGATCATTGTACCTGTCTTGTTTGACCTGCTTTCCCTGTTTCTCTTATTCTTAGTACCAAATAAACAAGCCCTCGTATTTGGCAACTCTGAATCCTACTCTCTTGTGTCGTTGCGTTTGGGGTCGGTGTCAAACCATAACATTACGATCCAACCAATATGACGACCCCAGCCGACACAGAGAGGGTCAGAACCGCACTTGCTATTCAAGTCGAGTTGACCAGGGATCACGGTCTCCAATTAGAGCGGGCTGCGGCTGCGGTGCAAGACCTCAGGGACCAGGTCCTGCCTATGCAGGGTTCCATGGCCGCTATGGCGGGACAACAGTCCGAGATTCTCGCTCAGCTTAACTCGCTGGGCGACGCCGTTAATACTTTTCATCTCTCACACCCTTCAGGAACATTCCCCGCAGCCCCAGCAGATCTCGCACCTCGGGAACCCCATCTCTCCGTCCCACGGCTGTTCGACGGTAATCCCGAGGAGTGTGCCACATTCATCATGCAATGTGAGTTGGTTTTCCGTCATCAACCAAGCCGTTTTTCTGCTCATGGGTCCCGAGTGGCTTATATAACCAACCTACTTTCAGGCCATGCTGCCCAGTGGGTCACTTCCTCCTGGGCAATGGAAGCAGATTTTTTGTTCTCCTACCCAGACTTCGTGGCGGAGCTCCGCAGAGTGTTCCACCATCCAGCCCGAGGTCTGGACCCTGGAGCCCGGTTGGGGACCTTCCGACAAGGGAGCAGCAGGGTGACGGACTATGTCATAGAGTTCCGACTGGCGGCGGTGGAGAGTGGATGGAACGAACCTGCTCTTCGCCTAACCTTCATAAGGGGGCTCAGTGACGCAGTCCGGGACCAGCTCGCTACCAGGGAGGTGCCCGACTCCCTCGAGGAGCTGTTTAGCCTTGTCATCCGTATTGACGGACGCCTCCTGGAGAGAAGGCGCGAGAGGACCCGACTGTCACCTCCTGAAGCACCCCGGACTCCTGGACGCCCCGTCCCCAACACTACTGATGGTAACAGGCTTCCCCGTCCGGTGCGCGAAGAGGAACCCATGCAGCTGGGACGCTCTCATCTGAGCCAGGCGGAGCGTCAGGCAAGGCTCAGGTCCGGTCTCTGCCTCTACTGCGGAGGTGCGGGACACCGTATCGCCGACTGCCCTACCCGGCCAAAAGATCGGGCTCACCAAGACCCCGGGAGATCCTGGTGAGCCGTTTTTCCCATTCCCAGCGCCGCGCACCACCTGACCATCTGATGAGCGTCACCCTGGCCTGGGGGGACCAACGTGCCACGGTGGAGGCCCTCATCGACTCTGGGGCAGACGAGAACTTCCTCGACTTCGAGTTTGCCACCCAAGCCAACATACCTCTTGAGGCCCTTGTGAGGCCCTTGGAGATCTTTTCGTTGGACCAACACCGCCTGGCCGACATCTCTCAACGCACCGGCCCAGTCGTGCTGACCATCGCTGGGAACCACGTCGAGAGAATCCAGTTCCTCATTACCCAATCCCCCCTTGTCCCGGTGGTCCTGGGTAGGCCCTGGCTCGCGCTGCACGAGCCCCACATCGCCTGGTCCTCCGGTACCATCAGGGGCTGGAGCTCCTCCTGTCACACCCGCTGTCTGCAGGCGGCGTCCTGTCCCCCGCCCCGGAGACCGGCTGGTGAGTTGCCCCCGGATCCCTCGTCCATTCCTCCCGAGTACCACGACCTCATGGAGGTATTCAGTAAGACCAGGGCTCAGGCCCTTCCACCTCACCGCCCCTATGACTGCGCCATCGACCTCCGCCAAGGGGCTCCCCTTCCCGGCAGCCGCCTCTACAGTCTGACTGTCCCGGAGAAGAAGGCGATGGATCTCTACATCTCTGAGTCATTGGAAGCAGGACTCATTCGGCCTTCCTCCTCCCCGGTGGCGGCCGGGTTCTTCTTTGTTGGTAAGAAGGATGGGGACCTGCGACCCTGCATCGACTATCGTCAGCTCAACGAGATCACCATCAAGAACAAATACCCCCTACCTCTCATGAGCTCCACCTTCGAGCCACTGACCCAGGCCTCGTTCTTCACCAAGCTGGATCTCCGAAGTGCCTACCATCTTGTCCGTATCCGTGAGGGCGATGAATGGAAGACCGCCTTCAAGACCCCCAGGGGCCACTATGAGTACCTTGTGATGCCGTTCGGCCTCACCAACGCCCCGGCGGTATTCCAGGCACTCATGAACGATGTCCTCCGTGACATGCTGGAGGTGTTCGTGGTGGTGTACCTGGACGACATTCTTATCTTTTCCAGGACCCTCGAGGAACACATCCTGCATGTCTGCCGGGTGCTGGAGCGCCTCCTCCACAATCGGCTCTTCGTCAAGGCGGAGAAGTGCCGTTTCCACTCCAACTCCGTCGACTACCTGGGCTTCATCGTTGAGAAGGGCTTGACCCGAGCGGATCCTCGCAAGATCCAGGCTGTGGAGGATTGGCCGGAGCCCACCACTCGGAAGGAATTACAGAGTTTCCTCGGGTTCGCCAACTTCTACCGAAGGTTCATCCGGAACTACAGTCAAGTGGCGGAGCCTCTTACCAAGCTGACCTCCCACGCTCTGCCGTTCGACTGGTCCCCAGCGGCATGCGCTGCGTTCTGCTCCCTCAAGAGAAGGTTCACTTCCGCCCCTATCCTGCTCCACCCTGACCCCAAGAGACAGTTCATCGTGGAGGTGGACGCCTCGGATTCTGGCCTGGGCGCTGTCCTATCCCAACGTTCTCCTTCCGACCAGAAGGTACATCCTTGCGCCTTCTACTCGCGTCGCTTCCTCCCCGCCGAGAGGAACTACGACACCGGCAATCGGGAGCTACTGGCGGTCGTGGCTGCGCTGGAGGAGTGGCGTCATTGGCTAGAGGGTGCCGAGGAGCCTTTTACCATCTGGACGGACCACAAGAACCCGCTTCCGCGCTTCCAGGCGCCTCAACGGTCGGCAGGCGAGATGGGCCAGTTTCCTCAGTCGGTTCGACTTCTCGCTGACCTTCCGCCCCGGTTCCCGCAACACGAAGGCCGACTCCCTGTCCCGGATGCACTCCAAGGGGGCTCCACCCTCTGAGGACCCATCTCCCATCGTCCCGGAGGCCCGAGTGGTTGGAGCCATCACCTTGGGCATCGAGGGTGTGGTGAGGCGTGCCCTACGCTTCCAACGTGCTCCAAGCAACGTCCCTAGGAGCCGTCTCTTCGTCCCCGACTCTGTCCGGTCCCAGGTACTGCTGTGGGGCCATACCAGCCGGTTCGCCTGCCACCCAGGCGTCCATCGCACGTTCTCCTTCCTGGCTCGTCGTTTCTGGTGGCCCACCATGCGGAACGACGTCAAGGAGTTCGTATTGGCCTGCGCGGTCTGTGCCCGCAGCAAGGCCTCTCACCAGGCACCCTCCGGGCTCTTGCAGCCACTTCCCGTTCCAAGCCGTCCGTGGTCACATGTGGCGCTCGACTTCGTCACTGGTCTACCCTCCTCCCAGGGGAACACCTGCCTTCTGACCGTGGTGGATCGATTCAGCAAGGGGGTCCACCTCGTGGCCCTCTCCAAGCTTCCCTCAGCAGCCGAGACGGCGGACCTCCTGACGCACCACGTGTTCCGCCTTCACGGCTTTCCCCAGGACATCGTCTCTGACCGGGGGCCCCAGTTCACCTCGCAGGTATGGCGGGCTTTCTGCAAAGGATTGGGGGCAACGGTCAGTCTCTCCTCTGGCTATCATCCCCAGACAAACGGGCAGACGGAGAGGATGAACCAGAGCGTGGAGTCTGCTCTTCGGTGTGTGGCAGCCGAGAGGCCGGCATCCTGGAGCCGTTTCCTTCCCTGGGTTGAATACTCCATCAACTCAATGGTCAGTTCCGCCACCGGCCTCTCCCCTTTTGAGGTCTCCCTGGGCTACCAGCCCCCTCTTTTTCCCGCACAGGAGACGGAAGTGGCAGTTCCCTCCGTGCAGGTCCACCTCGACCGCTGCCGTCGAGTTTGGGAGATCACCAGGACCGCGCTGCTCCGGACATCTGAGCGCGCCTGTCGTGGTGCCGACCGGCGCCGGGTTCCCGCGCCGACTTACCGCCCTGGGCAGAGGGTGTGGCTCTCCGCGAAGGACCTCCCGCTACGGTCCTCGGCCAAGAAGCTCAACCCCCGCTTCGTCGGGCCTTTCGAGGTCCTGAAGGTACTCAGTCCGGCGGCCCTGCGCCTGAAGCTTCCTGCATCCATGCACATCCACCCCGTGTTCCATGTCTCCCGGGTTAAGCCCGTCTCCCTCAGTCCCCTTATGCCTCCAGCTCCTGATCCGCCGCCTCCTGTGCTAGTGGATGGTCACCCCCAGTGGCAGGTCCGCCGGTTGATGGGCGTTCGTCGGCGGGGCCGGGGGTTCCAATACCTGGTGGACTGGGAGGGTTACGGCCCTGAGGAGCGTAGCTGGGTCTCCCGGCAGCTCATCGTGGATCCCGGCTTGATCACCGACTTCCATCGAGCCCATCCTGACGAGCCGGGTCGGCCTGGTCGCCGGGTGGCTCCCGTGGAGGGGGGGGTACTGTGAGGTTTCTGTCCTTGCTCTCTCACTCGTTCTGTTCCTTTAACCACCCTCGCTTTGTTTTCATTCATTTTCTGTCAATTGGTTCTATCCCCTCGTTCACACGTTTCTCCCCGTTGACGTCATCAGAGACGTCGCTGATTGGTTCTCTCACTTCCCCACGCTTTTCAATCACATTCCCCAGCTGTCACTGCTTTCTCCCCGTTGACGTCATCAGAGACGTCGCTGATTGGTTCTCTCACTTCCCCACGCTTTTCAATCAATCGATCCCTCATTATTTATACCCCGTTTTTCCCCACCCTAAGTTGTTGGATCGTCTTGATTTGTCGCTGGATGTTTTTCCCCGTTGCTGCTGCTGCTGCCTTTTTCTCTGTGCTGTTCTCCAGGAATTCCTAGAAGCCTTCGCTTGGATACCTGCTCCCGTGGCGCGCGCTCGCCTCCACTGTTGTTCCAGTTCCATTTACGCATCTCGTCTGGGTGAGTTATCTATTTGACTGTCTTGACCTATTCCGTTTTTCGTGTGTAACTTTTACACTGAAGACTACCACCTTTTGTCAAACAGTCACTCACCCAGCCATTATCTATTTTTGCTTATTCCTTTATGGAATAATATTTTTGGGATCTTCCATCTCCCTCTGTGTGTTTGCTCACACCGAAGATATTATTTCACAATTGGACTGTGTGTTTACATGAAGATATTCACTGTGTGTTTACATGAAGATATTCACTGTGTGTTTACATGAAGATATTCACTGGGACTGTGTTAGGATTTTGCTCACTGTGTTGTTAACACGAAGAGTTTCACTTGGGCTGTTTTTGGAATTGTGCTCACTGTGTTGTTAACACGAAGAGATTCACTTGGGCTGTGTTTGGAACTGTGCTCACTGTGTTGTTAACACGAAGAATTGTACACCCTGTTCTCCTGCTCGTTTTAAGACTGCTCTGTCACTGACTCGTTCCCTCTCTCCCTCTCTCGGTCTCGCAACAACATCTGAGAATCCACCGAGAGAATTCTGCAGAGCGGTTCAGAAGTCAACACCTGCTTCCCAAGACTACCCTCACGGGAGAAGCTGCAGAGCAGCAGAACTTTGCCCCTTGATCATTGTACCTGTCTTGTTTGACCTGCTTTCCCTGTTTCTCTTATTCTTAGTACCAAATAAACAAGCCCTCGTATTTGGCAACTCTGAATCCTACTCTCTTGTGTCGTTGCGTTTGGGGTCGGTGTCAAACCATAACAGCAATGTAGCAATAGAATTTAAAAAGTTATAGCCCTGCAAAGAAGGGGACTTTCTCCATAGACAAATAGCGCTGGCAATCTATGGTATATCATTAATTTAACCTTAGGCAACCAAAGTGTTAAAACTTGGCCTATTTGAAAGGAGATTGATTTAATAAAAATGAATGAGCGAAAAATCAATATACAGTGTATATACAGTATATATATATATTAATATATTATTATTATAGTAATTGGCTATCATACTGCAATATAAACTGAGTTTTATAGTGAAAAGAGCAGCTTTATTGGTCAAGATTGAAGTCAAGTCAAGTCAAGTCAGTTTTATTTGTATAGCACATTTCCAGGCAGCGGCAGCTGACACCAAAGTGCTTCACAAGCAAGTTGATAAAAACAAATTAGTGTGAGGCAAGGTATAAGATTAAAAGAAAGAAAAAAAAACATAGCAAAGCAATGAAAGCAACAAAAACAAACAGTATGGTGCAAGATATAGGATTAAAAACATAATAAAGCAATGAAAGTAATAAAAACTGGTAGGACACAGTAAAACAAAGAGGATAGAAGGGCCAGGGGTCTAGTGGTGGCTCTATATTGCAGGAAATTGCACGTACAGGTTCATTAAATTTAAAAAAAAATCTGCCATGGAGGGGGTCGCCCCCTCCAAACCACCCCTTGCCTGTCAAAAAAAAAAAAAAAAAAAAACGTGCACCCCCACTTTCAACTATAACTAGGCGGCCATGGCTGTGTGTATAGTTTCTCATAGTATTCTCTAAATGTCCTCTCTATTTCAGCTGGGTCTCTCAATATTTCATTAGTCTTTGTATCCCTTATTGTGTGTATCGTGTTCAACTTCTGTTGCGTCCTAATTCTCCTAGCCAACAGTCTGGTTGCTTTTGGTCCCCCTTCATAGTACGTTTGTTTCATGAACCTCGCTTTCTTTTCTATTTCCGTCAATAATTCCCTATTTATCCTGGCCTTTACTTCTTTGATTTCTCCGAGCGTTTCCTGTTCTTTTGATATCTGGTGTCTCCCCTCTAGCTTCTTCAGCTTCCCTATCAGATTGTGATATGTCTCCGTTCTGGCCTTCTTCAGCGTTGCTGTCTTCTCCATCAATTTCCCCCTTATCACCACCTTCAGTGTGTCCCATAGAATGTTCGGATCTACCGCCCGTTGTCATTTTCTTCCTTATATCTGGCTATCTCCTCCTTGATCTGACTCACCACCCCCTTGTTATTTAATATTCCTACATTTAGTCTCCAGATCGTGTTCCTCCGTCTCCCTCCTAGATCTACTGTCAGATATATGGCACTGTGATCCGATATGTCCGCTACTCCTATTCTGCTCTCCTGTACCCTGTAACTGTCCCCCGTCGTCATCAAAAAGTAGTCTATTCTCGCATATGTCACGTGCGGGTGTGAGTAATGTGTGTATTCCCTGTCCATGGCGTGCATCCCCCTCCAAACATCTGTAATTCCCATTTCCGTCATCTGAATATTCATATATCTACTGATTGGTGCCCGTCCTTTTCTAGTACTCGTGGTGTCTAGGTGGTGATTCAGTACTACATTAAAATCTCCCGCGCATATCAATATCCCTTCTAGTTCCATCACTATCATATCAAAAATGGTCTCATATAAATCCCTCTCACTCTCTGGGGGTGCATAAACATTCACTAACGTAACCATTTGGCCCTCCATTTTCCCCTTCACCAGAACAAACCTTCCCTCCTTGTCTCTTACTTCCTTGATCAATTCAAATTTGACTGTGTTTTTGATTAACGTGATTACTCCTCTCCTCAGGTTCGGTTTAAAGGAACTATAGTATGCATTTTCATATCCAAATCTCTTCAGTTTCTCATGATCCTGTGCTACCAAATGTGTCTCCTGCAGAAAAATCACTTCCATCTCACTTTTTTTACATTTCAACATCACTTTGCCCCTCTTTATCGCATTATTCATTCCATTAACGTTTAACGACATCATTTTTATACCTTTAACCATTGTCATCTTTCTTCTTCTTTCGTCTGTCAGTCCCCCCCATGTCACATTCATTCCCCCCTCCGGTTGTAGCCTCCGCTCTATTCACCGAATACATATAATGATTAACATAAATAAAAAACATAAACTTTACATAAAGTGCTCCCAAGGCGTTCGGGGGGTCCCTGTGTCCCCCCCTGTCCCCTGCTGGTGGGTGAGGAGTAATTGCTCTCCTAGTGAGAGGCCTCCTCCTGACGGCTTGGGGGTTTGAAACCTTTGCCCCCAACCACTCGTCATATTTGTCCAGCATTCTTACTGTTTTTACTGCTGTCGTGCTCCTGGTCAAAATCACTCTGTCCTTCATTCTGATCAAAGACCCCCATTTCCTAGGTCCCCCTCAATGCGGCTCATATGTTCCAATGTCCCTCTTTCCTCCCAAACCTGTGTGTGGTGTCTTCTGTGTACCCCTTTTTATTTTATTTTCCTCCTCTCTATTTTCTATGTGATGTCCATTTATCCCCTTAATCCCTTCCAACTGTGTTACTCTCAGCGTGTGTCTATGTACTTGTTTCAATATGTTCTGTGTTTTCCGTCTATCATACCTAATTATATTTCCATTTATTTCCTCCGTCGGCCTGTGTATTATGTGTCCATGTATACGTTATGTTCGTTCCTATATCCTGCCTCTACCGGGAATGTGTGTTTATGTATATGTTATTTCAGTTCTATATTTTGTCTCTATTTGGATAGTTTTTCAATCTCTTGTGCGTGTACTCATCCGTTCGTCTCCTCCCGCCTCCTCCCACCTCCTCCCGCCTCCTCTCCCCTCCTTCTCCGTCTCTGGCCTCCTCGTCCGTCTTTGCCTTCGGTCTGTCACGTCTCACCTCGGCCTTCTCCTCTCTCCTCCCTCCTCTCCCGGGCCTCGATCTCCCACTCTGGTCCATCTGCGTGCCCCCTCCAATCTCTGCTGCAGGCTCCGCGTCTGGCCCTCCTGTCTCCTTCCCTCTCCGTCCTCCGCCATCTGCATCCCCCGTCGCCTCATCTCCTCCGCCGCCTCCCGCGCCGTCGCGTATGTCACCGTCCCTTCCTTCCAGTGAATCCTTAGCGAGGTCATGGGTGACTGGAATTTCATTCCGTTTTCTTTCAGAATTCTCTTCAGTCCCGCGTAGGACCTGCGTGTTATTGCCACCGCTGTCGAGTAATCTTGATCAAACGACAGTCTTTTCCCCTCGATTTCTATCTTTTTGGTCCACGCGGTTCTGAGTATCAACTCCTTAATCTCAAACCTCAGAAAGTTAATAATCACCGCCCTCTGAGGTCTGTCCGGTTTCGGTCTCGGAGCCAACACCCTGTGGGCCCTCTGTATCTCCATTTTTTCCAGTCCCGTCTCCTTCAGTTGTTCCTTGATAAGCTCTTCCACATATTGGATCACCGATTCCCCTTCGACTCCTTCTTTCAATCCCCATATTCTGATGTTATTTCTCCGTGACCTCCCCTCCATGTCCGATATCTTTGTCTCCATCTGTTCTTGCTTTTGAATCGCACACGTTAACACCTTGTGTATCTCTGTGCTCCATTCCTCCATCTGCGCCGTTCTAGTCTGTACCTCTGTTACGTTACTGTCCTGTTCCGCCATCTTCTCATCCACCCTTTTGATTTCTGTATTCATTTCACCTCTGATGTCCTCCTGTTCCTTCCTCAATTCCTCCCGTAACTTCCCAATATCATTTCTTATCGTGTCCAGGTTCAGTTTCATGTTCGCCTGCATCGTGTCCGAGTTCAATTTCATGGTCGCCAATATCCCGGCCTGCATGAGCACGGCCCATCCTGGCATTTCCTTGTCTGTCTCAGCCGAGACTCCCCCTTCCTCCGCCTGCTCCTTCTCGGTCTCGCCTCGGGGGTTCTGCTCCATCGAACTCTCCTCTTCCTGTAAGTTCTCCATTTCTCTTTCCTTCATATTTGTTTTCTCCTCCTTCCTTCTCGTTTGCATCTTCATTTTTAATCACTTTTCGTCACTTTGCGGGTCCTTATTTCTCCGTTTTTCGCTCTTTTGACCAGGAGCCTCACCGCATGCATGCTACTCCTCCGCTCTCATACCGGAAGCCCGGAGGGCAGTGTTTTAAGAAGATTTAACTCTGTCCCCAAACGCCGCTTGCCGCTCTACTAATGATGGTGAGTAGCCTGTGGAGGAATTTTGTTTGCTTTTTTATGCACCTTATTTTCGTCAGTTCAGTTCAGTTCGTTAGTGAATTCAGAAGTGTTGAATAAATGGAGACTTTTCAAAGATATATAATAGAATAGATGTTATGTGGGGGTATGTTTGTGCCCTGATCAGGCGCTCCTAATGTGAGTTGTCATGTCTAGATTTAGTCCTCTGTCATGGTGTGTAGTCCCCATTGTTCTCCCCCAGGTGTACCCAATTACCATTACCCCAGGTGTGTGTTGTCTCGTCAGTCCCTTCCGTCTGGTGCTGATCTTGTCTGTATAGTTCTGTGTTTGTCTGTTTATTATTCGATGTTCATTTCCATTACAAAACCATGGTAATTATAAATTAAATATTCTTTATTTAGGTACTTTGGCTGCCGTCTCTTTATTATGTAGCATTGACCAGATAACGAGCCTTCCTGTAGTCAATGGTTACGTAATATGGGGGCTCGGCCAAACGACTCGGAGCAAACATTTGGTGGTGGCCGCTGGGCTGGATCCACACTGTGAGGTATGGTTGACATTGTCGTGTGTGTGACCCATGTTTTAGACCCCCTTGGCAAATACTTCTCCAATAGGGAGCGTTCTCAACCAGCTAGGGCAGTCGGACCATTTTATATATGGTGCCTTCCATCGCCTGGGGACACACCACATGCGGTCGGGGTATTAGAAGGACCCTGTCAGGCTCCTCCTAGGCCGGCGTGTGTATAGTGTTTACTTATATAGGGGTGCTATAGTGAGGGTTGAGAACGTTTGGGGATGGGTTTTTTTTTTTTTTTTTGACACATGACAGTGGTTGATCTGCGAATATCTCTAGGTGTGGAGGCGTTAGGCGGTCATGCCAGTGCTCGCTTATATCTCTTACATACAGTACCAGTGTTTTGGTAGTGGAGCGGTGGCCGAAGTAGGTAGGGACCAGGACTATACAGACACATAGGGTGAAGCCGTTTTTTTTCTTTTTTTCTCTATTTTTTTTGTTGTTGTTCTTTAGGGGTTGATTGTTTCGTTTTTTATATATGGTGGTTATAGATATCTCTCTCTTTCTCCTCCCCTGTTCCTCCCCTGTTCAAAAATGCCAGTGACAGTGACAGACTTTGTGCATAGGCCGACAGTAGGGTTGTTGGGCGTGTGCACGAAAGATGAGCTGGCGGGGATAGCAGAGCATTATGGGGTTAAGCTGCCCCCGGGTAGGAAGGCACAGCAGCGAGGCATATTGGTAGAGGCTCTGACCACTCAAGAGGTGTTGCATGACGATGACGATGAGGAGTCAGACCGAGCCTCTGAGGGCTCTCTGGGGCTGCGAAAGTTGGAGTTAGAATTTAGGTTTGAACAGCTAAAGCAGGCGGGTGCATGCGCGCGAGTTGGAGCGGGTTGGCCGTGACCAAGCCGAGGCGGAGCGCACTCACGCGCGCACGCTCGAACTCAGGAGGCTTGGGGCAGAGGTGTGCCCACACCTTGAGGATAGGTTCGATGTGACCAAATATCTACGTCTCGTACCGCAGTTTTTAGAGAAGGATGTGGATAAATATTTCTCCATGTTTGAAAATGTAGCCACGACACTGAGGTGGCCGGCCGAACACTGGACGTTGCTGCTCCAGAGTGCTCTTACGGGTAAAGCCCAGCATGTATATGCGTCACTGTGCCCGAATACCCAAAACTACGAGGCGGTCAAAGCTGCGATTCTCAGGGCGTATGAGCTGGTGACTGAGGCGTACAGACAGCGGTTCAGGGCTCTGAGAAAGGGCAGCTCGCAGACTTATGTGGAGTTTGCATACGAGAAAGAGCTGTTGTTTGACCGGTGGTGCGCGTCAGAGAAGGTGGACACCCTGCTTAAGATGCGGGAGCTCGTGCTCCTTGAGGAGTTCAAATTGTATTGTTTGCCCGATAATGTTGCGATGTACATGAATGAGCATAAGGTGACTGTCCAATGTCCTGTGTCCTGCAGTGCCACATGTCCCTTCCCCCTCCTAGGCCCTCCCACACCCCACCCTGTGCGTGCAAGGGCGGCGGCCGATAGATTGATGTGGGGGGCCCGCCCCGGGCCTCAGAGGCCCGGGGCGGGCCCCCCCCATCAATCTATGGCCGGCCGCCGCCCTTGCACGCACAGGGTGGGGTGTGGGAGGGCCTAGGAGGGGGAAGGGACATGTGGCACTGCAGGACACAGGACATTGGACGAGAGAGGAAGAGGGGAGGGATTTGCAAGTTCACTCACAGGATCCCCACATGAGGCTAGTTAAGGCTTCATTACTAGAATGAAATGGAGACTTTGAGTAATGAGGGGGCGTGTGCATGTGACGTAGGTTCTCTCTCTCTCTCTCTCTCTCTCTCTGTCTCTCTGTCTCTCTGTCTCTCTCTCTCTCTCTCTGTCTCTCTCTATCTATCTCTGTCTCTCTATCTATCTCTGTTTCTCTGTCTCTCTTTCTCGCTCTCTCTCTCTTTCTCTCTCTGTTTCTCTCTCTGTTTCTCTCCCTTTCTAGTATCTCCTGTTCATTAGAGTCTCCTGTTCATTAGAGTATCTCCTGTTCATTAGAGTCTCCTGTTCATTGAGTCTCCTGTACATTAGAGTCTCTCCTGTTCATTAGAGTCTCCTGTTCATTAGTCTCCTGTTCATTAGTCTATCCTGTTCATTAGAGTATCTCCTGTTCATTAGAGTCTCCCGTTCATTAGTCTCCTGTTCATTAGTCTATCCTGTTCATTAGAGTATCTCCTGTTCATTAGAGTCTCCTGTTCATTAGTCTCTCATGTTCATTAGAGTATCTCCTGTTCATTGAGTCTCCTGTTCATTAGAGTATCTCCTGTTCATTAGAGTCTCCTGTTCATTAGAGTCTCCTGTTCATTAGAGTATATCCTGTTCATTAGAGTATCTCCTGTTCATTAGAGTCTCCTGTTCATTAGAGTCTCCTGTTCATTAGAGTATCTCCTGTTCATTAGAGTCTCCTGTTCATTAGTCTCTCCTGTTCATTAGAGTATCCTGTTCATTAGAGTCTCCTGTTCATTAGTCTCTCATGTTCATTAGAGTCTCATGTTCATTAGAGTATCTCCTGTTCATTAGAGTCTATCCTGTCCATTAGAGTCTCCTGTTCATTAGAGTATATCCTGTTCATTAGAGTCTCCTGTTCATTAGAGTATCTCCTGTTCATTAGAGTATCCTGTTCATTAGAGTCTCTCCTGTTCATTAGTCTCCTGTTCATTAGTCTCCTGTTCATTAGTCTATCCTGTTCATTAGAGTATCCTGTTCATTAGAGTCTCCTGTTCATTAGAGTATCCTGTTCATTAGAGTCTCCTGTTCATTAGAGTCTCTCCTGTTCATTAGAGTCTCTCATGTTCATTAGAGTCTCCTGTTCATTAGAGTCTCCTGTTCATTAGTCTCTCCTGTTCATTAGAGTCTCATGTTCATTAGTGCCCGCCCCATCAATCTATGGCCGGCCGCCGCCCTTGCACGCACAGGGTGGGGTGTGGGAGAGCCTAGGAGGGGGAAGGGACATGTGGCACTGCAGGACACAGGACATTGGACGAGAGAGGAAGAGGGGAGGGATTTGCAAGTTCACTCACAGGATCCCCACATGAGGCTAGTTAAGGCTTCATTACTAGAATGAAATGGAGACTTTGAGTAATGAGGGGGCGTGTGCATGTGACGTAGGTTCTCTCTCTCTCTCTCTCTGAATGTGTGTGTGTGTGTGATTAGTGGTTTTGGATCACTGCCTTACATCTATGTAAGGCTCATGCAGATGGGTACATTGCACCACTTCTGAATACAGTCTATGGTTAGTTTATGTAAGATGGCAGATGAACAGGAGAGACTCTAATGAACAGGAGACTCTAGTGAACAGGAGATACTCTAATGAACAGGAGACTCTAATGAACAGGAAACTCTAATGAACAGGATAGACTAATGAACATGAGACTCTAATGAACAGGAGAGACTAATGAACAGGAGACTCTAATGAACAGGAGACTCTAATGAACATGAGAGACTCTAATGAACAGGAGAGACTCTAATGAACAGGATACTCTAATGAACAGGATACTCTAATGAACAGGAGACTCTAATGAACAGGATACTCTAATGAACAGGATAGACTAATGAACAGTATACTAATGAACAGGAGACTAATGAACAGGAGAGACTCTAATGAACAGGATACTCTAATGAACAGGAGATACTCTAATGAACAGGAGACTCTAATGAACAGGATATACTCTAATGAACAGGAGACTCTAATGGACAGGATAGACTCTAATGAACAGGAGATACTCTAATGAACATGAGACTCTAATGAACATGAGAGACTAATGAACAGGAGACTCTAATGAACAGGATACTCTAATGAACAGGAGAGACTAATGAACAGGAGACTCTAATGAACAGGAGATACTCTAATGAACAGGAGACTCTAATGAACAGGAGACTCTAATGAACAGGAGATACTCTAATGAACAGGATATACTCTAATGAACAGGAGACTCTAATGAACAGGAGACTCTAATGAACAGGAGATACTCTAATGAACAGGAGACTCAATGAACAGGAGATACTCTAATGAACATGAGAGACTAATGAACAGGAGACTCTAATGAACAGGAGATACTCTAATGAACAGGATAGACTAATGAACAGGAGACTAATGAACGGGAGACTCTAATGAACAGGAGATACTCTAATGAACAGGATAGACTAATGAACAGGAGACTAATGAACAGGAGACTCTAATGAACAGGAGAGACTCTAATGTACAGGAGACTCAATGAACAGGAGACTCTAATGAACAGGAGATACTCTAATGAACAGGAGACTCTAATGGACAGGAGACTCTAATGAACAGGAGATACTAGAAAGAGAGAGAAACAGAGAGAGAAACAGAGAGAGAAAGAGAGAGAGAGCGAGAAAGAGAGACAGAGAAACAGAGATAGATAGAGAGACAGAGATAGATAGAGAGAGACAGAGAGAGAGAGAGAGAGAGAGACAGAGAGACAGAGAGACAGAGAGAGAGAGAGAGAGAGAGAGAGAGAACCTACGTCACATGCACACGCCCCCTCATTACTCAAAGTCTCCATTTCATTCTAGTAATGAAGCCTTAACTAGCCTCATGTGGGGATCCTGTGAGTGAACTTGCAAATCCCTCCCCTCTTCCTCTCTCGTCCAATGTCCTGTGTCCTGCAGTGCCACATGTCCCTTCCCCCTCCTAGGCCCTCCCACACCCCACCCTGTGCGTGCAAGGGCGGCGGCCGGCCATAGATTGATGTGGGGGTGCCCGCCCCGGGCCTCTGAGGCACCCCCACATCAATCTATCGGCCGCCGCCCTTGCACGCACAGGGTGGGGTGTGGGAGGGCCTAGGAGGGGGAAGGGACATGTGGCACTGCAGGACACAGGACATTGGACGAGAGAGGAAGAGGGGAGGGATTTGCAAGTTCACTCACAGGATCCCCACATGAGGCTAGTTAAGGCTTCATTACTAGAATGAAATGGAGACTTTGAGTAATGAGGGGGCGTGTGCATGTGACGTAGGTTCTCTCTCTCTCTCTCTGAATGTGTGTGTGTGTGTGATTAGTGGTTCTGGATCACTGCCTTACATCTATATAAGGCTCATGCAGATGGGTACATGGCACCACTACTGAATACAGTCTATGGTTGGTTTATGGAATATGGCAGATGTCTTCTAATATGACCTCTTTGACATGCTGACGTGGCCTTATTAAATGAATGTTATTGTGAATAGGATACAGATGAATACCTTTGCGTTAATGATTCTTCATTGAAGAACAATGACATATTTATGCAGCCCATTACGGTGTGTGATGTTACATTATTATGTTGCCATCTTGGGTCCTGTAATCCGATATGGCCCTCTTTGACATGCTGACATGTCTTATTAAATGACCCTTATTGTGAATAAGATACAGACGAATACCTTTGCGTTTAATTATTCTTTATTGAATGACAATGACATATTTAGGTATCACATTACATTGTATGATGTTACATTAATATGTTGCCATCTTGGGTCCTGTGATTTGATCCCTCTTCCAGTATTGTGCGTTCTGGGCGACGACAGAGGGGGTGATACCGCCTGCAACTAGGTTCAGACCCCCCGGGCCCGGGGCATTGGAAATGTACCCTGCCCAGTTCTGTCTTGTGTGAGGCGTCTTCTTAATCTTCCATAATATGGATACCTTTACTGTGCAGCTGACAGTTTGTTTCATCTCAGACATACCATCAACACCTAAGGTGGGGAGAACCCGAAAGAATACCTGTGGAGGCGGGCGTCTACATACTGGAACCCCCATATTGGAACATGTTACGTCACTGTTGGCAGGGGCCGGTTTGAATATAGGTCTGTTCAGGTCTATCTCTCTGGTATCGGTATTGCCCACTCTACCTCTTGCACCGTCGCTATCCGCTGACCCATACGTCTTTACCTCGTCCTTACCGGCTACCTTTTGTACCCTAATTGCTTGGGTGAGCCCTGCATGATGTGAGATACGTCCCGAGAATGTTGGATCTAATTTGTATAGTGCGCTCGTACTATTGTTGTTACGTTCATTCATCAGAAGCGTGGTGTTCTCAAATAGCATGGGGAACGTGTTCTCTGCTTCTAACTCTCCGACGACAGCGGTCCCTGTGCCCATCATGCCAATGCACTCTGAGGGATTAGCCCTTCCCGGTAGAAAGGAGCATAGCTTCTGAGGATCCTCTGTCATGATTCTATTGAGGTCGTCACTATTACATCTGTAGGCGTAATCAGGCTGCCATGGTGGGGTGGTATAAATGTTGTTCTGAACCCATTCACATTCCAGACCGTACCTCACCTTTATGTTCCCCTGCTGGTTGATAGCCTCCACTACACCTGCCTCTATCACTGGCACACTACAATCCATCTGGCCGGCCTTCATAGATGTAATGGGAGAATTCCACCACACGTTAAACATCCTCTTGGGTGGCGCTTGTATGATGTTATCGGCCCAGTTCGTTTTCTTGTCCCATTCCTTGTTATGCGAGTCATATTCCATCTGATATCCTGTCATGACAAAGGGGAATTCGTCATTAGTCCTCCTGGCAACAGCGATGAGACCCGTAGGCATAGGGGTTGTAACCTTGGTTCCACCTATGTCGGTCTCCGTCACGCACTGGAAGTTTGCATAATCTGCTTCCACTATCATAGGCTTGTAACAGTCATAGTCCATTAATAGCCTTTGTAGATCATTGGGCTGCCACTGTCCCTTCATGCTGTTATAGTCCGCATAGTACCAGTCATACTTCACAGATCCCTGTGTATGTACGGCTCCATTGGGCTGTTTGGGGACGGTGTTTGATTTCCATGACTGCATCGTGCTTTCATTTAAGAGTCTTTCATTGTGGAAGAAGAACCTCCTTGTGGATGTTGTGATCACATGTCCGTCTCTCTCATTCCATATAGCCCGATTTACAATCAGGACCGGAGGTGGTATCGCACCTCCACCTCCTGCCGGTTCACCTACCGGTCCCTCTGCTGGATATGGGGCAACATCAACAACATCCGTACCCTCAGGCCCGGTATCGACCTGAGTAATATCCATTTTGATTACACCATCGGTCGACTGAGGGGTCTGAGATATTGCCGTTTCTTCATGTCCTACCGTCTCACCGCGTATCCTTTCGTAGGATGTCCGGTGTTTTTGGTGGGATCATCCTCTTCTCCCCTCCTCCGATTGGACTATCCTGTAAAGTGGGATGGCCGGTGGAATGTATCGTGTCTTCTAAACTCCCTGCCACTGTAGGGAGTATCCCCGCCTCCCCTAGCCTTATATGGTTTCCTCCTCCAATTGGCCTATCCTCTACAGTGGGACGGTCGGTGGAATGTATCATGTATTCTAAGATCCCGGACACTAAAGGAAGTATCCCGCAACTCCTATCTTTATACGGTTCCTCCCTGCGATTGGCCTATCCTGTACAGGGTGACGGCCGGTGGAATGTATCATGACTTCTAAACTATCTTAAAAACGATCACCCAACAGAGAACCATGATAGTCAAAAACAGTACACTATTGATGATGAATGTAACAGTCTGATATAATTATATCACACAAAACAGAACTGGGCAGGTTACATTCCCAATACCCCGGGACCGGGGGGTCTGTACCTAGGTGCAGGCGGTCAACCTCCATCTATCGTCCGCCAGAACGTAAAATATTGGGAGGATAATCAGATTACAGGACCCAAGATGGCAACATATTAATGTAACATCATACAATGTAATGTGATACCTAAATATGTCATTGTCATTCAATAAAGAATAATTAAACGCAAAGGTATCCGTCTGTATCTTATTCACAATAAGGGTCATTTAATAAGACAGGTATTCGTCTGTATCTTATTCACAATAAGGGTCATTTAATAAGACATGTCAGCATGTCAAAGAGGGCCATATCGGATTACAGGACCCAAGATGGCAACATAATAATGTAACATCACACACCGTAATGGGCTGCATAAATATGTCATTGTCCTTCAATGAAGAATCATTAACGCAAAGGTATTCATCTGTATCCTATTCACAATAACATTCATTTAATAAGGCCACGTCAGCATGTCAAAGAGGTCATATTAGAAGACATCTGCCATATTCCATAAACCAACCATAGACTGTATTCAGTAGTGGTGCCATGTACCCATCTGCATGAGCCTTATATAGATGTAAGGCAGTGATCCAAAACCACTAATCACACACACACACACATTCAGAGAGAGAGAGAGAGAGAACCTACGTCACATGCACACGCCCCCTCATTACTCAAAGTCTCCATTTCATTCTAGTAATGAAGCCTTAACTAGCCTCATGTGGGGATCCTGTGAGTGAACTTGCAAATCCCTCCCCTCTTCCTCTCTCGTCCAATGTCCTGTGTCCTGCAGTGCCACATGTCCCTTCCCCCTCCTAGGCCCTCCCACACCCCACCCTGTGCGTGCAAGGGCGGCGGCCGATAGATTGATGTGGGGGTGCCTCAGAGGCCCGGGGCGGGCACCCCCACATCAATCTATGGCCGGCCGCCGCCCTTGCACGCACAGGGTGGGGTGTGGGAGGGCCTAGGAGGGGGAAGGGACATGTGGCACTGCAGGACACAGGACATTGGACGAGAGAGGAAGAGGGGAGGGATTTGCAAGTTCACTCACAGGATCCCCACATGGAGCTAGTTAAGGCTTCATTACTAGAATGAAATGGAGACTTTGAGTAATGAGGGGGCGTGTGCATGTGACGTAGGTTCTCTCTCTCTCTCTCTCTGTCTCTCTGTCTCTCTGTCTCTCTGTCTCTCTCTCTCTCTGTCTCTCTGTCTCTCTGTCTCTCTCTCTCTCTCTCTGTCTCTCTCTCTCTCTCTCTCTCTCTCTCTCTCTCTCTCTCTGTCTCTCTCTCTCTGTCTATATCTGTCTCTCTCTCTCTCTCTCTCTCTCTCTGTCTATATCTGTCTCTCTCTCTCTCTCTCTCTCTCTGTCTCTCTATCTGTTTCTCTGTCTCTCTGTCTCTGTCTCTATCTATCTCTGTTTCTCTGTCTCTCTTTCTCGCTCTCTCTCTTTCTCTCTCTGTTTCTCTCTCTGTTTCTCTCTCTGTTTCTCTCTCTTTCTAGTATCTCCTGTTCATTAGAGTCTCCTGTCCATTAGAGTCTCCTGTTCATTAGAGTATCTCCTGTTCATTAGAGTCTCCTGTTCATTGAGTCTCCTGTTCATTAGAGTATCACCTGTTCATTAGAGTATATCCTGTTCATTAGTCTATCCTGTTCATTAGAGTCTCTCCTGTTCATTAGAGTATCTCCTGTTCATTAGAGTCTCCTGTTCATTAGAGTATATCCTGTTCATTAGAGTATCTCCTGTTCATTAGAGTCTCCTGTTCATTAGAGTCTCCTGTTCATTAGAGTATCTCCTGTTCATTAGAGTCTCCTGTTCATTAGTCTCTCCTGTTCATTAGAGTCTCCTGTTCATTAGAGTCTCCTGTTCATTAGTCTCTCATGTTCATTAAAGTCTCATGTTCATTAGAGTATCTCCTGTTCATTAGAGTCTATCCTGTCCATTAGAGTCTCCTGTTCATTAGAGTATATCCTGTTCATTAGAGTCTCCTGTTCATTAGAGTATCTCCTGTTCATTAGAGTCTCATGTTCATTAGTATCCTGTTCATTAGAGTCTATCATGTTCATTAGAGTCTCATGTTTATTAGAGTCTCCTGTTCATTAGAGTCTCATGTTCATTAGAGTCTCCTGTTCATTAGAGTATCCTGTTCATTAGAGTATCCTGTTCATTAGAGTCTCTCCTGTTCATTAGAGTATCTCCTGTTCATTAGAGTATATCCTGTTCATTAGAGTATCCTGTTCATTAGAGTATCTCCTGTTCATTAGAGTATCTCCTGTTCATTAGAGTATCATGTCCATTAGAGTCTCCTGTTCATTAGAGTATCTCCTGTTCATTAGAGTCTCCTGTTCATTAGAGTATCTCCTGTTCATTAGAGTCTCCTGTTCATTAGAGTATCATGTTCATTAGAGTCTCCTGTTCATTAGTCTCTCATGTTCATTAGAGTCTCATGTTCATTAGAGTATCTCCTGTTCATTAGAGTCTATCCTGTCCATTAGAGTCTCCTGTTCATTAGAGTATATCCTGTTCATTAGAGTCTCCTGTTCATTAGAGTATCTCCTGTTCATTAGAGTATCATATTCATTAGAGTATATCCTGTTCATTAGAGTCTCATGTTTATTAAAGTATCCTGTTCATTAGAGTCTCATGTTCATTAGAGTCTCCTGTTCATTAGAGTCTCCTGTTCATTATAGTATATCATGTTCATTAGAGTCTAATGAACAGAATACTCTAATGAACAGGATACTCTAATGAACAGAATACTCTAATGAACAGGATACTCTAATGAACAGGAGAGACTAATGAACAGGAGACTCTAATGAACAGGAGATACTCTAATGAACAGGAGACTCTAATGAACAGGATACTCTAATGAACAGGAGAGACTCTAATGAACAGGATATACTCTAATGAACAGGAGACTCTAATGAACAGGATATACTCTAATGAACAGGAGAGACTAATGAACAGGAGAGACTAATGAACAGGAGATACTCTAATGAACAGGTGAGACTCTAATGAACAGGAGACTCTAATGAACAGGAGACTCTAATGAACAGGAGAGACTATAATGACAGGATACTCTAATGAACAGGAAAGACTAATGAACAGGAGACTAATGAACAGGATACTCTAATGAACAGGAGAGACTCTAATGAACAGGATACTCCAATGAACAGGATACTCTAATGAACAGGAGAGACTCTAATGAACAGGAGAGACTCTAATGAACAGGATACTCTAATGAACAGGATACTCTAATGAACAGGAGACTCTAATGAACAGGAGACTCTAATGAACATGAGACTCTAATGAACATGATATACTATAATGAACAGGAGACTCTAATGAACAGGAGACTCTAATGAACAGGAGACTCTAATGAACATGAGACTCTAATGAACATGATATACTATAATAAACATGAGACTCTAATGAACAGGATAGACTCTAATGAACAGGATACTAATTAACATGAGACTCTAATGAACAGGAGATACTCTAATGAACAGGAGACTCGAATGAACAGGATATACTCTAATGAACAGGAGACTCTAATGGACAGGATAGACTCTAATGAACAGGAGATACTCTAATGAACATGATACTCTAATGAACATGAGAGACTAATGAACAGGAGACTCTAATGAACAGGATACTCTAATGAACAGGAGAGACTAATGAACAGGAGACTCTAATGAACAGGAGATACTCTAATGAACAGGAGACTCTAATGAACAGGAGACTCTAATGAACAGGAGATACTCTAATGAACAGGATATACTCTAATGAACAGGATATACTCTAATGAACAGGAGACTCTAATGAACAGGAGAGACTCTAATGAACAGGATATACTCTAATGAACAGGTGAGACTCTAATGAACAGGAGACTCAATGAACAGGAGACTCTAATGAACAGGAGATACTCTAATGAACAGGAGACTCTAATGGACAGGAGACTCTAATGAACAGGAGATACTAGAAAGAGAGAGAAACAGAGAGAGAAACAGAGAGAGAAACAGAGAGAGAAAGAGAGAGAGCGAGAAAGAGAGACAGAGAAACAGAGATAGATAGAGACAGAGACAGAGAGACAGAGAAACAGATAGAGAGACAGAGAGAGAGAGAGAGAGAGAGAGAGAGACAGATATAGACAGAGAGAGAGAGAGAGAGAGAGAGACAGATATAGACAGAGAGAGAGAGAGAGAGAGAGAGACAGAGAGAGAGAGAGAGAGAGACAGAGAGACAGAGAGAGAGAGAGAGAGAGACAGAGAGACAGAGAGAGAGAGAGACAGAGAGACAGAGAGAGAGAGAGAGAGAGAGAGAGAACCTACGTCACATGCACACGCCCCCTCATTACTCAAAGTCTCCATTTCATTCTAGTAATGAAGCCTTAACTAGCCTCATGTGGGCTGTGAGTGCGAGCCTGGCGGACGAGTTTGTGCTGATGCACAAGACACTCTTTGAGAGGCCAAGTTACCCTGTACGCAATGTGGAGAGTAGGCCGAGGTGGGGTTTCGGCGACAGGACTGTGGGCACTGGTGGTATCAGTGGGGGCGAGACGGTTGAGCGGGGCGCGAGGTCTGAAACACGCGAGTGTTTTAACTGCAGGAAAAGAGGCCATATAAAGGAAAATAGTTTTGCCCTTACTCGTCCCAGTAAGCAGATTTCGTTGGTGATGGCACCCACACGCACATCGGTTGAGTACGACAAAAGGGGTGAGGATATTAAAGCTTACCTACCATTTATCAGCGGGGGTTTTGTATCCTTGGCTAGTGATGGGGTGAGGGTTCCTGTGACCATATTAAGGGACACGGCTGCATCCCAGTCATTTATTCGGGGGGATGTGTTGCCCTTCGACAGTAGTTCAGAGGTGGATGCTGGGATAACAGTTAGGTCTTTTGGGATGCATGTGATGAAAGTCCCGCTTCACATTGTCCACCTGACATCTGAGTTGGTGTCGGGCCCGGTCGTCATTGGGGTAGAAAGTTGTTTCCCGGTTGCGGGGGTGTCATTAATCCTCGGGAACGATTTGGCAGGGGGTAGGGTCCTCGTGAAGGCAGATGTGACTTGTGTGCCAGCACAGTCTGGTGCTGTAGACACCCTGGCAGAGGTGTATCCGAGGGTGTTCTCTTCATGTGCGGTGACGCGAGCCATGATGGTTAGAGCTCGGGCCGAGGAAGAGGGCGATGTGGACTTGTTCGATACCATAGTAACGGCTGACGGCGAGGAGCCTGAGAGGGAGGGGGTGCTCCAGGGGCAGCCTGGCTCGTTGTTATTGTCTCAGCTTGCCCCTACAGTTGACCAACTTGAGTCTGATGATGTTGTTTCTTCCGTTTCAGCCGGTTCATTGCTGCCCACTATTCCCTCGGCTGAAGTTGCCAGTAGTGCGGCTGGGTTCTCTTTCGCTCGTGAGGAACTTATCGCGGAACAGGGTAGGGATTCAAGCCTGTCGGGGCTTTTTGCGTCCGCTGTGGGGGAGGGAGAGAGTAAGGGCCTTAAAAGCTGTTATGTCCTGGGAGACGGGGTGTTGCTGCGTAAATGGTCCCCTGATCCGGATGCGTCATTGGGGAATGACTGGAATGTGGTGACGCAAGTTGTGGTTCCGTTTAAGTACCATCATGATATCCTTTGTTTGGCTCACGATCATAGGCTTGCAGGGCATTTGGGGGTCAACAAGACATTTGATAGGGTGCTGCGTATTTTTTTTTGGTCAGGGTTAAAACGGGATGTGGCGCAGCACTGCAGGGGGTGTTCTACGTGTCAAATGGTGGGGAAACCCAATGACGTCATTCCACGGGCGCCGCTCTATCCTATCCCGGCAATGGGGGAACCCTTTGAGAGGGTTATTATTGATTGTGTGGGGCCGCTCCCTAGAACTAAGGCAGGTAATAGCTTTCTTTTGACCATTATGTGTGCCAACACACGTTTCCCTGAAGCGATTCTGTTGAAGCGGATAACGGCCAAAACAGTGTCACAGGCCTTGGTGAGGTTCTTCTCTGTGTTCGGTTTACCTCGCGTGGTCCAATCCGATCAAGGGACGAATTTCTTATCTCGTATCTTCTCGCAGGTTTTGAAACAGCTGTATATATCACATAGCTTCTCTAGTCCATACCACCCGAAGTCACAGGGGGCGTTAGAAAGATTCCACTCCACGTTAAAGACTATGCTTCGGGCGTTCTGTCGTGATACAGAGGATGATTGGGATGAGGGGGTGCATTTGATGTTGTTTGCCGCAAGGGAAGTGGTACAGGAATCTTTGGGTTTCAGCCCTGCGGAGTTGGTGTTTGCACACTCTGTGAGGGGGCCGCTCAGGTTGTTGAGGGAGAAGTGGTTGGGGGAGAGCGAGCCGACAAACCTGTTGGACTATGTCTGTGGCTTTAGGGAAAAGCTGAAGAGGGCATGTGATCTGGCGAGAACAAATCTGATCGACACACAAAAATGGATGAAGGGGTGGTATGATAGGAAGGCTCGGGTTAGGACGTTTGTGCCAGGGGAGAGGGTCTTGGTGTTACTTCCGGTAACAGGGTCCAGTCTACAGGCTCGGTTTAGTGGACCGTATCGGGTTAGGGAAAAGGTAGGGGAGCTGAATTACCTTATTGAGACACCGGATCGTGGGCGGAAGACCCGCCTGTGTCATATTAATATGATTAAGCCGTTTCATACAAGGGGTCCTGTGGCCAGTACTGTGGTGGCTGCTATGCCGGTGTCGGCTTGTGTGTTGGCCCCATCTAGTGTCGATATGAGTAATGACAGTCTTTCTCTTTCAGACGGCGGTCGTGGGCTGGAGGATGACGTGATTATCCCGTCTAAAGCGGTTGTGGAGGGCCGTCTTACAAACACGGAGTCTTTGGTCACTCTTGGCTGTCGTCTGGGCCATTTATCAGAGCTACAGCAAGCTGATATCATGGGCCTGGTTAGGACTCATGGCGAACTTTTCTCTGATATCCCTTCGCGCACGAGTGTCTTGTACCATGACATTGATGTGGGGGAGGCAGTGCCCATTAAACAGCACGCGTATCGCGTGAATCCACACAAACGCGCACGGTTACAAAAAGAGGTGGAATATATGCTCGCTAATGGCATCGCTGAGCCCAGCTTCAGCCTGTGGAGCTCGCCGTGCTTATTGGTGGATAAATCTGATAAGACAGACAGATTTTGCACTGATTTTCGTCGGGTAAATAATGTGACTAGGCCAGATAGTTTCCCGTTGCCCAGGATGGAGGACTGTGTCGACAGGGTAGGGGGCGCATCTTTTGTAACTAAGTTGGATTTGCTAAAAGGGTACTGGCAGGTGCCACTTACGAACCGGGCTAAACTAATTTCTGCATTCGTGACCCCTGACAGTTTCCTGCAATACACGGTGATGCCCTTTGGGATGCGCAGTGCGCCTGCGACCTTCCAGAGGTTGGTCAATCATGTGCTGTCGGGCGTGGCTTGTTGTGAGGCCTACCTCGATGACCTCGTCATTTACTCTGACGATTGGGAGGGGCACATAGCTAGTTTGCGGGAGGTGTTTGGACGGTTTGTTGGGGCGAACTTGACACTGAACCTGGCCAAGTGCGAGTTTGGCAGGGCGACCGTCACCTATCTTGGTAAGGTAGTGGGGCGGGGGGAGGTCCGCCCTGTCCATTCTAAGGTGGAGGTTATACTTGGTTTCCCAGAGCCAGCTACACGTCGGGATCTCCGGTGTTTTCTGGGGATGACGGGGTATTATAGGGGGTTTTGTAAGAACTTTTCGGCGGTAGCCTCTCCCCTTACAGATCTGCTGAGCCCGAAGATCCCGTTTCAGTGGACGCCTAGGTGTTCCTTCCCGTTTCAACAGTTGAAGTCCATTCTGGTCAGTGCCCCTGTCCTTGCGGCGCCTGTGTTCACGAGGCCTTTTAAATTGGCGGTGGATGCTAGCGAGTTGGGCGCTGGCGCAGATGATGACAGGGGTATTGAGCACCCGGTGTCGTACTTCTCCAGGAAGTTTAATATACACCAGAGGCGCTACTCGACCATCGAGAAGGAAGCATTGGCTTTGATTCTGGCCCTCTCCCACTTTGAGGTGTATGTTGGCTCCTCTCAATCACCTATTAGAATTTACACGGACCACAACCCATTGGTCTTTATAGGCAGGATGCAGAATTCGAACCAGCGGCTGAAAGAGGCGCTGGAGCCTCTTCCTGCAAGCCTTTGATGTGGAGGTGGTACATGTCAAGGGCAAGGACAATGTGTTGGCCGACGCGTTGTCACAACTGTAGTCAGTGGTGGGGTGTGGGGTTTGTGCTGTGTTTCTGGGGGGGGGGGGGTTGTGTGAGAGGTGTTGTTGTATTGTTTTTGCTTTTTGTTGATTTTGCTCTGTGTTCCAGGAGTCGGGAGTGATGAGGAGTAAGGCTGAGGCTGCCCATTCTCCTTACCTGGTTGATCAAGGACTTTATTGACGGATTGCGGGGTGCAGTGCAGTGCGGTGCAGTGCGGTGCAGCTCAATGTGCACGGTTGTTGGGGGGATGCGGTCCGGAGGGCGACTTTCGTCTTGTTTGCATCGGGGTTCCCCATTTATCGACCGCTATATGTTTTTTTTTCTTCCCCTTTATTTATTTATGTACGGTTTTCCTTGTTTATGTCCATTTCCCCATTTCACTTTGGGGTTATGGCCATAAATTTGAGGGGGGGGTGTTATGTGGGGGTATGTTTGTGCCCTGATCAGGCGCTCCTAATGTGAGTTGTCATGTCTAGATGTAGTCCTCTGTCATGGTGTGTAGTCCCCATTGTTCTCCCCCAGGTGTACCCAATTACCATTACCCCAGGTGTGTGTTGTCTCGTCATTCCCTTATGTATAAGTAGTCTGTCATCCCTTCCGTCTGGTGCTGATCCTGTCTGTATAGTTCTGTGTTTGTCTGTTTATTATTTGATGTTCATTTCCATTACAAAACCATGGTAATTATAAATTAAATATTCTTTATTTAGGTACTTTGGCTGCTGTCTCTTTATTATGTAGCATTGACCAGATAACGAGCCTTCCTGTAGTCAATGGTTACGTAATAATAGAATAGAAATGTATTATCCTGAGGGAAATTTGACACTCCAAATCACTCAACATTAAACATTTAGACAGAACAAGTCACAAATAAGAATAACAAAACAAATGGCCTAAGAATAAAATTAAATAGAATAAAAATAGAATAAAAGATACAGTAAATAAATACAGTAAAAATATACTGAAGTCTACAGTAGGTGTAATATTGCACAGTGCTGTTTAAAAAGTAAGAGTCCAGGAAGATGGTAACTGTCACTCTGTCCTCAGTGATGCAGTGAGGCACAGTGATGCATTGTATAGTCTGATGGCTGTCGGAATGAAGGACTTCCTGTGCCGTTCAGTGCTGCATTTAGGTAGTGTGAGCCTATAACAAGACATGCTCCGCCTGTCAGCCAAGTCTGTGTATAGTGGGTGGGAGGGGTTTTCCCTGATGGCCTGGAGCTTAGCAAGGCTCCTCCTCTCCGCCACCCTCGCTAGGGCGTCCAGCTCCACCCCAACCACGCTACTGGCCTTCCTGACCATCTTATCCAGCCTGTCTGTGTCCCCTGCTCTCAGTCCGCTGCCCCAGCAGGTCTGTTATATATATCAGTTCAGTCTGTTTTTGTATAAGTGAATGTTCTTAAGATAGAGAGAAATTTGATTTTTCAATTGCCTCTCTGCTGTTTAGTTCAGCACCGTGGGCAGCGCCAAGCAAGCCACAGCGCCGTTGTCCCAGCTGAAACGTATAAAAGGGAACCTGTGTTGAAAAACCATTGTGCCCCCCCGAGAACATTTTATGCCCCCCCACTAATTTGTTTCTGCAGCCTGGTCTGTTTATTTATCACATACATACCAGCCAAGGGCATACAGTGCAATGTGGGTGGTCATGCCTGCATCGATTGTGCAATAATACTAATAATAAAATAGACATAAAAAAACAGGTAATAAGAAGACATAAGATGTGCATGATAAAAATAGACATGATAAATTCCTGAGAAGGCACTGGTCCTATGTACAATATACAGTTTTAACTCTGTCATTATGCTATACTTGTGTAGTGAGAACGTTTTTTCAACTAAGACATTTGTTGAAAAAACTTGCTTTTGCGCATAGGCTGACAGCAAGCCTAAATACATTTCCAATCTGTCAATGACAAGTATTTTATTTGAATTAATTTCCACCATTGTCCATTGAAATTAATATTGAGGGTAAACATAGATCACTCTACACAAAGCCTCACCTATACTCCGGTCAGCTCTCTGGCAACAGTTTATAACATGGCAATGCCTGTGTGAATCTCATATGTAGTTGATATACGTTGTTTTATTCAATATTGTGCTGTCAGAACAGTCTTATGTTTGCAGGTTAAGTATTTAAGCAAGCCATTCAGAACAAGCCTAGTGTTTTGGAATCTACTGGTGATTACACTGATTACACAGTCTGATGTGACCCTTGCTTGCTTGTTATTTATTAATTAATTTGTCTACTCTGTCACTGCCTGTCTACTCTCCCAAAGTTACAGGTATGGAGTTCAGGTGTGTGGGAGCCAGAGGAGCAGCTTATTGACATCTGCTTGCTGATGTCATCTATAGCCCTGGCTCAGATGTCATCATGCTGCCAGATTATAACTTTGTGTTTCCAGTCAGTCCTAGTATTTAGCGCTCGTTAGTAGATTATTCCGTTATCCCTGTCTAACCCTGTATTGTCCTTTTCCCTCAGTCCTCTACCTGGCTCCGCATCCTGTTCTCGTGGCCCTGGATCCTGTGTATGACCTCCGCCTGCCTGACTACTCCTCTACTCCCTGGACTGTCTGAGAACCTGTTACTATCTACGACCCACGCCTGTCTGACTACCCTGCCCCACGTAAGCCCCTGGACTTTATGAGATCCCCCTCCGTGTATGACCTATATCTGCCTGGATATGCTGGACTATTCTTTACTATTTTTGAACAGTTTTACAATAAAAAGACTTGCACAGTCCAACGTTTCAGAAACTAGGCTCAACCTCTAAAAATCTACAAGTATACAAAGCCTTATGGTAGTGTAACTGTATGTTACTTAAAATAGTAACTTATAACAATTGCTTTTATTACTAAGTGATTCGTAAAAGTAATCCATACTAATTAGGCATAATAGGTACAGTCAGGGGTGTAGCTCCAGATTCTGGGCCCCATGAAATAATGTATTTGTAGGCCCCCACTCAATGGGAGCGCGCGTAAGCGCACGAGCGGATTTTTTTTTTTACATTTTTTTATTGATGAAAACGCATAATATGGTTTTTACCTATACATTTGGATCAGCAGTTCAGCACCTGCACTGTTGGTGGGTGAGCCTAGTAAAGGATGTCGCATTGCGTTCATCTTCAATGAATGGACCAATGCAATAGTCTACCAAAGCCCCCCCTCTCTCTATATATATCTCACACACACACACACACACACACACACACACACACACACACACACATACACACCCACACACACACACACACACACATGGCCGCCTAGTTATAGTTGAAAGTGGGGGTGCAATTTTTTTTTTTTTTTTTTTTTTTTTTTACATTTTTTTTATTCTTTTTTTTTTTGCAAGGGGTGGTTTGGAGGGGGTCCGGCACGACCCCCTCCACGGCAGATTCTTTTACATTTAATGAACACCTGTATGTGCAATTTCCTGCAATATAGAGCCTTCAATCTTGACCAAAATAAAGCTGCTCTTTTCACTATAAAACTCAGTTTATATTGCAGTATGATAGCTATAATAATAATAACTTCACTGCGAGGGCTCTTTTAGCTAACGCTAGCTAGGCACGTATGATAGCCAATTACTATTATAATAATAATAATAATAACTTTCCCATCCTCCCAAAGCCCCTCCAGCCCCGTTCACATCCGCAGCACCAACAACAACAACAACTAATTGACGCTATCAATAGCCCCAGTGAGCGCGGCGGCTGAATGAATGAAAACTTTATTTAACAGATTGCAGAATGGGTACAATACAGTACGGCTCAATACACACAATTGTTAAGGGGATGCAGACCAGAGAAAGACGTTTGTCTTGTTTACATCAGGGTCCCCTTTCGTGACTATGTGCTGCACCGAGTGAATCCACAGTCACTTGCTCCTCAATGGGAAACCAACCTAAGATTTACCATGAAGGACTGGTTCTGGCCGAACCGTTCGTTATACAAGTATCACAGAGACATTACAAAGGTGCTCACAGTTGCACGAGGGGTTCGCACAGAGATACGGGATGGTTTGAAAGCTCGGCGTTGCTAATAAATATTTTTAATATTTTTTTATAAACTGCTCAAAGCGGCATTATTTCCGCCGTTGGGTGATCACAGCGCCTGCGCACCATCCTGTATCTCTGGATTCACTCGGTGCAGCAGTGCCGAGGCTCACCATACGAGAAATATTCAGTTTCAATCTGTTTGCGACTAAGTGATGATTTGCTCCATTTTGATGTAAACGCCGAAGAATAATCCTCACGAGTCACAATGTTATCCAATATCCAGCCTGAATTTTTCAAACGCTTTCGAAAAAGCCGCCTCCCCCAAGCAACATGTCGTATACGTCATGCCGACGAACCGTGGCCCGTGGGCACTGGATCAAACCATTAAAGTGGGGGGGTCACACAATCTTTGGAAACTTAAAAACTTGCTATTAAGTGTCATTGCGTATTATTAATTTGATTGAAATTACGTAGTTATGGTTCGATAAGATTTATATATTGGGGGGGATATTTATATCATATGATATGATCAAAAAGTGAGGGAGCAAAGAGACAAGCTTGCTCCCCCAAGTTCAATAGTCCTGGAGCCCGTGCATCGTCTGCTCCGTTAAGTGGGCGCCTATGCACACACACACACACACACACACACACACACACACACACACACTTCAGAAACAAACATAGTATCAATGAAAGCATCAATAATACACCTGAGTGATGTCTAGTAAAAAAAAAAAAAAAAAAAAAAAAAAAAAACTTTTTTTGGGGGGCCCCCCCCAGTGCTGGGCCCTTGGAATCATCCTAAGCTACCCCCCCCCAGCTACGCCCCTGGGTACAGTACCCTTTTACAGTCCTGCAAGGTCTCTCAGGTTTTTAGTTGGCTTTTCCAAGATGGAAGCTGAAAATGCTTCAGCAGTACTTGGCCCCTTGAATCTAGAACCGCCGACTCCATAAGTATCAGATCTGCCAATTCAGGCACATCCTAAAAACCTATGTATTACTCCCAGGCGTACCATATTTTGTATCTTTTCAACTATCGTATACTACTTCCGTGAGCCTGTGGAACATAACCCCCCCCCCCCCCTAAGCCATTTTGGTCGGTGTAACTAAGCACATACACATTTTAGATTAATTATTCCCATCCCTGGCCTCCCCCACACCCAAAAGGGAGAAAAAAGAACATTTATAATCTGGGTAGATTTAGATTAGGTAGATTATCTCACAAAGGGGGATAACTCTGAACAGCTCATAAATCTGAAGACTTCTTTCAGGTAACAGCCATGGCCAAACAAATACCTACGTATGTAATTTCCCCCCAACACCACTATACAGACAAAGAGTTCAAAACCTTGATTCATTCACGAAAGATGGAAAAAGTACCTTTATTAAATAAAGAATAAATTACAATAAATAATACATGAATTTATAAATAACTTAATATAACACTGAAATTACATCTCAAAGTATCACAACAATGTTGAGAAAAATGTGTAGGCTATTAAATGCAAAGAATGCCCACACTGGCACTGTTGTGTGAACTGACTGGCTGGCTGTATGTCTGGAGTGAGCAGGTGGCTACTGGCATGCACGGCATCTGAAACACTGGGTAGAAATTGAGTGATTACGTATTCTGTATCAGTAAAACCACACTATAACTATATTGTGAACAGACACCAAATGGTATCATATCAAACTCACACGATATGTATGATAGTATAAAATATGTTGGGGTTATTAGGGACAGGATACAATTTAGATCCCAAATATTGATATACTGTATATTGAAAGATGTATTTGCTTGTACTCTGGGAATATCTGTGCTCTATTGAAAACAGTGCATAACAAGCCACTATGAAGGTTGATTTCCTGAAGAGACCTAACGTTAGGTAAACACAACATGAAGTGATAAATTGGCTCATTTGGAATGATTACTCTGGTACTCGTGAGTACATATCTGCAGTCACTAACGACTTCATGTAAACTTGAATTTGATATGACTCCCCTTATAGACGGTCTCAACAATAAGTGACAACAATAATATTCTAAAAGGACCCAAGTTTATTTCCTGTTGCAATGTTGGCTGATGCAATCTTTTATCTTCTCTCTTTCTTACACAGTACCGTATATTTGTATGTCTTGTATGTCATAAATGTCTTGATGAATTGAAAATGGAGGACCCTTATGTAAACAAGACGAAAGTATTTTTCTGGTCTTCATCCTCTTAGCAGTTGTTTGTATTGAGCTGTACTGTATTGTACCCATTCTGCAATCTGTTAACAAAGTTTTCAATCATTCAATCAATCAATAACTGACAGGAAATACATTTGGGTCCAAATAGTTCCCTATAGCAACAGAATTCCAGTGGAAACCGTCTATAGTCAGTACCTGAAACAATAAATGAACCTGAACCCTGTAAACCTCATCAGAAAACAACACTGGCCTGGATGGATATGAGCATAAATGGCAAAGAAATCCACCCAGCCAATCTGAGGAGGGAACACGGCTGGCCAAGCGCTTGCAGGACAGGACTCAGGTCTGTTGAGTCACTTATGGAATATAGCAGAGCACTGACACCCAGTGGAGAGGAGGAGGAAGTTGATCTCAAAATTGCATTGGCACAAAAGAGCTTTTGAATGCTCACATTGGCATGGCATGGCACAAGACATCGCATGAAGAATTATAATGTGTTAGATTTCATGCATGTCTATGGTGCATGTACTATTGAAATAACCATAGCTTGATACATTTTCAACCGTTTGGTTTGTTAAAAATGTCAGAGATGTAGTTATCATACTGCATATTTATAATGGACTTTGATATGAAAAAAAACAATTATAAAAAACATTCTTCCACGTGAGAATCATAGCCACGTTAACTCTTTGACGGCCAAACACATACTATTACGTGTTTCACCGCCAACGCTTGAGCGCCAAAAACGTAATAATACGTTTTTAGATCCTTTGATATTTTTCCTTTGATCCCCATTCTAAATGTTCATCTGGATCACTCTAGGTGTCCCTGGCTCGTTTGCCTACGTTGGAATTGCAATGCCGATCGAATCTCACCAGGTGGCAGTATCGCCTACCTTTTGAACTCTGATAGAAAGGGATCAGTAGAGACTGGACTGAACTGTCAAGACTCGCTCTGAGGGGGAGGAGCTCTTGCAGAGCAATCGCTAGGAGATCTGCTCGCCTCAAAACCTATAGCTTCCTGTAAACATGAGGAAATTATATAATGAACGCACTCCAGAGAGTGGTGCGCTCAGCAGAGCATACTACGGGAGTACGGGTATTGCACTACCACCCCTGCAGGACTTATATAACAGGAGGTGCAAATCCAGAGCCTGCAGAATTATGAAAGACCCCCACCACCCCAACAATAGCCTGTTCAAGCTGCTGTGGTCAGGCAAGCGCCTACGGTCACACGCTGCAAGAACAGAGAGACTCCGGCTCAGCTTCTTCCCCCAGGCCATCAGAACACTGAACACTGAACTCTCCACTCACAAGTACACTACACATGAGCACACACAGACACACACACACAAGACTCATGCGGCAACCGCTAAAACAATCACTTTAAACAAAATGTCACTTTAAAAAATAGAAAGTCACTTTAAAGGAAGGAGGTAATGTATAGTATAGTTTAGATACTTTAAGAGTTAAAGAGTTAAAATTGTATATTGTATAGTAGTGTATAATAGGAACCAGTTCTCAGGAACTTAGCATGTCTTTTTTACCATGCATATCTTGTGTCTTACCTATTAAATTTTTTCTATGCCTATTTTATTATTGTATTTTGCACAATCAATGCGGGCATGACC
The DNA here is from genome assembly GCF_963971535.1 of Notolepis coatsorum. NCBI lineage: Eukaryota > Metazoa > Chordata > Actinopteri > Aulopiformes > Paralepididae > Notolepis > Notolepis coatsorum. The sequence goes on from NC_140171.1 coordinate 44,663,672, forward strand.
ACCCGCATTTCACTGTATGCCCTGGTATGTATGTGACAAATAAACCTCTTGATTCTTGATATAAACGAGTAATCGCGATCGCCAATGGGATCATTGGAATTATTCTTTTTGGAGTACCTTCTGGCTAAGGTAAGGACCCCCTATGTCTATTTTACCGAACCTGAAACATGTTTCTGTAATGATCACAGTGTCTTACCTTTGATTTGGGAGTATTTGGGGTTTCAGGGGATCAACCAGAACGGTTTGGGCTTATTGCATATATAACACGTCTTATCTCGCTATCTATGGGAAAAGACTGGATTATTTTGGAAATGGGCGATGTTTAGCGTGTAATAAACTACAAACTACAGTGTGTAGAAACAAACTATTTTTTACATGTTGGACTAGAAATAATGTCTGTCAAATGAGCCATACTATTGTCTCCATAACTATAATATAGAATATACAATAGATAAATATCAATAAATATCATGAAAATGGTCAAGAAAACCTGGCGCTAGTCAGTGCAGATGGGGATAGCTTGTGGCCGTCAAAGAGTTAATAACATTTGTAATAAACCAAACCGTTTGTAAATCCGTCAAGATTTCAGCAAGTTACAGTAAGAGTATTTTTGTTTGTGCAGATCATCACGTTAACTCTTTGACGGCCACCAGCTTTCGCCATCTGCAGTGTTTGGCGCCAGCGTTAATGACCATTTTAGCGATGTTTGCAGACCCATCGTGTGTTCTGTATTATAGCTATGGAGACAATAGTATGGCTCTATTTACAGGCATTGTTCATAGTCCATTACTGACTAATCAGTTCATTTCTACACACTGTAGTTTGTTACACGCTACATGCTAAACATCGCCCGATTTCCAAAATAATCCAGTCTTTTTCCATAGATCGCGAGATATGACACATTATATGCAATAAGCCAAAATCGTTCTGGTTGATCCAGGGTTTCCGTTAGCCGGTAATTACCGGTATTTGACCGGCAAAATCTGTTGAAGTCCGAGATATTTAATCTCTCCGGTCATAATGTCCGGTGAAAATAATTCCCTCTAAGCACAATTTGATTATTTGAATTGTATTAAAATAGGCTCAAATTAAATAGCCTATGCGATGAACGAAACAATCATTACATTTGTTTCATCGTTGCTTCACCAAGCAGGTCTAATAATGACAACGAGCTTAGTGCTGGGTTTGCGAGTGCATGCAGCTGCAGAGCCACAGAACCCACCAGCTGCAATACTCCAATTCAGCCATTGGCAATTCAGCTGTTGGGTGGGGGGCGCTGCTGAGCGGTCCCCAGATAGGGCCTGAAAACAGCTGAATCTGCGGCTCTGCAGTGGCATACTCTCGCAAATAAGTCGTTGGGAGGTGGAGATTCATCACGCAAACCCACGATAATGTTGCCGTCTCTCTCTGCCAAATTTCTCAGTTCTTCGCTTGATATAATTAATACAAATGTCCAATATAACGGAATTCGTTAGCTCATAAAAATTTGATTATAACAGACTGCTGTTTATTAATGTCGGGCCGACTGCCCACAGACACCTATTTGATTTAAAGTCAGCAGCAGCACGGAGTCTCAGGACTTATTTTATTTGGAATATAATGACTGTATACGCAAAAGTAGCCTAGTTTTAAGTTAAAATATTATAAATCTACATGCCTTGAGGATGTCATTCTTTATATAGCCTGCCTATCAATTGTTTTTAAGCTCAATAAACTCTGACCGGAATTTCTCTCATTTGACCGGTAGATTGAACACTGAGGCCGGCAACAATTTTTTCTAACGGAAACCCTGGGTTGATCGCCTGAAGCCCAAAATAGTCCCAAATCAAAGGTATATACCATGTACATATGTGTCTTCACAAAATAATCAAGGGGGGGCAGTCGTTTTAACTCAAAACTGTGATCGTTACCAAAAGCAAGTTTTACGTCTGGTAAACTACGACACTGTGATCGGTACAGAAGCATGTTTTACGTAAATAAAATACCAGCAGGTTACCTAAGATATACCTTACCTCAGTCAGAAGGTACTCCAAAATAAATAAATCCCAGTCGATCCCATGGAGATCGCAATTACTCGTGTATATTGGGCATGGCTACCATACGGGAAATAATAGCTCTGAGGCACCAAATCTTCCACCGACTGCTATGTTGTGATCCACTCCTAGGCAGAAACAGTGGATCACAAGACAAGTGATATCCCCAGTTCCCAGTTCAAAAGGTAGGCGATACTGCCACCCGGTGAGATTCGATCGTCATTGCAATTCCAACGTAGGCAGATCACCTAGAGGGCTCTGGCTGACCGTATAGAACACGGATCAAAGGAAAAGATCAAAGGATCAAACCCTGAGTATACTCGAGTTTCTGGCACTCAACGGTTGACGAGATAACCCGACTTTACTCGGGTTTGGCCATCAAAGAGTTAAAGCAGTAGTCCACCCTTGCAAGATGGCCACCGGTGAAGTACGCGGGAGACTCCGCCTTGAGCCATCTAGTGGTATATATCTATGGGCTTGTGGGTTAGTCTGAAAAAAATGGGAAATTCTGAAATATTAGCCTACACAAGAACCCACAAATCAAATCAAAACAAACAAAAGTGGGGCCCCTAGAGAAAAGAGCACTGCTATTGCATTATACATTTTAGAACTCCTTCATTGTTTTCTGATGCTATTGCAAGAGTAGCATCAACCTTGTGATAATGAGCACCACAAAAGATTATTTGCACAAGTAGTTTTCATTTCCTCTGAGCCCCACCACCGTGCATCAAAGCCACCTAAACTGTATTGTCTTGAGAAAAAGCATTGAGAAAAGCAATCTCTTTCTGGAAGACATTTGGTCAAATACAGTGAAGCTATGGTCGTGAAGCACTCCTGACATGCAACTAGGCTTCCAATTCTCAAATGACTTATCACAAGCCACACATACTGCAGTCAACCTATTCAGTGAACATCATGCAGCTGTAAATTATACTTTATTTTATTCATTAATTAAATGTTTACGTTATTTTATTTAGCCGAAATAAGTGTTTAGCTAGTCGGGCAGTTGTGATTGAGATCATTAAAGAAAATGCAGCGCATGGGGAATGTCCCACACATAACTGCTATAATTATAAAAAAAAATGAAATCATCGCAGCAAATCCTTACCTTTGTCAAAATGCATATATCAATATACTGAGACAGATGTAATGATATATATATATATATATATATATATATATATATATATATATATATATATATATATATAAAAGAATGTATCCACCAAATTCAAATGTTATTTATTTCTTATTTGTATCCACCTCATGGCAGGGCACTGAGCACAAAAACTATGGTGGCACTTCTTAAAGCCCAACTTGCAGGTTAAATCCTACTGATCAATTCTGGGTAGTTTACATCATTGGTATATAATTTCATTATTAATTTTTTTCCATTTGACGTCGGAAATGCCACTCAGAAATGGTTAAAAAGGTCCACGCACGAATAACATGCACGAGCAAATTAAAAAGCTTATCAGAGCTATCAGGGCCATGACGTCACATCTGGTATCTTTCCCCTACTTCTGATCCACTACAAGGAGTTTTGACGAGTGCAGAAAGCTATTTCCTTGATCCAAATGGACAAGACGCAAATGGCTTTAATCGTCGGAGACTTTGATGGACCAGCTACAACTGGTTGAAAAAAGATAGTTATAATGTTTTTAATGTCGTAAAAAAAAGAACTACATTTACCACTAGGCAGCCTGTTGTTCAGTACAGCAGCGCTACTGGTCTGTGGGCTGTCGCCTGATCCCCGGGTCATAGTACCAAGCTGGCTATATCGCTCTGGCTAACGTTACCCCGCTAACGTTAGCATTATGGCTACTGTCGTGCATGTAAAAGAGTTTTGGGAACGAGTAAAATGTGTAGGTCCTGTGGGGCAAAGCACTGCACACGCATCATGCAAGCTACGTTAGCTACACGTTGCGGCATGTTGATACAATAGCCCCTTTAGCTGCACTCGGTGGATAGCCCCTTTAGCTGCACACGGTGTATATGTACAACGACACAATGATCAAACACCTTATAACTACTATTGTCGTGTCCATAAGTTCCCTGGCAGAATACTTGTGAGGACAAAGGTATACAAAGAGGAGAGAACCATTTTAATTCGGGCTTTGTTAGGAGTTTCAAGAACGGCGGCTACCAAGCTAAGCTACGTTAGCTGCTAACGTTGCATACACAATATGTACAACGACGCAATGATTTACATTATTACAAATATGGTAACGTGGTTGTGGCTGTTACAAATAGTGGTTAGCTTTAGAGATGAATGGCTATGATCACGGAACAATAGTGTTAGGTGAAACAGATACATTTTCATTCATCACTCCTCGGCTAGTAGTAGCAAGGCTCTGCTTCCTGCCACTACCTGCCTGTGAGTCTCAGAGCCCCTGCTGCCCTGCCCCTGATGTGACGTCAGCATTAAGATGACACACGCACGCTATGAAACATGCAATTAAAATATGCATGTGCGTGGAGCTTGTGGTTTGGTCAACAAAATGTTTGATAAAAATGCTAAAACTGGGTCAATTTCTCTTCATGAAAGTCAGCGTTGGCCTAGTCACATTGTTTATTGAACAAAAATACAACCTGCAAGTTGGCCTTTAAGCTTAAACGATATCTGCTTTTGTTGACTATAGGAGGAACTGCTCTTTTCATTTCTAGGAGGGGCCTATGATGTGGATGTGGAGGGATGACCTGCAGAGAGGAGTGTAGAGAAATATGGTAGACATTTGGAATGAGATTAAATTAAATCGAAATAATCGATTCATGTGATTATTATTGATTCAACCTTTTGCAACTGTTGTTCTTCTTGTATCAATTTACAAGATTTTTCATCATTAAGTGTAACATTTGAATCGTGATCTAATTGAGAGGTTCCTGGTAATTCCCCCCATGACTGAATTACTATGATTTCCACAGAAACACAAGGTTCCAAGCATGCAGTGATGCCTTGATGACACAACAGATTCATCAATCAGCTTCATTGCACTGTATTGGTTCTCTCTCTCTACTTCTTTCCCTAACTAACTAATTACAGGTTGCTTTCTTGAGTGCCATTGGAGGATATTTGGTGCAGACCTCCATTCTCGTTGAGTCTCTTGGCACGGTAAGTTTCATAGTGAATGTTGTGGGTGACCTCCTTCAAGTCCTGGAGGTGAGACCTGGGTGGGGGAGTGTGGGAGTGAGAGAGAGAGAGAGAGAGAGAGAGAGAGAGAGAGAGAGAGAGAGAGAGAGAGAGAGAGAGAGAGAGAGAGAGAGAGAGAGAGAGAGAGAGAGAGAGAGAGAGAGAGAGAGAGAGAGAGAGAGAGAGAGAGAGAGAGAGAGAGAGAGAGTAAATACACACACTAAATGCAATAGATATGTATCCCCTTACTGGAGCGCCACGATTATCATGGGTTTGGGTTTGATTGATTATTTTACCTGATTAGGAAATCTCTCAGCAGAGCAAACTCACAGTGGTTGGAGTTTTCAACTGCAACAGAAGAAAAAACAAGGGATAAAGAACTAGTCATGCAACTGAATCTCTCCGCAGTGTCGTGATTGGAGGATCAATAAAAGAGGGCGGGTTTGAGATAGGTCACTCTGTACTGCAGTTTGCGTACAGAGCCAACCGTTCCACGGACGATGCTGTGAACATGGCTCTGCATTACATCCTGGAACACCTGGACACTGCAGGAACCTAGGCCAGGATTCTGTTGGTGGACTTCAGCTCGGCCTTCAACACCATCCTCCCGCACATCCTGGAGCATCAGATGTCCCTGCTGCATGTGCCGGACTCTACCCGCAGGTGGATAACGGACTTCCTGACTAACAGGACACAGCAGGTAAAGTTGGGAATCAACATCTCTTATCCCAAGGTCATCAGCACTGGCTCCCCACAGGGCTGCGTTCTGTCCCCACTACTATTCTCCCTGTACACCAACAGCTGCGTCTCTCTGCATCCCTCGGTCAAGCTCCTGAAGTTTGCGGACGATACCACCCTAGTGGGTCTCATATCCAGGGGGGATGAGTCTGCCTACAGGAGGGAGATCGAGGGGCTGCAGAGCTGGTGCAGCTGCAACAACCTGGACCTCAACGCCCAGAAAACAGTGGAGATGGTGGTGGACTTCAGGCGGAAGGAAGCCCCCCCCACCCGATCATTCTGGGAGGCACCCTGGTGGCCTCTGTGGAGTCCTGCCGCTTCCTCGGCATGACACTCTCCCGGGACCTAAAATGGGAGCTAAATTCCATCGCTCTCAACAAAAAGGCCCAGAAGAGGATGTTCTTTCTACGTCAGCTGAGGAAGTTCAGGCTGCCGAGGACTATGATGGTCCAGTTCTACACCGCCATCATCCAGTCCATCCTCACTCTCTCCATCATCACCTGATTCCTTGCAGCCACGGTCAGGGACAAGGCCAAGCTGCAGCGGGTGATACGCCCGGCGGAGAGGGTGATCGGCTGCTCCCTTACCTCCCTCGAGTCCCTACACTCCACCAGGGCCTTGAGAAGGGCGAGGAAGATCATGGCAGACCCTGCCCACCCGGGTCACAACCTCTTCACCATGCTCCCCCACGGCAGGCGGCTACGGCTGCCCAAGACACTTAGGTCCCGCCATAGACTGAGTTTCTCCCCCTCAGCAGCTCGCCTGGTAAACAAGTCAGGTGTCCCCCTGCTCCACCCCCCCCCCCCCTCCGCGCCCCCCACCTCTATGGCGAGCTGCTAGGGCTGGACTTCTGGACTTGAACTTTGTGCTGCACTGTATCCATGTCCCGAACCACTGCACTTTACAGTCTTATTGTTGTCTCACTGTTCTGTCCTGTTTTGCACTTTATAATTATTTATTTACTGTTGTGTTGTTCTTAACACTATCAGTGCCGACCTTGTTTACCTTTTTACCCCGTTGAATGCCATCATCCACTTCAATGTTAGCGTTAAAAACGCCTAATCTATGTTTTAAATTATGGCTATGTGTCTAATCTGCCCGTCGCTTATCAATGACTTGTTTGCAGTCAACATTGTCGAAACGGATATTTTTTTAATCGGTTCATATCCTTTTTATAGCATTTCGAAAAGCTATCGTTCTCTCGAAAATTTCCGGAAAATTGAAAGATTCCCCCATAAACGGCATTTATTGGAATATTCTCGAATACACTAGACACGTTGTCATTTGTCTGCCTATTTATGAATAGTTTTCAAATAAACGCTAGATTATCGATAGTATATGTGTACTTATGCACGCTATAGAGGTGGGCTGAAAAATCTATTATCCATTTCCTCAAGATCACGCACACACACACACACACATACACACATACGGGACACGCTGTTATCTCAGTGAATACAGGTCTGATTATCCTAAAACTGGTAACATAGACTCCTTACCTTAGATCAGATGTTATCCAAAAAGATTATTCCAATTCCTGATCGCCATTCCAAATATCGATCGCGTTTATTGATTGATTATTGGCTGCTGTAAATATATATTCCAGGCTGCTTTCCATCTCGCGATCAGATCCCTCATCATCAGACGGCTCGCCAGCACAATGGAGCCAGTTGGCCACCCCCACAGGGATCTCCCAGTCTAATCGACTGACCTGCAGTTACACAGGGATAGACGATAGGGGGCGGTTTTTTCCCATCTGAGCTCCTAGAGAGTCTGCTGTACCAACGGGAGACTCGGTTGATGAAATATGAATTCAGATCGCTAATAAAAAAATCAAACGACAATACACGTCGTCGGCACTCAACGGGGGGTCTGATGAGACGAGAATAGTCGTCGTCGGCATTCAAAGTGTTAATTGTGAAAAAAAAGCACTGTAAATGTCGAATCACGTTCCATTTGTACTACAATATGGTGAATAAAGTAATCTGAATCTGAATCTGTACTGTTTAGAGTGCAGAAAAAGGTCAGGGTTGTTGTCAATAATGGGGGCCTGGCCCATAAACCTACCTTCTACCACTCCCCATGCTGTCTTCCTGCCCAGAACCTGTTTACCATTCACTTGGTACTCTTTGTCACTGCCCACCACAGCAAAGGGCATTGCCTCCTGTGAATGGAGATGTTAAAACAAGGATTAATGTACAGAGAAAAACTTTACAAGGTTCACAAAGTGAAACATACACACAAGAGACCCTGACATATCGGCTCCAATGAGAGGCAGTGGCAATTCATTGGCAAAGTCATTTGAATTACAGTTCTGTTTTTTTTTCTGGGATCTCAAATCATTTGTGGGCGGCATTGTAGCTTGAGCTTAATATTTTAGACTTTTCCCAATCTTATTATCATTGAGAGGAGTGTATGAATACTCTGTTGATTCAAGTCATGCATATGACAGAATGTGGCACAAGTAGGGCTGACCCTTATTAGTCGATTAGTCGACTAATCGGTCGAAAGGAGCCGTAGTCGACTGCCAACCTCTTAGTCAAAAAAATTATATATATATATATAAACTTCCGGTTTGAGAACGATATGTAGCGGACACGTTTGGTCAACGATCCGCTCCCGTTAACGTCAATTTCGCTTCAAAACCTTATTTGCACAATACTAAAGTGTTTAAACCTCATCGTATATATTAAATAAGACCTTCTACTAACTGGGCGGCTACGTGGCGTAGTGGGCAAGGCGCTTGCCATGAAATGCTGGAGACGCTGGGCTCGCCTGTTCGAGCCCAGCGCTCCACATTTGCTTTCAGTTTAGCTGGTCGTCCGTACTAATACACATTGGCCGTATTAGGGGGTGGGAAACTGATGGGTGGGGATCGGGCGTTGTGGACAGCGACTCCTACAGGTCGGTTGGTGCGCCTGCGCAGTAGAATCAGGAAGTGTCGGGGGCAGCGTGAGCCTCCCACACGTTACTCCTCGCCACTGAGAGATCGAGCTGCGCAGGTGAAAAGATGCGACTGCTGTTACCTCAAGTACCGGAGGGGGCTTGTGCTATGTATGACTTAGTCCACATTGCAGCCGGCTTGTGGGAGGCAAGAAACAGCGTCCGTGACAGGGGAGGGTTGAATTGGATGATACGAAATTGGGATGGGAGAAAATATAGAAAATGGGAGAAAAAGTGAAAAAAATAAAAGACCTTCTACTAACTATATCAACAGAAAGAAAGATTCAATATGGGACCAAAGGAAAAGAAAGAGACTGGAAAGAGACACGGAGTAGACAGTACAACGGACCCGGCTGTGACACGCTCAGCGAGGGATATAGCAGCGGCCAATACAACGGCACCGGTGTTGACTTGCCCCGTTGGGGAGACAGCAGCTGATAATATAACGGTCCCGATGACGGCTTGCCCCGGGAGGGAGATAGCAGACGACAATATAACGGCACCGGCGGGGACGAGCTTCGTGAAAGGGAAAGCAGTGGAAATTGAGAAGAAAATATCCGACAATACCGCCGCGGCTCCCAACGCTCCTACAACCTCAACTGACACAGGCATGGAGAATACACCACCCGATTTCAAGTCTCTGACTAACCTGATAAAGGATGGGATGGATAAAGCGGACGTCAAGGCGGACGCCAAGGCTGACGCTTTCAAATTACACATCGACGCCTTCAAATTACACATCGATGCTAAATTCGAAGAGGTTATAACAGCGGCCGCAAATCAAACCGAGCGTATTACTGCAGTGGAAAACACTGTGGTCGAAATCACATTGAAAGTCGAGGAGAACAAGAAAGCATTTCACGATGGATTCATGGAGCTAGCGGAGGAGATACAACAGGTGGACAAAGCGCTTTCGAAGAAAATACAAGACAACGAAGAGAAAGCAATGGAGAGGCTGCTCGAGACCGAACGTCACTACCGTAGATATAATATCCGTATTGTGGGATTGGATGAATCAGTCAAATGCACAGACGACACATTTCCAGCAGTGTTAGCTGATATTCTAGGTAAAGAAATCCTCCCCACAGTGCCGTTAGTGGACCATTGTAATAGAATCGGTACACAGGACCCCAACGGCAACAAGACGAGGGTTATCATTGCTACTCTGCGTAAAACAGAAATAAGAGACACGATCATCAGAGAAGCACGTAATCGATGGGGGAGACTGAAATATAATGACAAACCAGTGTCGTTCTACGAGGATTTATGCAGGGAGGCTATAACCCGACGTGCCCCTTACAAAGAGGTGCTGCAGAAACTCTACAGGAGAAAACTCAAACCCAGCCTTCGCTACCCAGCGTCCCTCTCCATCGTGGGAGAAGATGGAAAAAGATTCGGGTTACGCTCGCCTGAAGACGCAGAAGAATACATGAAGCAACATGATACCGGCCCACCGGGGCCGGACGCACCATAGGCCCGTCTCAGAAGACAAGCTTATTCATCTCTTCTTCTTATTTTTTATTATCTTTATTGGAATGACTTTGCCACGGCTCAACTACAAAAGCGACAGCAAATAAGCCTGTAGGCAACATTGAGGTACAACAAGTTTAATACGAAAACGATAGGCACTATATTTATAGATTTCTGGTTTTTGTGCAGGCAATAATCTAACGCTGACATTGGGAACACTCTGGAACATTCTGGATTCCTCTTCCGACCGTTCAGGGTCATATGAGAATATACTGGAAAACACTAGAAGGACATAACTCTTGGACATGAAGAATATTCTGGAACATAACATCAGTGTTTACAAATATACAAGGGTATTCTACAACTTTCTAGAATACACTGTACTCCTACAATGAAGGCCTGTGAACAATAACATCCGGTATGTATATGCAAATGACCAGATATGGAAGTTCAATAAACCCTCATAACGGTTTAACGCCCACACTTGTCGGGGGACGAACTGCATACAAGGTTTTAAAAACCTCATCCTCATCTAAAGGTATAAGTCTGACAAAGTTATTTTAATATTTTAAGCAATTGCTCCACCGCTTTAGGGATTTGCATAATTTAGTTCTAAAATTATATTTTTTTTTCTTCTTTTTTTTCTCTCTTTTTTCTTAAGGTTCCAACATATACATGTTAGTAGAAGGTTCAAATAAATATACCAATGGAGGTATATTTTTCATTTTTCACACTATTTTTATTACATTAATGGGAAGGCGCTCTATGAGTGACATTCTATTAAATTAGAATGAACGTTTTATATCCTATGGCAATTAGCATAGGAAAGTTAAGGTTAAAAGGCTCATTTTGGGCAATCCGGTGGTTTAAGGGAGGGAGTTATACGCGAAGGTTGTGTCTATGGAACACAGTCCAGTACGACTCTCTGAGGGAGGGGATTTAGGGGATTATTTTTATATATGTATGTTTTTGAGCTCGGCTCTCAACGGGACCTCAATAGTTGGATGTACATCCATTGTAGATTCGCACTCCAGAAGCATTACTAACAACTACACAACAACATGTATAGATTATGGCTAGTTTGAATATAATGATATGGAATACTGGGGGAATAAATAATCAACATAAACGTAGAAGCGTGCTCACACTGATGAAAAACAAACAGGTTGACGTGGCCCTGCTAAGCGAAACGCACATTTTAGTGGAAGACAATGCTACGTTAGCGGACAACATATACCATAACATTAGTCACTCTTCATTTGGAACGAGAACCTGTGGAGTTGCTATAGTCGTGAAACGGAAGTTGAATATTGAATTGAAGGGAGTATGGTCTGATGCAGATGGTCGGATAACCATAGCTAAGATTGTACACAGGAATAGGAAAATAGCGTTGGTAGCGGTATATGCCCCAAATTTGTACGAAGCTAATTTCTACACAACACTTACCAGAACAATGTTAGACCTTCCTGAATACTCATTTATAATTGGTGCGGATTTTAATGCCATTTGGGATCCTGGGATGGATAAATCTTATCCCACCTTTTCCAACGAACAGAAAAATTCATCTAATGCGTTAAAGGATTGGTCGAAGAATACAGGTGTAAATGATCTATGGCGATCACTCAACCACACGACTCTGAAGTACTCTTGTCGATCTGCAGGACATAACACACTTTCCAGAATAGATTATGTTTTTGCATCCCGAGATTATTTGATAACTATGACGTGAAATGTCAAGTTAGACCGCGCTCTCAAGATTCGACACTGGGTGCTGAAATCCCATTAAGTATTATATAAAAAAGAAGCAGTGAAGCTAGACCAGCACTCTCAGGTTCAAGTATTTAATGGCAGCCTGAAACAAACATGTTTCGGAATTACATATTCCTTCGTCAGTGTTATAGCTTGCATAACTATGACGTAGAAATGGTACCCAATGCACTATCAGATCACTGTTATTTACTCCTAAAAGGATCATTTGGTATACTGTCATCCCGAGCCCCAAGATGGCGATTTAACTCGATACTGCTGAATAACAAGGAATTCATTACACAACTCAAAGAAGCTCTTTCTGTATTCCTACTGGACCCCAGAATATTATGGATGTCGGTAAAGGGATTGATCAAGGATTTTACCGGGTGCTTTTCCTCCAAAATACGCAAGAATCGTTGCTCAAAACTGGCAGAGCTGGAAACACTTTACTCTACGCTATTTTCTTCTTTACAATACAACTACTCTGTTCGACTGGAAACTCAAATTAATGTGCTAAAAAAAGAGATTAACGCCATTTATAAACAACAATCTGAAGTACAAATACGTAGCACAAGACAACAGCACTACTCTCAGGGTTCTAAACCAAGTCACCTACTAGCTATGCGGTTAAGAGTCAACGCAAAATTTGCAGATATAAATTCCATTAAAGCACAACAAGGACTTGTTACAGACCCTAAAAAAATCAACGAGACATTCAAAGAGTTCTACTCCAACTTGTATAAATCAGAAACGACCTTCGATCAAAACAAAATGGACACATATCTTAATCAAATTAACCTCCCCAAACTATCAGAGGATGACGCTAAACAGTTAGAAACACCCATCACACTAGATGAACTTAGGGAGGCCATATCTGAAATGCAAAGTGGTAGGGCTCCTGGAAGAGACGGTATCCCACCAGAAATGTACCTCTCATGTTGGGACGTAATTGGACCCCTATTAATTAATATGATTTTATACTCAATCAAGGAGGGGAACTTCCATAAGAACGACAATATTGCACTCATAACAGTCCTCCTTAAAAAAGACAAAGACCCCACCGATTGCGGTAGTTACAGACCCTTAAGCCTCCTCGGAACCGATATCAAGCTGTATTCTAAGGTATTAGCCATCAGACTCCAAAAGCATATGACGTCTTTAGTTCATCCGGACCAGACTGGCTTCATAAGAGGCCGCTTGATCACGGATAATATAAGACGATTACTACACATACTAGATGCCAGCAAGGATGACACCACACCTAAGGCGATGCTGTCCCTGGATGCGATGAAAGCTTTTGATAGGTTGGAATGGTCTTATCTATGGGCAGTATTAGAAAGGATGGGGTTAGGAAAAGGATTCATTGATATGATTAAAGTATTATACAAAGACCCATCGGCCATGATTACAACAGGTATAATCACCTCCGAAATCTTTCCGGTATCACGCTCTTCTAGACAGGGTTGCCCTCTTAGTCCCGGACTATTCGATTTATCATTAGAGCCTTTAGCACAATACATAAGACAATCACAATTCATAGAACCAATCACAATCAAGGGCACACAACACAAAATTTGTTTATATGCGGACGACGTAATACTGTTCATGCAAAACCCTAACACCGCAATGCCTCATCTTCTCAAGTTGATTGATGAATTTGGCAGTCGATCGGGATTTAGGATAAATTGGCCAAAGTCGGCTTTCCTTCCACTTAATGCCCCTGCAAAAAATATACTCCTTCCAGAAGAAATACCAATGGTTAAACACTTTAGATGTTTGGGAGTTGAAGCATTCCCTACTATAAGCCAAACGGTGAAGTACAATTACATAAAATTCCAAAATAAGATCAAATACGACTTTGACAGGTGGTCAAAACTTAAAAACTCAGTTCAGGCACGGGTATCAATAGTTAAGATGGATGTCCTACCTAGAATCAACTTCATTAGCTCAATGCTACCGTTACCCCCTCCAGATGGTTACTGGAAAAAATTACACTCTACCGCATACAAATTTATTTGGAATAACAAACCACCACGTATAAAAAGATCCACCGCACAGAGAAACAAAGCCAATGGAGGTATGGCATTTCCAGATTTTTACCACTATTTTAAGGCGTACACTTTAAGACCACTGACAACCTGGTTTGATTCCCAAGCATCAGTATCCTGGAGAAATTTAGAAGTAAATATAGTAGCACCACATAGACTGCAGGACATAGTATACACCAAATTATCAATTAAGCAATGCGAATTGAAATTTGGCCCCATTATTACTCATGCGATCCGGATATGGCGTGAAACACAAAAAAAATATTCTAACCCACATAAATGGCATAGTCATACTCCCATATTCAATAACAATGCACTCCTGATTGGAAAACAACCTATAAGATACCCTAAATGGGAAAAGCAGGGCATACACACATTAGGAGATGTTTTCAACAAACGGGGCTTTTGTATATATGAAGAAATACATAAAAAATGTAATCTCACCAGATCCACATATTATTTTTACGCACAGTTATTGGTATGTTTGAAGGCTCATGGAGTCCCATTAAGGATACCAATTAAACACCACAGATACCACAAATTCTTCTATGAAAGAGAGACATCGAGAGGTTTTGTATCAGATTTTTATCATCAATTACTAACGTCCTCGTATGAAATCCTCCCCCTAGACTCAGTCTGGAGGAGGGATATACCAGACCTGGAAATAAATTTTGATTGGCAAGAAGCCTGGGCAAACGTTCGACTTGCGTCACGTAACCCGGACCATCAACAAATAAATCTTAACTATATTCATAGGACATACCTGACTCCTATAAGATTGAACAGAATGGGACTTAAACAAGACTCCAGATGCTCCTTGTGTACAAATGGGGACGAGGGTACATTTATGCACATGTACTGGGATTGCCCACCAGTTAATATATTCTGGAAAGAAGTGTCCCAGTAATGATCAAATTTTTTAATTCTGGATATACCTGTACACCCCTCTGTATTGCTGTTGAATGATGTTTTTGAGTTTGCAGTCCCTATACAGCTAAAGAGATTAGTTTTATCAGGTATCACAGCGGCTAAAAAGCTGATAGCATCACGATGGTTTAAACCGGAAATAAATCTCGATGTGATTTATCTAGAAATATCTACAGCAAGGATTTTAGGTGTCAGTGAATCCAAAATTGCAATGTGGTTAGAAGTGGTGGAGAGAATAAAAGCTAGCATATGAATTGTAGTGCCTGGTAAGGAGCGAATGATAATGGATGGATTATCCAAGTGGGGGTCCGGGGGGGGGGAGCGAGCGAGAGCATATGTGTGTAGGGTATTAGATAGCAAGTATTAGGTATATTTCTTGTATAATACATTTATTCAAATGGTGATTTAATTGGAGCTGTACTGTTAATTAATGCTTGTATATCTAATTGTATGTTGTTATGTTTATGTTTATGTGTATGTTTAAAAAATAATAAAAAAATATATATATAAAAAAAATATATAGATTTTTTTATAATTTTAAATTTTTTTTTTATCATCATTCTTTCCAAAAGAAGATAGGCCTAGAAGCGTGGCTAACGCTAATGGCATGCATACCAGAGGCTAACTGCCTACGAAAACAGGCACAGAGGCACTGAAAGAGAATTTCACCCATCTAATGAACACACTAGACTAGACAAATATCAGTGGACCAATTGCATGCTTTTGCAGAGGACAAGAAGCCTTCAGTCAACTCCTTCAGACATTAAGCACCCCCACAGCTCAAATGGAATGATAAAAAAAATATATATATATATATATTATACTTTTAATTTTAATTTTAATTTTTTGTCGACTTATAGTCGACTAACGGCAAATTTTGGCCAATCATAGTCGACTATCCAAATCCTTAGTCGGGGACAGCCCTAGGCACAAGCAAAAAAAATAACTTACTCTGATCTTGTCATTGTCGCTCTTGTCCTCCATGTCGTCGTCAAACTCCTTCTGTGGATAGAATTCTATCCCACACATCTCCAGCTCCTTCCTCACCTACAGGACAAAACAAACATAGTGACAATTGACCTATCTCAAACCCTGCCCTCCAATCACAACGGTTGCTTCCCTGTTTGCCCAGTTGTGATTGGAGGATCGAGGAAAAGAGGGCAGGGTTTGAGATAGGTCAATAAAGAAAAGTGAAGTTATCATGCAATACAACTTTATTCTGAATATCTTTACTTAGCCTTTCACTCAACACATCTAGAGAAATTCCACAAAACAACATTAATCTCATTTACCAGATTAAAGCATAATTGATTAAGTCTCTCTGTTTTTGCAGGCTAAAAGCAATCTCTGCTCAGAAATATCAGCAGTGGAAGGTGCTAATTTGCACACACACATAGCTTTGCCCTCTCAATTTTGAAGAACTACAGTTTCCTGATATCTCAATCATAGCAATGTGTTTCCTGTCAGTTATTGTATTAGCAATGTGTTTCCTGTCAGTTATTGTATTAGACAGGAAACAAATGTGGGTCCATTTAGAATAGCAAGTAGCCATGGTGACATCATGTTCAGTTCTCAAAATTCAAATCTTATACTATGTGATTTTTTATTTTAAAATGTTTGATTGATTTTTTAAAGATAGCTGTTGCCTAGGTGACAACTAATGGGGATCCGAATAAACAAATAAACAAACAAATAAACACCTGAAAGGGTTAAACAGCCATAAACAAAGCTATGGTTGACCGCAGTGCCACTGGCGCTCTGAAAAGGTTGACTGAGTAAACAACAAACTGTCTCACCCTCTGTTTGAACTCCTGCTTCTCGTCAATGGTCATTGTGTCAGACTTAGCTATGATGGGGATGATATTGACCAAGTGACTCAAGTGCTTCAGGAACTCCATGTCCAGCTGCCGAAGACTGGGAGAGAGAGAGAGAGAGAGAGAGAGAGAGAGAGAGAGAGAGAGAGAGAGAGAGAGAGAGAGAGAGAGAGAGAGAGAGAGAGAGAGAGAGAGAGAGAGAGAGAGAGAGAGAGAGAGAGAGAGAGAGAGAGAGAGAGAGAGAGAGAGAGAGAGAGAGAGAGGGAGAGGGAGAGGGAGAGGGAGAGAGGGAGAGAGACAGACAGACAGACAGACAGACAGACAGACAGACAGACAGACAGACAGACAGACAGACAGACAGACAGACAAAGGGGAGACAGGCAGACAGAGAAAGACAGAGGATCAGATGGACACACAGACATACAGATAGAGAGACAGGGGGACAGAAGGGGACACAGGTATACAGAAATGGACGGGTGGAACCACAGACAGAGAGAGACACAGAGAGGAACATATGGACACACATACATACAGAGACACAGAGAGGAACAGATGGACACACAGACATACAGAGAGACACAGAGAGAAACAGATGGACACAGACATAAGGAGAGAGACACAGAGAGGAACAGATGGGCACAGACATATATAGAGAGACAGGGAGAGACAGATGGACACAGACATATAGAGAGAGACACAAAGGAACAGATGGACACAGACATATAGAGAGAGGCAGAGAGGAACAGATGGACACAGACATAAGAGAGAGACACAGAGGGACAGAAGGACATGCATGCAGACATACAGAGAGGAACAGATGGGCACAGACATATATAGAGAGACAGGGAGAGACAGATGGACACAGACATATAGAGAGAGACACAAAGGAACAGATGGACACAGACATATAGAGAGGCAGAGAGGAACAGATGGACACAGACATAAGAGAGAGACACAGAGGGACAGAAGGACATGCACGCAGACATACAGAGAGGAACAGATGGGCACAGACATATAGAGAGAGACAGAGGGACAGAAGGACACACAGGCATACAGAGACAGAAAGGGACAGATGGGATCGCAGACATACAGCGGGACAGAGAGGGATAAATGGACACATAGACATACAGAGAGACAGAGGGGGACAGAGAGCAGAGATGCAGAGAGAGGAAATCAATCTGAATCAATCAAGAGATGTGAGTCTTGCACAAGGCTACAAAGCAATTGTAAAAAAAATAACAAGCACTGTGGAAAAGCGAAGGGATTTGTCATGTTTCATTAAATCACCCAACATTATATTCCCAAGGCCTTGAGGCAATTACACAAAGGCAGTATTTCGTTTTTTAAAAGCAATTTTAGTTGGATTGGATCAATTTCTTATTTCGGCTAAATAAAATAACGTATAATAATAATAGAAAGAAAGAAAGAAAGAAAGAAAGAAAGAAAGAAAGAAAGAAAGAAAGAAAGAAAGAAAGAAAGAAAGAAAGAAAGAAAGAAAGAAAGAAAGAAAGAAAGAAAGAAAGAAAGAAAGAAAGAAAGAAAGAAAGAAAGAAAGAAAGAAAGAAAGAAAGAAAGAAAGAAAGAAAGAAAGAAAGAAAGAAAGGATGCAGGCACAACAACTGTAACACACAAAAGACACATCCATTTATCCGTTAAAGAGAAATTTCACACATGGCATGAGCTGTTTAGAAGAAATAATTTGTGTTGTCTGCGACATGACTATGACTTGTGGTTATGTTGGAATCTGAATTTAAACATGTGTGTATTTGGATGTAAAGAGCAGTGCATCAGGGGAGCCACTGATCCTAGTCAACATCCGGGGCGAGGATGTGGAGGTGTGTACAGACCTACACGTATTGAAGGGACCACATCAACAATAAACAATGAATGAGTTTTCATTGTTGTCAAGACTGGTCTGATAACATGGATGCTCTGTACAAGAAGGGCCAGAGCACACTATTCTTCCTGAGGAATCTCAGGTAATTTACAGTGTATGTCTGTGCCCGTCTGTTGGGGCCAGTGTGTGTGCTGGGAGGGTAACATCAAAGCTAAGGAGGCCGGCAGGCTCAACTAACTGACCGAGAAGCTCTGTGACAGCGCAGAGACTGGACACCCTGCAGGCTGTGGTGGAGGAGAAGATGGGGTCCAAACTCATCTCAATGAATCATGAACAAGGCCTCCCGTCCCTTGTATGATGAGCTGGTGCAGCTAAGGAGTTCATTCAGACATCTCACCCCAAGGCCAAGGAACGCTTCAGGTGCTCCTTTATACCAAGTGCCATATGTCTCTACAATCAGAATGGCGGCGATGGCCCTGACCTTAGATAAAATACCATGCAAGAGGGCCTGGACTCCATCAGACTCATACATTGCTACTCTTGCACGCAGGGCCGCCTCAGGGGGTGTGCGAGCAGTGCGGTCGCACAGGGCCTCGCGGGAAGGGGGGCCTCGCAAAAAAAAAAAAAAAATAAAAAATAAAAAAAAAATATTTTTTATTTATTTTTTTTATTATTTTTTATTATTTTTTTTTATTTTTTTTTTATTTTTTTGCGAGGCCCCCCTTCCCGCGAGGCCCTTTTTCATCACAGACCTAAAATCTAGTTTTGCTTATATGCTTATATATTTCACATTAGACACGTTTGTAGAATGTGTCTGACTTCCTGGCTCTGCAGACTGCAGTTTTCCGGTTTCTGCGGATTTGCTGCTCTACAGATTTTAGGATAGTGTTTCCGGCCCGTCCGCCGACCGCCGTAATACCAAATAGAAGAAGAAGACACACGAGGTAGATAATTCAGCGCTATTCAGAGGAGCGAGGCGAGTGGATGTCTTTTCAAAAGAAGGAGAAGAGAACTTGTGAGCAGATAAATCTGTTAGGCAGCAATATGCCGAAAGGTGTCCAGTCTGCCGGAAAGTACTCGAAGAAGAAGAAGAAGAAGAATTACACCGTGGGCCAAGTCGCCATGATGCTGTCGCCGGCTAGTAGCTAGCTTAGCTAACGGCTAACCTATCCAGAGGAGCGAGGCGAGGCGAGTGGATGTCTTTTCAAAAGAAGCAATACGCCGAAAGGTGTCCAGTCTGCCGGAAAGTACTCGAAGAAGAAGAAGAAGAAATTACACCGTGGGGCCAAGAAAGTCTCCTTCCACGTGACGTTGATACTGCGTTATGGTGAGTGACCGTGAGTCAACATATGATTATGTACCCGCCGTGGATCTGTCTTTCTCTCTCTGGAGCCAAACTGGTCGACTACTGTAGCTAATACTACTAGTAGCTAACGCTAACGGTGTGTGCCTGCTGGTGGTGAGAGCACCTGGCTGTATGCAGCTACATAGAGCCACGTGCCTGATTGAGCTAACTGTTAGCCAGACGCCATGTGTGGGCTGGCTGTCGGCCCACCACGTCCTCCCCACACCCAGTCTCCTCGGCCGGAGCCGTGGCCCCCCGTACTATACCAGGAGGGAGGGGTGGGGAGCGAAGGTGGAGGGAGGCGCGCTGAGGCCTTTCGTCAACGTGGAGACCTGTGTTGCGCGGCCTTTCGCCCTGCGCCCTCGTGCAGGTAACTAAGATTAATGAAAATGTCATGACATTACCCCACTCTTACTTCCTTCCCCTCCCGAATGTTTTGTTAATAACAATGTTTTTTTCCAGGCAAAACATATGCTACTTCACAACATTTGGAGATACGACATGTGCTGTGTGTGAATGGTGTAGCTTGTGTAGCTTGTGTAGCTTGTGTAGCTTGTGTAGCGTTGGGCCATTGGCCAAAGCTGTGTGTGGCCTGGTGTCACAGAGTACCTGGCTAGCCTATTTAGCTGATGTCGGCCATTGGCTCCTTGCTTTGGTTTCTCTGGTATACCCTGCTCTTCTTGTTGGATTTAAGTGTTGATCTTTGTCCTTTTGAATCTGTCATACATGCTCTAGTCTCTAACACACACACACATGACAAACACACATGTTCTCTCTCTCTCTCTCTTTCTAACACACACAGTCTGCCTATGGCGGCCTTTCTCGATGGCTAGGCTGTGCTCAAGGATCTTCAGTCACAGTGCTCAGGTATTCTGCCACTGTGTACTCTCTGTTTAGGGCCAAATAGCATTTCAATTTCTTTCCAATGTGTCTCTCTCTCTCTCTCTCTCTCTCTCTCTCTCTTTTGATCTTTGTCCTTTTGAATCTGTCATACATGCTCTAGTCTCTCTCTAACACACACACACATGACAAACACATGTTCTCTCTCTCTCTGTACACTGTATATTGACTGTAGAACGGGAGCTCTCTCTCGCTCTCTCTTTTGCTATATGTTGACTGTATCATGCCCCGCCTCGGGCAGCGCTATTATTTAAGAATATGTTGACTGTATATATAAAAAAAAAAAAAAAAAAAAAAATATATATATATATATATATATTTTTTTTTTTATTTTTTTACCTTTGGGGGGGGGGGGGGGGGGGGGGGCTCGCGTTAAATCTCGCACAGGGCCTCGCATTTCTCCCAGGCGGCCCTGCTTGCACGCAACACTAAATTATTCAGTATTATAGTCCCTGTATATATATTTTTCCATCTGCAGCTTTGCACATCAGTTATGTACATTTTACTTTTGTGCAAAAATGAATGTATGTTGTTTGCACACTGTGTATATAACTCGTTTCATAACCATGTACAAAACTGTGACTATACCTTGTACATACTGTTACATACTATTAGTAAAGACCAAACTGTATGTCCAATTTCTACCTTTATTATTTTTTTTTTTTTACTTTTTACCTTATTATTAAATTTTTTCTTTTAATCGTAATAATCTGCTGTGCTGTAATGTAAAAACAGCGGGTGTTAAATCTTATCTTATCAGTCTGCACAGTGTGTGTGTGTGTGCGTGTGTGCGTGTGTGTGTGCATGTGCGTGTGTGTGTGTGTGTGTGTGTGTGTGTGTGTGTGTGTGTGTGTGTGTGTGTGTGTGTGTGTGCGTGCGTGCGTGCGTGCGTGCGTGCGTGCGTGCGTGCGTGCGTGCGTGTGCATGCACAACCTGTGCTGGCCTATATGAATGCAAGCCCAAAACGGATTGCATAAAGGAACATGTCATTCCAAGTGATTACATTCCTAATCTCCAATCAGGATGAAGTTTAACTCACGAGTGTCCGGTGGGCGAAATGAAATAGAGACAGCAGTGCACCCTTGTGTCAGGTATGCGCTTCTTTCTGGCAATGTTGACCTCCTCCTTAAGGAACTTCTCATACTGCTCATTGATGTACTTGGCGATGGGCTCCCAGCTGTGAACATATGTAAAACAGTAGGCGTTAGGATAGAAAACAAAACAACTGAACAATAATGAGAAGAGTAGGAGCGATATATCATTAGAGTCTCATGCATAACTGAACCTTCATTATTTATGTGAAGTGTTTCCTCTACATTCATTAATTAGTGGTGGACCACCACAGCGAGAAGAACCACCACAGCTAAATAAGATAGGAAATCAACAAAACATTATAATCTAGCTCATGTATTCAAATGTATCAATAATACCACTATCAATACTTTTCTATTATTTGGTAGAAATAATAGAAGCAAGCAATCAATTGACCAAATGACAGAGCGAAGTGCACAAGCGCGTGAGGCAATTACATTTAATTCAGAGACTTTATTCATCACTGAGGTATACAATTGATAGACTATAGACAATCGATATAGGGAGGTGTAGTGGTTACGTCATTGCCGTTTTTCGTGTTCCACCCTCTGTCCAATACAATGTATTTCCCCATTGCCCATTTCTAAATCGTCTCGTTTAAAACAAATAAAGCATTAACATTTGCATGGTGTACCTTTCTGTGCTTATTCATCCACAATCTATAGCTCAACATGAAAATAATCGCAATTAATCATAAAAAAAATCGCCACATTTTATTTCAACCAAAAATGCTTAAACAATAATGTTAGTGATAGAAGGGAACTCATTTTGTGAAAAAATGGAAAGCTTTTCAATTTCCAATGCGGCAGAATTGTTACAATAGCCGATAATCCATTTCCCCAATGATAAATCCCTATACGGGTGGAACAACCAGTGACGTCAGACTACACCTCCCTATATGTTTGTGCACCACTGATTTGATTTACCATATAACAATTGTTTGAGTTTTGAAATCTTATTTGATTGAATGTTAATAATGACCTAATGACATGACTATAGATAACGTTATAGGACTCGCTAGTCTCGATAGCAGTATCGATAAGCTCGGGCCTTATTGATTTTCGGGTTTCGAGAAATTTGGAACTGGGTCCGTATAGAACTGGATCCGTATAGAACTGGGTCCGTATAGAACAGGGTCCGTAAGGAACTGGATCCGTATAGAACTGGGTCCGTATAGAACTGGGTCTGTATAGAACTGGATCCATATAGAACTGGATCCGTATAGAACTGGGTCCGTATGGAACTGGGTCTGTATAGAACTGGATCCGTATAGAACTGGGTCTGTATAGAACTGGATCCATATAGAACTGGATCCGTATAGAACTGGGTCTGTATGGAACAGGATCCGTACAGAACTGGGTCCGTATAGAACTGTATCGGTATAGAACAGGGTCTGTATAGAACTGGATCGGTATAGAACTGGGTCCATAAGGAACTGGGTCCCCATCCCTATTCATGAGTCGCATCACTCACCAGTTTTCATTGTTGATTTGATCCCCAAAACCTGGAGTGTCAATTACTGTCAACTTCATCTTCACACCACCCTCCTCAATGACTGGAACAAAGACAAAGAGACAAATCAATCAAGTGCTGCTTTGAGTACGATGTCTATGGGATTATCATGTATAATTTTAAATAATAAAGGGACATCAGTCAGGAATCATTCACGTTAACCATTCATTGTAATGCAGAATAAATGGCAATGGTAATACAGTTAACATGGCTGCTGCTCACGCAGAGCTCTAACCTGTTAACATGGCTGCTGCTCACGCAGAGCTCTAACCTGTTAACATGGCTGCTGCTCACGCAGAGCTCTAACCTGTTAACATGGCTACTGCTCACGCAGAGCTCTAACCTGTTAACATGGCTGCTGCTCACGCAGAGCTCTAACCTGTTAACATGGCTGCTGCTCACGCAGAGCTCTAACCTGTTAACATGGCTGCTGCTCACGCAGAGCTCTAACCTGTTAACATGGCTGCTGCTCACGCAGAGCTCTAACCTGTTAACATGGCTGCTGCTCACGCAGAGCTCTAACCTGTTAACATGGCGCCAAAATGATAAAGCAAGACGTTCTGCAGCACACAGGTGCTACTTAGGGGAGGCTCCCTACAGCAAGAGAGGTGAAGCATAACAACCTACACAGAACATGAAGCATAACGGGATACAGAAACTGAACAGCAGGGAGCACTGCAAATGAATCCCTCATAGGGGATGTAACTTACAGTACAACACTAGGGTAGTAGTTGCATACGATACAGAGTAGAACCAGATCAGGTGGAAGCTGGGGTGGTGGTGGTAGAGGTAAGTAAGTATATTAAAAAATAATAATAATAATAATAATAATAATAACGTAAAAATGAAAACAGTCATTTGCTGAGCAGTTTGGGAGAACAGGTCCGCACAAACATGTCCGTTCAGTAGCAACCGGAAGTAGGAAATGCACTAAACCAATGCACTTGTACAGTAGGTAGCAATGTTAGCTCTCATAACGTTAGTGTAGTTACGTTTTTATTAGTGGTCGCGTATTGTGTGCGTATGTACCCGTTCCCTCATCTAAAGAGTTGGGTCCATAAGGCTTTTCCAAGGTGGTGGGTGGTGTCGGTGGGTGGTGTCGGTGGCTGGGGTGGTGGAGGCTGGGGTGGTGGTGGTGGAGGCTGGGGTGATGGTGGTGGAGGTTGGGGTGGTGGTGGTGGAGGCTGGGGTGGTGGAGGCTGGGGTGGTGGAGCCTGGGGTGGTGATGGTGGAGGCTGGGGTGGTGGAGCCTGGGGTGGTGGAGCCTGGGGTGGTGGTGGTGGAGGCTGGGATGGTGGTGGTGGTGGTGGAGGCTGGGGTGGTGGTGGTGGAGGCTGGGGTGGTGGTGGTGAAGCCTGGGGTGGTGGTGGTGGAGGCTGGGGTGGTGGTGGTGGAGGCTGGGGTGGTGGTGATGGAGGCTGGGGTGGTGGAGGCTGGGGTGGTGGTGGTGAAAACCTTACTTGCAGGTTACAGCAGCAGCAGCAGTGAACAGAGTGTGTGTGAAAGGGGGGGGTCTTTAAATAGATGCCAAATCAATGTAGGTGGGACGATGGCGCATCAGCTAAGCTGTCAGTCACAGCTCCACGCATGACTTAAGCTGCTTTTCCACCACAGGGTACCGGCTCACCTAGACTCTAGTCGCTTTTGGTACCAGGTACTTTCCACTGTAGATAGTACCCCCATCAGCATCAACGTAGCTGTCGTCATGGCAGCGCCACATGAAACTGCCATGCCTCAACAGTTGCCCTCAACAGTTTTTTCTGATCTACATTCTCTCTGGCACCTGTGTAATGCCATAGTGCACCTCATATTGTTGTTGATATACTGTACATGCATTAAAAAAACATTTTCCCCAGCAAATCTCTTTAGTTACATCAATATTATGCTGTCAATCTTATGTTTGCAGGTTGCTACAAGGCTCATTCTGATAGTGGCTTTGGTAAATCAGATCACGCGTCAATCTTTCTTTCACCAATGTACAAACAGAGAATCAAAAGTACTCCTGTAGTCTCGCGAGAGGTGCAGAAATGGGATTTGACGTCAGAGGAGACGCTCCGGTCTGCGTTTGACTGCACAGACTGGAATGTGTTCCGCGACACAGATAACATTAATGTCTACACGGAAACAGTGCTGGACTATGTTTGTACTATGGTGGAAGAAACAATCCCCACTACCAAAATGAGAGTTTACCCAAATCAAAAACCCTGGGTAGACAAATCCGTCCGTGAAGCTCTGAGAGAGCGCACCAAAGCATACAACGACGGCCTAGTGGCAGGCAACATGAATGACCACAAGGTGGCGCGATACAACGTAAGGAGGACAGTGTCAGAGGCCAAACGGCGCTACAGGGATAAAATTGAACTCCAGTTTGAACAACCGACCAGGCGACCTTGCCAGTAGAGACCCTAGTGGGTTCTAACGTAACTGACCAAGCTCACGGGGGGGACCAGGAGGGACATGACATGACTATACCCCCCGACAACGTCAACGGGACGGTCCCCGGAGAGCTCCAGGATAAAGAAAGCGCGCCAGGAGAACGGATCTCCAACGAGCACTGTCAGAAGCCGATCACCTCCATCAGTGTCTTCCCCCAGCGAGGCGGACAAGATGCTGGCGCAGGCATTCATCGCCACCCTGGCAGCCTCCACTGAACGCGATCGACTCCAAGCACAGACGCTTAGCGAGCGCGAACATTCTTCCATGGAACAAGAGCGCCTCCGGGCGCAACAGCTAAGTGAGCGCGAACACTCTACCATGGAAAGAGAACGCCTGCAGGCTCAACAACTGAGTGAGCGCGAACAATCTGCAGACCAAAGAGAGCGCCTTCACGCGCAACTCCAAGCGCAAGCCCTTAGTGAACGCGAACACTCTGCGACCCAGCGAGAGCGCTTCCAGGCGCAGCAAAGGAGTGAAGACGACCGCATACGCCTGGAGACCAGACGCCTCCAGACGGAAGAGAATATTGAAAGAGACCGCGCCGATGCCCAGCGCGCCGCCGCCGATGCACAGCGCGACGCCGCCAATGCACAGCGCGACGCAGCCCAAGCCCAGCGCGAAGCAGAGCGCGACCTCGCTCACATCAAGCACGAAGCCGAGCGCAAACGACTACAAGCGCAGATAATGGAGCAATTGATTGCCAGGGCGACACCCCCTCCCTCCGCACGGAGCTCCAGGGCATCGTCAAGACAAGGGTCTAGGGCACCTTCCCCTACCCGACCAAGCGACCCGGAGCCCGGCCTACAGAAAGAGCCTATCCACGTCTCCGAACCCCCTCCCCGACCGGTCCATGCGAGACCCAGCAACCGGGAAGAACCGGCCTATGCCGCCGAGAGACTGAATAGACGTCTGCAAGATCTAGAAGACCTAGCAGAGAAAGAGGAAGAGGAAGAGGAGGAAAGTCAAGCCCACCAGCAGCATCGTACTCCACAGGACTAGGAGGTCCAGTACAGCCCAGACTTTACCCCCGAGGCCCTGCGTTACAGACCCCCGACTCAACTCAAGGGTGAGTTTGACGCACCGCCAGCCCCGAGGAACAGCACCTGGGTACCCGGGCTTTGGTACCCACCAAGTACCAGCCCACGACGACACGTACGGGGAGACTCGCCCAGGAGGCCTCTCCCCCAACGCTCTCCGATGTGCCAGCCATCCATGGCATCGTACCTTGGCACACCGACGTTCCCGGATTTTACACACGAGGACAGAGCACAGTACACGGAACTACGGATGTGCTTAGAGACTATGATGTCCGACGTCCCCGATGAGACGTACAAATATGCTATCCTCCTCAAGCACCTGAAGGTGCCCAGAGCGCATAATATAGCGCTGGCATATTCCAACTCAAGTACCCCATACACCGCGGCTCTAGTAGCCCTCGACCAACGTTATGGACGCATATGGGACTACGTGATACAAAAGATAAGGAATATTGACCGTCTCCCCCCAGCCACAGACAATCGCTCCTTGGATGACCTCTCTATCAAGGTACAATCCCTAGTAGGGATGCTGGGGGCACAAAAGGAAAAGGGTAGACACGAACTGTACGCTAACTCTAATGTAGAAAGGATATTAGAGAAGCTTCCTCCCGCCCGACAAGAGCGCTTCAGGCGGCAAAGAGACCACCGTGATCCCAACGGTCCCGAGCCATCCCTCCTAGACCTGGCCGACTTCCTCGCGAGAGAAGTCAGCAGCCTACGACTGGATACGTTCGTGCGGAGTGGACCAAGCCCCAGAGATGGACCTCGGAGATCCAACGATAACCGCAGGCTGGTGACCGTCATGCACCAAGCCGAATCAGTACCGCGGAACAAGAACCACAACACCCCCTCGACGAAAGAGAAGTGGAAGATTGTATGCCAGTACTGCGAGAAAGAACATTGGCTGTCACAATGTGACACTTTCAAGAAGATGACCGCCGACGAGGTGAGTCAATGGATAAAGTCCAACCGCCGCTGTTACCGCTGTGCGCGCAGCCATATGGCAGCCGAGTGCCGCTTGAAGAAGAGGTGCAGCCGGTGTGACGGCACCCACTTGGACGTCTTGTATGACAGCAACAGGAAGAAACCCGCACCCCCAAGCAGCACCAGAGTAAGCGTCATGTATATTGACCCCGCCAGCAGCGGGCGCTCCCGAGTGCTCTTGAAGGTGGTCCGAGTGACATTAAGCTACGAGGACAAGGTCATGGACACTTACGCCGTCCTTGACGACGGGTCAGAAAAGACTCTCCTCCTCGCATCCGCTGCAGCCCAGCTGGGTCTGCGGGGGAGCGAAGAAACGATGACGATTCGTACTATAAGAAGAGACCTGAAGACAATAAAGGGTGAGAACATCTCCTTCACTATCGCAGCAAGCGGGCAGCCAGAGAGGCGGTATAGGATCACTAACGCTTTCACCAGCCAAGACATAGGCCTGTCGCGGTACACCTACCCCATCTCCAAGCTGATGGAAAAAT
Organism: Notolepis coatsorum; assembly: GCF_963971535.1. Classification (NCBI taxonomy): domain Eukaryota; kingdom Metazoa; phylum Chordata; class Actinopteri; order Aulopiformes; family Paralepididae; genus Notolepis; species Notolepis coatsorum. Next base: position 44,692,158 of record NC_140171.1, read on the forward strand.
ACGTGCACCTGCGTCAACTACCTATACCGCTCATAGACGGCAGCACCCCGACCCTGCTCATAGGATCCGACCACGCACACCTCATCGTCCCGACGGACCGGGTCCACATTGGGCCCAGAGGCTGTCCAGCAGCAGTCGAGACCCGCCTAGGATGGACACTACAAGGCCCCCTCTCCAGGTCTCCCAACCGACCAGCAGCCACTCGCTGCCTCCACTCCAGAGTGACAGAAGAAGACACCACCCTCTTACAGCACGTCGAGAGGCTATGGACACTAGAGACAATGCCCTTTAAGAACGAAAAGAAACACATTCGTTCCAAGGAAGACATTTATGCCATAGCCCTCCTCGAGCAGGGGACAAAGAGAGTCAAAGTCAATGGAGTGATGAGATACGCAACTCCACTCTTGAGGCGAGAGGGTATGCCCACCTTCCACGCCTCAAAAGAAGCGACGGAGCGATATCTACTGAACACCGAGCGGCGCCTAGCCAGAGACCCCGCTCAAGCCACTGTGTACCGCGCTGAGATTGACAAGCTAATCACAGCGGGACACATAAAGAGAATTGACATTCAAGAGGCCGATCAGACGACCGAATCATGGTACGTGCCCCACCACAAGGTCCACCACAACGGCAAGGATCGTATTGTGTTTAACTGCAGCTACCAGATCGGATTACAAAATCTGAATAAAGAGCTCTTGCCCGGCCCAACACTCGGCCCCTCTCTACTAGGCGTGTTGCTACGTTTCCGCCAGAACAAGGTGGCCATCAGCGGCGACATCAAAGGGATGTTCCTGCAGTTGCGACTAGTGGAAGAGGACAAGCCCCTGCTGCGGTTCTTATGGAGAGAGAGGATCGGGGATGAGCAACCATCCATCTATCAATGGGAAGTCCTCCCTTTCGGAACCACATGCAGCCCATGCTGTGCTACGTTCGCACTGCAAAAACATGTCGCAGAGGACCCAGCAGCTGACGAGGAGGTCCGACAAAGTGTAGAGAAGAGTTTCTACGTGGACAACTGTCTGCAAAGCGTCTCGACGCCAGAAGAGGCCGAGGCCCTCCTACTCAAGCTCCGCGCCTCCCTGATCAAAGGCGGCTTTGATCTCCGGCAGTGGGCCAGCAGCGACCCTCAAGTACTGCGCAGCCTCTCCCCAGAGGACAAGGCAGCAAGCAGCGAGACCTGGATGGCGACCATCCCAGGTGAAGCCCAAGAAATGACATTAGGACTAGTCTGGCGCTTCAAAACAGACTCGCTCCATTATAGACACACACCCCTGACCAAGGAGCAGGGAAGGTCGATTTCACTACCGACCACCAGACGGAGTGTATACAGAACACTCGCCAGACAATATGACCCGTTGGGATGTATTCTACCTTACACCACCAGGGCAAAGATGATTGTACGAGAGCTGTGGGACAAGGACCAGGGCTGGGACGACCCCATACCCGACCACCTTGCTTCCACATGGAGAGAGTGGGAAACAGAACTCAGCTCGCTCCCAGGTGTCAACATACGCCGCAGCTACTTCCCACCCACAGTGCGGCTGGAGACGTGTCAGATGGACCTGCACGTCTTCAGCAACGCCTCCGAAGTAGCCTACGGTTCGGTGGCCTACTTGCGGGCCCGAGAGGAGGGAGGAGAAATACATACCGCCTTCATCCTGGCTCGTTCAAGAATAGCCCCCCGCAAGCAACAATCGATCCCGCGTCTAGAGCTCTGCGCAGCCCTAGTAGGAGCGCAACTCGCCACGTTAATCCAACGTGAACTCACCATCCCGGTGCAAAGAACAATCCTGTGGTCAGACTCCATGACCGTACTCACATGGATCCAGTCCGATTCGTGTAGATACAAGGTCTTCGTGGGAGTCAGAATCACAGAGATCCAAGATTTAACAGAATCAGCATGCTGTAGGTACGTGGACACAAAACAGAACCCAGCAGACGTCATCACACGGGGAATGTCCCTGGATGACCTCACACGTCACAATCTCTATAGTGACGGTCCCGAGTTCCTCAAGCTCCCGGAAGAAGAGTGGCCTAACCCCACCCCACGGGAGGCTAGTCAAGAGGAGGCAGAGATGAAGAAATCTATGTTCTGTGGGTTGACGCACACACCAGTCCCCACAGATCCCAACATAGACGACTGCCCTACCCTTGAGAGTGTGCAGTTAAAGACATTCCTGTGGCACCACCCTGAGGTTCCCTCCACTACTGACATTAATGCAGCTAATTACGAAGAAGCAGAACTCCTTCTGCTACAGCGAGCCCAAAGAGACTCGTTCCCCGACGAGCTAGACTGTCTGCAGGGATCAAAGCCAGTCCCGTCAGACAGCAGACTGCTCCACTTGGCCCCTGAGCGCGACGCCCATAATCTCATCAGAGTGGGTGGTCGTCTGAGAAGGGCCCCGGACTTAACGGATGACGTCAAGTTCCCGATAGTTCTCAACAGCCGACACAAGGCCACAGAGCTCATCATAAAGAAATACGACGAGGACGTGCACCACGCTGGGGCAGAGAGAGTCTTCGCTGAGATCAGACGTCGCTATTGGATACTGCAAGGAAGAGAAGCAGTACGACGCTTCCAGCGGACCTGTCTAGACTGTCGCAAGTGGCGAGCACAGCCCAGTATACCCAGGATGGCTGACCTACCCCCCTGTCGCCTCCGACTCGGCGACAAGCCCTTTCACTCCACCGGTATGGACTGCTTCGGCCCGCTGTATGTGAAGAAAGGAAGAGGGACAGAGAAGCGGTGGGGTATTGTATTCAAATGCATGACCACCCGAGCGATACACATAGAACTCCTTCCAACCATGAGTACGGACTCATTCCTTATGGCCTTCCGGAGATTCACAGCGCGGAAAGGAAAACTGTTACGAAGGATCAGATTAAACCGAATATATATATTTATTTATGGATATATATTGAATAGTATTTGTATATCGTTTGATATCCCTTGTATATTCCTTGTACATATACACGGAATATCCCTTTAGCCTACTATAGCCCATAATAGTTCATTCTCTTATTGGACAAAAGGACCAGGCGCCAGGGGACCAGCCCCTGGCGTCAAGTTCAAAGGTACCGACGAGACATGTCCGTACTAGCCCCGGCTCCGCTCAGGGATACGGCTACCGAAATGAGAGTGGCACTATTTGTTCACCGTGCATATAAATATGGCGCAAGTAAATGTAGAATTCCCTTAGTCCTTTACCCTTCTTCCAACTTAGTAACAGAACGTGAAGCCTCACCCACGATACCACGTGCGGTGTAGTATGGCCTGTTTGGCCTTAGAATAGGATCGAGACTTCGTGCGAATTAATAGCTGAATCGTCAGAGTTTGGCACTGTACCGTCGAGTGCGACGTATTTCTATTAAGTAATAATAGTCTATCGTGTATGGTGCATCGTGCGGTTAGAGTTCTAAAGTGACCAGCATCTCCAACGCTTCCTCGTGTTATCTAGAGTCTTATCCAGGCTGGGCCGACCACATGGTGCTTTCATCCGAGGAGATCTAGGCGAGGACCGAGGGACATGTACACTGGATTACCTACCCGACGACTGCTGAGCCCTATGCGGCTGGAATATATATTTGCTTTGGTACTGTGATTTGTGGAGCGGATAATCGCCGACGCCTGTGAGTGTTGGATTTACCCCCGAGAGGAGTCAAGTTGAGTCGGCGCTCAGAGAGACTGAGGTCGCCTAGCTTCTTCTTCATTGTGGAGCTACAGCCTACAAGAGAACCAAGGTGTATTCATCTGCGGATCAAGAGTCTACTGCACTGTCTTCTGTACTTGAAGTCTCCCTAGATATCGTTGACCAGACGGTCTACTACCGACGGCTCTCCTACCCCCCCTACCGGCTTACAACCGGGAGGACCCCTTCCAGAACATCCCGCTATATCATTAAGTGTACCATAGATCTAATTCCCTAAGAGCCAGGTTGTATACTTGCTTCCTGCGTAACCAGAGATTGGACATTCAGTGTTGATTTGCCTACGAGTACTCATTTGCCTTACAAGTGCATTCAAATCATAAATGTAATAGTAAATATCATATGTACCTTTTGCTATATTAAATATTTGATTATTACCTTTGTCTGGAACCGATTTCATTGTGGGAAAGTGTTCATCATATTTAGATATCGTGTACTGTATGGCCAGTAGTTAAAGTACATAAAGCGGTAGTGGTTTAATGATACCATACTTATCAATACAGTCAGGGAATTGTACCCCTCAGTTACAAAAACCGTCTATATTATTGTCTGATCACGGGACAAACTTCAAAGGCGGAGAAAGAGAGCTGAGAGAGAGCTTCCAAGCTATGGGCCCAGAACTTAAGACCCACCTCGCTCCCTCTCAGATTGATTTCCAGTTTAACCCCCCGAACGCCCCTCACTTCGGGGGAACTTGGGAACGAGAAGTACGTTCAATAAAGACAGCCCTGTACGCCGTGCTTGGGGCCCAGACCGTGGCGGAAGAAGTCCTCACGACAGTCCTCACGGAGATCGAGGGAGTATTGAACTCAAAGCCCCTCGGTTACGTCTCAAGTGATGTAGCAGATGTCGACCCAGTCACCCCCAACACTCTCTTGATGGGGCGGCTGGACCCCGCGCTCCCACAGACAGTGTACAGACCTGAGGAAGCGAACGGCCGAAGAATGTGGAGGTACAGTCAAGTATTGGCTGACAAGTTTTGGAACAGTTTCCTCCTCCACTATCTACCGTCTCTACAGACCCGCCAGAAATGGGTAAAAGAAAGAGACAATTTGACGGAGGGCACAGTCGTCATGATTATAGACCAGTCACTACCCCGAGCTATGTGGCCGGCCGGCCGCGTAAGCAAAGTGATCACTGGTGCCGACGGAAAGGTCAGAGCGGCAGAAGTGCTCGTCCAGGGACGGACATACACCCGACCCGTGGCGAGGCTGATAGAGTTGCCAAGGCTACCTGATTCCCTTGATGACGACCATGACCCACTGACTTTGTGAATTGCCCTACTCCTCACAACGGACATTGAGTAGTGGACAAGACGGTTAATCTGTCTCTGCTTATCTAATTAGGTGCGGACTAATTAGGAGGCGGCTGTTACAAAGGGTCAGATTAAACCGAATATATATATTTATTACTTGAGATATATTGTATAATATTTGTATATCGTCTGATATCCCTTGTATATTCTTTGTACATATACACGGAATATCCCTTTACCTAGGTACAGGCCAGACCATAATATTCGTTCTCCTATTGGACAGCGACCCCTAGGCGCCAACGGCCATACCCCCAATGTCGAGTTCAAAGCCACCGCTAAGACATGTCTCAACATGCCCAGGTTTGCGCAGTAATACGAGACAGAACTGAGGTTGGCACTAGATTATTCACCTTACGTATAAATACGTCGCAGGTGGATACAGAAGCACTTATCCCAAAACGTTGAAGCCTTCACCACGATACAACGTGCTGTGAAGTGGGCCCTTTTTGCCCCTAAATAGAGCCTTGAGAACCGCGTGCGAATTGATAGCTAAAGTGTCAGAGTTTAACGCTGTATCGTCGAGTTCGACTTATTCTATTATAAAGTAATAGTCTATTATTTATAGTGTATCGTGCGGCTACCGTTCTACAGTGACCAGCATTACCACCGGTTCGTCGTACCGAGCTAGTGCACTTATCCAGGCTGGGCGGCCTAACCTCGTGCCGCCATCCGAGGAGTCCTAGACGAGAACCGTGTGGATATGTACACCGGAGAACCTACACCGACGAATGCAGAGCCTTTTCCGGCTGGATTATATTGCTTTGGTACTGTGGCTGCTGGAGCAGAGAACCGTCTACCCCACTGCTGTGTGGGATCTACCCTGTGAGGAGCACCGTCGAGCCCGCCTCTAGGACCCACAGAGGCTGGCTAGCTTTCATCCATGCTGCCATGCATACCGGAGTATAGCTGTTGCTTTGTCTACGGACCAAGGGATTATTGCACCGTCTCCTGTATCTGGAGTCTCTTTATTCCTCGTTGATCCAGACTTTTGCTCCCGACAATTCCTCTCCCCTACTGGCTTACAACCGGAGGGAACCCCCTTAGTATCTCCAGCTGACTACGAGTGTGCCTTATATAATTCTTATGCTACAGGTGGTATTAATTATACCCATCGTAATATGCTCATGGACTTACGCTCTTGACCTACTTAAGTGTTCTTCGCCATATAAGCGCAACTCATAATTCTCAATATTGTAACCTACTATTGCTGCTCTGCTAATAAATACTTCTAAATATGACTTTCTTTGTTAAGCCGTATTATTGTGTGGGTGTTCACCATATATACTGTGTACTGTATGGCCAGTAATTAAAGTACATAACTAAGTAGTGGTTTAATGATACCATACTCTCAATACAGTCAGGGAATTGTACCCCTCAGTTACAATAGTGTTTGTGAGATGTTTTTCCAGAGATTCTGGTCATATTTTCCATCAAAAAGCTTGTTTTGAAAAGTACCGCTGTGTGCTACTAACTTTACCCAGGCTGCGGTGCGTTAGCTGCTGAGCATGGCTAACGTGAACACAACTGATTGATTGATTGATTGATTGATTGATTGAAAACGTTATTAACAGATTGCAGAATGGGTACAATACAGTACAGCTCAATACACACAATTGTTAAGGGGATGCAGACCAGAGAAAGACTTTCGTCTTGTTTACATCAGGGTCCCCCATTTTCAATTCATCAGGACATATATGACATACATGACATACAGATAGTCAGTACTGCTACATCTATACATTTATGACATACCAGATTTGCAAATACAGTACTGTTTGTGATACAGAAGGAGTCAAGAAAAGGGAGTATATACATTTGACGTAGAAACTGTACATTGGAGGAGGTTGGGTGGGGGGGTTGGGTACATTGGGATATTGACAACCATACTGGGTAATTTACATTGGAGGTGGTTGGGGGGGGGGGCACACTGTATAAACAAGCAAAACTGTACATTGAGGGGGGGGGAGGAGACACTGTACGTACAAACAAACAAAATTGTACATTGGACTATTGACAAAACCATACTAGGTAAATGACTGTACATTGGAGGGGGTTGGGTTAGGATATTTACAGGGGCCAGTGTTGAATTGCAGTCTCCCGTAAGTGTCCCTTGAGAGAGGTTTTGAAAGTGGGTAGTGATCCACATTCCTTTACAGCTTTGGGTAGGGCGTTCCACTTTGATGTGGCATAATTGCGAAACGTGTTTAGTCCCTTATTTGAGCCGAATCTGGGTTTAACATGATTTGTGGAGCTCCCTCTGGTGTTGTGATCGTGGTATTCACTGACCTTTGGGAAGTATTTTGACATGTACATGGGTACCTTGGTCGTGTAGTGTATCTTGTAGACCAGGCCCATTGCAAGTTGCTGTACTCTGTCGTCTACTCTAAGCCATCCTAGGTTGTCAAAGTGGGCAGGGGTGAGGTGGGTTCTAGGAGTAAGGTCAAGCAGTAGTCTGACCAGTTTGTTTTGAGATGTTTGTAATTTTGTTTTTAGCGCTTTTGAGGTGCTTTGGTACCATGAGGTGCAAGCATAGTTGTTACAAAGGATCAGATTAAACCGAATATATATATTTATTTATTGATATATATTGCATAGTATTTGTATATCGTTTGATATCCCTTGTATATTCCTTGTACATATACACGGAATATCCCTTTAGCCCAGACCATAATATTTCATTCTCCTATTGGACAGCGGTCCACCGGCGCCAGGGACCGGCCTCCGGAGTCAGGTTCAAAGTCACCGTCAAGACGTGTCTGGACATGCCCGGCCTTGCCCAGGGATACGCGACAGAAATGAGATTGGTACTAGTTTGTTCACCGTGCGTATAAATACGGCGCAGGTGAATATAGAAGCCCCTTCTTAGCCTTAGTGAGTTACCAATAAGTTGAAGCCTCACCCACGATACAACGTGCGGTGAAGTATGGCCTGTTTGGCCCCAGAATAGAGCATTGAGACCGCGTGCGAATTAATAACTGAATTGTCAGAGTTTGGCGCTATACCGTCGAGTGCGACATATTTCTATTAAGTCAATAATAGTCTATTTGTGTATAGTGTATCGTGCGGTTAAAGTTCTACAGTGACCAGCATCTCTAACGCTTCCTCGTATTAGCTAGAGTTCTTATCCAGGCTGGGCTGACCACATGGCGCTTTCACCCGAGGAGACCTAGACGAGAACCGTATGGACATGTACACTGGATTAATCTACCCGACGACTACATAGCCCTTTGCGGCTGGAATATATTTGCTTTGGTCCTGTGATTTATGGAGCGGATAATCGCCGACGCCTGCACGTGTTGGATTTACCCCGCGAGGAGTCAAGTCGAGTCGGCGCCTCAGAGAGCCTGAGGCCGACTAGCTTTCTTCACTGTGGAGCTACAGTCTACGGAGAACAGCTGTATTCGTCTGTGGATCAAGAGGCTATTGCACCGGCTCCTGTACCTGGAGTCTCCTTAGTCATCGTTGACCAGACGTCCTACTACCGACAGATCTTCTACCCCTGCTGGCTTACAACCAGGGGGAACCCCTTCCAGTATCTCCCGCTATATTACTAGTGTACCATAGATATAATTCCCTAAGATTCAGGTTGTATAATTACCTCCTGCGTAACCAGAGAATGGACATTCATTATTGATTTGCCTACGCATATTCCTTTGCCTTACAAGTGCATTCAAAGAATAATGTAAAGTATATTATGTACCCTTTGCTCCATTAAATACTTGATTATACCTTTGTGTGGAACCGATTTCATTGTGGGAAGTGTTCATCATATTCATATATCGTGTACTGTATGGCCAGTAATTAAAGTACATAAAGCGGTAGTGGTTTAATGATACCATACTTATCAATACAGTCAGGGAATTGTACCCCTCAGTTACAATTGGTCCTTCGAGCCGGAGGGTAACTAGTGTAATATTAATATAGCGGTATTAATATTGACATGGCCTATGATGAACACTCCACAAAACGGTTCTCCTAAAGTAGATCGCCCGCAGCGTAGACGGCAGACACCTCAGTACTTAGAGGATTACGTTGCCAATATACTACCTAGCCTTCTACAGACGGTAAACGCGGAAAAAGTAGATAGTAAAATTATGTCCGACCCTATCGCCCAGGCTACCCCGCCAATAGAGGCCCTAGTGGGTTCTAACGTAACTGACCAAGCTCACGGTAGGGACCAGGAGGGACCTGACACGACTTTACCCCCCGCCAAGACCAAAGAAGTAGTCCCCGGAGAGCTCCAGGATAAAGACAGCTCTCCAGGGATGGAACTCTACCCGCTACAAGAAGAGGAGAGCACCCCGGAGATGGATCTCCAGGACTCGCCACAGGAGAACAGATCTCCAACGAGTACTGCCAGGAGCGGATCACCTCAACCAGCGTCTTCCCCCAGCGAGGCGGACAAGATGCTGGCACAGGCATTCCTCGCCAGCCTAGCAGCCTCAACAGAGCGCGATCGACTCCAAGCACAGACGCTTAGTGAGCGCGAACATTCTTCCATGGAAAGAGAACGCCTTCAAGCGCAGCAACAGAGCGATGAAGATCGTATACGTCTAGAGATTAGACGCCTTCAGACGGAAGAGAATATGGCAAGGGACCGGGCCGACGCCCAGCGCGCCGCTGCCGGTGCCCAAAGAGAAGCAGAGCGCGACATCGCTCTCACCAAGCGCGAAGCCGAGTGCGACCGATTACAAGCGCAGATAATGGAGCAGCTGATCGCCAGGGCGACACCCCCTCCCTCCGCACGGGGTTCCAGGGCCTCGTCAAGACACGGGTCAAGGGCACCCTCCCCTACCCGATCAAGCGACCCTGAGCGCGACCACCAGAGAGAGCCTATACCCCCCTCCGAACTCCTTCCCCGACCGGTCCACGCGAGGACCAGCTACAAGGAAGAAACGGTCTACACCGCGGAGAGGCTAAATAGACGACTACAGGATCTAGAGGACCTGCCAGAGGAAGAAGAAGAGGGAGAGGAGGAGAGTCAAGCCCGACAGCAGCACAGTACTCCACAGGACCAGGAGGTCCAGTACAGCCCAGGCTCTACCCCCGCGGCTCTGCGCTACAGACCCCCGACTCAATTCACGGGTGAGCTTGACGCACGACCAGCCCCGAGGAATAGCACCTGGATACGCGGGCCATGGTACCCAGCAGGTACCAGCCCACCAAGAGGCGTAAGAGGAGACTCGCCTAGGAGGCCTCTCTTCCAACGCTCACCGATGTGCCAGCCATCCATGGCATCATACATTGGCACACCGACGTTTCCGGACTTCACCCACGAGAACAGAGCACAGTACACGGAGCTACGAATGTGCTTAGAGACAATGATGTCCGATGTAGCTGACGAACCGTACAAGTATGCTATCCTACTGAAGCACCTCAAGGTGCCCCGAGCGCACAATATAGCGCTGGCCTATGCCACCTCTACTACCCCATACACAGCGGCTCTAGCAGCACTCGACCAAAGATATGAACGCATATGGGACTACGTAATACAAGAGATAAGGCATATTGACCGCCTACCCCCAGCCACAGACAATCGCTCACTAGATGACCTGTCTATCAAGGTACAATCCCTGGTAGGGATGCTGGGGGCGCAAAGAGAAAAGGGTATGCACGAACTGTACGCGAACTCTAATGTCGAGAGGATTTTAGAGAAGCTTCCGCCCGCCCGACAAGAGCGCTTCAGGCGGCAAAGAGACCACCGTGATCCTAACGGTCCCGAGCCATCCCTCCTAGACCTAGCCGACTTCCTGGCGAGAGAAGTCAACAGCCTACGGTTGGATACGTTCATGCGGAGCACCCCAAGCTCCAGAGAGGGACCTAGGAGAGCAAACGATGGCCGAAGATTGGTGACCGTCATGCACCAATCAGAATCAGTACCGAGCAGCAAGAACCACAGTACCCCCTCGATGAAAGAGAAGTGGAAGATGGTGTGCCCGTACTGCGAAAAGGAACACTGGTTGTCACAATGTGACACGTTCAAGAAGATGACCGCCGACGAGGTGGGTCAATGGATAAAGTCCAACCGACGCTGTTACCGATGTGCGCGCAGTCACATGGCAGCCGATTGCCGCTTAAAGAAGAGGTGTAGTCGGTGTGACGGAGCCCACCTAGATGTCCTACACGACAGTAACAGAAGAAAGCCTGCACCCTCAAGCAGCACAAAGGCAAGTGTTATGTACATTGACCCCGCCAGCAGCGGGGGCGCCCGAGTGCTCTTAAAGGTGGTCCGCGTAACACTGAGTTAACAAGACAAGGTCATGGACACTTACGCCGTCCTTGACGACGGGTCAGAGAAGACCCTTCTCCTCGCGTCCGCTGCGGCCCAGCTGGGGCTGCGGGGGAGCGAAAACCAGATGACGATTCGGACCATAAGAAGAGATCTAAAGACGATAAAGGGCAAGAATGTCTCCTTCACTATCGCAGCAAGCGGGCAGCCAGAGAGACGGTATAGGATTACTAATGCTTTCACCAGCCAAGAAATAGGCCTGTCGCAGTACACCTACCCCATCGCCAAGCTGATGGATAAATATGTGCACCTGCGTCAACTACCTATCCCGCTCATAGACGGTGCCACCCCGACCCTGCTGATAGGCTCCGACCATGCAGACCTCATAGTCCCGATAGACCGGGTCCACACAGGGCCCAGAGGCTGTCCTGCAGCAGTCGAGACCCGCCTAGGATGGACATTACAAGGCCCCCTCGCTAAGTCTCTTAACCGAACAGCAGCCACTAGCTGCCTCCACTCCAGAGTGACAGAAGAAGACACCACCCTCCTACAGCACGTCGAGAGGCTATGGACACTAGAGACAATGCCCTTTAAGAACGAAAAGAAAGACATTCGTTCCCAGGAAGACATTTACGCTATAGCACTCCTCGAGCAAGGGACAAAGAGAGTCAAAGTCAACGGAGTGATGAGATACGCAACTCCACTCCTGAGGCGAGAGGGTATGCCTACCTTCCACGCCCCAAAAGAAGCGACGGAGCGGTATCTATTGAACACAGAGCGGCGCCTAGCCAGAGACCCCGCTCAAGAGACTGTGTACCGCGCTGAGATTAACAAGCTAATCACAGCGGGACACATAAAGAAAATTGACATTAAAGAGGCCGATCAGACGACCGAATCATGGTACGTGCCGCACCACAAAGTCCACCACAACGGCAAGGATCGTATTGTGTTCAACTGCAGCTACCAGATCGGATCACAAAATCTGAATAAAGAGCTCTTGCCCGGCCCAACACTCGGCCCCTCCCTACTAGGCGTGTTACTACGTTTCCGCCAGGACAAGGTGGCCATCAGCGGCGACATCAAAGGGATGTTCCTGCAGGTGAGACTAGTGGAGGAGGACAAGCCCCTGCTGCGGTTCCTATGGAGAGAGAGGATCGGGGATGAGCAACCAGCCATCTATCAATGGGAAGTCCTCCCTTTCGGAACCACATGCAGCCCATGCTGTGCTACGTTTGCACTGCAAAAACACGTCGCAGAGGACCCAGCAGCTGATGAAGAGGTCCGACAAAGTGTAGGAAATAGTTTCTACGTGGACAACTGTCTGCAAAGCGTCTCGATGCCAGAAGAAGCCGAGGCCCTTCTACTCAAGCTCCGCGCCTCCCTGATCAAAGGCGGCTTTGATCTCAGGCAGTGGGCCAGCAGCGACCCGCAAGTATTGCGCAGCCTCTCCCCCGAGGACAAGGCAGCAAGCAGCGAGACCTGGATGGCGACCATCCCAGGAGAAGCCCAAGAAATGACATTAGGACTAGTCTGGCGCTTCAAAACAGACTCGCTCCATTATAAACACACACCCCTGACCAAGGAGCAGGGAAGGTCGACTGCACTACCGACCACCAGACGGAGTGTATACAGAACACTCGCCAGACAATATGACCCGTTGGGATGTATTCTACCTTACACCACCAGGGCAAAGATGATTGTAAGAGCGTTATGGGACAAGGACCAGGGCTGGGACGACCCCATACCCGAACACCTTGCATCCACATGGAGAGAGTGGGAGACGGAACTCAGCTCACTCCCAGGTGTCAACATACGCTGCAGCTACTTCCCACCCACAGTGAGGCCGGAGACGTGCCAGATGGACCTGCACGTCTTCAGCGACGCCTCCGAAGTAGCCTACGGTTCGGTGGCCTACTTGCGTGCCCGAGAGGAGGGAGGAGAAATACATACTGCCTTCATCCTGGCCCGCTCAAGAATAGCCCCACGAAAGCAACAATCTATCCCGCGTCTAGAGCTCTGCGCAGCCCTAGCAGGAGCGCAACTCGCCACGTTAATCCAACGTGAACTCACCATTCCGGTGCAAAGAACAATCTTGTGGTCAGACTCCACGACAGTACTCACATGGATCCGGTCTGATTCGTGCAGATACAAGGTCTTCGTGGGAGTCAGAGTCACAGAGATTCAAGATTTAACAGAAGTAGCAAGCTGGAGGTATGTGGACACAAAACACAACCCAGCTGACGTCATCACCCGGGGAATGTCCCTGGATGACCTCACCCGTCACAACCTATACAGTGACGGGCCAGAGTTCCTCAAGCTCCCGGAAGAAGAGTGGCCTACACCCACCCCACGGGAAGCGAGTAAAGAGGAGGCAGAAAACAAGAAATCTATGTTCTGTGGATTGAACACACTCGTCTCCACAGACCCCGACATAGACGATTGCCTCACCCTAGAGAGTGCGCAGCTAAAGACATTCCTGTGGCACCACCCAGAGGTTCAGCTCACTACTGACATTACTGCAGCTGACTACGAAGAAGCAGAACTTCTTCTACTACAACGAGCCCAGAGAGACTCGTTCCCCGATGAGCTAGACTGTCTACAGGGAGCAAAGCCCGTCCCATCAGACAGCAGACTGCTCCACCTAGCCCCCGAGAGCGACGCCCATGGTCTCATCAGAGTGGGTGGTCGTCTGCGGAGAGCTCCAGACTTACCGGATGACGTCAAGTACCCGATAGTCTTAAACAGCCGACACAAGGTCACAGAGCTGATCATAAAGAAATACGACGAGGATGTGCATCACGCCGGGGCAGAGAGAGTCTTCGCGGAGATCAGACGTCGTTATTGGATACTGCAAGGGAGAGAAGCAGTGCGGCGCTTCCAGCGAACCTGTCTAGACTGTCGTAAGTGGCGAGCGCAGCCCAGTATACCCCGGATGGCTGACCTACCTCCCTGTCGCCTCCGACTCGGCGACAAGCCTTTTCACTCCACCGGTATGGACTGTTTCGGCCCGCTGTATATAAAGAAAGGAAGAGGAACCGAGAAGCGGTGGGGTATTGTATTCAAATGCATGACCACCCGAGCGATGCATATAGAACTCCTTCCAACCATGAGCACAGACTCATTCCTTATGGCCTTCCGAAGATTCACATCGCGGAAAGGTAAACCGTCTATATTGTTGTCTGATCACGGGACAAACTTCAAAGGCGGAGAAAGAGAGCTGAGAGAGAGCTTCCAAGCTATGGGCCCAGAACTTAAGACCCACCTCGCTCCATACCAGATTGACTTCCAGTTTAATCCCCCGAACGCACCTCACTTCGGTGGAACTTGGGAACGAGAAGTACGTTCAATAAAGACAGCCCTGTACGCCGTGCTTGGGGCCCAGACCGTGGCGGAAGAAGTCCTAATGACAGTCCTCACGGAGATCGAGGGAGTATTGAACTCAAAGCCCCTCGGTTACGTCTCAAGTGATGTAGCAGATGTCGACCCAGTCACCCCCAACACACTCTTGATGGGGCGGCTGGACCCCGCGCTACCACAGACAATGTACAGGCCTGAAGAAGCGAACGGCCGAAGAATGTGGAGGTACAGTCAAGTATTGGCTGACAAGTTTTGGAACAGCTTCCTACTCCACTATCTACCGTCTCTACAGACCCGCCAGAAATGGGTGAAAGAGAGAGACAATTTGACAGAAGGAACAGTCGTCATGATCATCGACCAGTCACTACCCCGAGCTATGTGGCCGGCTGGCCGCGTAAGCAAAGTGATAACCGGTGCCGACGGAAAGGTCCGAGCAGCCGAAGTGCTCGTCCAAGGGCGGATCTACACCCGACCCGTGGCGAGGCTAATAGAACTGCCAAGGCTCCCCGATACCATCGATGACGACCATGACCCCATGACTTTGTGAACTGACCGACCCCTCACAACAGACATTGAGTAGTGGACAGTGCGGTTAATCTGTCTCTGTTTAGCTAATTAGGTGGGACTAATTAGGGGGCGGCTGTTACAAAGGATCAGATTAAACCGAATATATATATTTATTTATTGATATATATTGCATAGTATTTGTATATCGTTTGATATCCCTTGTATATTCCTTGTACATATACACAGAATATCCCTTTAGCCCAGACCATAATATTTCATTCTCCTATTGGACAGCGGTCCACCGGCGCCAGGGACCGGCCTCCGGAGTCAGGTTCAAAGTCACCGTCAAGACGTGTCTGGACATGCCCGGCCTTGCCCAGGGATACGCGACAGAAATGAGATTGGTACTAGTTTGTTCACCGTGCGTATAAATACGGCGCAGGTGAATATAGAAGCCCCTTCTTAGCCTTAGTGAGTTACCAATAAGTTGAAGCCTCACCCACGATACAACATGCGGTGAAGTATGGCCTGTTTGGCCCCAGAATAGAGCATTGAGACCGCGTGCGAATTAATAACTGAATTGTCAGAGTTTGGCGCTATACCGTCGAGTGCGACATATTTCTATTAAGTCAATAATAGTCTATTTGTGTATAGTGTATCGTGCGGTTAAAGTTCTACAGTGACCAGCATCTCTAACGCTTCCTCGTATTAGCTAGAGTTCTTATCCAGGCTGGGCTGACCACATGGTGCTTTCACCCGAGGAGACCTAGACGAGAACCGTATGGACATGTACACTGGATTAATCTACCCGACGACTACATAGCCCTTTGCGGCTGGAATATATTTGCTTTGGTCCTGTGATTTATGGAGCGGATAATCGCCGACGCCTGCACGTGTTGGATTTACCCCGCGAGGAGTCAAGTCGAGTCGGCGCCTCAGAGAGCCTGAGGCCGACTAGCTTTCTTCACTGTGGAGCTACAGTCTACGGAGAACAGCTGTATTCGTCTGTGGATCAAGAGGCTATTGCACCGGCTCCTGTACCTGGAGTCTCCTTAGTCATCGTTGACCAGACGTCCTACTACCGACAGATCTTCTACCCCTGCTGGCTTACAACCAGGGGGAACCCCTTCCAGTATCTCCCGCTATATTACTAGTGTACCATAGATATAATTCCCTAAGATTCAGGTTGTATAATTACCTCCTGCGTAACCAGAGAATGGACATTCATTATTGATTTGCCTACGCATATTCCTTTGCCTTACAAGTGCATTCAAAGAATAATGTAAAGTATATTATGTACCCTTTGCTCCATTAAATACTTGATTATACCTTTGTGTGGAACCGATTTCATTGTGGGAAGTGTTCATCATATTCATATATCGTGTACTGTATGGCCAGTAATTAAAGTACATAAAGCGGTAGTGGTTTAATGATACCATACTTATCAATACAGTCAGGGAATTGTACCCCTCAGTTACAATAGTCGTAGTACCCCTGAATGAGTGCTCCTGCCAGAGTCTTCAGGGTATTCTTGTTTACCAGAGAGGAGATCCGGTACAAGAATCGAGTTCGTTGGTTGACTTTTTTTATTACATTGAATGCCATTTTGTCACAGGAGAGATTAGCCTCTAGGATGGAACCCAGGTAGGTAATTTCATCTTTCCTTGTGACAATATTGTCACCCACTGTAACTGAGAAGCCGTCGGTCTTGCTGAGTTTGTTATTTGAACCGAAGAGAATGGACTCTGTTTTGCCCATGTGTAATGATAGTTTGTTATCAGCGAGCCATATGCAGATTCTGCCTAGTTCCGAGCTGAGGGTTTTTTAAACCTGTAACTTGTTCTTGTCAGAGACCAGCAGCAAACAGGAACAAGTTGCAGTCACAAGCTGACGACATGTAATTTGCATAAATTAGGAACAGTAGCGGTCCTAGTATGCTTCCTTGTGGAACACCACAGCTCACTGTGAGGGGGGGGATAGGGTACCGTTTACCTCCACCATCTGTTCCCTCCCCTCAAGGTAGGATTGCATCCAGCTCACTGATAGACTATCAAAACCAATTGCTTTTAGCTTGTCAATCAGAATGGAGTGATTGACCGTGTCAAAGGCCTTTTGTAGGTCCAGCATGACCATGCCGCAGTATTTGCCTGCGTCCACCTCTTGTTTGATGTGGTCATTCAAATAGAGAAGGCATGTGTCAGTGGAGTGGGATGTTCTGAAGCCAGATTGGAATTCGTAGATTAGATTTTTTTCCGCTAGGTACTTTTCGACCTGTTCGTAGACTATTTTTTCCATTACTTTCGAGATGGAGGTGAGAATAGAAACAGGGCGGTAGTTGCCTGGGTCTAATTTGCTGCCCTTTTTGTGCAGAGGGGTCACCCTCGCAATTTTGAAGTCCTTGGGGACGTGTCCCTGTTTTATGGAGAGGTTTATTATGTGTGTGATGATTGGGGTGATGGCGGCTGCTGAGTCTCTGAGGAATTTGGAGGGGATGTTGTCATGGCCAGTGGCCTTGTTAGGTTGGAGGGCGCTCAGTTTATTGAGTACCTCATCTGTTGTTACCATTTCCAGCTTGAAGTCGTCCTTGCGGACCCCTAGGTTTTTGTAGTAAGCTACTATGTGTTCTACCCCATAAAGCCCTGAGTGGGAGGGTAGTTTGTTTACCAGTGTTGTGGCTATGTTTGTGAAGAAAATGTTTAAGTAATTGGCTACATCCAGCTTGTCTGTGATGAGCGTGTTGTCCGTTTTTATGTTTATGTTTGAGAATCTGGTTTTAAGTTTTTTACTGCATCCTAGTTGATTATTGAGTAATTTCCAAAGTTCACGTGGTTTGTTTTTGTTTTCCTCAGTTTTGTCATTGATGAAATTCTTTTTTGCAGTTTTGATCATGGAGTTTACGTCGTTTCTTAGTCTGTTTCTTTCTAGTTTGAGTTCAGTCACGTGGGCTTGGAGTTCACTGCTCGTGCTTTTAGTAAGCTTTGACTGACTTTTACGAAACTCAGAGCATTTTTTGTCTCTGGTTTTCATAGCGGCCAGTATTTCGGAGTGCATCCACGGCTCAGCGTGATTTTTTACCCTGGTGGTTCTTAGGGGGGCCATGTCGTTTAGTATTGTTGAGAATTTGGTACGTATTGACGTATTTATTTCGCAAATGCAGTGTTTTCAAATAGCCACATTGCTGTATTTAGTGTATTCATTAGTGGCTCATATTCGTATATATAACATATTTCATTTTATCAACCTAGAATTGACGACAAGGCCTGCTGCTTGACGCTAGCTCCCATGCTAGCATTGGCTAATAACATACAGCTGAGAACCAGGAAGACCCAGGGCGGGCCACGCTCCTACCCTACCCAGGAAAGATGCTTCTAGGGCGGCAGAGAGTATGGAGGAAGACAAGGCTCTATGAAGAGAATGGGGTAAGTTTGAAGAAAATGTTTAACACAAACATGAAAGTTTTATAATTTCCATCACAATATGTAAAAAAATTAAATTTATCATTTTTTTTATCTAATCTAGTTTCATTAATTAATTCATACCTTTTGAACAATAGATGCTCTAATCTGTTAGATTAGATTAGATCAGCTGTTCTATATTGCCAACAAGATTATCTACATTCCATTCATTACACATAAATCTGACATAAGCAAGGAAAGTGCTTGAAAATTAATTTGTATCTTCCAAGTTTAATTTCAACAAGTTCAAGTGCAACTACATATGAACCATAATAATAAAAATGATGATGATAATCATACACTTATTTTATATCATTGGAAAGCCCTTGTTGTTAGCTTCAAAATGGTACCAAATATGAGGTCCTTTGAAATACCCAGTAACTAATAATCTATCACAAACCAATGCAAGTTCAAGTTCAAACTGATTTCCTAAATGGACCACAACTCCGTGGTTTAATGTTATGCTATTGCCTATTAGGCCACTGTCATCTTATCAACCAGGAAATGCTCATGTGAAACCTAGTTTTATGTGTGAAACTTGTATTAGAAGTGAATGAAAAAAACTATATTTTTTCTGTGAAGCTAAGCAGGGTTGTGTGTATACAGTAGGTGAGGTATATCCAGTAGGGATGTTCGATATTGGCTTTTTTAGCGATATCCGATATACCGATATTGTCCAACTCTTAACAGTTTGAGCGCCAGGGGTCGCTATGGGCGTTGGGCCGTTGTGTGCCAGCGCTTTGTTCAATGGGAATAAGTTCCGGTGTTTGCAGTGCTAAACCTATATTAAATATCTATATCTAATAACGACGTTGATTGTCAGTGAGTTTCTTCCGGTCAACATGCAAAAAACTGATTATTTTTTCATCCATACATTTCCGTTTTATACCGTGGTGAATATGAGTATAGTTGTAGAGTGATCCTGTGTAATCCCAGGGAACTCCGTCAAACAGCGCTTTAGTGAAATTCACTAAACACGTTGCCATTTCTCGCCTGATTATTGAATCATTCTGAAATCAACGCTAGATTATCGGTATTATGTTTCATCGTGCATGCACGAAAGGGGGGGGATGGAAAAGCAAGTAGATAGAAGAAGCTTCTATCCTCAGGCCATCAGAATGCTAAATGACAATAACACTATGTAACAACCATCAAATGCACTCACAGCACACACATCCACACGCACACACTCACTTTAAACAAACAACTCACTGCAGCACCCACTTTACCCACTTTAGAACAACTAAACACACTTTATATTTATTGGTAAAGAATTTGCACTACAACCCATACCTCATTACACCTTACTGTAAATTGTACCTAAATTGTACCTCATCCCATTTCTGCTTTGTACTGTATACTATAGTATATTGTATTGTAACTCAGTTACTTCTACTCTGCATTGTACATTGTATATATACTGAACACTTTGTCTACGTACTTGACTTCTATTTTATACTTACTATACTTATTTTATACTTATCTATTTTTATCTAGCACAATCTCTGGAGCAAAACAGAAAGAAGCATTTTATATAATAGTATACTGTACTTCTGTATGACAACTAATAAAGAAACTTGAACTTGAAACTTGAACTTGAAACTCTGTGCTTTGATCGCAGCCAACGGCACACACACACACGCTGTGATCACTGCGAAAAAATCATCAGATCAACGCAAGATTGGTAACATATAGTCCACTCCTTACCTCGTCTATGATGTACTGCAAAAAGAATAATCCAATTATCTGATCGCCATTCCAAATATTGATCGCGGTCGTGTGTCCAACATTTATCCACCAAAACACATGAATCCACGGTGCTCCAGTGTCCCCAATCCGTGTGTTATAACGTTACTCATGCCCGAGAAGGTAAACCCGGACCGGACTTCTTAGATCGATGCACAGCCCAAGCCAGAGGGATTCCAATGATGTGTAATACCGGCCGCAAGGCATTAGGCGGCGGTATTGGCCGTTTGCGATCTCAGAGCCATTCCCAATGATAACATCAGGCTGGATGGATGAATTATGAATGGATATAGCGAATAAAAGAAATAACGATTAAAACCCAACTTTTCTCAGGTTTGGTGCCCAGCCCAGAGTTAACACGAATTATTACATGGCGTTTTCACATTCGCCGAAATGCTTGCTTGTGATTGGTCAATAGCCCCCCGACAGCGGTCATTATTTTTCAATAATGACCGCTGTGGGACAATAATGACCGATGTGCGCAGCTGTTCGCAATCAAGCCCACATCAGTGCAGCAAATCAGACACACCTGCCGCGGCTGCACTGACAGCGGAGTGTGTGTAGATTACAGCGGAGCCAGAACAGAGGCTGCCCGCGATAATAATAATCACTTTATTTGGGCTGACAGAGCCACAGAACAACTGCGATTTGTCAAATGAATTAGGTATATTGTTAGTAAGTTAGCCATGTAATAAGCGGGATAATGTATAGCTTTACTCGGTCATTGTCGCAAAATAATTGACCTTCACTGACGTTTAAAACACCTCGCCGAAGCGGCTCGGTATTTTAAACTACGTGTCGGTCAATTATTTTGCTACAATGACCTCGTAGCTATACATTATCCCTTACATATGTCGTCCTTGGCGCTGAATGTGTTAATTTCCAATACCGATATAAAAAACGGAATAATTTCAGGTAATTAACATTACATATCTCTTGTCGTGGAATGAACACAACATTATGCATTCTTTTGACAATAAATAAAATAAGAATTTGTTCTTACTTGCTTGCCTGGGTAAATAAAGGTTAAATAAATGTTAAAAAAATATATATATTTTTTTTAACTGATACCGATAATTTCCGATATTAAATTTGAATGCCAATATCGGCCGATAATATCGGACATCCCTAATATCCAGTGTTCACTATTTGGTGAAACAAGACAGATGCTCTGGCCAGAAATCAGAGTAGCCATCTTGTTTCACCAAATAGCAAAGATTGGAAATACTTCACCTATAACTACAACCCTGATTAGCTTACACAATGTTGTTCTCTATGGTTCACCTATGGGCTCTGTTCTCTGTGGTTCCTATGGGCTCTTTCTCTATGGTTCCTATGGGCTCTATTCTGATTCCTATGGGCTCTGTTCTCTATGGTTCACCTATGGGCTGTTCTCTATGGTTCCTATGGGCTGTTCTCTGTGGTTCCTATGGGCTCTGTTCTCTATGGTTCGCCTATGGGCTCTGTTCTCTGTGGTTCCTATGGGCTCTGTTCTCTATGGTTCACCTATGGGCTCTGTTCTCTGTGGTTCCTATGGGTTCTGTTCTCTATGGTTCACCTATGGGCTCTGTTCTCTGTGGTTCCTATGGGCTCTGTTCTCTATGGTTCCTATAGGCTCTGTTCTCTGTGGTTCTCATATGGGGGGTCTTGCTATTGATCACTATCTGCTCTCGTGTTTGGTTGGCTTTAACTTATGCTTAGCAGTAAGCAATAAGAAACAGAGCCTCGATGCGAAAAATATAAACTATTATTTTACACTTTTTTTCATCAATAAAATATCTTATTTCAATATGTGAGTTGTCTGACTGACGTATTGCCATAGGCTATGAACATAGTGACAGTAGAAACACACAGCCTGTGAAAGCACTGGGAACAGCAGCCAGTTTCCTTTCGGCGCCCATGTTAACAGATTGGAGCTCCACGGCCGGCTTGCAATCTGCAGGGATGGTTTCGGCTTCTGGTCTATTTTCTCCACAAGCCGTGAGCGAATTGGACATACAGTATACCAGATTAAAAAAATATCTAAACTAGATAAACAAACACATTACTAAGATCAATTGTATGACGTGGTTAGTGTAGGATGTTCTTTTAAATGTTTTAAATGTTGTCATTTAAATTGGTTTGGTTTGTCATTATTATTTATTCATATTATATTACATTATTATTATTATATATTATTATTGTTATTATTATTATTTGCAGGTTGGTTGCCGACTCGCAAATTATATGAGGAGAGGAGGAGGGAAAGCAGAGAAAGACACGCACGCACGCACGCACGCACACACACACACACACACACACACACACACACACACACACACACACACACACACACACACACACACACACACACACACACACACACACACACACACACACACACACACACACACACACACACACACACACACACACACACACACACACACACACACACACACACACACACACACACACACACACACACAGAGGGGGTTAAAGTATTTTTGTCTCTCTCTACTCACAGTGGGACACTGCTTTGATTTCAACAGTCTTGGGAATCTTTTCATCACGGGTCCATCCTGCACTCCTCCTGCTAACCTGGGACTTGAACAGCGTGTTCACCAGAGTCGACTTCCCCAGCCCGCTGTGCCCTAACAGAGACAGAGAGAGAAAGAGACAGACAGATAAAGAGAGAGAGAGAGAGAGAGAGAGAGAGAGAGAGAGAGAGAGAGAGAGAGAGAGAGAGAGAGAGAGAGAGAGAGAGAGAGAGAGAGAGAGAGAGAGAGAGAGAGAGAGAGAGAGAGAGAGAGAGAGAGAGAGAGAGAGAGTATTTGTAAGATGGAGTCAAATTGAGTGAGTAACGAGATAACAGATCAGACAAGGGATGCAACAAAACTAGTCTAGAAACATAGGTCCACCTGCATAGGGTGGATTTTTTTTCACCACCTGTTTTTTCTTAATCCTTGAAGTGTCTATTTTAAGATTCTGCCAGGTAAAATAATGTCCCATGGGGTTTACTTTTAACCCTTTATTGCACCTATCTTGAACCAAAACCTGAAAAAGAAGAAAAAGGAAACAGCATAACTTTTGAAGTTAACAAAATATAGAGACAAATTAAAACATTTTCCCAAACAAGTTTGACCCAAGGAATTCAGTACAATTGTTATTTTTAAGATTCAAACACATCTTGATTCAATTTCAGGCCAGAAAAAGCAAAAAACGCTGGAAAAAAAACATATGTCACATCTCTATTGTCCCTTTTTACTAAAATGTAGTGCATTGGACGAGATCGATTTAGGTTAATATTGGAAATAATATTGTAATAAAGATTTTCTCCATGCTGTTATACCCTAAATATTGTAGATTTTGTGTAAACATGGCCAAAAGTGGAAGACGAATGTGAAAAGACTAATTTGTCCTACATAGACAAAAATGAACACATTTTCCTATACAATTTGAAATCCAGTGAAATATGTTTTGTTAAGGTTCAAACAAAGTACTAACAGTACATCTTCTCTGTTAGCACAACATTCAAACCTAAACTACTAATCATCATCATGATCATCATCGCCAAAGAGATCGTCAAAGTCTATCTCTCCAATCTCCATCTCTTCCTCCTCCTCATGCATGTTACGTTTTGCATAATCTGCCTCCTTATTAAGAGCTTCTTGCTCTTCTGACTCCGCTTTCTGGGCCAGTACCACAACAAGAGAAGGAGGGAGGATGGGTCCAACCGTCCAGACAGGCTCTAACACCCCCTCATCCATCATTGTGGGGCGGTGTGGCTCAGGGGTAGAGCGGGTCGTCCAATGATCGAAGGGTTGGTGGTTCGAATCCCGCTCAAGCCCATGTCCATCCCACTGCCGTTGTGTCCTTGGGCAAGACACTTAACCTACTTGCCTCGTATGAATGTGTATGCATGTGAATGAATGTTGGTGGTGGTCGGAGGGGCCGTAGGCAATGATTATTCGCCACGCTTCTGTGAGTCTGCCTCAGGGCAGCTCTGGCTGCAATTGTAGCTTACCATCACCGGTATGACTGTGTATGAACGAATAATGGACTCTGTAAGCGCTCTGGGGTCACTGGGGTGTCATGAAGAGCGCTATATAAATCCAATCCATTATTATTATTATTATCATCTTCTCCCAGCCCATATCCTTGATCATAGGGTTTGGGCCTCTCAAATATTGACTGGTCTGCTCTTTTGTAGCAGGCAACTCTGAAGTTGACTCGCTGTACATGTGGGATGAGACAGACCTTGGGAGGAGGCAGGCGTTCAAGGTCTACTTTGGATCTGGATATGCCCATCAACCTCCAAGAACTCATGCATTACCCCCTCTCACCTCATGCACTTACTCCGCTCTCTTCCTGATAGTAAGTTAGCAGGCCTAGATAACCTGGATAGTAAAGTGCTGAGAATGACTGCTGGTATCATAGCATCTCCTATATGTCATATTATGAATAGATGTTTGGATGTGGGCCTATGTCCAAAGATGTGGAAGGAGGCTAAGGTTTTTCCTTTACCTAAGGACACCAAAGCTGCTTTTAATGAGGGAAATTCTAGACCTATAAGTATTTTACCTGTCTTGAGCAAAATCATGGAAAAGTTGGTGCATTCACAAATTCAAGCGTATTCAAGCTTGCAACAGATTCTCAACATGCCTATACAGTAGAGCTGGTCACTCTACTTCTACTGCTTTGATACAGATGACTGATGACTGGCTTAAAGCTATAGATAACTCTATGCTGGTGAGCTGTGCTGTTTGGTTTTAGTGCTGCATTTGATGTGCTGGACCATTCTCTACTGGTTGAGAAACTTAAATGTTATGGTTTTAACACTTCTGCTTTAAAGTGGATACTAAGTTATTTGTCCTCTAGATCACAGAAGGTGTATCTAAATGGCAGCCTGTCCAGTAGCAGAGGTCTAGAGTGTGGCGTTCCGCAAGGAAGTTGCCTAGGACCTTTGCTCTTCTCTGTATTTACTAACGACCTATCTTGGGCTACAAAATGTGCTACAACAGTTCTTTATGCAGATGATTCGACATTGTATTACGCTGCACCATCATGCAATGTACTTAATGAAGTTTTGAGCAGAGAACTTAAAGTTGTGCATGACTGGGTAGTATGTAATAGACTTGTCCTTAATATCTCCAAGACTAAATGTATTGTGCTGGGTACAAGGCACAGGTTATCTACAAATCCAAAGCTTCATTTAAACTTGTGTAATTCAGCAGTTCAACAAGTTGAAAGTACTAAACTCCTTGGAGTGATGCTGGATTGCACTCTGTCTTGGTCTCAGCATATTAATTATATTGTTTTGAAAATGGGAAAAGCAATTGGTATTTCCAGGAAATGTGCTTCTTTTGTTGCCCATCCCCTTTTATGTCAGATAGTGCAAAGTTTAGTTTTATGTCATCTTGACTATTGCTCTGCGATGTGGTCATCTCCAGGTGGTCCAGAACAGGGCAGCACGGTTGGTACTGGGCTGCTCACTAAGGTCTAATGTGAGCACTATGCTTGCCCGCCTCTCTTGGCTTAACGTTTAAAATAGATTGTCTTTAATATACTTGTGCTGTTCAAGTTGGTCATGAGCAGTAAAACTCCTGTTTTTATACATACCTAAACAGATTGTTTTTAGTAATACTGTGCATGAGCATTACACTAGAGGTTCCAGAAGTGGGCAGCTTGATTTGCCAGGTCCAAAAACCAATGCTTTAAGGAGATTTTTTATTTTTAGAGCATTAACTCTTTGAATAACCTGCCTCAAAACCTCTGCTGCATTTACAGTAGATTCACTTTTAAAAATAATCTTAAATTGTATTTAACACTGTAAAATATTTTGTTTTGTTTTTGTTTTCTGTTTCTGTGCTTAGCCTTGCATGTAATTTTAGCTATTTTAATTGTTAGTTTCATTATTTATTTTACCTTTATTTTACCGGGTAGTCACTTGAGATCAAAGATCTCTTTTTCGAGCAAGACCTGGCCTAATTATGCATTGTGTGTTGAGTACTGACTTTTAATTAAAAAAAATTGCAATAATAATTGTTTTTGTATGTTTTTTTTGTGTGGACCCCAGGAAGACTAATGGGGATCCGTAATCAAATCAAATCAAATCACTTGGCTCTCCCGATGGCTTTTTTGCCAAGACAAACAATGATGATCCTCCTCTACCAGCATGACCAACCTCTCTATATACTGATGATCCTCCTCTACCATGTCAGCATGACCAACCTCTCCATATACTGATGATCCTCCTCTACCAGCATGACCAACCTCTCCATATACTGATGATCCTCCTCTACCATGTCAGCATGACCAACCTCTATATACTGGTGATCCTCCTCTACCATGTCGGCATGACCAACCTCTCATATAATGATGATCCTCCTCTACCGTCACATCAGAAACTCTCTGTCAACAAAAGCAGCAGCACTGTATTTTAATGCCATTATTATGTACTTAACATACTGTCTGACTAGCTGGACACAAGCCTCCTGTACAACACTACGATCTGTACAGGTAGTTTACCATCAGGCTGTGAAAGTTCTGGACAGGAAAACAAACAGCCACCACCATTGTTATAGCATAGCAAACCAGAACCTACTGAGCTGGGACAATTTCGTCAAATTCAAAGATGCCTGCCTTACCTATAAAATCCTACATGGCTTGGCTCCCCCCCCCCCCCCCCCCCCCCCTCTGTACTTTCATAAAACAGAAAGCATCTGCTGACAGATGTACCAGGTCTGTAGTCAGAGGGGACTGTGTAGTCCCAAACAGAAGGTCTGCTTTTAGTCAGGCAGCCTTTTCCGTGAGAGCAGCCCACACGTGAGTCTGCCAACACGGCTCAGGGAGTATCAAAGTTACATTTCATTTCAAACTAACTTAAACCATGGTTGAGAGATGATCAAGTGTGCGACCATTTTAACTGAGGGGTTGTGATGTATTGTAATGTATTTTAATGTATTTATTTGTATGTATTTTAGTGTATTGTAACCTATACTGATTCCTACTGTGTTTTAATTATTGTAGTATGTTTTAATTATTGTAGTGCTCATGTCACCTGCCAATAAATACAAATACAAAATACCAACATGATCCTCCTCTACCATGTCAGCATGACCAACCTCTCTATATACTGGTGATCCTCCTCTACCAGCATGACCAACCTCTCTATATACTGGTGATCCTCCTCTACCAGCATGACCAACCTCTCTATATACTGATGATCCTCCTCTACCAGCATGACCAACCTCTCTATATACTGATGATCCTCCTCTACCAGCATGACCAACCTCTCTATATACTGATGATCCTCCTCTACCATGTCAACATGACCAACCTCTCCATATACTGATGATCCTCCTCTACCAGCATGACCAACCTCTATATACTGATGATCCTCCTCTACCATGTCAGCATGACCAACCTCTATATACTGATGATCCTCCTCTACCAGCATGACCAACCTCTATATACTGATGATCCTCCTCTACCATGTCAGCATGACCAACCTCTATATACTGATGATCCTCCTCTACCATGTCAGCATGACCAACCTCTCCATATACTGATGATCCTCCTCTACCAGCATGACCAACCTCTATATACTGATGATCCTCCTCTACCATGTCAGCATGACCAACCTCTCCATATACTGGTGATCCTCCTCTACCAGCATGACCAACCTCTCTATATACTGATGATCCTCCTCTACCAGCATGACCAACCTCTCTATATACTGATGATCCTCCTCTACCATGTCAGCATGACCAACCTCTCCAGGTTGAATCAAGATGTGTTTGAATCTTAAAAATAACAATTGTACTGAATTCCTTGGGTCAAACTTGTTTGGGAAAATGTTTTAATTTGTTGTTAACTTCAAAAGTTATGCTGTTTTCTTTTTCTTATTTTTCACGTTTTGGTTCAGGATAGGTGTAATGAAATGTTAAAAAAAGAAACAACATGGGACATTATTCCAACCTGTTACCTGGCAGAATCTTAAAATAGACACTTCAAGGATTAAGCAAAAACAGGTGGTGAAAAGAAATTAACAGTTAAATAACAGTGCCACTTTTCCTTTTGATAAGAAATCCAGCCATATTCCTTTCATTGTATTTCAAATACTGCACTTTAATTTCAAGTGGAAAACGAATCTTTCCATTAAGAACTGACAATCAGGGAATTTAAACATTGTTGAGATTGTTTTTTTGTGTTTATTTTAAAGAAAGGAAAGTCTAGTGCTGGCTGAGCATATTGTTTGTTTGCACTAAGTTAATACTTTGACAAATGTAGCCTATATTTTTCAGTCAGTTCGGTCTTTGTGTGCCAAACATTATTTAAGGCAAACCACTGTAAACCTTTTTTTTCTTTTTTTATATATATAAATGAGAAGCATGTTTACCGTGATACGAACCGAACCGTCTATTTTGTGAACCGTTCCACCCCTACTTATTACTGGATCTTGTAAACAAGTCACAGTAGAACAGTAATATGATTTATTTTCAGTGTTTTACCTATTCTGCCACTGCACAGAAATTAGGCCTTTTCTTTCTAAAGCAGTTATCAATGGTTACAGGCAGCCATGTTGGAAGAACGAGAACCACACAAACATTCCATGTAAGGGCCTCTATTCACAGGAAAGCACCCGTCTGACTTACCCACGACCATGATGTTGAAGTCGAAGCAAGTCTTCATGGTTTTCCTCCTCATCTGCTCTATGATGGTGTCAATGCCGATGTAACCCAGAAGTGTGGACCCATCACTGCCCGTTCCCTGATTACCGCCATGACCCACACCGGGGCCTGCACCATCTCTCACGGCATGGCTGGGGCCGTGACTTCCGATCGGAACTGGAATCGCACTTGGAGGGGGCGTGGCGGAAGGCCCACCCCCAATCCCTAACCCCTGCGGGGCGAAGGGGCTGGAGGGAGAAGGAGCCCCCACATGAGGAGGCTTGGCAGGGACGGCCGGTTTGGGTCTCACCTCAGGGGGAACGATGTCGGACATGTCTGCAGCAGAGGAAGTGGGAGATGTGTTTTACTGTGTAAGGCATGACTTCCTGAGGAACTAGGTCAGTACAGTAGAAATAGCAATTATAAGAAGAAGGTGGGAGTTCGAGGACTCTTTTTCCCAATTGATCCACAAGTGAAGAACTAGGCTACTGCAGAAGGTTTAGTTACTCACTCTGTCGAAGAAAACATTGCAGGCATATGGTAACAGTCACATGCATACGGTTGGACCCTGATGTGCATAACCTAAGGCCTCCAGGGCATAGACTGTACACAAGGAACAGGCTTCTGCTGTGCTTGAGATCAGATAATCCACATGCCTTGATTCAGATCGTAGTGGTCACAGAGGCAGTCACTGTGTCAGCTTGATTCAGGACAACACTCAGCCCTGCCCCCTCTCTGTCTCTGTCTTTCTCTCCCTCACTTGCTCCTTCACTCACTCACTCACTCACTCACTCACTCACTTACTCACTTGCACACACGCAATCAAAATGAATAACTCACCAGATTTGCAGAATTAAACCTCTATCTCAGATTATTACAGTATTAATCATAATCTAGATTCTCTGGCTGTGTCCAAGCAGATCAGACATTGCCCTTGATGTACTGTAGAGGCAAGGCATCCTGTGGTGAGAACCTGAATGCATCACCACCATCATGTCCTGTTTTTCATAAAGGAAAGCGGCTAACAAAAAAGGAAATGCCTTTATCATGCGTGGGTCACAAGACTCACAACTCACAATACATTACTAACGTTTAGATATTTTTTTTAACAATAGGACAAAAACAACAATTGTCCAGAAATATGTATCTCGGACTCTTGCAGCACACATCAGACCCTACTGTCCCCATTGTTTCTCTTCATCCATGCCGGATAGAAATGCTACCTTAGCTCTACAACGCAGCTCTAACAGAAAAGCTAGCTTTAATACGTTAGCTGGCTAGCACGCTACGCGTCCGTAACGGCCAGATTCAGCAGCAGTGATGTTCGAAACATGACTTACCAATTCCTGGTTAATTTAATTGCAAAATTGCTTAGGGTGAAGAATCGCCGTTTCGCTGCTAATCGTATGGTCCAGGGTACAAAAACAAACGCCGAATGTCCAACACAGACTGTAAGATGTAGACTAGGGTCGTGTGATTTGTCTGGGTACCTCTTTTTTCATTCCCTCTGGTCTAGAACCCCCCCCTTTATCGTTACCAAGGCGACAAGAGGAGAGGGAGCGGTGCGATGCAGCGCGCATGCTCAATATAACTCTCCGCGGGCAACCTTTTGGGCCACGAGATCTACTTTGCCCTTTTCCCAGGCTGGAGAGATCTACCATCGCGAGACAAGCAGACAGAGTGAGAATAACCATCGCTTTTTTAGGCTAATCACAATAATGCAAACATGTCATTTATTAATATTTTTTTAATAATAAAATGTAAATACATTGTGAATATCTAGGGAGAAAATATATTTATATTTACATTTATGCAATTTAGAGGGACATTTTCATGTCCTCTATTATCCAGCCTAATTTCAGGGAACCAGTGAGAAAACGGATGTGAATCAATAGTTAATACAATTATACAAACCTAGCCTATAGTAATATCAGTAGTAATATCAGATACACTATTTCTGCTTCATTAACTGTTTCATTTTCTATTTACACATTTTATTGTGTTAATATTTCCTACTTCCTATAACATTTTCACCTAGTTCCCTATCAGCAAAAATAAACAGCTAAATTCAGTGGATAAACAGAAATAGTACAAAACACTATAACAATTACTCACACGTTGGGACTTTGTTGTTCTTCTCTCACTTTCATATAGGCTACATGTTTTCTTTGTATTTGTTTGTCTTTGTAGCATGCCGTTTCAAATGTTCTGCTTTCACTGTCCTCATTCACATGTAAAAGTTTGCCAAGTTTGTTTTATCTCTCTTAAGCATGTCTGTTACTCTACTGATAAGGAGCTAGGTCACAAAGCTCTTTACTACCACCACCAACACCACCCCTCTCTCTTTCTCTCTGAGTCCCTATCTTCCCCACAGAATAGATTTTTAGGGGGGGATCTAAAAGGAAAGAAGAAAGGATGCCTATCATTTTCAGTGTTCATGGAGGAATTAGTTGACTTTGTTCACAGTGCCAGTCAGTTACAGTCCCTCAAGATGTTAAGTTATCTCTGTACTCACCCATCGACATATACACTGCACCGGGATGATACATGGTGACGTAATATGGTTCCTCTGGTTCCTCAGTGTTGATAGGTGACTTGCTTAGCAGAGGGGGATTCAGTTCGGGTGATGGAGGGAGAGTAGTTGCTGTCGCCGTCATCTCGTCTGGTGCCCGGTGTTCCTGTGGTTGGGACGGGAGTTCAAACACCCCAACTGAACCAGTGCCAACCCCTGTTGTGTTGAATGGGTTGCGCTCCATGGATAGTAGCCAGCTTACAGCGTTTTTTTCAAAGGAATATTCTGGTGGTTTTGTAGGCTCCTTGTGTCGAGGTGGTGGTAGTTCCGTTTGATATGGTTTCAGATGACTTGGTTTCACACCTTTGTGGTCTATGTTACAATTTGCAGTTTGGAGAGGAGATAGCTCATGGTCTAATTGATGTTTCCGCAGTTTTGAAACCTTTGACGTGTCATGTTCAACAGGAGCAGTTGCAGGGGATTTTAAAGAGGAGCAGAGTAGGCCTTGTTGTCCAGCTAGAGAGGTTCCACCTTCGGGATTAACTGTGGTGGTCTCAGTTGAAGGTACCGCCAGACAGATCTTGTAGTCTTTTGACTGAGGGACCGCAATCTGAAGGGCTTCCCATTTCTGATTAGTGTCTTGTGAATGGCTGCCATTATCAACTGAAATCTGTGGATTTTTACACTGATCTCTGAACAAAAATCTGGGTTTCTGTGTGGTCTTGATATTTCCAGGTGCGCCAGTCTGTTTAATGGGTTGAAACGAGGAATCTGGTGAGATTACCTTTCTAGACTCCTCCTCATAAGATTTTTCATGTACAGTGTCCTTTAGGAACGTTGACTCGTTCCTCATTCCACTGTCGAAATGTCTTCTATGGCTTTCTTTAGTTGGCAGAAGAATTGATTGACCCGAGACATGGTCAGTGGAAAGTGTCTTTCTGCTGGGCTGCATTTTATCATAAATTGGGTTTTTAGAATTAATGATGGAGCGCGCAGTCTGGAGAAAATGCTTATTTTGAGAGTGGTCTATGTGCTTATTTGGAGTCCTAAGCCTTGACTGAGAGGCGGGTCCATCCCTCATCGAATACTTTTCTCCCTCAACAGAATGTATGGCCTTAATCCCTTCAGACACTGAGAAAGTGCTTCTTCTAGCTGCCACTCCACCTGGCAGAATTGCAATAGCTTGAGCCTCTCTGTTTGACTTAGATTTTTTGATTGTCGCAAGATCCTCTTTCCCGACAGGACACGTAGCCGTAGGTATAGGTTTTTCGATTTTCTCCGATTTCCTTAAGCCAAGTTTAGCTTGCAACAGGCAAGCATTCTGAGACACGACTTTAGGTCTGTGGGATTGAGAATGGTGAGTGACCAAGTGATTCACTGACTGTCTGGGGAGCATATCCCTTGAAAACGATGCTGACACAGATCTTCTCAAATCAGAGCGAGTAAAGTTCAATAAAGCATCTTGATCAAGAATGTTGTGCTTTTCTGTCTTCAGTGACCACTGTTTATTGAGCTCAGGCTGACCTTTGACATTAGAAATTGGTATTGATTTAGCCCGTCTTTCTTTGGCTACAGGAGAACTCCTTTTGTCTCCTATGTTTTCAAAAGGCATCGTCTGGCATTGGGATGTCGGAGAGGGACTCAGTCTGGGTGTGGGGACAATCGACGTTGGAGATATTCTTGGCTTAGGTTCTAGGACTGTGATTAATGAAGAAGAAACACTTAACTTTGGGAAGGGGGGCTTTATGGTTATGCTTGGCTTCAGAGTAGGCAAAGAATTTGGCCCTGGGGTAGGAAGAAGAAAAGAGACGTTGGACCTTGTGAGAAGATCCGGAGAGATGTATGTTTTGGGCTTTTCCCTGGGAAGTGTTGCAGCCCTGTCTGTCCTGTCTCTCTGTGAATGCTGATGGC